>NC_141691.1:453306646-453929156 GCF_964263255.1 Lissotriton vulgaris | reverse complement strand
TATTTACAAAAGAGCACATCTAGGTAGATGCGTCACTTTGTAAACCCCTGCGCCACATTATACCTACGTCAGGTGTAATGTATGCTAAAGGGACGAATTGACGCAAGAAAGGGTCGTAGAGGTGATGTAGTGAAATCTATGAGATATCATTGCGTCACTTTTATGAAGCTGTTGCGTCCAAATCTTGCGCCTGTTTATCAGCAGGCGTAAGACTGATGCAGGCCCTTTCACATGGGCCTGGCCCCATGTGAAAGGATGCATTGATGGAGTTGCATCATTTTGTGACACACTCCAGCAATGCATCACTTTTGTGCTTACAGATACGTCTGAAATACTGAGGTATCTGTAAGTACTTGCAACATAATACGTCATATATTTAATATGACGCATGAGAAGAAGATTGAAGGCCTCATTTATGAGGCCATCCATCACTTTTACGCCACCGGTACGTCACTTTTTGTGAGGCACCAGTGCTGTTAAAAATGCACCTTATTGAGTCATATTTACAAAGTGACGCATCTAGGTATATGCGTCACTTTGTACTTTTACGCCACCGGTACGTCACTTTTTGTGACGCATCAGCAGTGTAAAACATGCACCTTAATGATGTCATTTTTACAAAAGAGCACATCTAGGTAGATGCGTCACTTTGTAAACCCCTGTGCCACATTATACCTACGTCAGGTGTAATGTATGCAAAAGGGGCTTATTGACGCAAGAAAGGGTCGTAGAGGTGACGCAGTGAATGAACTGGGTTTTCCCCATGCTACGCCCCACCGTACGCACTCCCGTGCACGTACCGGGTGCTCCCCTCACAAAAAAAAAAAATATATATTATTTTTTTTTGCCCCGCAGGGCCCTTTATGGCCCCCACATCAAACCTAGGGGGTCAGGGGGGGTCTACCCTGCCCCCTTTTGCTCATTTCCCCCTTTGTTTTTGCCACCTCTTGTGTCTCGATCCTACCGAGACACAAGATGGCGGCCACTCCGGACTGTTTGGAATGTTGACAGACACCCAAGAGCCAATCAGCTCTCCGCTTGCGAACTCGCGTAGCGCTCCCGGTGCGCGTACCGGGGCGCGCCTATAGATATACATATTTTTTTAACCTAAATTACTCAAAATCCACTGGAGCACATATCTTGAGACATAGCAAAGGCACATTGGGCTACCAGTCCCTACAATTTTGCCAAGTTTGGTGGAAATCCATTCAGCCGTTCGGGCTAAAAGTGAGGTCGACCGCCCTATGGAAATTAACATGGGGAAAACACGTTTTGGGACCCCCCTTTTATCTTGGCCCCCGCTTGACGAAACCCCCTCAAACTTTCAGGGGAGGACCGTAGCGCCACAAGGCAAATTTGAGGACATTTTCAGGCAGATTCCTGAACCTGCGACAAAGTTATTCCCAATAGAATGTTGAGATTTCCCTATGGAAAATAATCCTAACTATAACTACCTACTGGAGTGATGAGGTGCGGTTTCGTTGATATATATATATATCTATCTTAAATAAACTACGTCTTCCCTGCTTTCCACTGGTGGATTTACTTTGTTGAGGCTTCATTCAACTGCTGGTTACGAGGTGTTGTGAGGTCCCGACCGCTGGTTCCTTTACTGTTCCGGAACCTGGACCGTTTTCTTCATATATATATATATATGAGGTATGTCCAGTTCCCAACGTAAGTAGCACAGCGCAATCAGCCACACCAACAAACAGGAACCGGCGAGACCCAAGATGGTGCAAATTGGTATTTTTATTTAGTTTTCAGCCCAGCACCAGTCCGCCATGACGCGTTTCGGCTAGAGATAGCCTTGATCACATGACAACGTCACGGGGGATGACCACCCCTTTTAAAGTGCAAGTAGTGCCATCACATGGTATAGAAAGTAAGGAAATACTCAACTTTCATAAAAACCACATACATTTGTAGTATCACAGCATAAATGCGATTATTGCACAGAAAAGAAAGTCTATTGTCATTGTGTTAACAATAATATTCAAATGATTTGTTTTAGAATTTTTACATTTAAAAACCTCAGAAGTCTGATTTGCAATCGGCAAAGTCATGGCAGCGGCTAAAATAACTTCATAATGTACAAAAGTTAAAAGCCAATAAATAATTATAAATAATCATATTGCCATTAAAATACATTGCAAAAAGTACTCAAGCGTTTAGATAATTCAAACACCGATTAATTAGTGAGCACACAAAAATTATATTTTGAGAGCCAGATGTCATGGTTTCCAACAATGCAAGATTAAAGGATATACTGCCCAAGTGGGCTATTCAGTACTGAGGTCAACGTTATTGGTTTAACTGTGCAAATACGCAATATCACGTGCAAAACATGTTAGATGGCTGTAAAGTGCTACCATAAAGTGAAGAAGTGTAAAAAGAAATGTTAAATCATTATATCTTTGTATATTAAAAACAGGTCAAAAGCGAGGGTCCAGGGTTTATGCTATACTAATAAACTAAAAAATTGCTAGTTTTAAGTAGTTATTACAGGACAATAACAATTCATTGAGGATAAAAGTGCAATGTGCAAGACAGCGAGGTGATTCAAGTACTACAGATAGGTGTGGCAATCCTCCCCCATGTTAAGCCCGTGAGGTGCCTTAGTATCAAGGGATATGATGTAACGGGTCTCCAACTTTCTGAGTAGGGACTCCCTATCACCTCCTCTTCTTTGGGGGGGAACACAATCTATCACAAAGTATCTCAAAACGGAGGCATCCTTCCCATGTGTTAGCTCGAAATGCCTGGCCACAGGATATGTAGGATCAGCATGGGCAATGGCACGCAGGTGTTGCAAGATCTGCTTATGGACTTGTGGCCTGGTGCTGCCTACATATCTGAGCCCACATGGGCATTCCAACACATAAACCGCAAACTCTGTTTTACAGTTTAATTTTTGTTTGATCTTGATGGGGGAAGGAGATAAAGGTGTAAGTACCTCCGACTTGCTCACACCATGTTTGCATGCTTTGCAGGTGGAGCAACGTATGAATACCTTGCTGTCATCTAACCATGAGCCTGAAATTACCTCTGGGCTACTGGATACCAGACTATCTTTTATAGATCGTGCCTTCCGGTACGTAATGCTGGGGTATTTGGGCATTGCAGGGCCAATTATAGGATCATTGGATATTAGTGACCAGTTGTCCTTGATTATTTTGTGAATGATCCTATGCTGATTGCTGTACCCAATAATCAATCTAGTTTCTTCACCAGGTCTATTGGCGGGAACAGCTGGTTGGCATGTACCTCCTAAGCCTAAGAGTTCCAACCGCTCTATTCTGTTGGCCCTGACAATAGCATTGTCTATTATGGCTGGTTTGTAGCCCCTTTGAAGGAACCGATCCCTACACTGAGATTGTGTCACTCGACATTCCTCTTCACTACTGCAAATTCTTCTGACACAAAGCATTTCCCCGTAGGGAATGCGCCGTATCAGATGTGCAGGATGGTGATTGCCTGCGTGCAGTAGGGTGTTCCCTGCCGTAGGCTTCTGGTACAACTTTGTTTGGAGAATGCCTTCCTGGAAAAAGATTTCAACATCCAGAAAAACAATGGACTGATTACTAATGGTACTGGTTAGTTGGATATTGAGATTGTTGTTGTTCAGTTCTTGTATAAAATCTCAAACAAAAAACAGGTCATCAATATATCTAGACCAGAGTTTCACCTTCGTATTCATAGCGACAGAGTGGTCTGCCATCAGGACCTGCTCCTCCCAGTACCCCATGTGCAAACATGCATAACTGGGAGAGAAGCAGGCCCCTTAGCTACACCCCGGTATGAAGAAATAGCTGCTTTGCAAACAAAAAAACATTATTATCAAGGCACATTGAGATCATCTCTATCAGCATTTGCGAATGTTCTTTAAAACAAACTTCCCTCTTCCCTAGGAAGTGCCTGATAGCTTTTAGTCCGTCTTGATGGAATATACTGGTGTATAGCGAGGTAACATCCATAGACACCAGAATATAAGAGGAATCCCATCTGAAATCAATGAGTCTCCTGATTAGATCGGTCGTATCGAGGACAAATGAGGGCAGGCTTTTTACATGGTCTTGTAGAAAGAAGTCAATGTACTTACTCATGTTCTCCAAGAGACTGTTACATGCAGAGATAATAGGTCTGCCTGGAGGCTGCTGAAAGTTCTTATGGACCTTGGGGATAAAATATATTACCGGAGTAACCGGATGGTCATTCTTTAAAAATTTGTATTCCTCCATGGTCAGCAAGCCTTTACTCTGCCAGGCAGACAGTTTAGAATAGGTTATGTTCCTTGCTGCAACCACATCCTGCATGGTTATTCGTTTGTAACAGTCCTTGTCATTGAGCTGCTTGTGAGCTTCTTCCAGATACATTTTTCGTGGCCACAAGACCACGTTACCCCCCTTGTCCGATTGTCTTATGACCAAATGTTTGTTTGCCTTTAATTTCTTTATCAGCTTGTGATATTCACTGTCTTTGTAATTGTAACGTTTGGTAGAGTGTGAGTTCTTGATTTGTAGTTCCTTCAATTGTGAAATTACACGCTAATGGAATATATCAACATTGTCTTCGACCATGAGGGGACAAAATTTAGATTTGGGTTTGAACGGCGTCTGACAAATCTTTGGAAGGGGCTCACCTCCTAATGCGATTTGACTCTCTGTTTGGACTGTTTGCTCCTCTTCTTGGAGTGACATAAACTCCTGTGTCAATGCTGCTCCTAGAACCACCGTTTCATTGGATTCAACAATAGCTGTAAGATCAGAAACTGACCCTTGGGTCCCAGTATAGTTGATGGGAGCACCCTCCGTGCGTGTAGCATGATGTTTGCGTAACTTAAGTTTACGTATGTACTTAAACATGTCGATTCTGGTTGTGGCATAGTCGAAATCTCCCCGGGGGCTGTATGACAGTCCCAAGGATAAAATTGATGTTTCCTTTGGGGTCAAAACAGTGTCGGTCAGATTTATAACCGAATGTGTACTGCAGCTAGAGGCAGGAGTTAAACTTACTGCTGTGGTTGAGGTGTCGTGGTTTTGTTCCATTGCCATCTGGAACGCGGTTTCCTTTGCCTGCCTCCTTATGTTGCGGCGTTTGTGGCTTTTGCGCCTCTCAGCGCGTTTCCTGTTGGCGCGCTTGCGCCGGCAGTCGATGTTCCAGATCGCAGAGATGATTTGCGGTCCTGTTGGACCATTTCCATTTCTTGCCCTGGAGTAAACTTGCGAAACCCCGACCTTAGCTGTCGTCTTGTTTCATTATCAGACTCACTTTCCGGCTGTGAACTGTCTCCCGAGATCGAAGACACCTCAGTTTGTCCTGTGGTTGCCGTTGTGCCTGAGCTGGTGTTGGCAATAGTGTTATTGATATTACGCCGCTGTTTGATGTTATCATACCTCTTTGCAAACGTAAATATCTGTCCATTCTCGTAGTCCAATCTATCGTGTTGGAATTTGTACGCCTTTCTCTTTTTGATAATATCCTCTTCTCGTTTTAAACGTGCGTTCATTTCCTCTCTATATTTGGTGATTTCTAGAGAGGGAGGAAGTTTATCAATTTCCGCATTTAGTTGTGCTATTTCATCCAACAGCTTGACCCTGTCACTTTCAGCATATTGGATGAGTATGCTCATGAGGCGTTTGGAGTTGTCAAGGTTGCATTGCGCCCAATCTGCAAGCATTTGTGGGTCGGGTTTATATATATATATATTACCTACTGGTGGTCGCCAGTAGGTATATATAGTTAGGATTTTTTTCCTATGGGATTTCTGAAAATTCTATGTCAAATAACTTTGGCGTTTGTGGACGGAATTGGCTGAAATTTCCAGGAAAATGGCACATTTTGTTTCTGAGCCTCCCCTAAAAATTCGGGGGGGTTTCGTCAAGGGGGGGCCGAGAAAAAAGGGGGGTCCCAAAACACGTTTTTCCCATTCATTTTTCCATAGGGCGGTTGGAATCACTTTTAGCTCGAACGGCTGAATGGATTACACGAAACTTGGCAAAACTGTAGATATGGTTTGTCCGACGTGCCTTTGCTATGTCTCAATATATGTGCTCCAGTGGATTTTGAGAAATTATTGTTTTAAAAAACAGATATATCTGTAACAGCGCTCCGGTTCGCGTACCTGACGCGTAACGGAACTTCGCGAAGCGAAGCTGATTGGCTCTCCGGTGTCTGTCAACATTCTAAACAGTCCGGACCAGCCGCTATCTTGTCTCTCGGTAGGATCGAGAGACAAGAGGTGGAGAAAAACGAAGGGGGAATTTGATGAAAGGGGGCAAGGTAGACCCCTCCTGACCCCCTAGGAATGATGTGGGGGTTATTAAAGGGTCCCGTGGGGCAAATAAAAACAATTAGATTTTTCACGGTAGAAGCCCTTCCCGGTACGCGAACCGGGTAGCTCACCGGTAGCGTAACGGGAGTTCGCCATTTTGTGTTTCGGATGAAATAAATCACAAGATGGAGGGAAAACAATGCGGGAAATGGGTATAAGGGGGCACGGAAAACGTATCCTGACCCCCTAGGTTTTTCAGAGGGTGGCTGAGGAGGCTCATACATATCAGAAAAAAATAACCAAATTGAATTTTATCAAGTGAGAGGCCTAATTTCACTTGTATGTGTTGTCAACGGACTTATTATAAGAATCAGACTAAGTTAGTGGATTTATATGCAAAAAGTGAAATGGAAAACAATAGTGAATGGAAGGATTTTGCTACATACTTGATGGTAAAAAATTGTTTTGATTTGGGATCGGACCAACGTATGTGTACCTATTGTTTTAACAAATTAAACCAAAACCGGATGCCTGCTAGAGAGGTTCATAATAATCTGGAATTGGTTGACATTCCTTCTGAATTGAAGGATTTAAATACTTATGAATCTATTTTGATTCAAAGTGTGCATCCCTTTCAGGCTATTGTACGAATGGAGCCAAAGACAGGGAAATTGCCTCCATCAGATTTACAGGGAGGATTAAAGGGAAGAGTTGTTTATTTGCCTTTAGATTTGAAGAAAAACATTAATACAATTGGAGTAGAGAAAGTGGAAGAGGAACCTCTGGTTATCCTAGTTAATGGTGTTCCGACAAAGAGTAAGAAAATCTGGCAAGATTTAGTGGATGTTAGGAAAGTCAAAAAGGCAACATTGTATTTGATAAAAAACAATGAGTACTACAAGAATGTATGTGTTGCAGAAGAGGAAGTAAGTGAAGAAGAAGACAGCGAATTGTGTGCTGGACAAATTGAGAAAGTAGAAGCCACTAAAAATGAAGAAATATATGAACATTATAGTGTTCATCCTTTGCATTCCAAAGAAGTCATGGGGAATGCTATTGAGTTGTTTCAAATGAAACAAGCCAAAGGGAGTCCCATTAGTGTTTTGGGAGGAAAGTTTGGAAGCTCGGTGTTTTCCACAGTTATTTCCCACAGGTCGAGGAGGACGATATGATGAGCGACCTGATCAAATTCCTGCTTCTGAATACCGGACTTTACGATTGTATGCAGAAGATCCTAGGTTTCGTCAATGCATTCCCTGTTTCATCTATTGTTTGAAAGTGATCTGTCTGGACTATGTTATGCAGTGAACCACATCCTGAAAAGTGGTGTACAACTGCGAAATATCTCTGCAAGAGAGTTTATGGATAAAGTCAATGTGCAAGACAGTATTTTGGATTCTCACCTGATTAATCTGATGGCATGTCAGCGTGGTACTAATGAGTATTGGTACCGTCGTCATGGTGACTTAAAATGTATGCTGAGGAACTTAGGAACTCCCACATGGTTCCTCACTCTCAGCTGTGCTGAGTATGGCTGGGAAGACTTACTTGAATTTCTACGAGAGGCAAATGGAAACATTGACACCCGGAGAACTGTGCTCTTTGGATCCAATGAATGTATGCAGGTACTTCAATCATAGATTTGAAGCTATGATGTCTTTCATCACGAACAAGAAAAATCCACCTCTTGGAGAGGTGTTGGATTTCTTCTGGAGAAAGGAGTATCAAGCACGAGGTGCTCCTCATATACATATGCTGCTTTGGATCAAAGATGCACCCAAATTTGGAACAGATCCGGATGACTTAGTGATGAATTTCATAGAACAGTATTCTACATGTGCTGTTCCAAAGACAAAGGAAGACAAAAGTCTAAGAGAACAAGTTTTATGGTTTCAAAGCCATCGTTGTGGAAAGTACTGTCGTCGTAAATTCAGAAACAAGAACAAGTACTATACAAAATGTCGTTTTGGATTTCCACAATTGGTGATATCTAAAGGAAGAGTGAACAATTTGATGTCTTTGCTGCGACATAATGTGACAAGGAAATCACCCAAAAATACATACAATTTGAAGAGAAACGAAGAGTCCAAGAACATCAATGACTACAACCCAGTGATTTTGTCCATGTGGAATGCTAACATGGATACACAGTTTGTGGCTGACAACTGTATGGCTGTGGCTCGGTATGTGACGTCTTACATCACAAAAAAAGGAAAGACAGAACTCAAGGATATGTGGGAGGACATTTCCCATGAAAAGAGCCTCAGTAAGAAGTTGTACAGTTTCAGTCTGAAGATGACAGCTAGGTTTTTGCTTGTAAAAGACTTATATGTTCGCCGTAAGCAATTTCCTGTTTGCTTGGCATATGCGGTGACAATCCATAAATCACAAGGTTTAAGTGTAGACAGTGCTTTGGTGAATATTGGCAGTTCTGTGTTCAAGGAGGGTATGGCTTATGTAGCATTGTCACGAGTCAGAACTTTATCGGGTTTGTACTTGATTGAGTGTGATGTCACAAACATTTGTGCGGATCTAGATTGTGTTATGGAATACAATAGGTTAAGAAGAGAGTATGCGCCACATTTGCCTCAATATCCTTTGTTTGAGAAACGTGTGGTAGGCCGGAAACGAAGAAATATCACTAATAGTAGGGAGGTTGTAGCAAAAAGACCAAAAGTCGATGAACCCAATATTGTAAGCAGAAAGAAAATGAATTCTGTTGAAGATGTTGTTGGTTTTCAATTTGAAAATAGTTCTGGTGTGAACTGCTATGCTAATGTAGTGGTTAATGTTGTCTTTTCTCTAGAAACTTTAAAAGAACAGATTGTGATCGATTTGGATCAAAGTTTTTGCTGTTTGTTGAATTCTGTGTTAGAGAAATGTAGCGCTGATAGAACAAGAGTAGAAAGTGTGTCTGAAATTCGAAATCTGTTAGACAAATGTACAGGTCAAACACAATTCTCTCAAAATATTCAGCAAGATTGTCAGGAGTTTTTAATGTATATGCTTAATGTATTGCAAGATGAAGGTGTAGATGTAGATCATCTGTTTGGTCTTTCTTATCAATGGCAGCATGACTGTGAGAATTTTACGTTATCAAGTACTACCAGTGTAGACTCAGAAAGATTTATATATTTAACTTTGCCAGACACTAAATCAGTATCCTTTAATAAGCTAGTAAAAGCAGCCGATCAAAACATGGAGTGTAGCCAATGTAAGTCTGCAATGCTGTCCACATTATTTATACGAAGATATGGCCAGTATGTCATTTTAATGTTCCAACGATGTAGGCCTGATGGAACAAAATTGAGAACATTAATTAAAAATTTTGTGGCTTCTCAGTTGTCAATATCAAGGACTTTTCTAACTGCAGCAATTATATATCATGAGGGTCCTTCAACAACATCAGGACATTACACAACTTATTTGAAGTCTGGAAACGACTGGTCATTCTGCAATGATTCTGTTTTAACTTTCAAAAAAAGATTGCCTTTTCACCTTAAAAATTCTTACCTGGTGTTCTTACAACCAAAATTTTAGGGAAGGAATCTCGGGATTTGTTCTGAGGAATTTCAAGAGGTTCTAATGGCTCCTACACTATATAGCCTTGTGGATAAGTGTAGCACAGAGCGAAAATTGTTTGTTTTAATAAGCTAATTCAAGCAGCAGATCAAAAGAAGGAGTGAAGGTAATGTAAGTCTGCAATGCTGTCCACATTATTTATAGACACTTATGGGTGAAAGGTCATTTTACAATTCCAACTATATAAACCGGATGTAAATAAGTTGTCAAGTCTAAGTAAAAATGTTTTGGCTACACAGTCGTCGATTTCAGGAAGAACATTTGTAACTGCAGCTATTATATGACATGATGGTCCTTTGACAACATCAGGATATTACACAGCCTATTTGAAATGTAAAAAAGGCTGGTCTTTCGGCAATGTTTACTATTTGACTATGAAGCAATGTTGCCTTTTGACTTGTTTTCAGAAGTGAGAATTTAGGGTAGGTAACTGGATTATAATGATTGTAGGTGTTGCTGTAATTTAGTGTGCTGTTTTAAATTGCTTTGTATGTCACATTTTTCTTAAAACGATGGAGCTTATCTTTCAGAAAGTGGCGGGCAGAAAATAATAACAGCACAACAGAGTATAATCTGTTCATAGGACATCCTTTGACGTCGTGGAAAGTAAGTTACTTTTGAGGAGTTCTGATTTCTGATTGGTTATATTATATGGGTTTTTTAAACACAATCATTTTGATTGTGTTTTTTTTCCCAGCTGTTATATGATGAATACCTTCAACTCATTGTTTTTAGTGAAATTTGATATATTATGAGAACAGCAAAAATAAACCGTTTTATATGTATAATTAATTCTGTACTTTGAATTGTGATTTTTAATATGTACTCATCTTGTCTCATGCTCACTCATCTTTTACTACCTTCTATCAATTTTAAAATTTTGGTTCTTACATTCACAGATTGAAAGTTAAAAATAACAAGTGACTAAGTTAATGATAATTATAAGGTAAGTGTTTAGTACTCATTCCGTTACATCTCTTTCACATTTAACTTTTATTTGTTCCACTGCTTCATTTCTTTAATCCTCAGTTTCCTGCCTTTGCTACTTCCCTCATTCCTTTTTCTATTACTTACTTACTCTACTCCTTCCACTCCTTTTCTCAGTCCCTCTGTTCTCATAGTTCCTCACTCTTGTTCACTCACTCCGTCTCTATTACTCTCACTGTCTCTGACTCATCACTCTTTCACTACTTGTTTATTATGCTTTCTCCCTGTAGTTCAAGCACACTATGTTATTTACATTTCTTTGCTGTTTCAATCATTCCTTTTCTGTCACTTCTTCTTTTCTGCTTTCTGTTTGTTCTCTCTGTTATTCCACATGTTTTAACCTTAGTCACTGTCATACATCTTGTTTTATTCCTATTTACTTTCGCTCACTGTTTTCTTAACACTTTCCCTCACGATTGTTCTTTTAGTCCGGTTCTAACCCACACCTCTCATTCCACATCCTTTACTGTATTTCTTCTTACTTTGAACATTCACTCACATTCTCTAAGAAACTCTTGTTTATTATTCTTCTACTCTCCTTTTTTTCTTTCACTTGCTTATCTATTTTGTTTTTCACAATTATACCCACTTACATCTTTTCTTCGGTAAATAGATCTATTAAACAGTATCTCTGTGTTACTCCCTCTAGCTGTCTTTCTTTTAACATTACTCTCTGTTTACTTCCCTTATACTTACTCTTCTTTTTTTTTTTGTTTTAAAAAGAATTCTGGTTCGCTTCCGGTTCGCGTACCGGCGCGCGAACTGGGAAGCGAATCAAAAGAAATAGAGGTTGCCAGAGTGCTAAACATTCTAGCAATTTCTTATAAAGGGGAGGTAGTTCTGAAAAGAACTTTTTTTTATTATTTTTGTTGTTTTATTTTTTTTATTATTTTTCTGAACATTTTTTTACTTTTTTTGTATTTTTTGAACGGTTTTATACTTTTTTTGTTTTTTTGGGGGGGGGAAACGAAAATGATTCATTATAAAGGGCTCAACAGGAGCAACAAAAAAAAAGATAATTTATTTTCTGGGGCGTTTTGGACATTTGTGATTGTCAATAGCTGTGTTGATTAAATGTATGCTACTCTCCCTGTAGCAAATCAATTGTCCGCAAAAAATGCACACTTGCTTCACTTTCCCAAACTTCAGCTGGATATTTGGGACCGTCTCCCTCACCTCTGGTCCCGTCACTGCCTCTTCATTGGATGTACTGGCCACAGGAGGGGGGTTATCCTGCAGGTCACGTACTGGCGCAGCACTATAATTTATAGGGTGCCACCTGTCCATGTGCCGATGCATGGTATAATTGCCAGAGCTGTATTTCTTATCAGTCCCTCTGGACAGATCTTTTTTGCAGATCCGACAGGTAACGTAGCGGGCATTTACTTTTTTTGGCCCCGGGGAAATGTGAAAAATTGTCATATGTCATTTTCTTTCACATGGGACCTCCTCGGCTCCTCAGGCAAAAACTCCCTCGTCCCTTGCTCCTATTCCTCTTCTTCCTCTTCTTCCTCCTCTTGCTGAAGGATAACCTGAGGAGGTGGTCCTTTCTTCCTAGAAGGTGGTGGTGGTGGTGGGGGTCCACCAGCTGCAGCTACTAATGAAGCCATTTCTTAAGAATCAAAATAGGTCTTCCTCTCAGAAAGTTGAAAGTCAGAGTGAGAAAAAAGGTGGGGCCTTTCATCATTTGGGAAAAAAAATGTTCTAAACTAATGAAAAGTGTTATTTTTAGGTCATATGACCTAGCCTAATATCATTAGGAAACCAAAAGTAAAATGAACCAATGAAAAGTTTCATGAACAAGTCACATGACCTGTTATGCTTACGTTACGCGTCCCGCTACGCACTCGGAGCGCTTCCGGGGTGCTGCGTGCCTCGGTTTGCGCTCCGGAGCACTTCCGGGTGCACTAACACGGCGCGTCATAAGACGCATTACGCGGGAACGCGATATGTCGCGTTTACGCGACGCATCACGATGTTGTTTTCTTGGGCGGCACTTGCGCTAACGGAATGTTTCCCGGTTCGCGGACCGGGTCGCGGCACCAAATTGAGCTAACGAGAAGCTACCCGGTGCGCGGACCGGTAGCGAAACAAAAAAAAATCATAAAAAAATAAAAAAATTATATTACAAACATATAAAATATATTTTTACATTAAAATAAGAATACATTTTACAGCTTTTGATATTTGCTATTAAAAAACCATTGAAATTCACTGAAAAAACCATAGGTTATAGACCATATATAGTTAGGAATTAGCATTTACAAAACCTTAAAAATTCACTGAAAAACCATAGGTTATATATAAACTATGGTTTTTTCAGTGAATATATATATATATATATATATATATATATATATATATATATATATATATATATAGCCCAGATATAGGGTATGCATGAACCTTGACGTGCATCTTCGTGAACTAAAACTATTATAATCAGAGCTTAGGCAGTTTTGTGTTTCAGTTCATGTTTAAAAACTCCCACTTTCCATGCCTATTGTGATGTGCCATGGATCTTTCTTTTATTGTTAGTCTAGCAGGACAGCTTGTTTTTCAGTCAAGCCTAGACAGGGTTCTATTTATACCTAATGGCACTTCAAATACACATCTAATTGCTGTTATCGTGCAGATGCAGCATTAGATTTTTGAAACATTTTCAGACCTTTGCTGTGAGGCCCACAGGAGGAGAACACACAATTTGCTTCTTGAAGCACTGCACCACCACCGCCCCAGGGTCTGGTAACAATTGAGTCTCCTAAAGGTGTTTAATTGGTGGGGACCCAATGGTGTTAGTAGTTTTCTGGCTTTGGGAAACTGAATACGCATAGCGCTAGCCCTGCTCTTCACAGTCAGAAGACCCATTTGGTTGAAAAACCCCTACGATGCACAATTTCCATCATGTGCAAAGATCCTTATGGAGATCTCCCTTTCTACACACCTAGGACCCAGGATGTCACTAAGCCCCTAACACACACAGGTGTCATCCTGTGCACAATTTTTCACAGAGCACTTACTACATACAGACTCTCAAACACTGCTAGGTGGTTAAGCAATTATCATGCACAACCTTTGCTCTGTGGACAAATCTTCACAGACAGCCCACAACATCTACCCACATAAGCCTCCTTGGGGGTTGAAGTATTGTGCATAAACCCATCCTCATTAGCAGTGCTGAAACTAGAAAATATGCTCTAGATGTAGCCTACTACATACTGTTCATTGCTAGAAATCCAAACTAAAATCTCATTCTCACTTAATGACATTATATAGTCTTCAGCTTTTATGGTGGCCTCTGCAAAGAAGTTAGACTCCTAGCAAATCCTACTATACACAGCCTTTGCCTTCTATAGAGACCTTCGCAGAGATTCCAGCCCCTCATGGACAGTAACACAGTCTTCACCCAGAACAGTCACCTTCACAGAGAGATCATTCACCTAGCATCTGTGCTAGTCCTAGCCTTCGACCTGTACAGAGATCCTTTACCAAACGATAATAAACACTGCCTTATCCATGTACAAAAGCCTATGAAGAGTGGCCAGTTTATTACCACACCCTACTACACACAGCAATCTAACTCTGCACAACTTTTCATGGAGAGTGTACTACCTACAGACTCTTTTTTTAAGCATGGTGAGCCAGCACTCTTCACAACTGCAAGCCACATATATGAGACATTAACCATGTTCAAAGCATAACATTTACCAACAGTTCAAGAACTACTGAACATTTGCTCCAGATGTAGCTCACTTAATACCTTTCATGTCAAAACTGTATTCGAAACTGTCACACTCATTTAATGATGGCATCAGTGATGTCATCACTTATGTCATTTGAGATGTCCCCACCATGCACTGCTTATGACCTCACAAATAACATCACTCATGACATGTTAAATGGCATCTTTGATGACATCAATGAGGATCTCACAAATTACATTAGTGATTACATCATCCACGACATCATTCTGCGAATATGACAATTTGATGTGAGCATGTCATACTGGAAGGCATGCAGGAAAGTACATGTTGGACAAATTTTCCTTAACCTCTGGGGTAGTATTGGACCTGATCCTTTTTGCAGGGTTATCTCCAAACATTTTGCCTTACTCCTGTATTTTGCCTGACCTGTTTTTGTTTGTTTTATGACTCTGGGACTTTAATGCAGATCATTGCTAAAATGCATGTGCTCTCTCTTGTAAACTTGGTAAGAATGATCTACACCTGTTTGGCATATTTAATATACCTGTACATCCCTTGAACAATGGTATCTAATATTCCCAGGGCCAGTAAATGAAATGCTACTATTGGGCCTGCAGCGCTGCTTATTGCACCAACCGAAGTAGTCTTTCAAACCTGTCTCAGGTCTCTGCTGCTGCAGGACCTGCCTGTGGAGTTTACTGCCCCAGTGACATGGCACTTAAAGTCTTTGCCATGTCTAAAACTCCCCTTTTACTGCTTATAGGTCGCCCATAAGATAGGCCCTAGGTAGCACTATGGGCAGGGTCTTGTGTAGGTAAAAGGTAGGACATGTGCCTTTGTTGTGTGGCATGCCCTGATAGTGACAAACAGCCTATTTTGTTTCTCACTGCTGTGAGGCTGTTCCTCTCATAGGTTTCCATTGGAAATTCTCTGAATTGTTTTCTGTGGTAATTTGAAATGGGTTGCGTGGCCATGATTGGTATGTTTGGAATAGTAGTAATAACTCCTGCTTATTGGTGAAAGCTGATTTGTTATTACTATTTTAGAAATGCCACTTTTGAAGTGGGTATTTTTGTGTACTTATGACACTTTGTGCCCTGCCTGGTCGTGTATTCAACGTCTGGTTCAGACTGACAGAAGGGGATATACATTCACTCTAGGCAGTCCAAAGGGGAGGGGTTGAGGGATGTCCTACCTTTCCTGGGCAACTCATAGTTGGCCTGATTAGAGCTGATCGGTATTTAGAGTGGTGGAGAAGTTTTCACCTGAATAGGTCTGTGCCTGCCTTTCACAATCCTGGCTCCGTCCCCTGTGTTGTGTTAGGAGCCAGAGCTAGGGGTTGAATGGGGGTGTTGTTCACTTCTAAAAGTTGTTTTAGGTGCCCCAAAACAAAGACTTTAGGAGTATAAGTACAGGGGCTCTGACCCCACATTAGTAATACACTACTGGACCTGGAAGACGCTTTGCTGGACTAAAGGGCTGCAGGGCTGAAAGGATTGACCTATTGCTATGACCGACTGTTCCTAGGAACTGCTGCCCTACTTTGCTATGCTGCCCTGGCCTTTGCCTTGCCAAGAAGGGCTACAGATTGCACCCAGAGTGACTGAAAGAGCTCTTTTGGAAGTGGGACTGAACCTCTGACTGCGGTGCTGCAAAATGGACTCATCTAGAATGCTGTTCTGCTGTGCCCTACTGCCTACTAATTGTTGGGTGGCTTAATGGACTCAATGGATTGCTTTTTGGATTGTTGCCCTGCTGGAGTGGCCCCTGACTTTGGCCTCACTAAACTCTGCTGGCCTCCCAGGAGGAACCGCTGTGTGACCTACCTGCTCTCATGTGCTGGCCTACTTGTCTGCTACAAACTGTGTGTGCCCCCAAGTGTTCTCTCAGGGCTGGTTGGTTCATCAGGTTTGTGCAAAATCAGTGGATGGCTGACCTCACCGAGAGTGCCTGCTTGGTCTATCGTACTGATTTAACCCCTTTGATGCGGATGACAAAGCCAGCTCGTCATGGGCGTTACCTGCGCTGCGCGCATGACGAGCTGGCTTTGTCACGAAAGCCGCGATTTTCAAATTTCAGCGCGCAGAGGGAAAACCCGCTAGTGTGCATGCGGTTAACCACCCTAGTTTTACTGCTGAGGAGAGCTCTGCAAATTAGCAGCTAGTGTTTTGGAGGAACGAGTGCAGCGCTGTTTGCAACATCGCCCCTCCACCCCCCCCCCCGTGACTCTGGTCGTGTGTCTGAGCCCTCCATGACTGGTGCCTATCCAGTCAGACCCTCCAATTATTTACTAGCACAGTCACGCTCTCTGTGTCACAAAACGGGGAGACGTTCCCAGCGATTTCGAAGTAATGGCTGCCAAGGAAGAGTATCAGCTGATTGCCTCCCCTACCGGCTGCCGTACCTCGAGAACCTCCCACGGATGTCAGTTTAACCACCCACTGCTTCCTGCTCTGACCAACCTCATCAACGTAAATATATATCCTAATACACTTGTAGTGTGCACATGACCTCATTGGTCTTGTGAACATCCTTCGGCAAAATTCAACAAACGATATTTTAATAAAAACTGAAGATAACAATTTTCGAACAGAGGCTCCTGGCACATGTTTCTTCTGTCGTGAATGTATTCTCATTTTAAAAATGTTTACGTATTGTGTTTGATACCAATTAAACGACAATATTCCTCATTGTCAAGAACCTCCTACCCTTCAATGTAACCGCGGCCCGTATTTAGAAAGACTGATGCATAAAAGTAATAGAAATACAGTATTCAGCCGCATAATGTGATAAAAACATAATAAATTCATGATCTCATTAGTAGGCCAGATTTATTCATAAGAAACATTTCAATATGCTCAGATTTCCACTCTGTATCTGTGAAACGTGTTTGGAGTGGTATTGTGTGTACTTTTACAGAATCTAGCCATTAAAAAATCCCAGTTACTTTAATGCAAATGTTGTTTTCTACAACACACAACTCATGAAAAATTCAAGTGCAATCATGTAGAAAAGTTGTTTGAGAAAAAAAACAAGGGTCTTGTATCACTGTTCTTTAATGCAGACAGTGAATCGTTCTAGCCATCTCACGTCTCCTATCAACTCTGAAGAAGCCCTTTGCATGGCTAGGCTAACAGAACATGATGTCTGCTCCCAGTGACAGGCATTCATGCAAGAGTGAAACTACAGGATGTGTGCCCGCTTAATTCATGCAGCAACCCCTAAAAGATTGCATATACATATTTAATGTTTGACTTAATGAAAAATTAAAACTCAGCTTTCATTAAAAAAAAAAATCATTGCAGGATGAGAGAAATATAAATCTGAATATCCGAACCTGAAGTCAGAGCAACCGATAGTACACAAGCAAGTACCAAAAACGCTTCAAAGTCTCCACGATGTAAATACCAAATACGGTGTCTAGTTATGTGATATTTCTTTCCAAGCTGTTAGTTTTACGATGGCTTGACAGACATGAGTATTTATGTATGAAGTAGAGAATGAGTTTCACCATAGAAGTTTTGCAGCCTTTTTTTAAGCAGTTGACAAAGAGTATTGTTCAGAAAAGTCATGTGTCTGTGAGATTTGCTCGCAATAAATAATTAGATGAGACATGTAGACCAGATGAAGGCAATCAGGTGAAGGCCTGTTGTTTTTCTAAAACATTAGGAGTTTAAAAACTTTAATTCCAAATGCTCAATGGGTGTTATTTATTTAGCAGATGTTAATCATAGAACCTGAGCTTTTTCTCCTCTAATTTAAATTCCCTGGCAGGCTGCATATAACTAAACAGGCCCTGGCTTTGTGCAGTTTTCACTTTCACCGAGACCTAGCAAGTGTAAATTGTAAATTGATACTTGTATAGCGCACTACTCACCCGCAAGGGTCTCAAGGCGCTTGTATGAACACCGCTGTGGAACTCATCCTGGATTTCCCTGTGAGGGGTCCACTCCTGGGCACCCCCAAGGTGGAGGCCTGGCATCCTCAGCGTTGTGGGGTCAGGTGTGGAGATTAAGCAAGCTGTTGCCCAGAGTTGCAGTGTGGGACTCCATGATTGGAATAGGCACCGAGGCGCAAATTATCAGGTCCATGGAATTTTGAGCCCAAGCCCCGCCGAGGCAGGGAATTGAACCCTGGTCTGCATCAGGGGCTGCTGCTCTAATCACTGAGCCACACTTCTCCACATGCTGTGACATGCTGTGTACCGATTTCTGGTCAGCAAACAACACCAGTAACATTCTATTTGCTTCACTCCCTTTTCTCTCATTCTACTTCTTGGAGCTGGATGTTATATATGTTTTAACGTATTTCTCAGAATCTGTTTAATGCATCATCTGAAATAAGGTATGGGTCTCTCTAATCAACAGCAGACAAACATGGGCAATGGCAGCTGGCAATGAAGATCAGGGCCATATTACACAAAGTGCCCTTTGGAAGCAACGGGCACGTGCGCCCACAGGCCCACATGTGTGGAGAGTAGTATGTGAAAATGCAATCCATCATTTGCACAATTGAGGGATTCTCTTTGCCTCATTTGTAACCCTGGGCATAGTTCGCGCAGTCGCGCTACACACAACAACGCAAAGTGCACTTCGCACTACGTACACTACGCGTAGCTACATGAACTACAAAGTGCAGTAAGGAAATACTGTTCGCGATGATTGCACTGTGCTGGATGCTTGTCCGCACTGTGCAATCATTGCGAACAGCATCATGCACGGTGCAAGTGGTCATTTTCTGCCCCTTGAGTAGATTTGTACTAGAGGGGCAGCTTTCTCAATGCAGACTGGTAGTTTCTCATCGCGAGCTGTTGAGAGCATTCGCGACCACTCGCAATGAGAAACCTGACCTCCCGGCGTTGAGAATCTCGCAGGGAGGTTTATTTTCCACACTCACGATCAGCAACTTGATGTTGCCGATCGAGAACTATGAAAAAGTCTTGCATGATGTTGATTTTGCTCGCTCGCGTTCGCCAACTTGACATTGAGGAACGGGAGCGAGCAAAAAATGCCCGCTACGCTACGCATTTTTGCACAGTGCTACGTGCGATTCGCGTAGCGCGTAGTTGCACAAACTCTGAACACTCCGCAAGCGTAGTGTAGTTTTCCGCCAAGGGTTACTCATTTCTGGTCTGAACACTGAGTTGGTTTGCATTTCTTCCTGTCAAGAGAGGAACCCCCAAAGTATCACGTGTACTTGTCATTCCTTTTGGACTCTCAGCATTCAGCCAGTCACTTTGAAGAACATGTATTCTGTTATTCCGACGGTACGGGCAATTATGTTTCTATCAATTATATTTTGAAACTTTTCATATACATGTGACAGAGGTGAACATAAACAACTTTTCAAAACAGTACCACAGTCGTTATTTTGAGGATTTAGTCAAATTAAAACATAGAGTGGAGCAAATATGTTTCCCTTTTTATATTCTTCCAAGTGAAACACACAATTCTCGATAATGTATAAGGACAGTGCCATATAAAGAATATGCTGATGCAATCTGTTTATATTAACATTTGTGAATAGAGAAAACCAAATTTAACTGAGGAGCTATTCTTGCTTTGTATTATTCACCAACCAAGGTTCATCTCTTTAAGGCTGAGTCTCTTTATAGGTCCAGCTAGACAGTGATGCTCACTGTAGTTGTATCGTTACCGATTCTCAAACAAATAGAGTGGGCTTTGTCGCAGAGGATTAGTGCCCACACACCATATGCTATTGGATCACTGATATATCATTTCACAGAATATGGAGAGCTTGAATTGTAATTCATGTGCAACTATTAACTTCTAAATCACGCGAACATTACACTTTCAATTCTGTATGTGATACAAGGTTTGAACACATTTACTAATCCTTATTTGTTATTTGTTTTTTTAATTAAATGTATTGGCTTTTTTGGTATTGGTTTTGTCATGAATCAGTCTTGACATTAAGATACTAGCACTATTGTGTTATACTACTGCAACTCGGTAGAGTGGCCATCTTAAGCTCAGGACATGCACTCCAGTTATGATAAGTATTTTATATTTATTTATTTATTTATAAAGTTTTATATAGCGCGAACAAGATCCTGAATGATATCAGAGCGCTTTACAATAAGTTGGTAGAAAGGACAAAATGAAATATAAACAGCAATTGTGGAAAGGAAAAAAACAATGCTAAACAGTAAACAATGGTATTAAAGAAGGCCCAAGGAACGGAGAGAAGATCCTTTACCAACCCTAGGCTAATAGAAGGATATAAGTCCAAAATAAATGAACAAGCAAATAATGAAAGTGTCCAAAAATGTGCAAACTACAGTCATTCTCAGCGGGCACTCATTACATTTCTGTCATTTGTGAATTGGATACATGAGCAATCCTATCTTCATGTAGATTCTGGTAAAAAGTATTTTAAAACGTTCCTACTATGAAACACTTTCCCCCAAAGGAAACACATCGACAATAACAGCAGGCACCAGGACGCATATTCAAAAATAAATGTCTCTGATCACAACTCACAAGTCTATTTACTGAATGCCCATAATCGGATTTTCACTACAGCATAATCTGATATAATGTGAAAAAATGTATGCTATGTGAAGTGTTCCACAACATTTTCATCAGATGAAAACAATTCATGCCTGTATCAGAAAACACACTGCCAGACTCACCCTCGGGACAAAATAAGCAACCACCGCAATTGTTCAGCCCCTTACCAAAAAATTCAACACCATGCAAAATGAAAATGTGACATAACACATTCATACCGTCAATAACGGCAACCTGCGCCTAAACACAAAACTCATGTTTCTATCCTTTTCGTTGTTCCAACATACCCTTGAACTATAGACGCCCCAGAAATACTAGTACTGGACGTCGCAGTGCTCTAAATTGGGGTTCTTGTCTGGGCCTCTTATTTTGGGTTGCAGCCTTAGGCTTTATTAGGCAGTCTGACAGCTAAAGACAAGTGGCGCTCCCCAAGTGCAGTGCATATGTACTTCCCCCCTATCGCCTCCATTTAAAGAATCTCAATATTTTAAGTAGCAATCTGCCTGAAGTCTTCAATTTGTGTAGGATTAAAAAATGCAAATACATTAAGTTAACATGCATTCCCCTTTGTTGCTAAATTGCGAGTGCTAGTTAGTAAATACATTCATGATGGATTCACTTTCTCCTGAGAACCTCGGGGCATATTACCAACAACTAGCGATAATTTTTGTCTCTAACTTGTTTAGAGACAAAAATTATCGCCGCACATCGGCGATTTTTATCGCAGATAAACCTTGCTATTAGCAAGGTTTATCGCAAATGCGATAAAAAACGGCCGCAATGCATGAATATCGCTGAAAAGTCAGCGATATTCATGCATTATCGAGCAAATGCTCTTAGCCATGTTATCCACCTCCCATTGGATAACATGGCTAAGAACTGCTCAGGGCAGGTGTTAACTTTTGGAGATATTCGCGCTTAGCGCGAATATCTCCAAACGTTGGTAATAGGAGATAGCGATGTTAGGGACTGTTTCCAGTCGCTAACATCTTGGCACGCCCACTTTGCATATCATTAGTGATAAATATCACTGACATGCAAAGCGGGGCCCAAGATGGTCGCTATCTCCTTTTAGCTGTCACTAACTGGTGTTAGCGACAGCTTGGTAATAGGGAGATAATTTTATCTCCGCTTTCTTGGCTTTTAAAGCCAAAAAAGCGGAGATAAACCCCCTTGATAATATGCCCCCTCATTTTTTGCTTGGAAAAGATCAGTATAATTATTTCACAATATTTTTATGTAAAGTTCCATAAATCCTATTCCATTTAATTTAAAAGTTACAATCATGATGGCCACGCTTAAGCTTCCTGATGCTCTTATTATGCTTATCATCATGATAATCCCACTCGTTAGGTTAAATCATGTGCTGAAGAGAGAGAGAGAGAGAGAGAGAGAGAGAGAAGAGACAGCAGTATCTGCTGGAGCAGCATTGCAGTAAAAAAAATATTGTGCAAACTCTTTAATTTAATTTTTTCACAGTTCGTATTAAAAACACAGCAGCTGCTATGACAGAGCTTACTGTTGCCATGTGTTCAACTCTGCCAAGGCATTCCCATACCATTAACCTGCAAGACATTACTGACCCATGATCCGAGCTCTACCGGCTCATAGTTTTAGTGTCACACAACACTAGAAATGCTAGGACTGGGACTGGTGTGTGTGGGGG
Source organism: Lissotriton vulgaris (assembly GCF_964263255.1). NCBI lineage: Eukaryota > Metazoa > Chordata > Amphibia > Caudata > Salamandridae > Lissotriton > Lissotriton vulgaris. The sequence goes on along the minus strand of NC_141691.1, from coordinate 453,906,410 downwards.
TGTTTCCACTAGAAAGGCGGCAGGACTTGGCTCCCCAGATGTAATAGCATCCATATGAAGAGTCACTCAGGTGCATAAGGGCCAGTCTTCCGAGCCGAAGGAACAGCTACATTTCTTGAAGTACTGGGAGGACAGAACACTGAAAGCATGGCCTCTGCCAGAAACCACCTGAGAAAATTGCTATGGAATCCGTGCATGATCAGACTGCAGGCGGTGGATTCAATCAGCACGTGTAAGTGACCTGTGTTTTATTGGTTTTCGAGTTGGACGGCTAGCATTTGCACTGTTGTTATATCGTCACGCTAATGCATCTTTTATCCAGGCATTTAAACATATCCTTGCAGCTGCTTCGTAGCCATATGTCATGTGAGAGGTCTTCAGCTAGGTCTGGCTTTTTACCCTATAGACCTTTGGAGGCTGTTATTTGTATTAATACTTTTTGTTGCATTTGTGAACTACTGCAATCAATAAAGCAGAGCAAAAGACCCAAAGGTAATCCGACAACGAATGTGCACCACAACACAGCCTTGGAATATACACATATTGTTAACATAATTATGTACAAAGAACAAACACACTATTTAAATTGTTAAGCTCTCCATGGACCCCAAATCGTGCATGTTTCCCTGCAGCTGAAAAAATAGTCTGTACCACAGATCCAGACTTTCAGTAGTGGGGTGGAGCCGCTCTTCCAGCAACAATCAGCCTGATTCATGAACGGACCGTTTTGCGAGGCTCAAATAGCGAATCATAAGGAATCGCTATTTGAGACTCGCAAAACGGTATTCATGTAGGAATCGCAATATTAATTGCGATTCCCACTGATTCCTTATTTGCGATTAGCTAATTGCTAATCGCAAATAAGGAATAACTCCCCATGCATTCCTATGGGCCAAAAGGCCCATAGGAATGCATGGGGAGTCATTCCTCATTTGCGATTAGCAATTAGCTAATCGCAAATGAGATTGCGAGTACAAGGGTGCCAGGGGTGTCCAAAGGACACCCTGTAGCACCCCTGCAATGGAAATTAACACAGGTGTTGCACAGGACATGTGTGTCTGTAACGTGCAACTCAGAAAAATGCATTTAAATGCATTTTTCTGAGTTTTCGCAATTTACCACGAGGTTTGACCTCGCGGTAAATTGCGGCCCGAAATTGCGATTTCACAATTGTAAAATGGATGATGAATTACATTTAAGGAATCTCAAATAGAGATTCCTTAAATGTAAATCCTCGCAAATATGCGAATTAGCAAATAGCGATTTTTGCATTTGGGATGTTGAATCCCAAATGCAAAAATCGCACTTGCAAAGGGCCAGATTCTCAGAATCTGGCCCTTTGCGAGCGCTATTTTCATTGATGAATCGGGCGGAATGTCTCTTTACAATCATGAGCCCATGCACACCTTGTCTAAAGTTAAACTGTAAGCCCTAGAATATGTGATGTGTTAAAATGTCAGAGTTGTCTGAAACTGTAACACATGACATGAACAGACCTGCCTGTTATACCCTTGTCCGTATTATACAAGGTTACCCAGTGGGGCAAGTGTGTTTCCACCCAGTATAAGGCCTCTCAGGGCACAATGGTATTACATAAGAGGGTTGCTGATGCTTGTGCGCCCCCTTCAGTAATACAGATAGCACTAGTGCAACGTGTGCACAAGTGCTATCATGAGATAGAGTTCCCTCATTTGCATGCAGGCGTGGCACCATGCAAATGAGGGAATAACTTTGCCTCTGCTCCTGCGCCATATTGACAATATGAGGGCAGAGGAAAACATGCCTTTAAGAGGCACACTGAAATTGTGCCACAAAAAGTTGGCACACTTTCAGTGTGCCTCCTAAAGCCAGCCCTTCAGGGGAGAGAAGAGGGTCCATGGACCCTGTAGACATCCCCCTGCAACGGGATGCATCGCTCACTCACCCGCAAGCAATGAGACCTCTAATGCCCTAATACTTCATCGTAAAGCTTTCCTTTTTTGCGCACGGCGAACTTTTTAAAAGGTATGCTGTGGCGTAAACAAGGAAAATGCACTATATTCTTAATACAGCACCTGGTGCTTTTGAACTCCAAACACAAATGAAAAACATGTTGTAAATGAGACACACACACAAACCCCCCACTCGACCCCCACAGCAGGTTATGGGATGGAAGGAGATGCAGTGCATAGCATTCGGGCACCTCTGATTTGATGGCTAAGGGCCTGATCGAACTTGTATTCAATCTAATTTTTTGCTTAATCTTAGACCATTTTGTGGTAAGTCAAAAGCAAAATATGATTCCTGCTCTGCAGGCCTAATTCTTTTTAACATCTTTCCTGATGTTTAACAGAAATCAAAATTTGGACCAATCTTTAAATCAGTACTGGCTTTCTTGTGAACACAGTTGTACAAACCAGAACGAGTCGTTTTCTTTTTCCAAATTTCAGTCAATGTAGGACCGAAAGACTGTTTTAAAGAGAAGGAATAGATGCACAAACACTTTCAGCAAACTGGTCCGTAGAAGGTGTTAGCTATTTAATTATTCAACTAGCAACATTTTATGAAAATTAGAAGCCTAATGTCACTTTTTTCAAATCGTGCTTGTGGATGAAACTTCTCACATGAATGCTTTTGCATTTTTTTATTTTTACAGAAAATGTGCCAGCAAGAAAGTAAGTTGATTTTACATTGGCAGAATTTGATCAAACAATTCACAAAGCTTTAAAAAGGTTAACTTTTCAAAGTTTTAAAACTCTCTTGCAGGAGGAAAAAGAGTGGCATTGAACAAGAAGCTTTTGGAGTGGAAATATGAAGAAGTACTACACATACAGGTATAGAACTGAGAAGGAGGAAGACAGGGTGCCAAGTAACAAAGCCATAGACACTGGTAACAAGGGGGCATATTACCAAGCAATAGCGATAATTATCGCTATTGCTTGGTTAGAGACAAAAATGTACCGCTGAGCTGCGGCGATTTTTATCGCACATAAACCTTGGTATTACCAAGGTTTATCGCAAATGCGATAAAAATCGGCCGCAATGCATGAATATCGCTGAAAAGTCAGCGATATTCATGCATTACCGAGCTAATGCTCTTAGCCATGTTATCCACCTCCCATTGGATAACATGGCTAAGAACTTCTCAGGGCAGGTGTTAGCTTTTGGAGATATTCGCGCTTAGCGCAAATATCTCCAAAAGTTGGTAATAGAAGATAGCGATGTTAGCGACTGTTTCCAGTCGCTAACATCTTGGCACGCCCACTTTGCATGTCATTAGTGATAAATATCACTGACATGCAAAGAGGGGCCCAAGATGGTCGCTATCTCCTACTAGCTGTCGCTAACTGGTGTTAGCGACAGCTAGGTAATAGGAAGATGATTTTATCTCCTCTTTCTTGGCTTTTAAAGCCAAAAAGGCGGAGATAAACCCCCTTGATATTATGCCCCAAGGTAACTTATACAGCCAGGCACTACCAAATAAAGAGACGCAAGGAATATGAGTGGGACATTTGGATACTACCTCGAGCCCCTCCTCTTATGGCATGCGGTGTGGACTAACACCAGAGACATCCTTCAATAGGCTGATCCTACAAGATATGTTAACTTCATATTGTTCAAATGTTATATTAAGAATGTGTTCCTTGGATACATTATGTTAGAACTGTATGTATAAATCTGGGAAGATTAGACATGTTTCACAATCCTGAATGCCTTTGGAGTTTAACCAAAAGGGATGTTAACTACTTGTTGTAACATGAGTTAAACCCAACTTGATCACCCACTTTTGTTTTCTTACTTTTATTAGGATCCAGGTTTTGCATTACCATATATATATATGTCTAGGCAAGACGCGCGACTGACGCCACTGACACCCATCTCACTAACCAGAGGGGCATAACCAGCAATCCTACTCCCGTGACTAGAGTGTATGTAATCAAAACACTCGACACGAGTAGATTGTGTTTACCTTCGCGTAGCCATGACTACTGTCCTGGCATGACGCGCAACTGGGAGGAGTCTCGCCACACTTGGCGTCAACAGATCTTGTTTAAACTTTGCGCAACCATGACCATTATTTAGGCATGACGCGCAACAGGGAGGAGTCCCGGTGTAGGACCTTCACCGGAGACCCTTGTAATGTATTCAAATTCACTTGGATACACGTTACCCTAGGACCTCACCATCTGCCATGAACTACCTCGCCGGCAACTAGACCCTCAATAAACTGGTCGACACATAATTTTGAATACGGCATCATTGCAATACCAACCATATAGAAACACTGTTGGGATATTAACAACAGCGTGTCACCAGGGGAGTGGAAACAATCCGACCAGCACTGCATTAACACTTAAACATGTGAGAATTATACTATTCCAACATGGCCACCCAAGTGTTTCATACCTACAGGACAACCTGTTACCACTAGTCCGTTTTTGTTGCTTGTTCAGGGTAACTAACATAAATAATGTGTATGACTTTGTGCAACTTGTGTGATCAAGCACTCTCTGGAGTGCGAAACGCGTCACGAGATTTATGAAGTAATAAATCTACCGACTTGGAAATCCTGTGGTGTGTTGTGTGGTCCTTCACCCGAGTGCTCGTGAGGAACGCCGTTACTTTTTGGATATTGATTTCCGGCTGCTCCGCCGGTTCGAGCCACACTCACGAAGGCGAAGGGTTGCAGTAGGAGCTTTGTTGTGAAAGGAATATATATATACAAGGGCTGTTTAGCTCGAAACGCGTCATGTCTGGTTACTCACAGAATAATCTGGAACAATAAATCTTTCTCCTGAATGCTGTGGTCTGTCTCCTGCTTCGCCGTTCCTGCGGGTTCGGAGGTGGTTCTTCTGGAGTGACTGTCGATATATATATATATATATATATATATATATATATATATATATATATATATATCTATACTACTATTATAAAGAGAGAACACAAACCTTTTGGCAAGGTAAACTCGGGAACCACAGCGCCAATCCACACACCCAATACATTGTTGTAATCCTCAGGGTGTGCAGATGGACATAGGCTATAGAAAAAAAAAAACGTAAATTTAAAAATATAACTTACAAAAAAATGTAGTGCCCTGAAAGTAGCGCCGGCCGGGAGGTTGGGCCGGAATAACTGCGGTAAGGCTCAGGGTCTGGGGGCAGCATTTCAGGCTTGCGTGCACTCCCGCCCCGGCCCCCGCCCGCCACAACATTGTCCGGGACACAGTCACTGTGAGTGTCTGTTTACACTGAGTGTATCTAAGGTTATATTAGAGTCTGAAGAGGTTCATCGTATTATCACTTGAATGATGTCATCAGTAATGTCAAATGAGATGTCATCAGTGATGTCATCAGTGATGTCATTTGAGATGTCATCAGTGATATCATCAGTGATGTCATTTGAGATGTCGTCAGTGATGTCATCAGTGATGTCATTTGAGATGTCATCAGTGATGTCATCAGTGTTGTCACTGACCATGTCATGAGTGATGTAATATGTGACATGGTCAGCAGTGGATTGCGGGTGCGCAATATATAGTTAGTGCAACTAACTATATATGCGAATTTCAATGGTTTTGTGTGAGTAAAATAAGGTTTTGTAAATGCTAATTCCTAACTATATATGTCTATAACATATGGTTTTTTCAGTGAATATATATATATATATATATCTATACTACTATTATAAAGAGAGAACGCAAACCTTTTGGCAGGGTACACTCGGGAACCACAGCGCCAATCCACACACCCAATACATTGTTGTAATTCTCAGGGTGTGCAGATGGACATAGGCTATAGAAAATTAAAAAAAACGTACATTTAAAAACATAACTTACAAAAAAAAGTAGTGCCCTGAAAGTAGCGCCGGCCGCGACGCTGACGGCCACGACGTAGCGCTGGCCGCAACGTACGTGATGACGAGGAGGAACGGCGGTGAAGTGAGGAGCTCGGGGAGGAGCGGCGCCTCAGGTAAGGCTCTGGGACACGGGACGGGAGGGAACCGGTGCGGGAGGTTGGGCCGGAACAACTGCGGTAAGGCTCATGGTCTGGGGGCAGCATTTCAGGCTTGCGTGCACTCCCGCCCCGGCCCCCGCCGGCCACAACATTGTCCGGGACACAGACAATGTTGTGGCGGGCGGGGGCCGGGGCGGGAGTGCACGCAAGCCTGAAATGCTGCCCCCAGCCCCCTTCTGCCCCAGGCAACGCTGGGGCGGGCTGCTAGTATATATATATATATATATATATATATATATATATATATATATATATATATATATATATATATATATATATATATATATATATATATATATATATATGTGTGTGTATATTTATATATATATATATATATATATATTCTGGGTAACAAGCCACATGGACTCAGCATACGGCTAATAAGTATAAAGGAAATACATATTACATGCAAAAATTTATAAATTACATCCAAAAGCTATCAACAGAAGACAAAAGAGACTGCATAGCATAAATAAGGCTTTCTTACAAAAACAGTTCTAAAAGTGCATAGAAAAAGATGAGGGAGAAGACCCCAAATGGTTTAATCAAACCCTACGGGCTAGCCCTGCTTCTTCAGACAGGAAGTATTGTCCCCAAAGTCTTTCACATTTTTTTCACTCCCCAAATTCGTACTGCATACAGCTGTTGACTAATTCTCACTCTCCTCATTTTCTGTAGCCAATCCATCATTGTAGGTATAAGCTGAGTTCGCCAGTGTTGAAGTAGGAGAGACCGAACACTGCTGTAGCTATATATACTAATTTGACCCAGTTATCGGACAGCTCCAATGCTGAATCATACGCTAAGACTCTCAGCCATATAGTCGAAGCAATATTAACCTTCCATTCCCTTGCAAGATACAGAAAAAATTCAGCCCAAAATCCCTGAATAAAGGAGCAATGACCAATCACATGTGTTAAATTCACAGGCGAATGGGCTGCACATCAAAAGCAGTTATCCAAAAGGCTGGTATTAATTTGTGATACAAAAGCCAGGGTTCTATAAAGGAGCCATTAAGAGAAAAATACATTTGACACCAGTTGACCCCCACCTTAGTACATTAAAACTCAATATATATATATTTTTTCACATCTTATTTATGATATCCAAGCCATATTTGTCCCATTTAGTTATAGTTGTTGTAGCAAGATCAGTGCCATTGATAGTGGAGAGCATTTTTTCCATTCTACTGGCTTCCCAAGTGCCCTGCCAATAATTAACACAGAAACCAACTCTCAACTTCTGAGGATCTGGCCTAAATCTAAATTAGACAATATTTTATTAAGCCTACTAAATGAGCCCAGGAGCAGAAAATCATCCTGTATACAGTGTCGGACTTCAGCAAAATCCCCAACAGAAAATCAGAAATGTTCCTATATCCCACATTCCCCCACTTTTGAACAATTTCAGATACAAGCTTCACCCCTGGTTCAATATATACTGCTTCCAGAGGTGTTGCTGCATTAATCAGGGGTATATCATATCTTTTATGAAACTCTCCCGCTTCTAAAAGAACCACTTTAGACTCTTATAGCAGACAATTTTGTATACGTTAACAGACTTTAGCATATCTATGATATGAAACTCTTTAAAAATTAGCTGCATAAAATTATTCAAAAAAATCCTGTATGTGATTTTAAATTAAACCTGGACACATGTTGTGCAAAATAGGCAAAGTAAGAATCTTTATGATTATGGAGTGCCAACCGTCCCCACTCCCGTAATTTATGTGCTTAGTGCCATTCTTGCTGATTTTCCCTGGCAGATAAATGAAGAGAACATAGACTCTACACATTTTGAAAAGCAGCCAACAAAATGCACGGGATGGCTGAAAATAAGAAATTGAATAGTGGAAGGACCGACATTTTAATAAGGGATACCCTCCCAAGAATGTAAAGCGGAAGAGAATTCAATCTAGAAAATAAATCCTGAACCTTTAAAAGAAGAGGGGCGAAATTAAGAGCATACAGATCCTTTCTGTCTTTTTGTTGTTAATTTTATACCTTCCCATTCATACTTAGCATAAAGTTCGAAAAAGTTTTCTTGGGTCTCCCTTCCAGTTTCTAAAATTGATAATCTGAGCTATCTGTGGAAGGGGAGGATGTATATTCTTGAATTGCTCTGGCTAATGGCTCAGTAAACAGGGCAAAGATAATAGGAGATAACGGGCAGCCCGGCCTTGTGCCATTCAACACCTTTATTTGTCCCACTTCTACTGAGTTAATGATAATACCAGCTTCGGCTTTACAGTACATTTTATATGTTAGCGCCATGATTCGGGCAGAATACCAAATCTGGTCAGAATATTAAATAAGGTTTCCCAGACAACATGGTCAAAAGCTTTTTCAGCATCTAACAGAACCACCTAAGCTTGTATATTATTAACTGCAAAACAGTCTAGAGCTTCAGCCAGATATTGCGTATTTGCCCCCAGCTGCCAGCCGGCTGTAAAATATTTCTGGTCAGCATGGATCAATCCAGAAGCTATTAATTAATTAATTAATTAATTAATTAATTAATTAATTAATTTAATTAATTAATTAATTAATTAATGCATGGATCAATCCAGAAGCTATTAAGTTGAATCTCTTAGCAAGCGGTTTAGTAATGATTTTATAATCTGTATTAACGAATTAAATGGATCAATAAAAGCTTTGCTCCTTAGCATGCTTCCCTTTCTTCCAAAAGCTAACAACATTCCCTTTAAAAAAGAGGGGGTATAACACTGCCTTGTAACATTACATTGGCGCACAATAAAAAATAATAAGACAAGGCATTTAAAAAAAGTTATGAAAAAAAAGAACGGAAATCCATCTGGGCCACAAGCTTTGTCATTCGGAATGTTCTTGATAACCTTTATCAACTCATCTTTGGAGAATGGTCGAGACATGTCTGCCCTCTGATCTGCGGTTCATCTTGGGATATTACTCTGTGCCAAGAATCGATCAAGAGAAGTCAAACCAATCGTCTGTGCTTGTGCATATATCGGTCTATAATGCCCATCATATTTTCTTCAACTTTCTATGGTTCCGTACTTGTAATTCCCAAAGTAGGGCATTTCGAAGCATTTATCCTGTTATTAGCAACTTGTTTGTACGCCTACAAGGCTAAATATTTCCCCGTAAAGTTACTTTCCTCATAATTTTTTTATGAATGGGCCTGACTCAGTGTGGTGAATTTTGCATAAAATGCTTTGCTCGTTGTCCACCTAGCAGTGTCAAACACCCTTTTAGTGACCCTTGATGAATTCTTCAAGAACCTTTCATAGCTCAGTTGTAACTTTTGTTCTAAAATTTGTTTTTGCTTTTTAGCTTTTAGGATAATTCCTGCATCTTTGCTAATAACTTGTCTTCTGATGAAACCCTTCATGGCATCCCATACAATTACCGGTGGAGCGGTCTTATCAAAAACTCCTTTATCTCCTCTTTAAGAGTTTGCACTTACCATTACTCCTACTGATATTATTTATTCAACACCCACTGCTTAGGGCCAGCCGGAGATTTACCAACTGCTATCTCAAGAATAATCATTGCATGAGCCTAAAACCCAATAGATATAGTACTTTGGGATTTATAATACAAAGCTCCGGAGATTAAAAAAAAATCTTTTAGCGGGGAGCTACGAAATCTCCCTGAGAAGAATGTGTTTGCAATTTTTGTAGGGGAAGCTGCCCTCCAGGGATAAACTAAAGTGAGTATTTCCTGGAAATTCCTAATAATATTCAAAGGTTTTAATTTTGTCTGTTTTTTTGCTTTAACTCAGGCATCCACTCTTGGATCCTGAAGTAAATTGAAGCCCCCCCCCCCCATTATCAACTCCCGATGATTTTGCAGTAGTGATTGAAACAGACCTTCGTATAGCAAAGTGTAATCTTCAACTGGCGCATAAAAATGGGCAAATTGTATAAGCCTAGACTGTAGTGAGCAGCTCACCTAGCACCAGCGGGCCTCATTATCGATGCCGCTGTTCACCATTTCTGCCCCCAGCCGTTTTGCCAGAAAAATTGCTGCTCCATTGTGGGCTGCTTGGGAGGATGAAACCCCTATATATGCTGCCCAATTTTTAAACATTGAAAATGTTGACTGCTTCCTTACTGGGATATGAGTTTCCTGAATCAAGATCACAGCTTGGTTTTCATCCTAAATCTTCTTCTACAGCCCGTAATTTCTTATTATTATTAAGGCCATTGCATTAAATGAGGCTACTATTAAAGAGCTAATAATATTGATAGTTTATTCTTAAGTAGCTTTTATCTAACCCTTCCCGCACCATGGCTCCACCCCTATAATAACCTTTCCCCGAAGTGAGGGCTCGCTCCCACCGTTGGTCCCAACTTTACCTTGCAGAAAATTAATAAGAAGGTACAATTGGTGGTTGGCCTGCCCGTCAATCAAAATAAACATTTTACTCGACTGTCCTTGCTTAAACTAAACAATTGCATACTTTGATCAATTTTGACCACACTTCCTACCCCAGCCCTCCACCTACCTTGTGCCCCCCAAACGTACCTCCCCTTTCCTAAGCCATGGTGAGTGATCCACCATCCCACTCACACCTGACATGCTTCCTCACCCCTGAAAATCTAGGCACCCTGACTTTGTCACTAGATTTGCAACCTGCCCCATCTACCCTAACACGCCAGGACCCTAAAAGCCAAGAGAGAAACCATAAAGAGAGAGAATAATCAATGCATACAAACAAACGTTAAATTCTAAGTTAGACCCAACACCCATAGATCCCAACACCTATTCAACCAACATTGATTAACAAGAAATCTTCTCCCCAACCCCCTGTCCAAAAAAAAGCTAAACATGCGCTTAATTTCTCATTTAACAGAAAGATATTCCATACTTCCAGTCACCATGCTCAATCAGCCAGACCACAGCCAAGACCTAATCATCCGGATTCAACAGGGCTTCTTTAAGATTTGCGGTAGTAGTTCCTGTGCCTCAGAGACTTTGCAAAACAGGTAGAATTGCCCCTTTATCAATACTTTCAATTTAGATTGCTGAGCAATCACACCCTGGGCTTCCTGTCCCTGAAAAAATTGAATCATCTTTACAAAATCTTTCCTCCTCCTAGCTGTGGAAGCGGAAATGTCCGTAAAGATAATACAGAGCATGATCTCTGTGGTAGTAAACCACCTGGTAATCTCCTAAATTCATGAGAATTGTGTGAGGAAATTTCTGATTTGGATGCTGATGGGCAGTTACACAATAAGCACTTGTTTCCCTTGTAATTCTTGTATAACTATGGGGTCTCGAACCGTATCCCTTCGGGCGCATTTAATGTGCCTGGTCCCTTTAACAGCAACCCTTTGCGTGAAGATTTGGAACACGCTTTCTGACGTCCGGTCACGTAGGTCATGTGCCCGGCACCAAACTAACATTCAAAAGAGCCCGAGTAACGTTGCTATTTACATCCGGGCAGACGGAAGTCCTTGAAAGTAGTTCCCGGGTGGGGAGTCGCGAGCAAGAAAGTAAGTGTATGAGCAGTTTTTCTTCCTGGCAGTTCGCTTTGGATTACAGTATAGTAGGTCTATGGATGGACTTGTAACTTCCTTGTTTTCCTCCTTGCACGACAGATTGATTGCCGCGTGAACATTTCCCGCACCGTTTTGACCCAGGAAGTTATTTTGCTTCTTGCAGTCTGTAAGTGCGCTTCCCTCGTTCCATACGACTAACCCTGTTTTAAAATGCATGTTTCCACTGGGGGATTCCCGTATGTAGGCCCGCATTACTGGTCTTCAGTGTCTGTGTTTTGGATATTGATATGTATGTAGGCCCGCATTACTGGTCTTCAGTCTCTGTATTTTGGATAATGATTTTCCTTTCACTACCCAGCTATTACCCACATTTGGGATTAGTAGGGAGTTCCCATCCACTCAATGAGTTTAGGCAGAGATACGCTGGTATAAATTATATCTGCTGCATCATTGGGAACACAGTTTTCAATTTAATTAGTCCTGGTTGTTAATGGAAATGAGGCACCCCCTCCATCCTAATTCCTTACCCTAAAGGTACCATAATCCTATCACTGGGGTACCATAACTCTACCACTGGACCAGGGGGATAAGGACATAGAGGTGATGTGATGCTTTGAATGTTACCTGACCACATGCAACACAGATGGATTATATGTTTATTTATGTTTCTATTTGTATGTTTTAAGTGTCAGTGTGTTCCTTTTTTCCTCCACAGGTAATTTTGGCTGCTGTGATCTACAGTGAGCCAGCACGGGTAAATCCGTGACTAACTTCACTTTTACTATTTTTCTATCTTTTTCACATTAAGTGCCTCACAGGAGGATGTACCTTACCGCGTACATACCACCGGAGTGCTATTTAGTTGTTTTCCTGACGAATGCTGTGCGATCCCGCTTTCTTACAGCAGAAACATGTTGACCAGATATCTTATTTAAGGACACGGGTCTCCTAATATAGAACCAACCTAATAAGTTTAATGCGGGCCAACCTAATACAGGTTGGCCCGCATTAAACTTTTTGTCTGGGCTTCAACTGTGTATTTTTTAATCCTGCACTCAAATATTTTTCACATTTCTTGAGTTTAATCACTATTTACACTCACCACCAACCCGCTCCGCTGTAACTCAGGCGTTGTAGCACGCTGGGGGGGCATTCGGCCACCCCAGCGGGGACCCAATGATGAAGCATGTCACCAACTAGTGGTGAGTGAGGGTCCTTTTAAACAAAAGGTTCTTTGTTCTTCCCCGTTGGATGCAGGCATATCGGTCCACGGGGTTTCTACCTCCGGATTACTAAGTTTGTAATTGTTCAATCCTACACGTTGCCATAATTAGGTAGGGGCCTCTGAACAACCTGACACTTTTATTTCTTTCCTGTTTTTTCTTATCACACATATCTTGTGTTTCACTGAGTCACTCCTAAGTTGTTTTGATATACTTATTTGGGGTACAGGAGTGTTTACTCGCGCCCTATCTCTCTTGTTGATACTATTACATTTAAGAGCAGCTGTGAGAGAATTCTTGATTCTTACCTTACAGAGACCTATAATTAAACAACACCAACTATCCATCATGGAAGATCAGGGCCTTTCCTTTTCGAAAGAAGAGGTGGCTGCTCTGCTGAGTGACAACACCCTTTTTTCTGATCCTCTCCTAGCACATGCCATATCCCAGACATGGGACTGGGAGAAACTAGGTGAACTAAAACACAGCCGGATCAGGGCCATCTTACACGGCACCATGATCAAGGAATATCTTAATAACAATGCAGCACCGAAAGTGCTACTAGTCACCAATGCACCAAGGATATTCCTTGATGATGCATTATGCATGGGCGCAAATTGCATGGCACTGCACAAGGGATTGGGATGTATTGATAATTAAGACTGCACTGCGCTTGTCAGAAGCTCTCCTCATAGACATTCAAACCACGGAATCCCATATTAAAACAACCATTACGGGTTATAAGAAAAGTCTTGACTAACTAAATAAAGGACAAAGGGCCCGATGTAGGTAGGCCGTTACCGATCGGTAACGGCCGAAAATACAGATTTTGGGCCCTTACCGATCGGTATACAGCCATCGAGATGTAGGGCAAAGAAAATCGTCCAAATCGGTACAAATACCGAATCGGAATGATTACCGAATCGGAAATAAACCGAAACGGAAATACCCCGAATCGGAAACATAACGAATCAGTAACAAACCGATTCGAACAAAAATACCAAATCGGTCCATGTACCGAATCGGTAGTGACACCGAATCGGAAAAAATCCGATTCGGTCCATGTACCGATTCGGTAGTGACACCGAATCGGAAAAAATCCGATTCGGTCCATGTATCGAATCGGTAGAGACAGCGAATCGGAAAAAAGCCGATTCGGATAACCTACCGAATCGGTAGAATCACCGAATCGGAAAATCCCCGATTCGGACAGATAGGGAGATGTAGGGAAGCACAGAAATACCGATTTTGGCTCAAAATCGGTATTTCTAACTCGGTATTTACCTTGGATTACAATCAGGTGGTAACCAACTCCAACCCATAAAAATAGACCCAAAATGCATTGCAACTTGCAGGATGGCTCCTTTTTATGTCATTGCAAGGCGGCTAAAGCTACAGCAGGAAGGACAGAGCGAATGGCAAAGAGAGGAACAGGTCTACAGACAGAGGATCACCCTGTTCATGCTCACAGAGGCAGAGATCCTACAGAGGTACAGGCTGGACTCAGACACCATTCTGGAGCTCATCAGGGACCTCAAACCACTGTTGGACCACCCCACCCCAAGGGCACACGCCATCCCAGCGCACGTCCAGGTGCTATGCAGCCTACACCTGCTTGCATCTGGCAGCTATCAAAGTGGAGTTGCAGCGGTAGGAGGGGTGACCCAGAGCAGCCTGTCAAGGTTCTTCCACACATTCCTTGACGCCATGATACACAGGATGGACCAATACATCTCTTTCCCTGCAACCCACGCAGAACTGGTACAAACTAAAGCTGACTTCTACCAGATGGCACAATTTCCCCAAATCATTGGCTGCATAGATGGCACGCACATTCCGATTTGCCCCCCAGCTGACACAGAATACATATACCGCAATAGGAAGCCTACGCACACCATCAATGTTCAGGTGATCTGCAATGCGAAGTGCACCATCACAGACCTGGTAGCAAAATTCCCAGGGAGTACCCAGGACTCCTACATTTTTCAACAGAGCGGCATCTATGCACGGCTGATGGCTGGCGAATTTGGTGAAGGATACCTCCTAGGTGAGACACATCATCAGACCCCCATAACACAAAGTAGCTAAGTGAAATACATGTATGCATGTGAGTAATGTTACCCCTTTTCCTTCTAGGCGACAGTGCATATGCCCTCCGGTCATTCATACTCACCCCCTACCTCAACCCCTCCACACCCAGCCAAAGGAGGCATAACCGGGCCCACAAAAGCACAAGGAATGTAGTTGAACGGACCTTTGGCATCTGGAAAAGCAGATTCAGATGCCTGCACAAGAGTGGAGGTGCAAGGCAGTATACCCCCATCACCTGCTGCAAGATCATAGCTGTCTGTGCAATGTTGCACAACCTTGCGGTCAAGAAGGGCACTGAGGTGGAGTTGTCAGACTACGAGAACCATGACGACGACGTTGCTGTGCCACAAACACAACCTGCTGGGGTGTCTACGCCAAGTGATGGCAGATACAGACGTGAGGAGATTACAGAAAACTATTTCTGAGTGAGTACAGATGCACAGACAGGTAAATGGTTGTGAGGAAAAGAAAATTTTAATAATGTTGCAACACCGTTACTGCACTGATGTGCAACAAAAGCAAATGTTAATGTAAAGTAAATCTATGTCAAAGGTCCGGGTTGCCTCACCCGCCCTGGCAAGCCTACTTTTTGCTGCGCTTAGCAGCCCCACTGGGGTGTGCCTCTCCCCCTTCCGCATGTCCAGCAGCATCAGCAGAGCGCCTGGTGCTCCGGCGCGGCTCCGACACAGCGCTGGCCGGGCTGCTGCGGCTGCTGCTGTCCACAGCCTCGCCCAGGTCCAGGGCTGGATTGGCCACAGTGTTGGAAATAATCATTGCCTCCATGGCGGTTGTTATGCGGGCCATGCCCCTGGTAACCTCAGCGGTGTTCTGGGTCAAGCTGGCCTCCATATTTGCCCCACGTTGGCAGAGTTGTGCAGTAGCAGCAGCAAGGCGGCTAATTGATCTGTTGTGCACGCGGGCATCCCGGCGGCGAGAGTGCTCGTGCTCGTCAAGTTTAGTGCATAGCTGTGTGATGGCTCCGGTCACACGGCCAAGACCTGCAGCAACTTCCTTATTGGTTTTGACGAAAGCCTTAAACCCTTGCACCATCTCTCCCATTTGCAGGTTATGCTGGCGAAGCTGGCGCTGGCAGGCCAGGATGGATTTCGCCTGCATGCGCTGTATCTTCACCATGCTGCCCTCCAACCCCTGAAAGACGCTGCCCTCCCGTGCTGGAAGTGCAGTGCTGGAACTTGTACGCCTCTGGGAACTGCTGCTGCCCTGCTGTGTGGGCTGGGGTGCCACTGGTGTTGCTGTGGTGGTAGCTGGGGCCTGACCCGCTGCTCCCTGGATAGGGTTCAGTGGAGCCACAACAATACTCCTGGCAGGAGATGTGGCAGGTGCAGGGTGGGCCGTTGGTGAGTTCTCAGGGGAGAACAGCAATGGGGGTGTGCCAGACATTTGGGGGGAGTGAAGAAATGTGAAGTCAAGTCCTAGGTCTCCCTCATTTCCCTGGCCAATGGTGTTGTCCTCCTCCTCCTCCTCCAGGGCAGCCTGACTAGTGCTTGGCCCTGCCACCGCACTGGAAGTTGTTGCTGGTGCTGGTGCCTCAGTTGCTTCTGCTCCTGCGCCTGATGGTGCCCCTAGGTATAAAGAAGCATTTGTGAATTGAGTGCCGATGTATTACAGTCACTACAATTAAAGCATTGCACATGTCCTTGCATATACTTTGATTCTGTTCCACTGTTTTTTATATTATGGTTCTGCATATTTTGCCTACTTCTGCTGACTACATTTAACATGATGCATTTCTCTTGTCTGTTGGTAGCAGTACTGGGCTGGGGTTTGGCTGTGCATTGTGTCTAAAGGGGAGGTGTCTGGTAGGGTGTGTCATGATGCGCATGCTTCTTACCTTTAGCTGTAGCTCTGGCTGAGCTATCCAGGTTCCAGATTCCAGTCACACTCTCCCTCTCGATGGTGCTGGACACCAGTTCCTCCAGCTCAGTGAGGGGTGGGGCCGGGTTCCTGCCTCCACCAGTCAGTCCAGCTTGCCTCTGCAGGTCTGCCATTTTGCGTTTAGTTAGGCTGCGGATATCATAAAACCTTTTTTTAGGTCATCAAGGCTCCTGGGGGTAACACCAACTGAGTTAACCTTCTCAGCAATCTCGCTCCAGAGCCTCCTCTTTGTGCTGTCCGGTACAGTGAGGGACAGCCTCCCAAAGAGCTGCCTGTGCACCCTCACCACCTCCTCCACCAACACCTGCAGCTCCATGGTACTGAATTTGGGTTTTCTCTTGTGGCCAGCCTTCTGGCTCTCACTGCTGCTAGCCATCTTTCTCTCACAGTGCTCTGGCTCCTGCTTCCACTGCTGCTCACTGTGAATGTTCAGCTCAGGCTGCCTCTCCAGAAAGTTCTTAATGAGCTGCACCTGCCTGGGTAGCCACTCCCTGCTTGGGTGGGGGAGGGTGGATCCACCTCATTGGCTGTTTCGGATTTTACCGAATTGGTAAAATCCGAATCGGATTTTACCGATTCGGATTTTACCGATTTTACCGATTCAGATTTTTCAATGCATTCCTATGGGCATTTTGGCCATGGGGGTGTATTTCGATCACCGATTCGGTATTTGCCGAATCGGTATTTGCCGAATTGGAAAATTCCGATTCGGTGGTAGCCGATTCGGTACATTCCGATTCGGTGCATGCCGATTCGGTACGTATCGAATCACAATACCGATTACGACCGAATCGGTATTTTTTCATTTTTTTTTTCCTACATCTCGTTTTCCGATTTCAGAATACCGATTCGGTGCGCTTCGGTATTTTGAAATCGGAAAAAGCGTTTTACCTACATCGGGCCCAAAATGAGTTCAAAGAGTATCTAGCTCAGTCAAAATCACAAAAATTACAAAAGGACCTCAAGCGTTGGTCCTACGCTAAGGTCTATCCCTACTCATGCCCCAACTACACACCTACACCGGCATCGGGATATAATTCCGATACCTCTGTGGATTCTAACACAAGTGGGTCTAGTAATGACAGCACAGGCAGGAGAGGGAGAGGGAGAGGACGAGGTAGAGGACGAGGGCAACAACAACATCAACCACAATACCCTTTTCAAGGCTGGCAACCACCATATGCACAACCTAGGGTGGTACCTTATCATCAGAATGCCTTCCAACCGCCTTTTCATCACATGTTGGGCTGGAATGCTCCTTTTGTCCCACACCCCCAGTTTAACCAACAATCCTACCCACATCCTTTGTTAGACAGAGGCAGGCGGGGCAGGGGACGGCAGAAGGGCAATGTACAGGTACATTGGGAGCAACCAGAAACAGTGGGGGACAACACCCGGAGCAGGTCGGGAGAGCAGAGAGCAGGCCCAAGCAGTGCGAAACCCTAATTACTAACCTCTCGTCTTATAGTCTCAACAAGGCTGAGAGAGACGTCCTGGAAAAAGGACTGGGCTTTATCCCAACTCCTAAATTAGATCGGTTCAAATTACACTGCAAGCTGAATGAATTCTTCAGGAAATTACGACTGAAGAGTTTTTTTGAAAGTAGGGAGAACGAGCCAAGTCAACTGCCTAAGAGTGACACTGATTTTAGATTAAAATCTACCTTCACTCCCCCTCCAAATACGATCCCACCGGAGATCCTGGCATTTGAACAGGCAGTCTTCCAGGAGGCGGAACAGTTACACGAACCAACACCTTATAAGAATTTGACTACAGCAGAATTCCAAGCCATCCAGTCCCTAAAGCAGAAAAGGACATCATTATAAAGAGTGCAGATAAGGGGGGTGGAGTTGTCATCCAGAATAAGGCGGACTACGACAACGAGTGTAATCGCCTACTGAGGAACGCTACCAACTATATTCCACTCACCGAGGACCCAACTGCAGCTCTACATAATGAAATTTGTGATCTTGTTTCCACGGCCGAAAGAGATGGATATATTTCCAAAAAGGAGGCAGACTTCCTTATGACAACGGACAGAAGGGTACCTTATTTTTACATACTGTTAAAGACTCATAAAAATGTACTGCCCCCTCCAGGGCGCCCGATCGTCTCGGGAATTGGTTCCCTCTTGGAACCGCTTTCCAAATATTGTGATTTTTTTCCTGAGACCTATCATAGAGTCTAACAGGACGTACCTCAAGGATACAAAGAGCCTCCTTTCCATGCTCAGAACCATCACTTTGCCTGAAGAGCCCTGCTTTCTTGTCACAATGGACATTGAAAGTCTCTATACCTGTATTCCACAGGATGACACCATCAGAGTTGTGTAAGAGGCACTTGATAATGCACCCTGGGATTTCTCGGCATCACGTGCCTTTGTTGTAGAGTGTGCTACTTTGGCCCTAAAGAAGAACTATTTCGAAAATGAAGGGAAGATCTACCTTCAGGCCACAGGCACTTCAATGGGCAGCACTTTTGCCCCTTCGGTGGCAGGCCTGTATGTGTACAACTTTGAGGTCAAGAATACCCTGAGCCTCACAAACCCTTTCTCTGCCAACATCATATTTTGGCAATGCTATATTGATGATGTGCTTATGATATGGAAGGGGGAAGAGCACATACTACTGGATTTTTTCACGTGGCTCAATACTTGTGACCAGCACTTAAAGTTCTCGCATGAATATTCCTCTGATACCATCACATTCCTGGATGTTACCATCAGTAGACAGGATACCCAACTGGAAACCAAAACTTTTTCCAAGCCTACTGCAAAAAATAACCTGTTGTATTTCACAAGTTACCACTCCAGGGCCCTGCGGGAAAATCTCCCCTACGGCCAGTTTCTCAGGCTGCACCGTAATTGCAGCAATCTACCTGATTATAAACAGCAAGCAGAGGAACTTACTACTAAACTGCAAAGCAGAGGGTACCCAGCCAGAATAATCAACAACAGCCAAAGACGAGCAAGAAATCAACAGAGGGACACACTTCTGGATGTGATTCCAAGGACCCAAAGTGCTGAAATTCCACTCACTTGTGTCACTACATATAACCCATTGTCTAATGCGGTTAGTAGGAGCATTTCCAAACACTGGAAGATAATAACCAGTAACAGACACCAATGGGAGAAACCACTCTTTTCGTACAAAAGAGCTACCAGCCTGAAAGATACATTAGTCCACACGCGCCCCGGGACTTGACACTGACAAAACCGGCCACTACAGTGCTTAATGCTTGGGGCTTACCAGCAGTTACCGGTCATTTTCCCTGTGGGAACTGCAATATATGTCACCTCACCACCCACACGAAATCACTAAATCTGTCTAATGGTCAACTTTGGGAACAACGTTGCCACACAAATTGTAACACAGCCAATGTTATTTATTTAATAACTTGCCCGTGCGGCTTACAGTACATTGGCATGACGTCCAGATGCATCAAACTGAGAATAGGGGAACATCGCAGTAATATTCGCTGCCAAAAATCGACAACTAAGATGACTGCCCACTTTGTGGAAAAACACCATACCCCCAAAAATATGCGCTGGACAATTCTGGAACACCTGAACACCTGGTTCAGAAGCAAAGTTGTTTGAAAAAGAACAATAATGGATTTACCGTCTGTCCACCAATAAACTCGGACTTAATGACGACATTCCGTGGGGATCAGTGTTAAGGCGCTGATGTAATTGACTTCTTTACCATCTAACCTGTTCCTGCGGTTCCATCTCGTCATGGCAGCTAGCATTAGGGTACCCCATCCTTAGCTGCTTACTTCTGCATCATGTCATGTACATACTCACTGTATGCGAAAGTGGGTTGTCATTACCAGCTGGTAACCACTTGACAATGTTATCCTGTTGTTGAATTGGTACCCCAATCCTCTGTACGGTTCACACTATTGTGTTTTGGTACTTAATAATTCTTGAAACTACAAATGTTATTTCTTGAATTTCCAGCCGGTTATTAGATTTGATGGGACATTAGCTTTCTTACCCGTCCCGGGTACACCATGTAGCCTACTAAAGGTCACTCCTACCTTTGCATGTATTTTACGCATATCGAAACTATGTAGGTGGGAAAACTAAGACTATACTATTATATTTTCCTTATTGTATGTTTTATTTTGATTTCTCACATTGGTCTGCGAATTCTCCCCCATTTTCTTTTTCCCTTGTAATTCTTGTATAACTATGGGGTCTCCAACCGTATCCCTTCGGGTGCATTTTATGAGCCTGGTCCCTTTAACAGCAACCCTTTGCGTGAAGATTGGGACCACGCCTTCTGACGTCCGGTCACGTAGGTCACGTGCCTGGCACCAAACTAACATTCAAAAGAGATATTTACATCCGGGCAGACGGAAGTCCTTGAAAAGTAGGTCCCGGGTGGGGAGTCGCGAACAAGAAAGTAAGTGTCTGAGCAGTTTTTCTTCCTAGCAGTTCGTTTTGGCTTACAGTATAGTAGGTCTATGGATGGACTTGTAACTTCCTTGTTTTCCTCCTCGCATGCCAGATTGATTGCCGCGTGAACATTTCCTGCACCGTTCTGACCCAGGAAGTTATTTTGCTTCTTGCAGTCTGTAAGTGCGCTTCCCTCGTTCCATACGACTAACCCTGTTTTAAAATGCATGTTGCCACTGGGGGATCCCCGTATGTAGGCCCGCATTACTGGTCTTCAGTGTCTGTGTTTTGGATATTGATATGTATGTAGGCCCGCATTACTGGTCTTCAGTCTCTGTATTGTGGATAATGATTTTCCTTTCACTACCCAGCTATTACCCACATTTGGGATTAGTAGGGAGTTCCCAGCCACTCAATTAGTTTAGGCAGAGGTACGCTGGTATAAATTATATCTGCTGCATCATTGGGAACACAGTTTTCAATTTAATTAGTCCTGTCTTGTTAATGGAAATAAGGCACCCCCTCCATCCTAATTCCTTACCCTAAAGGTACCATAATCCTATCACTGGGGTACCATAACTCTACCACTGGACCAGGGGGATAAGGACATAGAGGTGATGTGATGCTTTGCATGTTACCTCACCACATGCAACACAGATGGATTATATGTTTATTTGTGTTTCTATTTGTGTGTTTTAAGTGTCAGTGTGTTCCTTTTTTCCTCCACAGGTAATTTTGGCTGCTGTGATCTACAGTGAGCCGGCACGGGTAAATCCGTGAGTAACTTCACTTTTACTATTTTTCTATCTTTTTCACATTAAGTGCCTCACGGGAGGGTGTACCTTAGCGCGTACATACCACCGGAGTGCTATTTAGTTGTGGTCCTGAGGAATGCTGTGCGATCCTGCTTTCTTACAGCAGAAACATGTTGTCCAGATATCTTATTTAAGGACACGGGTCTTCTAATATAGAACCCAGGATTGTCCGCCTTTCACGTTTTTTGTATTGTATTGTATTGTATTGTATTGTAGGGGGTGCTTATAGAGGGCACTGACACCATGGGTTTCCTGGCGCTGGTTGGAAGTAAAGAAGACAGAGAGATTAGCCAGATTGAGGGAAAAGACAAGTTTTTAGAGATTTACGGAAAAGGGTCAGAGAGTTAGAAGTTTTAAGAGGTGAAGGAAAAGAGTTCCAGAGCTTGGGGGCCAGGTAAGCAAATCTCCGGCCTCCAGATCTACAGAGCTTGTACGAGGGGACGGACAAGAGATGAAGGTGAGCGGATCTCAGATCCCGGGCTGGGCGGTAGGGAATAAGAAGAGATTTTACGAAAGCGGGGCAGGCCCCAGCTAATGATTTAAAGATGATACAGCCAATCTTGAAGGCTACCCTTGAGGTGACAGGGAGCCAATGAAGTTTTGCAAGAAGGGGCCTGGCAGATTGCCACTTCGGTATCCCTAGGGCCAGTCTCGCCACTTGATTTCGAACCACTTGCAGTCTGGCCATCGTGGTTTTAGGCAGGACGTGGTAGATGGCATTAGAAAAATCTAAGCAGGACAGGACGAGGGCCATGATGATCCGCAGGAGGGCATCTGGTGTGAAGAGGTATGCCACCTTCCTGATCCTACGTAGCTGGTAAATGCAGGACGAGACCACCGTCCCTACTTGCGGCCCAAGGGATAAGCCGGAGTCAATTGTGACCCCCAGACTTTTCACCGAGGTCACAGGAGTGGGGGAAGGACCAAGCTCCGCCGGCCAAAATTGTGGCCCCCAGAAGGTGGCGCTCCTGCCAGGAAGGAGGAGCTCCGTCTTACCGGGGTTCAATTTTAGCTGGTTGTGGCCCATCCAATGGAGAATGTGGGACATAGCTGCCTGAAAGTTAGGGATAGCAGAAGGGGAATTAAGAGGAAAGATGAGTTGTAGGTCGTCCGCGTAATTAAACACGGTGACGTCCCACTGCCTCAATGAAAAAAGAAGGGGGCGAAGATAGAGATTGAAAAGAAGAGGGGATAAAGAGGAACCCTGGGGGACTCCACAGGGCGAATGTTCCCTGGGAGCCCTGAAAGTGCCCAGACTAAGGGTCTGAGACCTGCCGGTCAAAAAGGATTTGACCCAGGCCCACGCCAGGCCTTGGATGCCAGCCTGCTCGACACGGTGGAGAAGGATGTTATGATCCACCGTGTCGAAGGCGGCTGACAGATCTAATAATACCAAGGCCTGGGGGATACCCTTGTCTACACCGTCTCTCAAGGCATCCAGCACGGCCAAGATCGCTGTCTCCGTAGAGTGGCCGGGTCTGAAGCCGGCTTGATTGACCTCGAGAAAGTTGGAGCTCTCGATAAACTGTGAGAGACAGGTGGTGACGTGGGCTTCCAGGATTTTAGAAAAGAAAGGTAAGAGAGAAATAGGACGGTAGTTTGCCGGGACATCGGGGTCAGCCCCTGGCTTCTTCAGAAGGGGCACCAGCACAGCCTCCTTGAAGGCGCCCGGTACCGTGCCAGAAAAAAGGGAAGAGTTTAACAGAGGAAGGATGGCGTCAGGTAAAGAGTGGCAGATGTCCCGGAGTACGGAGGGGGGGCAGCAATCGTCTGGAGATCCAGACTTAACACGAGTGGCAAGAGTGGCCAGAGAGGTGGGATCTAGAAGAGGGAGTTGTGTAAGTGAGAGGGTATTGTGAGGAGGGGAAACAGATCCAGCGCCAGGGGGGATAACTGGAATGGTGTCCCTAATCAATACAATTTTTTCCAAAAAGTAGGTGCTGATGGTATTGCATGCTTCCTGAGTGGGGATCTGAATTGGGAGCGTCCTGGGATCATAAGTAAATTCATTGAGAACTTTAAAGATCTCTTTCGACTGGCAGGGGGCAGATAAAATTTTCTCTGAGACGTAAGCTTTTTTTGCTGCGAGGATGGCCAGTTTGTACCTATTGCGGGCGGCCACATAGGCATCTCTGCTTAAGGAGCAGTAGTCTCTCCTCCACTTACGCTCAAGTTGCCGAAGTTCCAGATGAAGGGTCTTAAGGTGGGGGGTAAACCATTTATGGGAGTTACTATGCCGGGATTTGGGGAACTTGGTTAGGGGAGCAAAAATGTCACTGGCTGTCGTGAGCCAGTCTGTTACTGACTCATAAAGCCCATCAGTGCTGATGTCTAGAGATCAACCCTAATACAGGTTGGCCCACATTAAACTTTTTGTCTGGGCTTCAACTGTGTATTTTTTAATCCTGCACTCACATATTTTGCACATTTCTTGAGTTTAATCACTATTTACACTCACCACCAACCCGCTCCGCTGTAACTCAGGCGTTGTAGCACGCTGGGGGGGCCATTCGGCCACCCCAGCGGGGACCCAGTGATGAAGCATGTCACCAACTAGTGGTGAGTGAGGGTCCTTTTAAACAAAAGGTTCTTTGTTCTTCCCCGTTGGATGCAGGTATATCGGTCCACGGGGTTGCTACCTCTTGATTACTAAGTTTGGAATTGTTCAATCCTACACGTTGCCATAATTAGGTAGGGGCCTCTGAACAACCTGACACTTTTATTTCTTTCCTGTTTTTTCTTATCACACAAATCTTGTGTTTCACTGAGTCACTCCTAAGTTGTTTTGATATACTTATTTGGGGTACAGGAGTGTTTACTCGCACCTTATCTCTCTTGTTGATACTATTACGTGTATCTTACTTACCCTGACCATGGTGGTAGTCCCTACTTGGACAGGGTGCAGAGTTATGCCAGCTAGAGACCAGACTCCGTTTCTCATCTCTGATCAAGAATAATTGCCTAAAGGTGTATTAAGGAATTCGTAATGCTGACCAATGAGAGGGGTAGGATTCACAGTATTGAAAAACTAAATAGGCTGTTTGTCACTACCAGAACATGCAAAAAATAAAGGTATATATACTACCTTTTACTTCCATAGCACCCTGCCCTAAGGGTTAGTTAGGGCCCACCTTAGGGATAACTTATGTGTAAGAAAGGGGAGTTTAAAGCTTGGCAAGTTGTTTTAAATGCCAAGTCGAAGTGAAAGCAAAATGCACACACAGGCACTGAAGAGGCAGGTCTGAGACAGGTTTGAGCAGGGGTTGTTTCGGCATTAGGTCAGTGGGGCCGCACCCCACCAAAATTCCTACACATTTGCATAACAACACATTAAATAGATTGAGGTATTTAGATATACGATTGTTTCTCTAAGTAAATTGTATTTAAGTCTCCGCTGGGCTGTGTGTTTTAGTCTTCCAGCCTTGCCTCGCTCTGAAGCAGGAGACTGAAGCCAGGCAGTAAATCATCTTACAGGACTGTGAAGCAGGATGCAGGGCTTTCTGTTTGAAAGCCCTTCATAGCATTTGGGGTTATGGTTGCATGCACTTTGTAGGCCAGTGACATAATTAGCGTCATGGTTTCAGGCGTGGGAGACATCATCCTTGAGTGACTTCAGACGTCCGCGATTCAAAGGCATAGATCCCACCCTTTCTTTTTTTTTTTTTAATTTATTTTTATTGCAAAGTTATATAGCATTATCATCACGGTACAAATATACGCCTACAACCCTGAGGCCGGCTTGCAGTATGGGGTAAAGATGATCAGAGCAAAGATCTTGTAGCCTTGTCCAGTTGTAGAGATAGTATCAATTACCAAGATAAGCAATTATGTGGAACAAATGAAATTTACAATGGAAATACAAATTGCGTTTTGCGTTTTGTGTTTTTTTGTTTTCATTTTAAACGTAAACTAAAAAACTGCACACATGAATCAGTACGACAATAAGTTACTCTTGGCGTGTTATCTAGCATCGAAGTTGCCCTGTGAGGGACCAGTTGTGCAATTCTCCCAAGACCACATCCCGCCCGCGCACCCCCTCTTCGTCAAATCCCACTGCTATGTGACCAGCCCCGTCCCCTGCATGTAGATAGCCCACCGTTGGCCTCGACCCCTATTCAGTGTCTTCCTCGTCTTCAGAACCTTCAAGATCCTCTTCCGTTAAAGGCTCACAAATATCCCCCCTGTAGGAGTTCCACGGTTGCCAAACCCCATTCCATTTGCGCGGGTTATCTCTCAGTTTGTAAACTGCCCTTTCTGTCAACATAAGCATATCCATGTTCCTGCTCCACTGTGCCAGTGTGGGGAGATCCGCCGTTCCCCATTTCTGTGCGATATCTCGTTTGGCTGTGACAAGCCCTATCGTAGTCCACACCCTTTCATAGAAAGTAAGATCTGTAGGCCCCCACACATTCAGCAAACATACCCTTGGGTCCAATGTGAGTGAGGTGTGGAGTGTTTGAGCGATAGTGCGTAGTATCTGCTGCCAATAACTAACAATACGTGGGCACCCCCAAAGCGTGTGTATGAACGTGCCCTCTTCCCCGCAGCCCCTGAGACAATACGGATGGTCTGCTCTCTGCAGTTTGTGTAGTGTTGTTCGGGTGTAATAAATCCTATGTAAAATTTTGAGTTGTACCAAGCGGAATTTAGATGATATGCCCGCCTCACGTGGAGATGCCATGGCTGCGTTCCAGTCGGACTCGTCTAGGTCTCCGACGTCGGTCACCCATTTGTCTTTTAGCTTCTCCAGCGGGTCAGGTAAATTGTTGATTAGCTTACGATATGTTAATGAGGTTGCGCCTTCCTGCATGAAATCTGTAAGCAGACGGTCCTCCAGCGGGGAGGACTCTGGTGGAGACGTGTCAGGTGGGATTGCCGCTTGTAGGGCGTGTCTAATCTGTATGTATCTATACAGCTCGCTATCTCCCAGTTCGTACTGTTCTTGAAGGGTCGCAAATGAAATCACTCCCTCCCTAGTCCACATGTCTCCCACGGTCGATGTCCCAATGTTGTCCCACTGAGTGAAGCCCTTAGTGCGCCGTAAGTGACCCAGCGCCTTGGTGTCCCACAGAGGCGTGAGCTTTGTGATGGTCCCATCCCATTGCAACTTCGCTTGTGCCTTGTACCACAGTTGAACGGTGTGTTTAGTGGGTCCTATGAGTTTCGCTGCAGTGCCCCGATGGTACAGAGGTGCCAGTAAGCTATTCGTACCTAGTTGTACCATGTCCGCTTTAAATACTGGATCATCCTGCGGGGCGTGCACCCACTGATTGAGGATCTTGAGTTGGGCCGCCCAATAATATAATTGCATATTAGGCAGTGCAATTCCTCCATCATACCAGCTCCTATTTAGCTTTGTGTGCGAAATCCGAGCTGGCTGGTTTCCCCAAAGTAGACTCGAGATCTGTGCTGTTACTCTCTGTAGGAAACTGGCAGGTATCAAGCGTGGGGCGTTTTCAAGGACGTACAGAAAGCGCAGCAGGGCCATCATTTTAAATAATGCTGCCCTGCCCAGCAATGTCAGTGGGAGTTCTTTCCAGTGTTGCACATCGTTCCGGAGCCGGAGCAAGGGAGGTTGCAAGTTGAGCAGTGAGAACTCTGTTTCATCTCGAGTGATGTGGATTCCCAGATATTTATAGGAAGAGGGAGCTATCTCCAGCGGACAGGAGTCTGGCAGGGGCGGGATTGGCCCCTTGAGCTCAAAAAGTATCGACTTCGCCCAATTGATGGTATAGCCTGATACTCGCCCATGTGAGTTGCAAATTGCTAGGAGGTTGGGAAGGCTGTTCTCTAGGTCTGTGAGGTATATTAACATGTCGTCTGCATAAAGGGACACTCTGTCTTCCCACTGTGGATCCCATCGTATCCCCTTCAGAAGTTGTGTAGTACGGATAGTGACTGCCAGCGGTTCTAAGACCAGAGCAAAAAGGAGGGGCGAGAGTGGGCATCCCTGTTGCGTACCACGTCCTAAACGTATGGCCCGAGACATGTGGCCATTCGCTACTATCCTGGCCATGGGATCCTTATAAAGCATCCTTATCCAGGAGATAAAGACTGGTCCAAAGCCCATGCGGGTGAGCACCGCGAAGAGGTAGTTCCACTCCACCAAATCGAACGCCATTTTGGCGTCTAATGATAATATCGCTGCTGGTTCGCTCAACATTGAGAGTCTTGCCACAACTCTGTGTACTCTGCGAAGGTTTAGGGCCGTGCTTCTATGCGGCATGAAGCCGGATTGGTCTGGGTGAATCAGCTGACTTAAGCATGGCATAAGTCTGTTTGCCAGCACTTTTGCTATTATTTTGGCCTCCGGGTTCAGGAGGGAAATAGGCCTGTATGATTTACAGTCGCTGGGCGGTTTACCCGGTTTTGGGATAGCGACTATAGTTGCCAGCCTTTGATCTGGGGGCAATGTTCACTTCAACCTACTCTCCTCATACATTTGAAGAAGGGGCTTACTCAGGGATTCAGACATGGTTTTAAACCACTCAATGGGCACCCCGTTGGGGCCCAGAGCCTTACCCGAGTGGAGGGAGTTAATGGCCGATTGAATTTCGTCAATTGTTAAGGGGGCGTCGATATCCTTCGCCGCCTCTTCCGTCAGTGTTGGCAGAGGCACACATTTGAGGGCGTTCCGGGCCTCATCTTCTGTCACCACTATCGCCGGAGTGTATACATCATGGAAGTGATCAGCCAGGGCTTCTACTATGTCCTCCCTTTGGGTGTGTACAGTGCCACAAGAGTCCGTAATTTGTAGTATGTTCCTACCCCCCCTTGTTTCTTGTCTAGCCATGCCAGGAGTTTACTAGCTTTATCCCCTATGTCATAAACCCTGTGTTTAGTCGCGGCAATGTCTGCCATGGTCACACGCCTCAAGTGGTCGTTGAGGCGACGCTGGTGTATCTGTAGGTCATGAAGTGTGTCTTCCGATGGGTTTGCCATATGGGCAGTGTTGGCCCTCTCAAGGCCCAACTCCAATTCCAATGCTTCCTTCCTGTGTGCTCTTTTGTGATTCGTTATCGCCGCAATAGCCTGACCCCTGAACACCGTTTTGTAGGCTTCCCACAGTATTGAGGGGGAGTCCACCGATGCTTGGTTCTCCTCAAAATAGAGCCGGGTCGCTTTCTTCAGGTCTTTACTAATCTGTGGGGCTTTGAGATACCCTGGAAAGATCGGATACACCCTCCTACGTTTGGTGCCTGTGCTGGCTACGGTCAGAGTGACCGGAGAGTGATCCGAGATGCCTCTCGGCTGTATCTTTGCCTCGCTAATGTTGAGGAGACCGTTACCCAGTGTGAAAAAGTAATCTATCCTTGAAAGACTATTGTGGGTCGCTGAGTAATAGGAGTATTGTTGCTGATCTGGGTGCAGTGTACGCCACACATCCACCAACCCTGCGCTTCTAGGAAGTTCTGGAGCTTGCTAGGGCCATCTGTTTGTGTTCGTGTGGGGAACCGATCGAGGGTGTCCGTGAGTGTCATGTTAAAGTCCCCACCTACAAGCAAATACCCTTCTGGGAGTTCCAGCAGGAATTTGCCGAGGTCCGGCAGTGCCACTGATTGTAACGCTGGCAGGATATAAACGGAGACCACATTTAGCAGTCTACCCTCCCACTGACCATGTACTGCCACAAAGCGGCCTTGATCATCTATTTTTATGGATTTCACTATGTATTGGGAGGATTTTCTTAGCAATATACCTGTGCCATGTGACCCTGAGGTGAATTCAGCGTGTGCTATCATACGGTATCCCCTCGTATCCAGAGCCCGTGTGGCTGCCCCCAACTAGTGTGTTTCCTGTAAAAGGACTAGGGTGGGTCCCTGTCTCTTAATGCCTTGCAGTACCAGGCCCCTCTTGATCTTGTCGCCCTAACGTTCCATGACATGATTTGCAGCGGGGCTGGTGTGGTGTGGTTATCTATCCTGGCCATAGGCATAGTCGGTGGGCGGGCCCGGAGGAGCCCGTTGGATGCAGTCCCTCTCCATTGTAACGGAGGTATCACTATAGGCCGCGAGGCCTTCTCGCCATGAGTGAGGTGGTGTGCGGAGACGGGTGTAAGACAGGTGTGACTCTTCTCCACCTCCCGCCATCTGGCTGTCCCAGTGACATACGATGCTTCTCAAATGCTGAGTCATACCAATAAACATGTGTGTGTGCAAAACCAGAACTCGCAGGACCAAGTGGTCCCAAACTTTAACCATTCTTTTGCCCCTACCCACCCCCCTCCCTGCCCCCCTGCTATACCGACTCCAAACTGCCCGCCCCCCAACTGAGCAGAGTGCATACCCCAACCCCAAAACAGTGTACTTGCGCGTTGGGGTGAGGGACTCTCTGCTGCTAGCGGTCTCTCATTCACACCCTCGGAGGTCCATCACCCAGTGTCCAATGGCGGGTAACGCGTGTGCAGCACAATAAGTCTAATAAAATATAGAGTACTGGAGATTACTGTTCCTCATTTTCCTCCTGTCCACCTTCTGCTCCCAAGGATGCGCTGCTCTCTGGGCCCCCTCCCGACGCCTGAGAGTCCAGGTGTTTTCCTGCATTTTGGGGGTCGGTTGGTTCGTCGAGGGTGGTGTCCCGGTCTCCACCCCTCCAGCCAGTCCTGCACCGCCTCTGGGTTGTCAAAGAACCAAGTTTTGTTTTCTGCTACTACCCTAAGCCTCGCAGGGAAGAGCATGGAGTACGGTAGTTCCCGTGTCCTCAGTTCTTTTTTGACCTCAAAGAAGGTTCTGCCGTATAGTCGGGGAAGAAGGCAATGGTGGAGTCCTGAAGTTTAATAGGAGGGGATGTCCTGGCCGCCTGTAAGATGGCGTCTCGGTCGTGGAAATTGAACAGGCGGGCCACTATGGCCCCCGGCTTTGGTTGACCTCCCGGCACACGGTGGCCCCTTTCCACGGAGAAGAAGGTGGACAGGCCTTTCGGTTTAAGTTCGTCTGTGATTAAGCTCTCCACAAACAAGTCCATGGCTCTTGTGCCTTCCGACTCCGGCACTCCAATAATACGGATGTTGTTCCGCCTAGAACGCCCTTCTTGCTCATCAAGCTTCTCACGCAGCAGTTTATTGTCCTGCGCCATCTTCCCCATTGACTGTTGAAGTTCGGAGACATCCTCCACTAGGGATTTTGTGACCACCTCCATGTCTTTGACCTTCTCCGACATCTTGTGGAGGTCGGCTCTAAGCAAAGTGACATCCGTGGAGATCGAGCCCACCACCGTCTGTAGCTGAGCCAATGCATGCATCACGTCCTCCAACGTTGCCTTCCTTCCTCCCGGGGTATCTGCAGTCTTGCCCCCCGTATCCTTCCCCGTCACTGGGGAGGTAGCTGGTTTGTCAGACGTATATCATTCAATGCGGGTCTGTGTGGCGCCGCCCTAAGGTCCTTTCCCTGCCATGCCTTTAGGTTTCGTGCTTTCCGGGCCTCTCCGCTCCAGTTTGTCCAGAGTGGCGCACCCACCTCGGCCACAGAATGCTAGTGGTCTCGTCCTCGCGTGAGCCCGGCCAGGGAGCCTCTCAAGTGGCCGCCGATATCAACTAGCTGTCCCTCCCCACGCTGAGTGAAGATCATTAATATATAATGTAAATAAAAAGGAGCTCTATTGCATCCCTGTCTGACCCCACATGAACACTTAAAATAATCTGTAGTCTTCCACTCTTGTGTATATCTTACTGCGGCAGAGGTGTTAGATTGTAGAGCCATGAGTACATTAAATAGGGCCGGGTCCACCCCAATTTCCATCTAGAACATGAAGACTCAATTGGTCAAGGTTAGTTTAATTTCCCTACGTTTGGGGGGTTGTGTAGGAGAGTAGGATCTGCTTCTTCTAGTTACCCCCACTTTTTGCTGATGTATCACTGTTTTCGACTTAGACTGACTGGGATTCTGCTATCCAGGTCCCCAGTCAAGCTGCTTTCTCCTCTAAATTAATTGCGTTTACTTTAGGCACACTCCAGATTGGATACTGGGGTACCTTTATCAGTCCCTAGTATATGATACTCCATGTACCCAGGGCATAGGTACCCCAAAGGCCTCCCAGAGGCTGCAGCATGTATTATACCACCCTTGAGAGACCATTCAAACTGACACCACAGGACCACTACTGCAGCCTATGTAAGGTGGTGCATGCACCCCTTACTTAGATATAGGTTACCTATATCTATTCTAAATCACTGCACATATAAAGCTATCAGTCACCCCTATGGCAGGCCTTATCAATCCTGAAGGCAGCGTGCTGGGTTTTGTCTGAGAGGGTGCCCCTGCATGATCAGAGCCCCTCTGCAGCCTTTGGAATCTATTCCCCGGGGTTGTCTGTGATGCAGCCAAACCATATATATATACTTAAATGCATTATAAACTTGCAGTAAATGCTAACGTTAAAACGGTTTCTTAGAAACATGTTGTGTTTGGTGTCAAACACATTGGAATCATTCCTCCACACCAGTAGTTGGTGTGGGAGGTATGAGTCCTCCCTTGTAGAACCACTAATGTGGGTCACCGGTCTACCCGGCACCAGCATTCTCGACCTGGGCATCACAAAATGGATGCTGCCAGCCACATACAAGCATCTGCCTTCCTGCTGCTGAGCTGAGCTTGAGCAGGGGAAGGCTTGACAATAGTTTGCCTGTCACAGGGAGGTGTGACCACCTCCCAGACAGGTTTTAGTGTATTGGTGCTGGGTGGGTGCACTCTGAGAGTGCCTGAAATTCTGCACTGGGGCACATTTGGTGTTCCTGTGCATTGTCCAGCTCAAACCGGTTGCAGGAGCCATTTGCTCCTGCTCTGGTGCAAAACTAGAAAAACAACATGGGTATAACCACCCCTCTGTCTTGACCCTCCCATTGGTGGGGCCCCCAAGTTTGTCCAACCCCTTCCTAGGGTATAAAGTAGGGACCTTGACAACGGAACTTTAGATGTTACCTGGACTAAACTCTGCAAGAAGAAACCAAGTACTTTGACGATCTACATTACGCTGGACGACAGACGAATCACCCTTGGAGTAAAGGAGTTACTCCCCTGCTGAAGCAGGCACCCTAAAGCATGTGACCGGTTTGCATCTCCCGAGCTCCTGAAGACTCCAAAGATTTCTGCAACACAGGAGGTGGGTTCCTGAGCATCTCTGAGGTCGATCTGCTCTCTCAGCAATTCTGAGACCAGTATCCCTCGTGGGGACCGTGCAACCCCGTGCACTGTGTACTTTTGCAGCAGCATATGCTTTTTGGCAATCCCTGAGGCTGCGCTTTGGGCTACCTATAGTCCTGACCCCCAGCAGTATTTCCACTAAAGATTTCCTGCCTCCACTACACGAGTGCGCTGTGGGCCTGTACTTCGTGATTCAGTTTGAGGTGCATTAGTGATCCTTGGTCTGTTGGCCTGTGGGTCCCTGTGAAGGTAACTTTGATTTCTATTGGGCAAGCCTGGTTGCCCCAGCTGTAGGACAGCTCACCTCCAGGCTTTGGTCATCGTCGACATTTCCTGGTGCCCGTGGTTGCAGAGTCAAGCATCCAGTCTTCTCACCTGAAGCACCCGACATCGGTGGACATTCATCTACCGAGCCCCTGGTCACCCTGTAATGACCCAGACTCTTTCCCCTCTGATTTCAGGTTCTTCCCACCTTCTCATCTTCCTGACAGCAGCACTTCTTTGAGTCATGCCATTGAAAACTACAAAGGTTTCCGACACCACTTGACCCCTATGCACCCGGCTCCCCTGAGATAGGTAGCACGTGTAATTCAGTACTCAAAAGGGTGCTGGTCTTAGAACCTTCTATGTTCCAAAGGGTTTGCTTAAAGTCTTCTCCAAAGTGTCCTTAAACTGTAATTTTCCAACCGTGACTTTCGCATAGAGTTATACGGAACTCGCATCTGTGTTCACACACTGCACCGTCCTCCGTGGGCTCCCTTTGTCGCTCCTTTGGGTGGTTCCTTGGGATCCTAGTAATTCTACATGCTCTAGACACTGTGTCTAGTGAAGTTGTTGTTGTTATAACACTTTATTACTATATGGTCTCTCCCTGGAGCCAGCAGTGTATTGTGCTATTTACTGTCATTCTATTGATTAAGTATTGTGTGCCTTGTGCTCTAATCTTGTATAGAGGTTAGTAGAGAGTGTTTAGTAATAAATACATATACTTTATATATCTCTTGTGTGGTTCTCCTTTTATTTGGTTATTCAGGAGGTTCTAATCTGTTAAAACAAGCTGCTTTACATTCCTTCGAGTCTTAGCCTGAATGCTGCTCTCCAAAGCTACCACTAGGATAGCTTTCTATAAACGATGTCTTTAACTTGATCATCAGTAATGGTTGTTTGGACAGACACAAGGTGCCCACTTTAATTAGTGGACAATGACATCATATACCAGGCCAAGTTCTCACAGGTGCTAACCCCGGGATCTCCTGGGAACTGTTGGCTTTGTTTCTGGATCCCCGAAACAGCACCTGGGAGCTGAGCTGGCATTAATCCATGAGTAGCACACCATCAAGCACCTCTTTAATGTGTGACATTAAAACTGCCAGTGGCTTCATTCCCGTAAGTTAACACTGATGCCAAAAACATGGACTAACTTGCAAACAATGAATGGTAAAAACATTGAGGCAATACATTTCAGTGATTTAGTTCCTCTCTTATTTCTACTACTTTAAGTAACCTTTCCTTCCACAAGAGATAGCTATTTTATAATGTTGTTGTTTATCTGTATTTTATTCTGTGCATACTTTGAAGCTTCAGCCATGCCATGTTTTTATGAGGATTTTGATTGAGAACACAGGCGCTAAGGCTGAAGCCAAACAAAGTGCATGTCAGTGAGTTTGCCTCTCTGCAGAGCACAGAGAACAATGTTTATGTATTCTATTTGCAACTGAAATTCTGTGGATGTGTGTGTAAAGGGGGACAGATGTAAAAATATTTCCAAGGCAATAGTAAGAGAAAAGAAAGTGCTTACATTTGGGGGTTGTGCAGTGTATGATGGGGGGGCAGTGAGGTGATAGAGATGTAAAGAAGTGCATGCTGGGAAGAATGAAAAGAGGGTGTTGAAGAGGAAAGAGAGGTGGTTGAAGATGTGCAGATGGACAAAATATGCAGAGAAAAAGAGGCTACATATCTAACAGAAAGCACACATAAGTGAAGGCCAAAAGTCCTTCCACAGGCCTCAATGATATTTAATTCACAAACTCACTATTAATTGAAACATTTCTAATGTTAATTATTTATAACAAAACAGTGTTGTTACTCATTTATTTTAAACAGCTAATACCCATTGACAAATCTAATGGTATTGAAAGGTTTTAGGTGTAGATCAGTTGTTATGTCATTTATCTGGATACAATCACATCTCAGAAATAAACCAGTAAACTAAAATACTGGTCAGTTGGCACACTTTGGAAATCACAGAAATGTATTTGACATGTTCCTTTATAGAGAGCCTTTATAGAGAACCCCCTACTTTTTTCATCCCAATTAAAGACCTGTCTGCACATATTTCTATATAGCTGGTTGAAGCCATCAGCTGGGTGGACTTCTTAAAGCCTGGTGTTTGAGCATTTTTTCCAAAGTTAATGCTGCATGCAGTGCAAGACAGTGGCCAGGCAAATGTTGTTACGCTGTACAATTTACACAACACATTAACTGCTCAACATATTAATTCAGTAGGATCTGGGGCAGTTTTTAATATGTTTAATATTTCATGAATATACTTTCCCACTGCTTTGTAAGCCTCGCTTTGTCTCTACATTCATTTGCTTTGAAATGTACCATTTGGCAATTTCTTTTCATCTCTTTCTCTGAAGACTGACCCACCCTGGATCCCAGGTTTGTCCATTAAACTTGTTCACATCACTCGGTATATAAAAGTCATGCCCAATGTTTACGCCTCCCCTCTTTGAAATGTCACCAGCCTCCACTGGGTTTGAGAGACTAGTTCTGTGGATGGCACAATCAGTGCTGCAGCTCACTATTAGCATTTGAAATGCAGGCCAAGGGTTTATGGTGTACCACTTTACAAGGGATTTACCAGTACAGAAAATATGCCAAACAGGTATGCACCAAATGTCATCATGATTAGGGGAGGGGCACAGCCACTTTAGCACTGTTTAGCAGTGGTATAGTGCTCAGAGTCCTATGGCCAACAAAAAGAGGAGGAGGAAGGCAAAAGACATTGGCAATTTTCCAAAAATGACCACAGGAAAAAATTAGGGAAATGTACAAGGAGGAAGAGTTGTTGGAACCCCTAGAGTAAAACACATTGCTAGTTAAACAGCTAAAATGGAAGATGCAGGATGTGCCACTTTTTTGCTGCATTTCAGTCTTGAAAAGGACCATGGCCCAGTGCAATTTACGAATCCCTGATTATCTTTGACAGGTAAATACCTTTGGACCTCCCATGAGATAATTATGTGCGAAGTTCATGCAGGGTAGATTTGTCTATACATTTCTATTGGTACCAAACGGGTTTGGGTGCATGTTATCTAAAGAGCTGAGAGCGCAGATGTTCCCTAACCTATTTGGCCCTGCAAAAGGGGACGCAATGCCCTATAAACACGTTTGCCACATTTACACTAGAGAACACATTAAAATTCACTGCTAACAGGGAATACTACACCATGCTGTTTTTTCACACTCCTTCTGATGAGCTTGATGTACCACACTTGTTGATGGCCACAGCACACCAAAGAGGAAATTAACAAAACTGTTCAAATTTAATTTTAAATTCCTGTTTAACTGAAATAAAGAAAATGATATGGCTACTGGATATTGGCTTCAGGAGAGCATGGATCTTAGATAAATCTAGCAACCCCAGGCATTCATAAATGTTAGAGATGTAGGCAACTCCATTGAGGTGTGGTTGGGAATTGTCTGTGTTCTGTATTCTGATTCTGCACTGCAACATCAAAACAGTGTACAACAGTCATTGGCTCCTCGTGGGCAAAACGGAAAATAACAGCATTCCCTTCTAGTAGCAAATTTTCTAGCATCTGCTTTTCTCACACTTTTTCCAGTAGGAGTCGATATAATTTTCCACATGTGGATTAGCATTTCACACAATAGAGGAATGGGCCAAAAGAGCAATCATTTTAAACCTATTTTGTTGCATGTTTTGACTGAAATAAATATTCTCAAGCTTCTGCCCCGCAGAAGCTTGGCACCTCGGAAAATGCACCAATGCAGGCAACTTAAAAAACACTATCAGTTTAGAGGAATGAAAAAGTAGACAGCTAATGGTTTCCTTAGCTCTAATAATGCACCAGAAAACACTGAAGATTACTGTCTGTCAATGGTAGTGTTAGACCTGGCATCCTTGGCATGGTTCCCCCGACTTTTTGCCTCTACCTCCTGTATTTTTTGACACTGTGCTGGATTTCGTTTTGCTGGTTTAGAAGCTTTGGGAACTTTGCCACTGCTGATCAGTGTGAAAGTGCAAGTGCTCCCTGGGTAAATTATTATTGTGATTGGTTATCCATTATTACCATATTTGATTGACCAGTAAGTCCCTAGTAGAGTGCACTGAGTGTGCCAGGGTTGGAGATTCAAATGCTTCTAGTGGGCCTGCAGCACTGATTGTGCCACCCACACGAGTAGCCCTAAAATGGTGTCTCAGGCCTGCCACCGTAGTGCCTGTGTGCAGTTGCTAACTGCCAGGCTGCCATGCTGACCTGACCAGTGTCCCCACTGGCCAGTCCTAACCCTTCCCTTTCTGTGCACATTGGACACCCCTATGGAAGGCCCAAGGTATCCCCCTGGGCAGGGTGCGGTGTATGCGAAAGTTAGAGCATGTACTGATGTAGGTGACATGCTCTGATAGTGAAATACTGCCAATTTAGTTTTTCACTATTGAAAGGCTATCTTGCCCATAGGTTATAACAGGGAATGCGGTGTATAATGTTTTCCTGCATATCTTCCCATAGGAGCAAGATAGAAAATTAAAGTCGGGAATCCCTGAACTCAGAATTTAATAACACATCTTTTAGGAAAGATGTTTTTTAAATCCTGTGTTTGAAAACAGCACTTTTTGAAAGTGGCTGTTTTCTTGTCTGACCTTTCTGTGTGCCTTGGCCTGTTTGTGAATTGACTGTCTGGTTTGTGAGTGACAGGGGCTGGGTTGGCTCCAAGGAGCTGAGTGAGTCAGCCCTAGGCTGAATAGCTGCATCTTGAGTGGTGGGAGGGGATAGCACCTGGGCCTGAATAGGGCTGTGCCTGCCTTCTTGAACTGTGTATGTTGGATTTTTGTTGTTTTGGTCTTGTGTAGCACTCTGGGAAATCTACCAACTCCATTTGTGCTTAAAGCATTAGTAAAAGTCAATAGTATTAAATATTTACACAGAATGTAACTTGTCAAATTATACACATTTGGTAGTAAAATGGGAAGTGTGTAACAGTTGACCCAGTGATGTGAGATGTCTTGAGAAATCTGCCAAATACGTATGTTGCTGAAAACTAGAGTCCCCGAAGAACCCATCAACAGATTAGCTATATTAATCACACCATTATTGCTATATAATCTATATAGAATCATATATAAATAGACAATTTGACTGTTCTGCTTTAAAAATTAATCTAAAATCCAAAGAAGGACTGCCCCACAAAGGAACGTCATCCCATTTTAAGTCACCCATCTAAACTCTACTTTAAGGTGTGAACATAGGGCATGGGCGAAAGACAGAGTAGAACCACTGCCATACCCATAGGGCCTCATTTATGAAAAGTGACGCATCTCTGCGAGAAAACAGTGATGCATCACTTTTCATTGCGCCCTCCTTGCGATACCAATGATGCGTCATATTCACAGTATGATGCATCATGTCGCAAGGAGTTACAGATGCGTCAGTATTTCTGAAGTAACTATAGGCGCAAAAAAAATGCATTGCTGGAGTGAGTCACAAAAGTGAAGCAACTCCAGCAATGTGTCATTACACATATTCATTTGCATCCTAGAAGTGGTGCAGTGAAATCTCATAGATTTCACTGTGTCACTTCTATGACCCTTTCTTGAGTCGGAACGCCCCCGGCCCGCATACATTATACCTGGGGCAGGTATAATGTGGTGCAGGGATTTACAAAGTGTTGCATCTACCTAGATGCGTCACTTTGTAAATATGGTGCAACAAGGTTAATTTTTTACACCGGGGGTGCGTCACATAATGTGACGGACCAGCGGCGTAAAAGTGACAGAAGGGCTCATAAGTAAGCCCCACAGTGTTTAACCACATTTAAATAGGCGCTCGTATTCAAGTATTCACTTGGTAAAGTGGTGCACACAGAGATCCCTGACAACACCACCCACTCCAGGAAAGCAGACAAGGTTGGAAATTCAGGAAGTAATGCGATTCATTAAGCCGGCGATGTTTGCCTACAAATAATCTTTGATGAAAGCAGAATTATAATTATTCCATTGATTTTGACTAAGAGGCACCAAATAAACAACCCTGAATAGCTACCAATAACAAATGCCATGCCCTCCTGAGATTTATTGATTTAAAGTATTCAGAGCATGCTTTCGAGTTCCTTGTCATTACAAGTGGGAACAGTCCTCAATATACAATGCTTGGCATTGTCTGGGGGGGAAAATGCGCCATCTTCTAGAGAGGTGGGTAATCAAATGGGTTTCAAGTGATGCGGTATGCGTTGGCCCCTACTCATGTGTACGTAGTGTATGTGGAGGATAAGACTGCGAAACGGTGC
The DNA here is from genome assembly GCF_964263255.1 of Lissotriton vulgaris. Lineage (NCBI taxonomy): Eukaryota > Metazoa > Chordata > Amphibia > Caudata > Salamandridae > Lissotriton > Lissotriton vulgaris. The sequence continues at coordinate 453,866,833 of NC_141691.1, read as the reverse complement.
CACAGGCAGGGGATGACCCTAAACCTGCAAGGTAGACACAAGGCCTATGAACAATTGATGCAGGATTCTTGTGCACAAGTAATAAGTAGAAGCAGTGCAAATACTGCAAATCCAGAATACAGATATGCAAAAACACAACAGCCACAGTAGTCCAATGTTGCGTTTTGTTCTTGGTTTAATGCCGAACAGATGCCCAGCCAACACGTGTTTCGTCAAGGTAATGGATCTACGACTTCTTCAGGGCTAAAAGATGTACAATGGTATAATGTCAAGCAAGGTTAGCGACCCTTGACCCTACCAGGTAGGTCGCTGCCCCTCCGCACAGAAGCGCCTGTGTGTCCCTGCCCCAGCTGCCGCTGCCCCTGCCGCTGCTGAGGAAGTTTGAGGCCCTCCTCTACCCGCAGGCTACCACCTGCGCCTCATCCCTGGTGGCCCGTGGTAGGCAGTAGGTTTGATAATTTCCACAATTTTTCCACTATTTATTGTATTGTATTCACTGTATTGTCGTTATTGTCATTGTTCTGCATGTGACTGCAGTTCTCTGTCTTCCCCCGCTGCTGGTACTTCATCTGTGCCATTTTTATCCCTCTGTTCCCCTCGCTGTCCCCGTGTCTCTCTGCCCGTTTTTTCCTTCTGTACACCTCAGTGATTCTGTGTCTCTCAGCCCGTCTTTGCCTTTTGTTCCTTACGGTACCCCTGTAATCCTGTGCCATTTTTAGGTTTCGACCTTGGCGGGGGCACTAGCTAGTGCAGTCATGGCTAAAAACGAGCTGGTGCAGAAAGCCAAACTGGCAGAACAGGCCGAGAGATACGATGACATGGCACAGAACATGAAGAAGGTAACGGAGGAATTTACATCCCGCTCCCGCACGTTTTCGCTCTTCATGTATTTTTTCTGTCTGCTTTTGTTTACATCCCGCTCCCGCCCCCCCCCCCACCGCCAACGGAGGAAGCCTTCCCGACCCCCCTCCCGCTGTCCCCCCCCCACCGCCAACGGAGGAAGCCTCCCCGCCCCGCTCGGTAGTTATGCGCTTGTTCACTAGTAGATGCTTCTTACACTGTCCGCTGGTGCCACTTAAAGCACTGATCACTGGTACATGCTTCTAGTGCTTAATTTGAGCCTGTGTGGGCACCAACAATTAATTCTCCTCATTAGACTTTTTCCGAGAGCAAGAGAAGGAAACGAACACAAAACAGAAAGACGGGGGAAGAGAAAGACGGAAACCCCGCCATAAACGGAGAAAGCAGGAACCTGTAAAACTGAGATAAGGGGGCAAGGAGTGACTGGCAGCGAATTAAAGAGGGCAGTGGTGGATTTAAGGCTCCGCACCCTTGGTATTCGACAGGCTGACATTTTATAGCGCCAAACACAGGTGTCTGAGCAGCGCTTTAGTCCCCAGCACTTGTTATTTCACAAACTAAGCGCTGCGGGCTTCTCCCTCTGCCCTCAGCGGCTCTCCTTCCTCAGAGTGCCTCTGCCTGCCAGCCCCACTCTTTCCACACTGCCCGCCAGTGCCAGCTTCTCCCTGACGGTGCCACATCAAACCGCCAACTGTACCCAGCAAACTCCTCAGGCTGGTTGTGGAAGCGGAGAATAAGCTTCGGGACAATCCAGGGTCTTCTCTGCTCGGACTAAACACACCCCGCTGCAGGACGCTGTGTCCCTTCTTCTCCTCTCCTCTCGCTTCCTCTCACCCTCCCCCCTCCTTTCGCCCTCTTCTCTTTTCCTCTCCTTCCCTCTTCCTCTCCTACCCTCCTCCTTTTGCCGTCTCCTCCCCTCCTCCTTTCATCCTCCTCCTTTCGCCCTCTTTCCCTCTTCCTTTCGTCCTCATTTTACCTCTTCCTTTTGCCCTCTCCTCCTCCTTTCGTCCCTCCCCGCCCCTCTTCCTTTCGCCCTCTTCCCCTCCTCCTTTCACCCTCTTTCTTGCGCCCTCTCCTCCCCTCCTTTCGCCCACTTTCCCTCCTCCTTTTGCCCGCTCCTTCTCTCTTCCTTTGGCCCTCTCCTCCTTTCGTCCCTCCCCTCTTCCTTTCGTCCTCTCCTCCCCTCTTCCTTTGGTCCCACCTTCCTCTGCAAGGCCTGCGGCGAGCGCATCGCACGAGGGGACACCCTGCCGGCACTTTACTGCTTTCCGTGTACAGTGTACACACGGGGGCCTCACCCGCCCCCCCTTCGCCTCCAATACAACCAATCTGCTACCCGCTTCTAAGCAGAAGCAGGCTAGAGGCATGTGTCAGACCCTAGGTACTGGTAAGGCACTTCGTAAATTCAAATCCTAGCGCTAGTGCTTTAAGTGGCACCAGCGGACGGGTCATTTCTACATCTGGATTTTGGCAGCTCAGATGTCAAACAGGCCTGCACCTATCCTTCTACTTTCCCTCTTCCTTTCGTCCTCATTTTCCCTCTTCCTTTTGCCCTCTCCTCCTCCTTTCGTCCCTCCCCGCCCCTCTTCCTTTCGCCCTCTTCCCCTCCTCCTTTCACCCTCTTTCTTGCGCCCTCTCCTCCCCTCCTTTCGCCCACTTTCCCTCCTCCTTTTGCCCGCTCCTTCTCTCTTCCTTTAGCCCTCTCCTCCTTTCGTCCCTCCCCTCTTCCTTACGTCCCACCTTCCTTCTTCCTTTCACCCTCTCTTCCACTCCTCCTTTCACCCTCTCTTCCCCTCCTCCTTTCACCCTCTCCTCCTTCTCCTTTCACCCTCTTCTCCTCCTTTCGTCCCTCCTTCCCTTGCTCTCCTCCAGCTGCATTTCGCTCCTGTTCATCCCATGACCTGCTCTCGTTTCCCAAATTTCTATTTTTATGCTCTGACATGCGTGCTTTTATGGTTTTCCTTTAAGTGTTGACCTTTTTTATTACCCAGACTTTAAAGGCTTTTGGATCTCCGTCTGCAAGGCCTGCGGCGAGCGCATCGCACGAAGGGACACCCTGCCTGGCAGTCGCTGACTAATACAAAGTGTATGGGTGGGAAATTATGGGCCTCGTACATTAAGGAAAGACAAAATCGGTATGTTAAAATAAATGGTTTACAGTGTGCAAAAAAGTATGGATTCCTTCAGAAAAAGTGACAGGAATAACTAACATACGAATCGAGTTACACTCATTTCCCTAAAATGTATCCATCTGAAAGTACCATGCCTCCATAGACGACTTTAGGTCACCCTATATGGAAATCTGTATGTCTGAGAGTGAATATGTGACTGTGTGTGAGGGACAGGTGTCTAATGAATGGACGTGTGACCATGTGTGTGTGATTGATAGTTTAATGATAGGTGGGCATAAGATTGCTGGTGTTTGCTGTATGTGTATGTGTGAGAGTTAACATGCAGCAATGTGTGTGTATGGTTGCATGTGCGACGAATGGGTGTTTTACTTCATGTGTGTGTTTGACAGTGTTGCCACGAGTCAACGTGATGTTAATTGTGTGACATTTGCAGTTTCTGTTGCCTGCTGTTGGTGGACCTGAGTAGCGCTTGGAGATTAGAACTTGCCCTTGATCTATGTCTTATTTATACCATCTACTTGCAGAATAATAGATCCACTTCCTTGTCTCCGTCAGGAGAATTTATTCAAAATCAATAAGAGAAAATAAATGTATATTTTAAATGTAAAACTCAAGTAAGTAAGCTTCATTCATCAAGGGCAAAGGCGTACTGCAGTCCTGACATCCCACTCCGGCTATCAGCCTCTTCACAAATCCTCTTCCTGTCTTTCTTGTTAGATCCCTGTTTCTGCCACTCACTCCTTTGCACTTTTCCCTGCACCCTCTCGTCTGTTTATCTTCCATCACTTTTCCTATTAATCCTTTGCAACACTCCCTCTGTTCTTTATATCACTATTACATCTATTTCTTGTCTCTAATTTCCTCAAACTCATTATCTTTTGCTACTCCTAAATGTATGCTCCCCAGCACACTACCCCTTTCTTTCGCCCTCTCTCTTTCATCTATTTCTAAAGTCACATTTATATCACTTTGTCCTATTTACTGTTTTTCATATCCCCATATCCCTTTTTTCTATATTAACCTTTCCACAAGCTTTCTATTTCTACTGCTCACTTTTACTTGCAATAGAGAAATATTACTGAACTAAATATGTATATTCTGTTAATATCTCATATCAGCATGAAGGAGGGGTTAGAGAGCCTGACAGCATTTTCATTTAATGGTTTATGAGTTTACATCATCGTCTACGTAGCCTTTCAGGAGCTAATATTCACATCTATAACAATCATCTGGATTTTTTGCGCCTTAGAAGGAATCCGCAGCATCTCTGTCACACAGCTCATTTAAGAGTATAGGGTCTGGACCAGCCTTATGTCCTCAAGCAGTTTCCCATTTTCTGTTCTCTGTGCCTCACCCAAAAGCGTTTATCTACTTGGAAGGTGGTCTGGTTTGGTTGATCAGTGTTGCCAGACCAGTTGTTCATTTGCAGGCAGGTCCTTGATTTCCAAAGAAAGTCGAGTATGCTTCATAAGGCTTGAGGAAATATCTCTGGCTAGCTGACAGTTTTATGTATACAATATATTATTGGTCAGATGCCAGTATATTTGCTCCAAATTTCTCCAGACCCTTCTTGCATCGCTCTTTTTTCTACTTTGTAAAAGAAAGCATGGATAATAAATTCACTTTTTTTTTTAAAAATGAAAGGAAAAAAACAAGCGGTGTCTTTGGACAAGACTCAGTGCGGTGCTTAATCTCTGTTTACCACTTTTTCTGTCTGCTTTCTCTCCATGGTGACCACTTTTCAGAGTATTAGTGCTGTAGTTGTTATCTCTTTCAACAAGAACAACTATTTTCCGAGTCGCTCCTGGGAAGAGTCCAGTTAATATTGCAGGCCTTTAGTCCTGAGGGGTCCATATTTCCCGGGACAGTCTTCTATCACAGCTTGGCCTCACTACGCTGGCTGATGTGCTTGGAACGTTGAAATCGCATTTGCGAGAGATTAAGCTATTGCCATTGTAAATGACAATGCCATTTATTTATCTGTTTTCAAAACCAACACATAAATAAAAAGTTTGTTATTCACAATGCCAATAGCTCAAACTTTTCCAAGGGCGAAACCGTTGCATTGTAAATGCTTGTTTTCCTTCTGTTCCATTCGTTGCCCCTGCATATCCGTACCCTTTTTCCTTCTGTTCCACTCGCTGCCCCTCTATTTTTGTGCCCTTTAGCCTTCAGTTCCCTTAGTCACCCTGCGCTGCTCCCGCCGCTGCGTCCCCTTCGGCCCCGCCTGTCAGGATCCGATCATTACCACGCCTGCCAAGTCCCAGAGACTACATTTCCCATGATGGCTGCAGTCTGGATAGGTTTTAGCCTGGGACGTTGCGCAGGAAGTGGCGCATAATTCTGGTGTGTTGTTACTCTTTCTCAGCCGAGAGAGACTGGAGGCGTCGTTCGGGGTATCTCTGGTGGAGGATCCCGGTTTGGAGTTCGTCGGCGGTGAGGTTCACTGCAGGAGGCATGAGTACTAAAAGAAACCTTCGGGAAAACCTGTTGTTCGGATTTCAATTCTAGCGGCTTCATTTGAAGGTCGCTCATAGAGCGGAATACTTTGGTGCCACCGGGTATTGCTGTTTCTTTGCTGTGCGAGTTTACTTAGCTTATGAAGAAACTACAACACAGTGGAATACTGCAGTGAAGCTACTGCATATTACCGTGTGTGTTTTTCTTTTCATATATTTTGAAGGTGCGGGGACAATTGCAAGCAGTGGATTTTAGTGAGACTCCACTGATTAATGTGCAGAGGGAACTCTGTGTTCTGTTCGAGACAATTAATTGATCATCTTTTTACTTTGGTTCTACGGTGGTGAGGCAAGTCCGTTTAAACTCTCAATTGAACTGCTGGTACACGGGGAGGGGCTTATCTCCAAGTACCTAAACTTCACCTTTGTTTTGCTTACCTTGCACATGGAGGAATATTAGAATACCTGCTGAACTGTTTGGTGTTCTATACCTGTGTTATCAGAAACCCGAAAGGTATGCATGATACTTGAGTTGGTATATATTGATTACGTTCAAATGGAGTATGTGGAGCTAATGATGCGAGTTCCTTATTAGGTCCGAATCACATGAAGGAGTCCCCAGGTTGCCACAACAGGATTATACGGTGCAGGTATATATCTTTTCTAGCGAGATAATAATGAGAGTAGAGATTTATGCCCCGTTTTCATATTTGTGTTTTATTGTTGCAGGTTCTTTTCCACTGTCCCTTCCTTTTCCTTCACCTGATCCTTGGAATACCCAGTACATAGTTATATTTCTGGGTGTTGGTGATATCGGGAGGTGGACCTTTTTCTGCTACGACTGGATCCTGCGGCGCCAGGTCTGACACCGCCCCCTCACTGCCCATTCGCTGCCCCCACTTCCCAGATGCTCCTCCCTCCCACCTCCCCATATATGCCAGCCGTTGTGCGCTGATGAGAGCGACCCTTGACCCTACCAGGTAGGTTGCTTCCCTCCGCACAGAACCACCTGTGTGTCCCTGTCCCCGCTGCCGCTGCTGACGGAATTTTGAGGCCCTCCTCCACCCACAGGCTACCATCCACGCCTCATCCCTGGTGGCCAGTGGTAGGCCGTAGGTTTGCTCATCTCCACTATTTTTCCGCTATTTATTGTATTGTAGTGTATTGTATTCACTGTATTGCCGTTATTGTCATTGATGTGCCTGTGACTGCTGTTCCCTGTCTTCCCCAGCTGCCGGGACTTGAATGAATGAATTAATGAATGAATGAATTCTTTATTTGTGTGGTTACTTAAAACCATTACAAGAATACAGTTTATGTAAAAACAGTATAAAGTCTAAAAAAATCTTTAAAAAGCAAGTGTATATATGATACATGGTAAGATTCTCTTTACTTAATTGGGTAAAAACAGCCAAGTGTTGATCAGTCTTTTATATTAAATCGGTCTTTTGTATTAAATAATGGGCCCGATTCACAGAATGAACTTACTACTTTTGGCATTCACAGAATGCACTTACTACTTTTGGTATTCACAGAATGAACTTACTCATTTCGGTATTCACAGAAGTTAGGACTACTAACTTTAAGACTCCTAAATGCCTTCTGTGAATACCGAAAGTCTTAAAATTAGGATTTTTCTCTATTTAGTAGTAGTAAAGTTAGGACTACTAACTTTAGGACGCCTAAATGCCTTCTGTGAATACTGAAAGTCTTAAAATTAGGATTTTTCTCAATTTAGTAGTAGTAAAGTTAGGACTACTAACTTTAGGATGTACAAATGCCTTCTGTGAATACCGAAAGTCTTCAAATTACGATTTTTCTCAATTTAGTAGTAGTAAAGTTAGTAGTCCTAACTTCTGTGAATACCGAAATGAGTAAGTTCATTCTGTGAATACCAAAAGTAGTAAGTGCATTCTGTGAATGCCAAAAGTAGTAAGTTCATTCTGTGAATCGGGCCCATGGTCTTTAAGGAGGGGGCCGAACAGCAGCCCCAGCAGTGCCTGCCTAGCAGCCTAGGGCGAAGTGCCCATCAGTTTTAGGCGAGTGAGGTGGACAAATTTGCCAAAGTTGGCCATGTGCTTCACTATGTCCAACGTGTAAAGGCGAAGGACTGCCTCCTGTGTAGTGTGAGTGTCCATATGGAGCAGAATTGGTCTAAGGAAGAGTCTGCGGGCTAGACGCATGGCCGGGCAGCAGAGTCGAATGTGGCCCAAAGACTTGTGTTTGTAGTTACAAAGGCAGCACTCTGTAATGGCTGACCTTACTTTCCCAGTTGGATATGGATCTTTGAGAGGGAGGGGATGTAGTCTTGCAGCTAGAATTCTATTTAGGGCTTCTCTCCCCATAGCCTGCGTAAGATGAAGTTTGAGGCTGGGCAATGTGTGGGGGAGACTTTTGGTCTCGTGAAAACCTCTTGCTACTAAGGATTCCATATCCAAGGTCCGAGACCGTAGACGTACTTGCATTTCTGTTGGTTTTTATATACTGGAGTATTTGATCATGCTCGAGTCCCAATTCTCTGTTGCAAGTTGCAGCTGATCTTCAGCAGAGGCGAGACAAGAGGACCAAGAAGTACCAGGTTGTTGAAAGATGTACTTTATGTCGGCTTTCATTGAGTTCTCCGGGGCTGCCGTTGTTAAGTAGAAGTATTAACTCAGAGCCGCCATCTCTTCCAGTTTTTGTTGGATGAGGTTAAACTCTAGACGGATTAAGTTTTTCCTGGTGCAAGCTGGTAGGCGAAATAGCTTTTTGTAGGCGGTACAGTGCATTTTTTCTAGGTCATTCCCAAATTTCCCTGGAAAGGCCTGCTGGGTGTAATTGATAGATGGTAGTAGTTTTGCCCTCAGTACTCTTTGAATGGCGGTTGTTGTTGGGCTGTCTAGGGTGGCGTGTATTTTGCAGAGAGCGTAGGTGACCCTTTTCCCTTTCTCCTGTAGATTGTTAAGATGAATCCGGGGGCGGATTGTTTCGCTTAAGCCATGCCCCTAGATAGTTATAGTGTTGTACACGGTCCAAGGTCACCGACCCAGCGTCCAAATGGCCCCTTTTTTTCGGATAGTGGCCAGAAATCACAATTTTAGATTTGGTTGGGTTAGCAACCAACTTGTTTTTGACATTATAGACTGCGAGGGCTGTAAGCGCTTTTTGTAGTCCAATTTTGGTGTGATCCAAAACAACAAAGTTGTCTGCGTATTGCATCATTTGGATCTTTGTGTGCCCGATCCTGGAGGTGGCTTAAGTGGTTCCATGCAGGGCTTGACCCATGTTGGCTGTATATAAATTGAATAGCATCAGGGCCAGGACACAGCCCTGTTTTAGTCCCCGATCTGTGGAGATTTTCTCTGTGGCGAACTCAGTCGAGAGTTTGACTGTAACCCAAGTTTGTGAATACAGTGATCTAATTGCTTGTAGTAAAGGCAGGCTGATATTCCAACGTGCCAATTTCTGCCAGAGGATGGTACGATCTACCCCGTCGAAGGCTGCATGAATAGCCGATGAGGCAGGCAAAGAGTGGCAGGGTTCGATGGGTCACTGCTTGTTGGGCTAGATATGACAGGGCAATGATGTTATCCACATTGGAGCCCCCAGGTCTGAACCGGTCTGAAAAAAGGGCAGAAGGACTTCATTGCTAGCCCAGTCTGCTAGTTCCGCTAGGAGAGTGCTTGCATAAGCTTTTCCCTCGATGTCCAGCAGGGCGATCATGCAGTAGTTCTTTGGATCAGTGTCGAGCCCTTTTTTTAAATATTGGGTGAAGCAATGATCTCCTCCAGGAATCTGGAACATCCCCCAAGAACCAGCATTCGGCATATAGATGTGTGAAGTTTTCCGTCCAGAAGATTATGTCTTCTCTGAAGAGGGAGCCGGGCAGCCATTCGGGCCAGGTGCTCCTATCTGTCGCATCTTCTTTAGGGTAGTGCAGACTAACCCTTTACTTGGGAGGGTTGGATCATCAAGCGAAAGAGTGGATTCAGGGGTAAAGTTGCATGTTCCCTCCCCTGGTGTTAATGGGCTATTTGAAGGTGTTGGGTTGGAAACATCCAAGTACAAGCTTTTCAGATGGACTACCCAAGTGCCCGCGTCAATTAAATTCTCTCTATTAGTGGCCCCGTGGGTAAGGTTGCTTAAGTGATGCCAAAATTCTTGGGATTTACTCGGTGCCAACAGGTCAAAGATCTTAAGCCATTTTGTCTCAGTGCATTCTCGTCTTGTTCTCCAGACCAGTTTAGAGTGGATTTTTGCAGATGATTTAAATTGCATTTTGTCAAACTCTGATCCAGTTTTCTGGTAAGCTCTGCATTTGGTATTTAATTGTTTAGCACTTTCCTTGATTGCTGGGATATGTCCTAGGGAGTGTGCTGGGTCTGTGGGAGTTCTGTGTGTGGTGCTCCCCCGAAGCAATGAGGCTAGTTCCTAGGCGAAAGAGTTCCATTCGCTTATGATGTTTCCATTGATTGAGCTGGTGTGCCAGCCTACCCACACAAGAATCAACTGTATTTATTGGCATTGGCCCCCATATGATTCTTTTAAGAAGTTTATGCTGTTCTTCCCCATTGGATGCCCCAATGCAATGCAGAAAGTGGCAAATGTCTGCCGTGATGGTTAACTGGTTGAACAAAAAATAGTATCCCAACAGGTAATGTTTGGTAGACAATTACATATGTATGTGGAAAACATTACACGAACAGAAATAAAGGAGACGATTATTCAATTATTCTTTTTGTCGTTATTCATCTTGTATTCAAAAGGTATTGTCAAACAGAGTCCTGATCATACAGTTGAAGCAGCACTGTATTGGACAAATCTTATGACAACCACAAATTATACTTAGTGCGCAATAGTGTACAAGTGAGAAATAGCGACGCAAGTGGTAGGGTAAACAGCGTGAACGGCGCAAGGAGGATGTGAGTGCAAGGGCTTAGTGAAGTGAACAATTCGAGTGACTTAAGTGTTAAATTCACAGTTAAGCAATAACCACAGTAAAAATTGTGCCAATGAATGTGCTGTGATGGTTAACTGGACAGTTAAGGCGGCATGGTCATGAGTTTTTGTATTTTCTCACTTAAAAAGATATAATCTATTGTGGTTTGATTGTTATAAGTTGGTGCAAAGAATGCCCCAGGGTTATGTTTTGTGAAAAGAGGGTGCGCTGTTGCCAGATTGTACGTCCGTATAAGGGTGTTGAAGATATTGGTGCTCCCTGAGCTGTGATTTTGTGGTGCATGGTCCCCTATGTTGTGAGTATTAAAATCTCATAGAATAATGGATTTCATGGATGCGAACTGTATGAACAAAGCTTCTATCTGAGTTATCAGCTGGATGAGCTTGTCGTTGGGGCCAGGCCCATGGGGGTTGTAATAGACGTTAATCAGAAGAATCGATAGTGGGCCGTCAACTGTATTAAGGCCTTTAAGGGTACCCGCCAGAAACATGCCTTAGGAGTTCTTTACCTCTGCGAAGTTTACTTTCAGTGAGTGCCTAATGTATATGGAGATCCCCCCAGAGGGTCTCCGAAATATGTAATTTTTGATGGCCGGTGTGGTATATACTGCATGGCCTCTTATTGGTATGGGTGTAGTTGCCCATGTTTCTTGGGTGCAGATAAGGTCAGCTCCTTCGAGAAATGTGGGTGCCAGGGGGCTCTGCAAAACCTTAATAATCCCCGAGACATTCCAGGTCATGATTTTTAGTGTTTGGATGTTATCCGAAGTGCACCTGTGCTGATCAAAACTGACTCTTAGGGGGTGCCGGACCTCAGATGTCACAATATTTGTTATCGCGGTACTTGGTGTTAGGGGCAGGGATTTAGGGACCGTGGGTGCCAAGACCAGTCTTTGTTAGTGTTCTCTGTAGTGGAACAGGCGTGGATTCCCCCTTCTGCGTGTGTTGTTATTTTGATTGAGCTGTTGCTGGTCAAACTTGTTTTTGATCCACCTTTGCTACCAAGGTTCGTTGCTGGACGATTTGAATCCTTTGTAGGGCTCCAATCCCCATTGTTTAGTTCCTGATTTCCCTGCTGGTCCTTTGGGTCGCTTCTTTTCAAAATCGCCGTTATTTTGTCAGAACCAGGATCATAATTTTTATGCCCCAGTTTTCCAGTTGCTTATAGTTCTCTCTCAGGGTCTCGGCCATGGCCCAATTGGTGAAGATTATCTCTGTTGTCTCGTTTACTTCACTTGATCCGGGGGCGAGGAAGGACACACTGTCAATATCAGTTGTTTTTATTTTTTCTAATCCCCGAATGTTTGCGCACAGCCTCAGCAGATTGCCTCTATTGAGGATGTCCCATATACCCTGCGAGATATACTCAGGATACAACAATACTTTTCATTTTTCTTGATCTTTTATTTCATCGGTGACTGGGAGAGTTTGATGCAGAGTTTCCTCTGGCATGTCAGGGGCCTCTGTGGAGTTACACGTTTCTAGAGCCTGAGAATCCAGATCTCCCCTGGGCAAAAATGAAGTTCCTACTGTCCCTTGAACATTACTCCAGTGCTTGTGTTGGTGGTCGGTACATGTTTGAGTAGTTTTCATTTCCCTGTGATTAATGAATATGGTTGTTAAGTGGAGCTTTTCATGGTCCATTGCGGGAACACCTATTTATTTTGCATAAATCAGGTTTTCCTTGATTGATGCTATTCATGCTTGGATAGTCCGCGGTGGTTGCTGCGTGCTGCTTTAAGTTAGTTTCCAGGTTTTTCTTTTGTTCAAGGGTTGTTTCTTCAGCTTGTGGCCCTTGTGTGTTGTTAAAGTTCCACCTGGATTCTTGGACAGTCGTGTCCAGGGTTTTGGGTGGGTGCGCCATAGAATGTCCTAAGGAGCCAAGAGGAGTATTTTCACAGTTGGTTGTCCCGTGTGTTTGTATGCTTGTAGTTCTGGTTTTCTTTGCCGTCGTTTTTTGAGGAGAGGTAATAACATCACAATGGTCTTTATGGTAGTTCTCCTCAGTTTCCAGTCCGAGCCAATATAAAATAAACCCTTCATTGAGGTTTTTTATTTTTCTTGATTTATTTAGCTTTTTCAATTTTTTCTTGTTTTTTTTGGATAAGTATTGACTATCTGTAATTATGGACTTTGGCTTGTTGATAGTTGTTGGGGCTTTATCCAAAATGCAGCCGATTTTTATTTCCGGCTCTTCTACCCTGTTTATTTGGTCACCTGCGGCCCCTGACATTTCGCGTGGGGTGTCCTTGTTGTTGGTTAGTGGGTCCTTCTTGCTTGTGGTCGGGTATGTATTCTGTTGGGGGCAGGGCGTATGGGGTGTTTGGCCGCCTATTAATTTCGTTCTTAAGGTCCTTAACTAGAATGCTCATGATCTCTGGGAGCTTTTCTAGATTCTGAAATATTGGACTGCATCCGCGGTCTTCTTGTCTGACCATTAAGGCTGTAGTAGCCTGGGCTCTGTGGATCAATGAATTTAAAGTCTCCAGTTTGGAATCTAGCCCAGCAATCAATCCTGCAACTGTTTGCAGTATGTTTATTTGTCTATCCAGTTTGCATGCAATATGGCAGCATTTGCCAATGAAATTAAGATGTCGTCGATCAATGCTAGATGGTTCTAAATATTTTTCGGGCTGCAAGCCGATTTCCGTGCCCGTTTTTGGAGAGGCTAAGGCCCAATGCTCATTTGCATGTGGAAAAGAGCTGGAGTTTTAAGGATTACGGCTCTGTTTAGGTGAGAGTTGATGGCTTGTGTTCTCATCAGGGGCAGAAGAACAATCAAGCAGCCCCATTTGGAGCCTTAAAGAGGTTCTATATGTGCTTGTGGTATTACTTGGATCTGAAGAAGAGCCCTTAATTGCTTCTGGGATGGAGAGACCGAGTGGTGAATTTGGTTGGTTAAAAAGTTCTCCGCTGTTGTCTGTGTGATTATTAGCGCTATAGACTATTTGGGAAGTGGAGGAATTTAAAGGTATAGTAGGGGGTGGTCTCAAGGTTAACTGTTGTTTGTTTGCAAAGAGAAAACTAGCTTCCTCATTTGTGTGGTATATTTTTGCAGTCCCTAAAATTTGAAGTGCTAAATATTCGAACTAGGTGATCCTGAATCCGCTATGATTTCTGGGGCTCCTTTTCCCATGATAAGTTATTTTTGGAGAAAGTGGCACTGCTGGTCGAGGTCCTAGGATCTGGCCTGTGTTTTTGCAACTGACTCCCAACGGTCTAACAGTATTTTCTGCATAAGGTGTGTGGAGTGCTTTATCAAATTCCCCGAATTTGTCTTCTAGAGTTGTATAGTAGAGATATGTTCTTATGTCGCTGTTACCAATTGGTTTTGATCATGGGCTTTCTGATGCTGTTGTCATTGTCATTGCCATTTGTCGTAATGTGGCTAGCGTGTGTGGTCTTTTCCAATGGGGTTCCAGTTGTTGTTGTTAATGTGGTTGCTGGTATTGATTCGTCCGTAGGCGACCCCTCCCTTTTGACGGTAATCCAGGTTTGGAGCATCCTCTACCTAGGGGATACAGTATCTTGGGCTTTTGCCGCCTTCCAGTCTTATGCGGACGGTGGTTAGACCATCATCTACCTAGGGGATACAGTATCTTGGAATTTTGCCACCTTGCAGTCTTATGAGGACGGTGGTTGTCCTGGTGCTGGACCAGGTTTGAGTTTCTGGTCCGCATGATTGATCCTTACACTGGGCTCTGTGGTGGGGGGCTGATTTAGTTCAACCTGTGAGGAACCGCCCTTCAGCCTCACGCAGCCTCAAGCAGCCTCAGTAACTGTCTCAGTAGCCCTGATGAAACCCTGTTAAAATGGTCTAGTGGCAGTCTGCAAAGCAGTCAAGCCCGCTGCTGTCCGATAGTAAATGCAGAAGCAGTCACCTACTGCTCTGAGGGTTGCCTGAAGGTGCTCTAGTGGGTCTAGTGGGTCCTCTCACCTTCCCACTGGGCCACGCTACACGCTGCACTCGGCCGCCTCCAGACCCAAATACTGAATCCCGGCCCACGTCGCCCACGTCTCCCACGGCTGGGGCGCCCTGCTTCCTGCTCCCTGCTCTGAGCTCTGACTGGGGAGGGAGGGTGAGCAGGGATGTGCCAAAGGGAACTGGGCGGGTGGATGGTGCTCCTCGTGCCTCCTGTGTCGTACTGCCTGCTTGCTCCATGCTGCGGTCAGAGCAAAACGCAGAAAGGATCAGTCCGTTGTGCCTCTGCGGTTCCGCCTTGGTCCACTCACACTCCGGCCGGCGGTGAAAGCAGAGGTGCTTCCGCTCCCCCAAGGAGGGACGGCGATCTTAATGTACCTCTTAAAGTTCCTCTACCCCAACCTCTGAACATGACCCAGTTCGCCCATTCAGATGCTTGGTAGTCTGCGTACTGTTAAATTCATTCACAGTCTCTCTTTCTAGAAAAAAGGGGATTGATTCAGGATTCAGGCTCCCTCACCTTAAGGTTGTGGGGGATGAAGAGTGGTTGTGGTGTGGCTCCGTCTGAACCACGGCGTTGCCGCTCCAGGGCTCTGCTGGCACATGCCACCTCCTCTCAGTGTCTCTCGGTGTCCGCCAAACACCGCTGCTGCAACCGCGTTAACAAACTGACGGTTTGCGAGGAGCTCCCCTGGGCGGCTTTAGGTCACCTCTACTGGCCTATAATGGTCCCCCGGTGGGAGGGTTCAACCTCGCGGGTAGTGGGGCAGTTGTGTGGATGAAATTTATGGCCGCAATTCACGGTCGCCAGCAGTAAAAAATGCCACGCTGCTTCACGCTCGTGAGTGAATGCAGTGTTTTCGCCGGCCGGTGGCAAATGCAACAGCCTGGGCTGGAATCGCCATAACATGTCGGTACTTGATCTGTGCCATTTTTTTCCCTCTGTTTCCCTTGCTGTTCCCGTGTCTCTCTGCCCTGTTTTTCCTTCTGTACACCTCGCTGTCTCCGTGTCTCTCTGCACGTCTTTGACTTTTGTTCCTTAAGCTGCCCCTGTAATCCTGTGCCCGTCTTTGCCTTCTGTTCCATTCATTGCAGCTGCATTTCCGTGCCCTTTTGCCTTCTGTTCCACTCGTTGCCCCTCTATTTTTGTGCCCTTTTGCCTTCAGTTCCCTTAGTCGCCCGCACCGCTCCCGCCCCTGTGGCCCTACCCCCCTGACTACCCATTTGCTGCCCCATCCTCCCATCTGCTCCTCCCTCCCAATATATGCCAACTGCTGGGCAGCCACGCGCAGGGGGGCACTCCGCTTGCGTGCTGAAGGTGGGCCTAAGGCACTCCCATCTGCGACCATCCGCGCCGGGACAGCGGCCAGCGCCAGAACTCCTGGTCCCCACACCCGCCACAAGGAACACCGCCACTACGATGCCAGCACTCTGCATGCCCTCAACTCTGGACGGACCGGACCAAAACCTGCTACAAGGCCGCCCTGAAATGCACACGCAGCCCCTTCAACTGCAGGAACTGTAGCTACACCAGCCTCAGACCCGACGAACCACCTGCCAAGAAAGACCTCAACCAGGTCCGATGCATCCTACTAAACACCCGCTCCGCACGCAAACATGCCCTTGAGCTCTAGGACCTGCTCGACACAACATCCCCATACGCCGCCTTTACTGGCAGAGACATTGATGAACGACTCCTCTGCACCGACATCGCCATAGCCATCCCTGACAGCTACAAGATAACCCGCAGAGACTGCAGCAACAGAGTCTTAGGAGGAATTGCCATCATCCCCAAGAACAGCATCAGGATCTCAACTAGCACCGATGACACTCAGCACCGCCGAACACATGCATTTCCAGATCCACACAGACCCTAACTCCACCCTCAGAGGCACCATCGTCTACCAATCCCCCGGACCCTGCCCCAGTTCAGCGACTCCATCGCCAATTTCAACATTATGCACGCCCTGACCTCCACTGACTAAATCCTCCTGAGAGACCTGAACTTTCACCTTGAGAACAACAACGACAGCAACTCCACAACCCTGATCAATAACCTTGCCAACCTCCGACTGAGGCAACTCCTCACAATGCCCACCACACACTCAACCCTGTTTTCTCCTCTAGCCCAGATGTCTCCTTCAAACACACCACCAACCTCCTCTGGACCGACCACCGCTGCATCCACTTCAGAAACCCACCACACACCACCGCACCCAACAGATCCCCCGCTGCTGCTGGAGCAAAATCACTGAAGACCAAATACATGCAAAACTCACTCTCAGCCCACCCATTGTACCCTCCAACACGGACGACGCGGCCCACAGCCTCAGATGCTGGATCGAGGACTGCACTATCACCCTCGCCCCACTGAAACCCCCCCACAGAGACATCAGCAAGAGGGCTAGCTGGTTCACCGCAGAACTCCTAGCCTCCAAGAAAACTTACCAAAAACTAGAGAAGAAATGGCACAGTGAAAAGACCCCGGACAGCCACGCAGCACACAAGGATGCCATCCGCAACCACCAACACCTCATCAGGGCTGCCAAGAGGACCTCCTTCAAAGACTGACTTGACAACAATGCACACAAAAGCAAGGAGCTCTTCAACATCGTGAAGGAACTCTCTAACCCCAGCTCAAACACCAGTACCAAACCGCCTTCGTAAGCCCTGTGCGACTCCCTCGCCACTGTCTTCCACTGCAAGATAGCAGACATCCACGACCGCTTCAACACCCAGACAGCCCCAACAGACAGAAACACAACAGACTCTCCACACATCATCGACCATGACCCCCTGATAGCCTGGGCCAGCGTGAGCACCGATGATACCATCAAGAGCATGAGCACAATCCACTCCGGCTCTCCATCAGACCCATTCCCGAACCAAGTCTTCAACAAAGTAACTAGCTCCATCGCACCCCAACTGTGCAACACCATCAACCTATGCCTCAAGACTGCTGGAGCTAGAAACACGCAGAGATCAACACCCTAATCAAAAAACCCAAGGTAGACCCAAGAGACCTTCAGAACGTCCAACCTATCTCTCTGCTCGTGTTCCCGGCCAAGGTCATTGATAAGATTGTCAACAGACAGCTAATCCGATACCTCAAAGAAAACAGAATCCTGGACCCTTCCCAGTGAGGGTTTCGCAGCAACCACAGCACCGAGACCGCCCTCATTTCCGCCACCAGGACGCTGCTGGACAACGGTGAGACCGCAGCACTAATCCTCTTAGACCTCTCCGCTGCCTTTCGACACCCTCTGCCACCGCACTCTACGCGCACGCCACCACGCCGGAGGGATCCGAGACAAGGCTATGGAATGAACCACCTCCTTCCTCTCTGGCAGAACCCAGAGCGTCCGCCTCCCCCATTCCGATCCGCAGCCTCCTAGATTATCTGCGGCGTACCCCAGGGATCCTCCCTCAGCCCGACACTGTTCAACATTTACATGGCCCTGCTAGCAGACGTCGCCCGACAGCACGACCTCAACAAAATCTCCTCACCGACGACACTCAGCTGATCCTCTCCCTCTCCAAGGATCGCATCACCGCCAAAGCCAACCTCCACGAAGGAATGAAGGACGTCGCTGACTGGATGAAGATCAGCCATCTGAAACTGAACTGGGACAAGACTGAGGTCCTCATCCTCGGCTCAAATCCTTCAGCCTGGGACGACTTCTGGTGGCCAACGGCACTGGGGGCAGCCCCGACACCCACCAACCATGCACACAACCTGGGAATCATCCTCGACTCAACGCTCTCATTGACCAAGCAAACTTAACGCTGTCTCCTCCTCCTGCTTCAACACCCTTCGCATGCTCCGCAAGATCTACAAATGGATCTACAGAAACGCCCTCTATTCGGGAACCCCAACCAAGCTCATCAAACTACTACAATGCATCCCAAATGCCTCGGCACAACTGATCCGCCGACATACCACGCCACAGCCACATCACCCCCCTCCTGAGAAACCTGCACTGGCTCCCATCAACAAGAGGATATCCTTCAAGCTCCCCATACACGCACACAAGGCACTCCACAAGACCAGCTCAGCCTACCTCAACAGACGACTTTCCTTCTACATCCCCAACTGCCAGCACGCTCCGTCGACCTCCCACTCGCCACCCTCCCGCTCATCCGAAGAGCAACCACCGGCAGGAGATCCTTCTCCCACCTCGCCGCCAAGACATGGAACACTCTCCCACTGAGCCTACGTCAGACCTAGGACCTGCTGACTTTTAGGAGGACAGTCAAGACATGGCTGTTTGATCCGTAGTGCCCCCACCTCCAGCGCCATGAGACCCTTGCGGGTATATAGTGCGCTTAACAAATGACTGATTGATTGATTGAATGAATGTTACAGGCCCCATCGGGCAGTGAAAATCAGTGAACACTGTGACTCATTGCTACCCAACACCCAAGGTGACATCTGCAGGGAGGGTACAAAGCATTTAGAAGAACAGCACAAAGGTAGTTTTGTGATCATACAAGGTCATAGGTAGACCCGTGAAAGGTGTGCCTTGAGTTGCGGGAGCAGAATTACCATATCCTAGTCAGTACAACATAGTACGTAAATCTAAGGTAAGACTGCTTTGTGTTGAACAATAGTAATATACTTTGTGCATATACATATGTTCCTCTTATCTACACATGACCCTCGATATAAGGTTCTTGAAACAATAATATTTAAGTGACAAGTGTAATGGGAACAGGCTGGAAAACCACCCGGACATAGGAAGGAAAAGAGGGAAAGAGAATGAGACACAAAGAGGGTGAGCAAGAAAGTCTGAAATTCCTGAGGAGAGTACTCTCGGGACACTGTGAACACAACCAGCGCTTACCTAAGAGGGCTGATTGCCTGGGAGGGGATAATATCTGTAATTATAGAAATGTGAACAACACAATCAAAATCATGCTAACCAGCAGCGACACATGTCCTAAATTAGGGGAGGGTACGTCAAAATAAGGGGGCTCATCTCTCCACCGGTTGTACTTCCGTCCCGGCTGATGAGGGTGAGTGAAACCAAAGAAAAGAGCATCAGAGAGTGTGGTGGTCAGTACCATACATGAGTACACTAAGGACAAAGTGGAATTGACAATGGGTCAGAAACCGGGTCGGGCTACTGGGCAAATACACCGTACCCACAGAAGACACCATAGCCTAATACTAAAAGGGGGCCGTGCCCCATGAGAAAGGACGTAGTTAGTGCAGCCAAACTAAAAGTTGTGCAAAGTGTAAAGATGGCTAAACGGGTGTGGTTGACAAATAGCCAAATGGTATAGGTCAGTTATCAATATAACTAGAATGCTAGCTGTAACTGCCAAACCACATAACGTAAATACACCGTAAACCTAATGGAGTCAGAAACAATTTACAAAACAACCGAGGGTGCGGGGTATAATCCAAAAAGAGGAGATTAAAACAAATCATGTAACTCAAATACGCATACATGGAGCAGCTGGACCAAGCAATATCACAGGAGGCATATGGAGAGAAAAGTGGAACAGTAGCTAATGCAATCACAATATAGTCCTCAGAATCCCCATATTAGCACAGTGGGGGAAACACCGCCCGGGACTCGGATGTCCCAAGAAAGCCTAACGCTCGTGCACCATGCTAACCTGACAAGGGCCAAAAAACAGAACCGAAACAGCGGTCAATTACCTGGTAGCACGTCTGAAAGTGCAGCGAGTACGCCACCAGAATCTTTGAACCTGCAGGATGAAACCGGAAGTGGCGTGCCAATGTCACCCCGCCTTTTATATTGGTGTATTTACATTACGCTTTTTCACCAAGAATTGACGGCTCTGCCTGCGGCTGTTTGGCAGTAGCATTCTAGGTGTACCTATGACCCTTGTATTGTCACAAAACTACCTTTGTGCTGCTCTTCTAAATGCTTTGTACCCTCTCTGTAGATGTCACCTTGGGTTTTGGGTAGCAGTGAGTCACTGTGTTCGCCGATTTTCACTGCCTGTCGGGGCCTGTAACATTGCTTGACATTATGCCATTGTACATCTGTTAGCCCTAAATAAGTCATGGGTCCATTACCCTGATGAAAGATGTGTTGGCTGGGCATCTGATCGCCATTAAACCAAGAACAAAACGCAACATTGGACTACTGTGGTTGTTGTGTTTTTACATACCTGTATTTTGGATTTGCAGTATTTGCTCTGCTTCTACTTATCACGTGTGCACAGGCATCCTGCATTCTAGAGAGGTAACCAGGATTTGAAAATCAAAGGTATTGGTGGGCGTAGTTCGCGAAGTAGCGCTACGCGAACTTCACGTAGCACTACGCGAGCTGCGTAGTAGCATGTTCGCACTGTTCAAGAAGTGTTTTCAATGATTGGACAGTGCGGACAAGCATCCGGCACTGTGCAATCATTGAAAAGGGCATCTTGCACAGTGCGAGCTGTAGTTTTCTGCTGCTCGAGTAGATTATTACTCGAGCTGCAGCTTTCTCAACGCGAACTGGTAGTTTCTCATAGAGAGCGGTCGCGAGCATGCGCAACCACTCACAATGAGAAACTTTACCTCCCCGCGTTGAGAATCTCGCCGGGATGTCATTTTACTTGCTCGCGGTCGCGAACATGACGTTCAGGACCGCGAACAAGCAAAAAATGAGCGCTGCACTACGCTACGCTGCACTACGCGTGTTCGCACTGTGCTAAGTGCAGCTCACGTAGTGTGAAGTTGCGCACACATCGAAAACTCCGTGAGCGTAGCGTAGTGCTTCGCCCAGGCTTACTAAAAAGTCTGAATTGGAATGCCTTTTGAAAAAAAAAAAAAAGAAAAAGACATGCTGTGGAATTTAATGTGGATGTTCCCCGTTTTCCTTGGAGAACCGGGCCTTATAGGCCGGGTGGAGCAGGGCACGCTTTAATCCCCCAGTTCACCTGCCTTGTACAATACAGAGACACGAGACACTCCGTTGAGCTTGGAAGCCAGGTTTATTAGCTGCAGATAAGCACAGTTGTCCTAGAAGTTACACTTCAATCCGTGGCGCACAGTCTTTTATAGGAAACACATTTACAATATCCCACTCTTTGCACATACAAAACGAACCAATGAAAAAAGTAGAAAAACAAGCTATCAGGTGTCTTAAATATGCCCCCTTTCTCAGGCCCAGTGTACTACCCCTCCCGACAAATTAATCAGTGATGGTGTCAACAATCCCCTCTTGCAGGTGACAGGACGTATTTGTGTGCCTCCAAGGATGGTTGTGTAATAGGAGCATACAAGGGGAGAATAGGGAAGGCCAGTCGGATAAGATAGTATAAGGAAAGAATAGGAGAGGGCAAATAGTCGGCAGAGACAGGGATCAATCGAGCCAGACATGGATTAACAAACTCAGCCAGACCCTGACATCGAGTTTCATGAACAAGGACAACAGAGTTACTTTTTAACTGAAAAGACACTTAGCAGCTGAAAAAGCAAAAGCACATTGTTCGCCGTGCTGCCTGAGTGAGGGCACCACAAAATGGCAACAGGACACAAAATGGCAGCTAGATACGGGACGAAATCCGAAATCGTAGTACCTCAGACCCTCCTTTTGCCATTACTCAGGCAATACACCAGGGACTCAAGTCGATCGAAGTCGATGTCAATGGCCATGAGGTCATCGAGTTGTTGCTGTAGCATCATTTTCATATTCTCTGTTTTTTTCATGAGGCAGGCTTCGGGTCACACATAGTGGCACAAAGACCACATATTGCAGGTCCACACTGCGCACAAAGACAACAAGAGAAGATGATAGCCAAGATCATTCCAAGGAAAGTTAGTATCTTCCATCCCCATGTGGACAGTAGTCCCCAAAGCCATCCCCTCACAGACCAATCTCCTGTGTCCTGATGTATAGACTTGGAGATGATATGTAACTTGGAGATAGCCTGGTATACTGTAGGGGCATTATCAGGAATGTAAACACAGCAACTAGACTCGATCAATTTACAGACTCCACCACGATCTGCGAGAATAATATCTGAAACTATCCTATTTTGTAACGTCATTAGACGATCCGCCTGAGGTTCATCTGTCACATTACTCAAGGCTCCAGAAGTTTCATTTATGGTAGCCTCAACAACACGAGCTAAGTATCTGATGTCTCTGCTATTGGCCATTGGGCCCCAGAGGGAAAGCAACCCTTTGATGAAGTCAGCTGCCTCCTGTTCTGCTGTGTCTTCCTGATCAAAAACTCCCCTGCCATGTCTTTCCTGAAATGACCTGAAGGAGCAGTATATGTTGGGGGAAGAAGAAAAGCCACATAACAGGTTCCTGAGAAAAAGTAGGAAGCCATGTATAGGCTCTGTTGTGACAAATAAAATATGTTCCTTGTGATGGTACTAGCGGTGAGGGAATCTGAGGTGTATAGACATAAGTATGAGAACAGACACTCTTCTGCTGATTCTTAACATTCTGGCCATGGATTTGTAAACAGAAATTACCTCGATGAGGTACAGTCCGAATAGGCAGAGAGCTCCTTCGTTTAGCCTTTTCTGTGAGGCTAGTAACATATCGGGTATATTCCATCCATCATATGCTCTCTTCTCATCTATAGGAATCTCACTAATCTGAGCAATTTTAGCCATAGTCACTATTCCCTTAATCAAAGTACTGTGACTAAAGTCTGCTCCACCACCATATGGACTACCAGGAGGATATCGTGGCTGGTTTTGATAAAGGTTAGAGAACATAGCCAAATAAGCCCAGGCAGAACCTTCATAGGAAAATGGAAAAACTAAATACAGCATGCCTCTCTCTGTGTTATGAGGCATGGGCCCACAAACCCAACAATCAGTAGTATTCATCACCAGTTGGTGTTGATGCAATAACTGAATAAACAAATTATTAAAGTATTCGGTTCTCCTAATCTGTTCGTGTTCTGAAAGTGTATAAAACCTATGTGGGAAGGCAGTAGTAGGAAAAGATAAAGGGACAGTGGTAGGGACAGGTGATGGCTGTGTGACGTAAACAACCCAACGTCCACACGCTAATAAAGTACATAAAAATATCAAAATACATAGGGTTATTCCACATGGACTAACCATTAGTTTCTTGAATCTATCTTTCATATTTACATTCTGATCATTAATTTCCACTTTAATATCCATTATTTTAAAAGCGTTGCTCACGATAATCTTCCTATATCACTTAGCTGTGATTGTTAGCCGTCCTATGACACTGCAAGTCCTGCAGACCCTAGGTCACTACTCAGGTCACAGTTTAAGACTCCTACGTGACTCTACAACTTGATGGATAGTGGAAGAAAACACATTAGAATGTCTTTCAAAACAAAAAGGTATAATCAGAAAAATCGTAAAAAGGAAAAGTTCAATTGTCTTTGGTCATTCTCGATCGTAAATTATATTGAGTCTTATTAAGGATTTTCTGGTCCTTAAACAAGGCTTCTGGATCCACGGTGTTCATCCGCAGATGTGTTGGGACGGCCTCCTGTAACACGTCGTCGTCTTCTTTCTCAGAGTTCGTGTGGTCCAGGCGTGCACTACTAAATGGTACAAATCTAGGCACTTTTTCACTTTCGTTATCACCTATGCCCTCACAAATCTACTGGTCAAACGGCAAAGGCAAAGGTACCCTCTTACAGTGCACGCCATGGACCCAGTTCTTTTTCCCAACAACCTTTACTGTCGTCCGTGTAGTCAATAGCACTTGACGCGGTGGGCCCCAACGAAGTTCCAAATTCTTTTTTCGCTGAAAGTTTTTCACGCAGACCCAGTTGCCAGGTTGGATGGAATGACCTGGGTCTGCGGAGGCTTCTGGCAAAGCGTTTTGAGCCTGTTGATGAAGAACACATAATTTAGTGGTGAGGTCATGCAAATAGTCAATCAGCATTGGGTATGGAATATCAGAATACTTTTTAGGTCGAGGGACTCCCCAGACATTTGCTGGGCACCCAAAACCGACCTCATACGGACTTAGACCTAAACGAGAATGAACAGTAGTTCTCGTAGACAGAAGTGCTAATGGTAGGGCATCAGGCCAGGCGAGACCTGCGCTCGCCTGTATCTTTGCCAATTTGAGCTTAAAAGTGCCAATATAACACTCTACCAATTCTGCTGAGGGTGGTTTGCCGCATGGAATTTCTGTTTAATACCAAGAACTGCAAATACTTTCTGCATAATTTTGCCTACGAATTCACTCCCATTGTCCGACCAGACAATGCGCGGCAAACCAAACCTCCGGAAAAACTCCTTCAAAAGGACTTTGGCAGTAGACAAAGCAGTATTGTCCTTTAGGGGGTAGGCCTCTATCTATCTGGAAAAGGCACAGACCACTACCAGAACATACTTGAGGGTATTACAGCGATCCATATGAATATAATCTATTTGTAATACATCAAAAGGATATGTAGGGGGAGCAAAATGACCGGCTGAAGTTGGGGTACCCTTTCCTGGATTATGCATTAAACCAACAATGCAATGCTTCACCACGTTTTCTGCACATTTAGGAATTACTTCATTCTGCCATACTGGAGCCAAGATTTTACAGATGCCTTTTGCACTAATGTGGGCTGGACCATGCGGCATAGTAACTACAGGTAGTACATAGGCGTCTGGTAACGGCCATCGTTGATGTTCTGACAATGCCGTCCAACACCCAGTCGCGTCCAACAGTCCCGTACTTTCTCTCCACTTACTCAGTTCTTTCTCAGTAGCATCTTCTTGAATCGTTCTCACACTTTCTATTGTGTCGTCACACATTCCTCCTTCTCTGACCCATCTTGCAGGGCCCGCAACATACATACGACTTGTAACATCTCTTGCTGTATCCTTTGCTACTTCATCCGCAAAAGCATTCCCACGAACCACATCATTGGTAATCTTTTTATGAGCACTACACTTGATTACTGCTATTTGTGTAGGCAAAGCAAGTGATTCAAGAAGGTCAGTCACCAACTGACCATGCTGTATTTTAGTCCCATCGGAAGTAAAGAATCCTCTTTCCTTCCACAAGTGACCGAAACTATGAGCCACACCAAAAGCATATTGGCTATCAGTGTAGACGTTCACTCTCCTTCCTTTCGCCAACACACATGCTCTTGTCAAAGCAATTAATTCAGCTGCTTGGGCTGAATTCTGTGCAATACGTGCTATCTCTACTACCGTATGCAAAGTAGTAACAGCATAAGCTGCAGTTGTCTCACCATTTGGAAGCTTAAAACAAGATCCATCTACCCATAGGACCCCATCCGGATCCACAAGTGGTGTATCTTTTAGATCTATTCTGCCTTTCGTTTCCTCCTCTGTTCGGAGAAAACAATCATGCTGTTCTTGAATGCCTTTCTCATCCGGAATGGGCAACAATGTTGCTGGGTTCAAAGTATTACACCTCTTGATGTGTATATGGATGGCCAGAAGCGTCTGCTCATATCCAGACAAACGAGCACTTGTGAGGTGCTGTGTCTTAGTCCATTCAAAAGAGTATCTACTGCATGAGGTACCATAACAACAAGAGTATTGTCCAATACCAATCCAGCAGATTGACAAATAGAAATCGCTGCCGCTGCTGTAGCTCTGAGACAACTAGGCAATGCCTTGGCTCTTGGATCCAACATAGCCGAAAAATAGGCACATGGCCGTTGTTTGTCTCCAAATTGTTGCGTTAAAACTGACAATGCGCAACCTTCTCTTTCATGAACATAGAGTGTGAAAGGCTTACTGTAATCTGGAGTACCTCACACCGGAGCAGAACACAAAGCAGTAAGTAGATCCGAAAAACTCTTTTGGCATTCCTCATTCCAAGTGAGAGGTTGTGGCGTATCTTTCAACGTAAGTGCCAGCAAAGGTTTAGCTAACAAAGAAAAATTCGGAATCCATTTTCTACAATATGAGGTAATGCGCAGAAAGGCTCGTACCTCTCTCTGTGTGGTTGGCTCAGACATTTGCGGAATGGCTTGAATTCGTTCTGGGGTCAAACGTCTTCCCTCCTTCGACAAGAGATGACCTAAATAGGTAACCTCTTGGCGACAATATTGCAACTTAGAAGGGGACACTTTATAATGCAAGTCAGACAAATGACGCAACAAAGAAACCATTCAGAAAAGGGGGGTGGTGATGGACAGAGTATCTGAATTAAACAGAACACTCATACCCAGTCAAAAGATCAGGGCTTGATCCATCACCGTTTTTTAGCTCACTGCTCCATCCCAGCTCAGAACCTGGCTACATGCAAATTAGTCTGTCCCTGGCCCAGTGCATCATGGGAACAGGGCAGACCAAACTACCAAGCCAATTCTTTTACTGGAAAGGAAACTAGCTTCCGGGGACCGGTTTCTGGCATTACAGCCGTCTTTGGCCCGGCTTGCTTGAATCCTGATGGTGCAGTGAGCAAGGGACTCACATCTGAGCATACCCTTCCAGGCTTGTGGTAGACAAAACGATTCAGAAAAGAGGGGTGGTGATGGACAGAGTATCTCAAATAAACAGAACACTCGTACCCAGTCAAAAGATCAGGGCTTGATCCATCACCGTTTTTTATCTCACTGCACCATCCCAGCTCAGAACCTGGCTACATGCAAATTAGTCTGTTCCTGTCCCAGTGCATGATGGGAACAGGGCAGACCAAACTACCAAGCCAATTCTTTTACTGGAAAGGAAACAAGCTTCCGGGGACCAGTTTCTGGCATTATAGCCGTCTTCGACCCAGCTTGCTTGAATCCTGATGGTGCAGTGAGCAAGGGACTCACGTCTGAGCATACCCTTCCACACTTGTGGTGGACAAAACGATTCAGAAAAGGGGGGTGGTGATGGACAGAGTTTCTGAATTAAACAGAACACTCGTACCCAGTCAAAAGATCAGGGCTTGATCCATCACCGTTTTTTAGCTCACTGCACAATCCCAGCTCAGAACCTGGCTACATGCAAATTAGTCCGTCCCTGGCCCAGTGCATCATGGGAACAGGACAGACCAAACTACCAAGCCAATTCTTTTACTGGAAAGGAAACAAGCTTCCGGGGACCGGTTTCTGGCATTACAGCCGTCTTCGGCCCGGCTTGCTTGAAGCCAGGTTCTGAGCTGGGATAGTGCAGTGAGCTAAAAAACGGTGATGGATCAAGCACTGATCTGTTGACTGGGTACAAGTGTTCTGCTTAATTCAGATACTCTGTCCATCACCACCCCTTTTCTGAATCGTTTTGTCCACCATAAGCGTGGAAGGGTATGCTCAGACATGAGTCCCTTGCTCACTGCACCATCAGGATTCAAGCAAGCCGGGCCGAAGACTGCTGTGCAGTGAGCTAAAAAACGGTGATGGATCAAGCCCTGATCTGTTGACTGGGTACGAGTGTTCTGCTTAATTCAGATACTCTGTCCATCACCACCCCCTTTTCTGAATCGCAACAAAGAAACCGTCACATCCTTACAAACATCCTCTGAATCAGCAGAAATCTGTAAATCATCAACGTATTGAATCAAAGTGGCACCTGGAGGCAAAATGAAAGCATCAAGCTGAGATTTCAAAGCCTGACACAATAACCTTGAGCAGTACGCTTGAACCGAAAACTTCGGCCTCCGATGGAGAAGCCAAAAATATCTCTACTTTCCTCAGCAATAGGAATACTAAAGAAAGCATTCTTTAGATCAATACCAGAAAACCATGCAGCTGAGGCGGGTATCATAGTAAGCAAAGCAGTGATATCTGGGACAACAGGAAGCTGGGGGACAACAATCTTGTTCACCTCCCGAAGATCAATCACAAAGCGACACACAGGTAGTTGAGAAGGATCACTATGTTTAAGAACAGGGAGAACAGGACTGTTACAAACATTGCCTCTCGTTTCTTCAACCACACCCTTCTGAACCAGATCATAGATAATAGCCATCAAAGCTTGTTCACCATCATTAGAAATCTTGTACTGTGGAATACGTGGTAACTTAACATCAGGCTTAATAGTAACCACAAAAGGAGGAATCTGCTACAAACCAACATCGTTCGGACGTGTAGCCCAAAGTGTAGCAGGAAGAGATTGCAACTCAAGCGGAAAGCTACCTTTCGATAGATATATAGGAGAAACCAATTTCTCACCCAAAGTAAGACACACCAAAGGGGGAACAATACAGCGTTGCATGAAGACGTTTCACCAGATCCAAACCCAAACCCAACAAATTCTCTCCACAACCAGTCGTTAAAATAAGTGGAGCTCCCGGATCGTAAGGACCAATCGAAAGAGGCAAAGGGCAAGAAACTGAGTTAGCAACTGGGGCGCCAGAAAAATCCTACAGAAACGTTTGTTAAGCCAGACAAAGGTGCCCCGGGAATTTTCAAATGAATCATAGAACTTCTCCACCAGTATCCAAAAGAAATGGCTCTGCAACACCCAAAGCAACTACCTCAACATAAGGCCCACTCTGATCCACTGGAACTGATACAACTCCCTTACTTTGTCCATGGCTGTCCTAACTAGAATGAAAATCCTGAACTTCACCCTCAACACAATAATCATGATTGTAATATTGCGCAGACTGTATATTCTGCTGATCGAAATAATTCGAAGAGTTCTGAGGGGGAAAGGAACGCTGTCCTTGAGGCAACGCACCTCGCCCTCTACCCCTAGGTGCTGATTGAAAACCACCACGGCCTCGTGGCCCTTGAAATCCACCATTACGCTGCAATAAAACAGGACACCTATTATTAAAATGGCCTTCCTCTTTACAATAGGCGCACTGATTAGGACCAAGCAAAGGTCGCAGAACGAAAGGCTCAGGTTTCTGCAGCAACCTCTGAGGCTGAGTAGGTTGCTGAAACTGACGCTGACCAGAACAAGGCGGATAAGCCTGCTGAAGAAGAACTTACGTCTTTAAATCCTTAGTCTTCTTCTCAGCCTTATCTTTTTCTTCCTTGTCCCTATTCTCATAATACTGAGCAGTGGCTAATATTTGGGCAGACGAAGAAACAGCCCAAGAGCTTTCCGAATCTTTCAATTTATGGGACAATTCGGGAAGCCGATTAAATATAAATTTATCCACAAATAATCGCTGTCCACCTTCAGTACTCATATCCTGACCACTATGATCAATAAATGTCTCCTCAAACCGAGTAAAGAAATCAGAGACACTCTCATCTTTCTTCTGCTTACACACAGCTAACTTATCCCAGTTAACGCATAAGGCAGGCATCATCGTCTTCATTAAAGTAATGATCCTACCAGGCAACTGTCTAATCAAATCATCTGGCTTAGCATCACCCACTTGTGCTGAATCTGCGGCAACAATATCAGCCCAAGTACCCCCTAAAGCTTGGTCATGATCCTCTCTACGAATCCGAGCCCATAATGCTTGTGGAACCACATTCCCCATCAGCATATCAATATCAGCCAAATTCATAATACATGCATCAACAGTCTGGGACAGCTCTTTATAATAACCAGCAGGATTTTTACGAGGGTCCGGCAAAGACTGCTTAAGTCCTAAAACTTCAGCTCGTTTCCAAGGGACATGTACCCATATACGCTGGAAATGAGCAGGGACACCTGGAACATTGCCCGCTTGCGCAACCGCTTCCCTCCAAACTGGAGATACTTCTCTCATAGGATAATTCTTCGTCCTCTGTCTAACTGCAGGATCAGGTTCAGGAATAGTCTGGGAAGAATATAAGGACCTAAAAGTAACATTTTATAGCACCTTCAACGTCAGGGCCCACAATAAGTCCTTTATCAAACCTGTCCTGTATATCCAATAGACCCTGAGGAGTTAGATCCAGCTCCATATCCTCCCATCCTTTAACAAGTGTGTCACACAGGACATTAAAAACGTATCTCTACGTAGGCGCATTCCACTGGAGAAAGGTCCTCAATATATCGGGTACACTATACAATGGACCATTCATCATCCTTTTATGAGCGAGGGAATCACATACAACTCGTTCCTCAGAACCTGGAATTTGACTACGGGATTGCCTTGGGGAAAAAGCAGGAGTCCTATTAAATGGTCCAAAGAGGGGGGAGAAAAGACCAGAGACAGTATCAACTAACAGATTGCGAATCGGAGAAGAAGTCGGGAGTAAAACTGGAGACGCAGTATTAAGCAAAGGAAGAGCAGGGCTAGCCGTTACAAGGGAAACAGAAGGCGAAGGAGACTGAGGTACAGAAGCTTGTGGCAAAGGAGGTGCAGGCAATAATACAGAAAGAAGCAATTGCGTGGGAGCCGGAGCTCCTGGCTGAACAACATGTTGTTGCACAGGTGGCAATAATACAGGTGCATTAGCACCTGACGCATAAGGCGGAGGTAATTTCAACAAATGGGACATCAAAGGATCTCCATGAAGATCTTTGCGCTGTGGAGGTAACACAGGATAGCAACTATCAATTGCCATCCGATGCTGTCTATCTGACACCTCAATTGCTCGATCAATCTCATCATCTTTAAATTGCTGGGCAGCCTGTATAACCATCATATTTTTCATTTTACTATCTCTTCTTGATTGTTTAATTTCTTTCTGTTTCGCTTCCTTACGCCAAAGGCGGAAAGAGTCAAACATTGCCGGCTGGGCTTTTCTCTTGAACAGAATTGCTTCCAAATTATCTAAAATGTCAGGCTCAAAGCTACCATTTTGTGGCCACCGCAAGACACCATCTTTCTTCGTGTATTGAATCCATGCCTCATTAAAGGCTATGGGACCAACACCATGTTTAGAATAGAGCTCATAAGTGGAAGTTCCAACCGGAGGAATCGGACATGAATCTTCAAGCCGGGAATCCCTAGTACAGCAGAAACAACAAAATGTCCTAAATCCTCTCAGACCAGGCATCTGAAGCACACTGATCCATTTACTAACTTCAAGGAGTGAAAGCAAAGAACACAGTACAAAGGTACTCACCCCTCGGCTTCGACTATTGCAACAGACGAATAACAAAAAACAAAACAAAGAAGTGGGCGCTACCCACGAATACTTAACTAAATGGTCTTCTCACACCAACAGAGGTCCGTCTAACGTCTGGCGATATCAATCATCACCAGAGGGTCCAAGGCAGGACGGTAGTCAGGGCAGCAGTCATAAGCAGGCTTTGGAAAGGAGTAGCTGTGCTGCAAAAGACCTTCGGTCCACTTTGACATACAGGGGTCGCTTGACGTGGCTCGAGTATCCTCCGGAATTTTCTTGCGGGGCTTCTCACGACCCTCGGGCTGAACCGCTACCACTGAAACCGCCCCACGTTAGGCGCCAGTTTGGAGAACCGGGCCTTATGGGCCCGGCGGCGTAGAGCACGCCTTAATCCCAGAGTTCACCTGCCTTGTACAAAACAGAGACACTCCGTTGAGCGTGGAAGCCAGGTTTATTAGTTGCAGCTAAGCACAGTTATCCTAGAAGTTACACACAAGGTGGATTCTAAGGAGACTGCCACTTCAATCCGTGGCGCACTGTCTTTTATTGGAAACATATTTACAATATCCCACTCTTTGCACATATAAAACGAACCAATGAGAAAAGTTGAAAAACAAGCTATCAGGTGTCTCAAATACGCCCCCTTTCTCAGACCCAGTGTGCTACCCCTCCCGACAAATTAATCAGTGATGGTGTCCACAATCCCCTCTTGCAGGTGACAGGACGTATTTGTGTGCCTCAAAGGATGGTTGTGTAATAGGAGCATACAAGGAGAGAATAGCGAACGCCAGTCGGATAAGATAGTATAAGGAAAGAATAGGAGAGGGCAAATAGTCGGTCGAGACAGGGATCAATCGAGCCAGACATGGATTAACGAACTCAGCCAGACCCTGACATCGAGTTTCATGAACAAGGACAACCGAGTTACTTTTTAACTGAAAAGACACGTAGCAGCTGAAAAAGCATAAGCACATCGTTCGCCGTGCTGCCTGAGTGAGGGCAACACAAAATGGCGACAGGACACAAAATGGCGGCTAGATACGGGACGAAATTTGAAATCGTAGCACCTCATCCTCCAAATCTACGAATAGTAAATTTACACTTGTCAATGAGTACTTGTAGTCATTACATTGTGTCATTCCATATTTTAGTCACAATATATTGCCAGTTAGGTATTAATATATCGATAGTCTGGTACAAAACCATATTTTGCTGGGCTGTATGTGGAGGAGCAAATGTTCCTAAGAACCCTTCAGCTACTGAAGTTTCTGGCAACTCCATTTCATACAAAGGGAGTGGACAACAGTGACACCTCTGTCAGGTGAAGGATGCCCCATACTGACTGTGTCTTCCCAGCGGAATTATTTTCACCTGGAAACCCACTGGAGCAGTAGCTAGAAATGATGGGCTGGTGGAGAATGGGCTGATCCGCCGAATAAGCTACTTGCCTGAGTGGAGATGGACCACTTTCTGTACTCGCACTCAACTCAGCTATTTCACCCTGGATGATAAATTCACTATCATTCTACGTGCATGCCACCTAATTTGTAATTAAGGGCCAGATGTATGACACTTCCATTTTGCGACTCGCAAATTACGTGGTTTTGTGACTCGCAATATGCGATTTGCAAAATGGAATTTATACGTTTTTCGGACACTAGTTTCAATTCCTAATGGGGTCCCAAATTGCCAGCCTCATCAATATTCATGAGGCAGGTGCAATTTGTGACCCCATTAGAATGGCTAACACTCCAAGGAATGGTGGCCTGCTGGGGTTAGCAGACCACCATGGCTGTGACTGCTTTTTAAATATAGTATCTTTTTTTTTTATGCAGGACATTTTCCTTAGAGGGAAATGGGATGCATATAATAAAGAAAAATGAAACGTTTCTATTTTATTTTTGAATAGTAGGAAGTGGTCCGTGGGGCCACTGCTTACTCTTAAAACATATTTTGCATTCATTCACAAAGGGGAAGGTTACACCTTGGGACCCCTTCCCGTTTGCGAGTGGCTTACCACCTACTTGAAGTAGGTGGTAAACTGTGAGTGTTTTGCGACCACATTGTGGGTGCAAAACAATAGTACAGGGAAGTGTGACTTGCTATGAGGAAGGGACACACTTGTAAAGCACCTTCCTAATAGAGAGTCGCAAAGCCTTTTTTGCAAGTCGGTAGTAGGTTACTATCTCGCAAAATAAAGTTTGCCCACCGACCTATTTCCTGTTTACAATCGCAAAAAACGGTCATGCATCTGGCCCTAAGGCGTGTGCTGCTGTTTTCAGGAGAAGTGGCCCCAGCTTTATGTTATTTCCTAAATGATGTTTTAATATAATATTGTGCTCCACACTCATGCCAAGTTAATAGAAAGTGTGTTTCATGGTTTATTTTAATCTCTTATCAATACTTTTTTTTGGTGAAAATATTGGTATATTTAAACCGAAAGTCAAACAAATGAATAATGGAAAAAACTTGAATTTTGCGTAAATGGTCTAGATTTTTTTCTATTGATTTAGAGGTTGATCATTCTTCCATGTTTCAAAATAATCTTATCTTGTTATCTGTCTTAGGCTGAAAATAAAAGCAGACAGACTCAAACAATTCATCAACGTACTGATTGCTGTCCAACACTATCAAAATTGGTTTTCATTAGATGTACTTACTTAATCTATGTTCCATTTGTTTTTAACACATTGGGATTGTGCAGGTCGAAAAACTTTGGTTAGTGGATAACAATTTGGGGAATTTCAAATAAATTGTTATCCACTATTGCATAAGAATGAACAGATGCCAATTATACCGATGCTGAATATTGATTAGCAAGCTTCAAATATCTGATGGAGGGAGTATGCAAAAAGCTACTTGTCAAAAAGAAAGTTACTCTGGGGGCGAAAAACATGTCACATAGCACTGGAGGTATATGTATTCATCCCTGGTGGCTCTCTTGGCACCATTGACCGATAACACATTGTTATTGTTAATAACACAATGGTACTTAATTTATTGACCTCAGAAGGATAAGAGACTGAGTGAAACTTTCACCATCCGAATTTACGACCAAGGATTAAACAGAGATCTCCATAATAGTAGTATCAGTCCTTTGAGGCCCTATAGCTGACCACGTGCACAGGGATTGCATCAGGTGTATTTCTGAAATATGTGTTTGCAACCTTGCATCTGGTTAACAGAATTGCATTGCCCTTCAGATCAAAGTTTTGAAATACTTGCTGTATAGATGTCTCCCTTTCATCTTTCTTATAATGTGGTTCCTATTTCTTTTGGAAGTTAGGGATGTAGATTGTTTGCATGCCTCTAGTGACACTCTGTCACCACTTTTGATTGTTCATAACATATATGCTAAATTGCACTGCATATAAACATAGGTATTGTTATTTCTCCGTTAAGATTGACCATAGTAATGATGTCCATCTTATCCCACTAGTCTAAATGCAGCCCAGGTCTACTCAACCTAGCCTGGACTCATTCAGGAAAGGCAGGACACCCCCAATGGCTGTCTGAAGAGAATGTGCATGCCCAGACCCTGTCACTCCAAAGCCCATCAAAGGCACACAGGATAGCTAAGCAAGAAAATATCTACTTTCTAAAAGTGGTATTTTCAAACACAAATCATCCTTACTAAAAGATGTATTTTTACATTCTGAGTTCTGACATACTGAACTCCATTTCTATATCATGTCCCAGTGGGTGCACTTGCCAAGTCGACATAGCAGTAAAATGTGCACGCAGACACTGTAGTGACAGGTCTGAGAACCTCTTGAAGGACTGCTTGTGAGGGTGGCACAATCAGAGGTGCAGGTCCACTAGCAGAATTTGATTTACAAACCCTGGCACTCTCCATGCACTTTATTTGGGTCTTACCAGTAAATCAAATATGCCAAAAACGGAAACACTAATCCATAATACAATTTACCATTTGCACTTGCACTTTAACACTGGACAGTAGTGAGAAAGTGCTCAGAGACACTAAACCAACAAAAACAGAGTCAAAACCAGTTGTCAGAAAGCAAAAAGACTGGGGAAACACACCACAAATGCAAATTCTAATACCCTTCAACAATGATGCAGAGCTGTTTGATGACAGCTTTTTCACAACCTGTGTTGCCCAATGATGATGTAGTGTCTTCCCCTCTCTATGAAGCTAGTCAATGACGTGGGAAACCACTATGTGTATCAAAACCAACACATCATTCCCTCAATGTCGACACTTGCTCCTTCAAAGGTACTTTTAAGCAGGACCTGTGTGAGTCTCGTAGCTGGACTGCCCTCCTCTGTCGTTCGTCTGAACTTTGGATTTGTACCTGTCCTTTGTGGCCTAAAGTAACCTTTTTGACTGCTAGTGAATTCTGAGCACTATTTTTGCATTTATTCTTTAAAAATGTATATCTTTACCTCTATTAATTAGATTGTTGCTTTGTTGTTTTGCTTTTATTCTACACTGATAAATGTTCTCAATTTTCCTAAACTTTTGTAGTCTTTTTGCAGTGTTTTCATTGCGTTGTGTGTTTGTGTTGCACAAATACTTTACACATTGTCTATTAAGTTAAGCCTGCCTTTTCTGTCCCAATCTACCAGAGGGTGAGCACAGTTAATTTAAATTGTGTATCTAGCTTACCCTGACTAGGATTGTGGTCTCTACCTGGACAGGGTGCAAACTTTGCCAACTAGAGACCCAATTTCTAACAAGGGCAAAGTCATTATAGCTTTGATTCCCAATGTACCTGTGTAATCTAGAGGAATATCAACTCCTAAGGTGTGCCTTCCACCAGGCTACAACGAAACTTGTTAACGTTCCTCCGGCTACTCCTTTCCTGATTTCTAGATCTTGCAGGATCTTGTGGTATAAGACAGAACCCTTTTGGCTCCTAACAGACTCCGTAGAGCTGTGACATATACCTCAGAGCAAAATGGCATGACAAGTTGTTTTAAAATGTTGAGTTGGCAGTTACGGGCAGCAGGATGAAGAAGTGTAATACTAAGTCCTGTGTGTGGCATAGTCATTGGCGGGTACTCAGGCTGGGAATACGTTTCAAATGGTGACAAGATAGGGAATAAGTAACACAAAGAATGAGCCTGCTCTCACAGAGAGTTTGCCGCGGTCCAAGCAAACTGCTCATCCGTGTCAGTACCGCTTCATGTGACATTTCATGTTCGTGGAGTCAAAGTGAAACTCCAGCCACTGCAAAGCAGGTGAAAACAGCTGAGGTTTTGCAAAGAATCTACATGTTGAGAACCTGCTGGTCAAGCCATAGACACTTCCAGGCAAGATAAAGTTGTACAGTATACAAAGTGATATTGTAAAAGGTGGTTACGTACTGATACAGGAAACAGTGCTGGCTGACAGAATAATCAAGAACGAAGAATATTATTGTTGCACTTATCAGAACCTGGATAATCATAGCTATATGACCTCAGTATTGGGAGAGAAGACTAGAGAAGAACCACAATGTTGTGCTTACTCAGCTGTCTGATATCTGCAATGGCCAACTAGCAATGCTGTTAGGTGATGGCTCAGAACAACTCCAGAGTAAAGGGTTCTGATGGAGACCAAGGGGATTTGTCATGACTAAATTGAGGCTGAATCTTTGCAGGCCTCAGAAACAGAACGAATGATGCAGGCTCATATGGACAGCCGACAGGAACAAAAAAGAGCTCCACTGCCAAGGTCAGCCTGTGGAAATCATGAGCAAGATTGGAGAACAAGATCAAGAACAAGATGGCTTCAGCATGAGCTGAAGCCATATTGTTTGTGGCATCTATTTTGTCAGCTGTATAATAATTCCATCTTCACTGCTGCTTGCCTTTAAATTCTGCTTGTGTCATCAGCTTTAAGGTACTCCTCCGTACTTAGCCAGAGCAATATATGAGCTCAGAAAAGCCTGTAGCTGCTAGAATGCACCTGTTTGAGAATGTAACTGTCTACCCTTTACTACTGATGTAAAGAGTTCTGTTTCCCCTGCCCCTCTGCTGACTAAGTGATAATCAGCAGCCCAAGTTTGTCGGTAACTATTCCTGTGAATGCTTGTACTTTAAAATTGAGTCAATATGCTTACGCTGCAACAATCTCAGTATAAAAGGTCCATGGTCTTTGTATTCAAATCACTAGCTCCTGGAACACTTGAGGATTTTGCATGAACGTGTTCTCACTCACAAGTGAATAAACCTAATATTTTGAATTTTAGCTTCAGTGTCAATCTATATTTTGTTGGTCTGAAGGACCCGTGGACAAAGATAAGGGGGACCCATGCACCGGTGTGCCCCTAAAAAGACACAATGCCACAGTTTGTCACCCGACTCTTGGGGCTTATTGGAGGAGCGGACGTCCAAAGGAGTGGTCTTGACGGAAAGTGTCCTCTTGCTGAGGAGACATCCTGCATGAGGAGACCCTTGTCTTTGCAGACCGAAGTGTTTTTCCAGTTTTCTTGATCTGAACGTTTAGGTGGCAGCAAGTCCTGACTTTGAAGTGACCATTAGGTTGACCAAGAGATTGGCAGTTGGAGGTTGAACACTTTTGTTTGGTAATGTCGCTGAAGCGGCACTCTTGATTTTGGATTTGCTTGGCCAAGATTCTGGTTTTGTTTGTTTGTTTAACTATTGCAATAGTTTAAGGCAGGTAATGTGGAGATTTGTCTCTACTTTGATATATCTGAAATAAGTAATAGTTTACTATAATTTGCTAGCATGCCAGCTCCTAGCATACTTTGTAGGTTGTATTGCTGTCTTGGAGGTACCAAAACTGATTTAGAAAGAAGTCAACGAGCTCCCC
The DNA here is from genome assembly GCF_964263255.1 of Lissotriton vulgaris. NCBI lineage: Eukaryota > Metazoa > Chordata > Amphibia > Caudata > Salamandridae > Lissotriton > Lissotriton vulgaris. The sequence goes on along the minus strand of NC_141691.1, from coordinate 453,828,899 downwards.
CAGAGGGGACTCCTAATAGGATATGTACATTAAATATGGTATTTCTTCCATGATGTATAGTACACTGTGAAACAAATATACGAAAAAGGATCCTGATTTACGATGGGCTGTGAATGGGTAATTTGACTTTAAAAAGATTCAATATGTAGAGCAGTGTTCATTTAAGAATAAAACTCGATAAGATATGTTTGATTTTGTACGAATGTGGGAGAAAGAAGTGCCTGAGAGAGTCAGGCAATAAGAAGTTATAGCAGAAAAAGAGAAGCGAAAACAATCTATCAAAAAAGCATTAGAATTTCAAAATAAGGAGATGAAGGAAATAAAATAAAAAGAAGATAGGGAGCGTTGTTTAGAGGTACCTGGCCAGTACCCTATTAGGCACCCTATTTATCTCATACTTAATAAACCTCAGATGATTCCATCTTGTTAGACAGACCTCCACCCCCATATAAATTCCCTAGTGCCCCTGAAAATGAGGTTTCTGATGAGGAGCCTTTGTCTTCAGATGAAAAAGATAAAGATAAGCAAGGTGGGCAGCAGACTCGCTGTACTTTGACAAAGGAAGAGAAAGAAACATTATAAGACATTGCCAGAGAGGTAGAGCGTCGGATTAATACAGCGACGGACCTCACAGTTACAGTTCAAACTTGGGAAAATGCCAAACAGTTATATTTTTTTGAAAAATTCTCTAGGGAGGTAATATATGGTTGGCGGTATAACTCAAATGAAACAGAGCCAGATGATATCGGTATTGATTATAAACAGTTAGTAGATGGGACTTTCCTTTTTTCAAACGTACCTGATATGATTAGGCTAGTGGTCAAATTAAGAGATGAAACACTGCATTTACGAAAAGAGAAAGAGTTAGCTAGAAAAAATAACATTGTAGAAATAGCTCCATCTCAGACAAAGGTAGTAGGTACTTCAGTAGATACGAACAAACCTAGTAGTAGTAAAGCTGTTATGAAACAAATGCGTGAAGCAGCACCTCTGTATGTTCCCCCATAGGGAGCGGGAATGGATGAGGATAAAAGCTCAGATGATACAAAGGGATATTTTATTTATAATTGGATCTATACCCCTTGGAGTAGAGCAGATATTATGGCTCTTAAAGCTGCTTTGCCTGATCCAGGGAAAAATCCGGACACTTTTTATGAAAAAGTGGAAGGAGCTATTAGTTGATGCACTATGACCCTGCCAGATATTGATATTTATTTTAACTTATTTTGACCCCTGATATGTGGAGAACAATTCAGAAGGTAGACAATATTGAAGCTTATGGTGATACTTGGGGGCATTTAGAGGAAATAGATGTGGCTAGAGAGCCTGCTCAGAAACCGCAACAAGTGATATTAGATCTTCTCAAAGCTATTGTAACTAAGATGACGACTCTCATACCCCCTAAGAAAATAGATTGGGCCACGTTAGCGTCCTGGTAATGGAAAAAGGATTAGTTTGTTTCTGATTTCTTTTCAAGATTTGAAGAGACATGTCATGATTTTAGTGGTCAGTCATTTGCCAATGATACGGGTAAGCATTTGTTTGTTGATAAATGTATTGCTAACATGTTGCCAGAAATTGCTAGTCGCTTAAAGGCCAGCAAGAAATCATGGACTACGTCATCCCCAGTCTACCTTTTGACTGTGGCCCAGTATCATGAGAGCGTCAGGAATTGGAAGCAAAAGGCAGGGTGGATAAGAAGGTTAAGGAGTTGAAAACAAAAGTTATGTTGGCTCAAGTATATGGTCCACTATTTAGGGGAGGTGGAAGAGGCAGACATACAATGTATACACCTGGGGTGCCGCCTCTCCCTTGAGTCACTTTGTCCCCTGATCAGTATCCTTATTGTAAAGAGACTGGGCATTGGCGTTCTGAGGGCCGTCTTTTGCGAAGTCAGTAGTACCACCGGGGAAGGGATAGTGTAAGAAGATGCCCCGGGAATTCAGGAAACAGGGGAGGTACAGGAGCTCGCCCAAGATTTGAAGCAGTTGAACAAGGACCAAAATATTCTAATACTTTTGATTGACAAAATCAATATCAAATGTCTGATTATTCAATTGATGCTCTTGCAGATTCCATTTATGCATTGGGATGCCTAGGATGGGGTAAGGAACTGGTTGAAGTGCCGGTAGATCAGAAAGGTCCTTATGTTATTGTAAATGTTTTGGGCTCTACTGATCAGTTTATGGCTGATACAGGAGCTACTAGTAGTGCTCAGTCTAAACAATTGGTTCCTAGGGCTTCCCTGTCTGGCGCAATGATCACATCTGTAGGATTCGATGGGACACCTACACTTAGCCCACTGTCACACCCACTTGGATTTAGTCTTGATAAAATATTTATATATTTGATTTATTTGAAAAGTTTTATATAACGCTGGCTAGACCCGCAGTTATCAGAGCGCTTTACATGAGGAAGAGCATTGTTTCAGAGCATAGTTACCAGTTACATATTTACAAGTTACACAGTTTCAGAACATAGTTACAAATTGCTGGATCATAGTTACATGCACTAAAAACATATACGTAAGGGAAAAAGCAGGCAAGGGGAGATATTCAGAGAACAGGATAAGAGCAGGAGAGGTAGACAAAAAATGAAAGAGGGAAAGAGGTGGGGAAGCATGAAGGAAACATAACCGGGAGCGGATGAAAAACTGTGGAAATTGTGTCATTCCCACACCTCTGCTGTGTGTGGCTCCCTTTTTGCTGTGGACTCTATCAGAGGGGTCTCTGAGACTCCAGGGCATAAATACTGTAACCCTCCCCAACAAGGGGAGAGGGAGTGCTTTGGCAGGGGGTGACATTCCCACACCTCCGCTGTGTGTGTCTCCCTTGATGCTGTGGACTCTCTCAGGGGGTCTCAGACTCCAAGGTATAAATGCTGGATCCCTCCCCAACAGGAGGTGAAGGAATGCTTTGGTAAAGAGCACACCCCATGGTGGTAACTTTAGGGATAATGGTGTATTGCTTGGTAAAACAGTTTTAAAATCTGCCCATGGGGCATAGTCAAAGGTCAATCGGAAGATTCCATCCTCGTGGGGGAAGGTTATTTGATTGTGTGCTGTAAGTTGATTCAGCCTCCAACACCAGATCACATAGAGGACTTTGTTTCAAGGTTAAAACACAAGGTTGGTGGCATCATGAGAACATAATTTCTCCAGCGTCTGGGCTTCAGAGGTAAATGGTGTGCACGGCAAGCATTAACTCTCAGAGTTACAGTTCACAATTTCCTACTTTGACTTCTTGTGCCTTTGGACGTTGTACTCTAGCAGCTGACATTGAACCACTTATTGCACCAAATGACCAAACACCAAAATCAGCTAGAAATATTCTCCAGTATGTGCTTGTTAAACTTATTCAAATGTGCTGCATTTATAGGTTTTATCTCTAATCCCTGTAGTTAGCTGAAAATCCTTCCCACAACACTTCCAAATCCACTACAAAGATATGGTTTCTCCCCGTTTATGTTTGTGTAGTGCACATGAATGGCTTTCCCCTAAGTGGGTTCTCTGATGATTTCTTAATGTTAAAGGGGCATTAAAACTACTTTCACATTCACTGCAATTGTAGGGTTTTCACCTGTGTGTGTATGTTGATGTCTTTGTATTTCTGATAATTGACTAAAGCACTTAACACACTCACTGCACTTGAAAGTGTTTTCCCCGGTTTGTGTTCGCTGAGGATTCCTAAATTTTAAGGATCAACTAAAACCATTTCTACATTCATTGCAATCAGATTGTTTTTTCCCTGAGCGTGTTCGCTGACGTCTCTGCAGAATTGATAAGACTAAAGCTCTTCATACATTCACTGCACTGGAATGACTTTTCACCTGTGTGTCTTCACTGATGACTTCTGAGATTTGAGGAATCACTAAAACTACTTCCACATTCATTGCAATGGTATTTAATTTCCCCAGTGTGTGTTTGTTTATGTTTTTGTAGGTCCAATAACCAACTGAAGCTCTTCACACATTTACTGCAATGCTATGGTTTTTCCCCTGTGTATGTTCGCTAATGCCTTCAAAGATTTGATAACACATTGAACTGCTTCACACATTTATTACAATAGTATGATTTTTCCCCAGTATGTGTTTGCTGATGTGTTTGGAGTTGTGATAACCGACTAAAGCTCTTCACACATTCAACACACTGTAATGCTTTTCCCCAGTGTATGTTCGCTGAGAACTCCTGAGATTTGAGGAATCACTAAAACTACTTCCACAATCATTGCATAGTATTGTTTTTCCCCAGTATGCGTTCGCTAATGAGGATGACGCTTTGGCATACTTACCTAGTGTGAAGAAAGAACGCTGTTATTGTTCCTATTTCTTGCTTCTCATCATCACAAAGTTTCTGGAAAGAAATAACAATTTTGTAGACAGCAGGTTACCTATTTAGGTCACCTCCTGTCTAAGGGCTGACATGTACTCACACCATGCCGCATTCAGATCATTTTAGACACTCCTGTACCCCGCACTCAGAAGGATATCCATGCGCTGATTGGCCTTACCTTTTTTTTGTCGGCAGTGGATCCCTTGTTTTTCAACACATTATTAAACCTTTGTTGCCCCTTTTTGACTAAAAACACTCCAATGCCTTTTCCTTGGACTACTGAATGTCAGAATGCTTTCCAACTGGTCGCGCCAAGCTTTTTTTTCTGCACCAGTATTAGGAGCACCAGACTACACTAAGGACGCCTTCGGTGTGGTATTTAGCTTTGTCCAACTTTTGAAAGAAAGAGGCTTTTTCACTTCACATGGGACACAAATAGTACCTGGGGAATTAATACATAATCTCCTTACTGTTTTGATACATGGTAAGAAAGTGGCATTTGTTAAGTGTGGTGCACACAAGAAAGTGACAGATATAAAAGGAGCAGGAAAATGCCATTGCAGACTACACAGCTCGTGAGACTGCAATGCTACCAAGTACCACATCTATGTATGTAGTTAAATCACAGGATGAACGTTGGCATGATGCCAGGCAAGAGGTCATGGACATGCAACAATCTGCCTCCATTGATGAATTAGACCAGTGGTCCGAGGAGGGAGCATTGGACGATGAGGGCTGTTGGAGGAATAAAGAAATGACAAAATGGAAGTTACCCGCATCCTATTTACACCCTATGATTCACATGGCACATGGGCCGGCACATGTTGAAGCAGCCTCAATAGCACAGCAACTTGTGCAAGTTTGGGATCATCCAGAGATTGTCGGTACAGCTAAGAAACTAGTCCAGTCCTGTCTGATTTGTCTCCAGTATAATCCAGGAACGTGAACGCAAACTCCAATAGGAGGGTTTGCAACACCAACTGCACCTTTTGAGGTCCTGCAAATGGACAACGGACCTCATTTCATTGGGCAAGTTGTTGAGTATTTCACAAAAGGGTTAGAAATTAAGTAAAAGTTTCATGCTGCTTTTTACCCACAATCAGCAGGGCTAGTAGAATGCTACCACTCTACCTTAAAATTAAAATTGGCCAAGATACATGCTTCCACATCTTTGAAATGGCCTGATGCACTGCCCTTGGCATTGCTGTCCATTAGATCGATACCACATACACAATCTGGCCTTACACTGTATGAGGTGGTTTTTTGAAGGCCAATTCATATTTGGGAAATTCCTCAGCCTCGCCCTATACACAATGTACCCTATGTATTTATGAGTGACTATTTGTCCCTGTTATCTGACAGCTTTTCTTCTCTTTCTCAGTAAGTACAGGAAGTTCTTCCAGGCAGGTCGCAGGGTGAAAGCCGCGATCTGCAGCCTGGCGATTCCATGCCGCATTCCTTCTTGAGCCCAGCTGCGTTGACAGATAACCGTGACATTTTGGCCACAGAGAAAGGACAAGCCACATCACTTGAAGGGGCCGAGGAAGTCTTCCCGGACCACACGGTTCCTGATACATCTCGATATCAGCTGCGACCCAGGAAGAAAGACACTTCATCGTTGAAAAAAACTGTTTGAGCCACTGTCCTGGGTGGTTAAAGACTGACTTCAAAGGGGGGTAGCCTTTTGGTTACAACTCTTCTCAGTGTTAGTGAAGAAACCAATATCTGTCCAGGTCCTTAGGGCACCATCTGTTTTGTTGTTTGCCAATGAAAATGAGCTTGCCTAAGAAGAAGGAGATTGCTGCGACAATGTGCAACGGCTGTACAATCTGCAGTCTTGGCCTAACTTTGACTGTTGCCATTATCGCTACTGTAATGCGGGTAGTGGATGACGTAATGCCTGAAGCCTCCTTACCTAACATTACTGTTCCATCACTTGCTGCAAAAGAGCATCATCATTTTGATTTGCCGCAACATGAACAGGGATACCGGCAAAATCTGAAAAATAATTCATTTCTTCAAATGTTGCATCAGGCACAACAGCTAAGCAATGCTACTAACTGTTGGGTTTGTGGCAAGATTCCTCCTCATTAGAACATTAAAGGAATCCCGTTGTCACCGCTGCCATTCTCTCACAATGGCTCATGCCCTACTTCGTTCAAACTTCTACATGCCTCTAATAAACAAAATCTGTTACCCCAATGAAGATGGGGACCCACTAGCAAAAGGGGCTGCTTTAGAAATGGAAGAATATAGTAAAATAATTGTAGAACTAAACAATGTGTATTCAAATTCTAGGTTGGCTAAAGGAAATGGACCCCTTGTTATCTCTGTTGCCATGACGACTGGTCCCCGTTTTGTACAAAGAACCGGATATGTGCCAGTGGGCCACTGTAACTGTACTGCGGTGTTGCAGAGGTCTATGAGAGGTCGAAGCAGCTTCCTTGCATTACGTCACATTTATTTTTGTGGAACTGAGGCATACTACATCTTACATCCAGGCTGGTCTGGTACCTGTTACATAGTCTTCCTTCTACCACCTGTGTTTTTAGCTCCCCCCAACCTACCATCATGTTTTTGTAATCGTTCAATCATTATGCTGGTAGTAGGGGAAAACAAGCAATTGATGTCTCTGTAGTCGACTAGACAGATGTTTTATTCCCTCTGTATTTCCACTTATCTAAAACAAATGTCCAAAATGTAAATGCCCAACTAGTAACAGACCAAGAAATTAGTGAATTAATGATGATTGATGTTCATGATATCTTCCAAATCATAGAGATGTCTTCAGCTAATGCTAAAGGGGCTATCTGTGGACATCGAAAATAATCGGTGTTAGCATGAGCTGAAGCCATCTTGTTTGTGGCATCCATTTTGTCAGCTATGTAATTCTTCCATTTTCACTACTGCTTGCCTTTCAATTCTGCTTGTGTCATCAGCTTTAGTTAACTCCTTCAGTACTGAGCCAGAGTAATGTATGAGCTCAGAAAGGCCTGTAGCTGCTAGAATGGACCGATTTGAGAATGTATTTGTCTACCATTTCCTACTGATGTAAGCAGTTCTGTTTCCCCTCCCACTCTGCTAACTAAGTGATATCCATCTGCCCATGTTTGTCAGTAGCTATTCCTGTGAATGTGTGTACCTTCTATTTGAATCTACAAGTTTACTTTGCAACAAACTCAGTATAAAAGGCCCATGGTGCTGTATTCAAGTCACTACCTCCTGGAACACCTGGGGGTGTTGCATGGACGTGGTCTCACTCACGAGTGAAGAAACTTGTTATTTTGAATTTCGGTGTCAATCTGTATTTTGTTGGTCTGAAGGACACGTGGGCAAAGATAAGGGTGACCCCTGCATCGGTGTGCCACTAAAAAGGCACATTTCCACAAGCCACTCCCATAACTAGTTACCAAGCTGACACATTTTTGAAACCACTTCTACTTTTCGATACTACCAAAAAGCAAAATACTGGCAATAGATGGACAACTTGAATAGAGACACTTGATGATTTCATTGATGTACTTGAAGAGTTTGATAACAAATTATCAAGTATGTAAAGAAATATTGCTGGTGATAGTGGGAAAGAAGTCCTAAAGAAAATGCTGCAAACTGATGAAGAAATTACATATTGTCAGATTAAAGAAACGCTGAATCACAAGTTCAATCCAAAACTAAACATGGATTATGAAAGATACATTTTCATTCAAGAATGCTAAAAGTTGGTAAAACCATTGACAAATTTGTGGAGATACTCTATATGCCCCTTAAACTTAGAATTATTGATGGATGCTTGTCGGATTCATTCAGACGAGGAATGCTGATAGAAACGTTTAATCTGGAGTGAGCGTTGATGGCTGTCAAAGCTGAGGAACGAGCTGAAAGACCAGGCTGCTAACATGGAGGCTGGAGGTGCCCAGGGTGAATCAGTCATAAATATGTAATTTAAGCCAAGCAAAAGACTGAAAGACACAATATGATGTCTACGCATAAAAAGAAGTTATGTTTTAAATGTGGATGTTAGTTTTCACACAAAAGTAAATGTCTAGCTATGGGACAGATATATAAAGACTATGCAAAAGAGAACCATTGTGTGATGGTTTGTAAAGTGAAGGAAAAAATAAATGCCTCATGACGTGAAGACAAAGTTTAGAGGCAGAACATTTTAGAAGTAAAGTTCAAAGCACCCCCACAAGGCTAAGCGGCGACATCAATTGAAGCAAATGGACACTGAATGAAGTCAATCATCGTCAAACAGTTTAGCCACCTCAATTTTGAGTGAAAGTGAGGAAAAGGGTTGTGCCATATCAATGTTTACCTCAGAGAAACAGGTGTATGTCGGACAGGCTGCAAGTCAAGAGAAATGTCAGTCAAATAAAAGTTGACATGCCAAAGCAGACATTGTCCAAAAATGACATTGAACATAGTATTTACATTTCCTTACTTTTTCATGGTTTAGAAAGCTCAAGACTATGAAAATAACTTACATATTAATGAAGATGTCCATCCTGTTGCTCAGAGACGTACAAGTATTGTTTTTCATTTACAAGAAGCTATCAAAAAGAACTTGAGTCATTACTTAAGCATGACATTATTGAGCATGCAAATGTTCCAACACCATGGGTTTCTTTCATAGTGGTAGTGCCCAAAAGTGAAGCAGCTGTATGTATAAGAGGTAATATGCGTCAATTGAGTGAGAATAACATCCAGGTCCCCACATTACTGGCATGATAACCCAATTAAATGGTGCAAATGTATTATCTCACCTTGATTTAAATAAAGGTTATCATCAGTTGCAACTTGAAGAAGATTGCAGGTATATCACAACCTCCTCTACACAGGTTGTTCTGTTTCGATTTAGGAGAGTCAGTTTTGGTGTGTTATTAACTGCAGAACTTTTCCAAGATGTCATTCCAAATGTCATACAGCCGGTAGTGAATGCATTCAATTTTAGCAATGACTTATTGATTTTCGAACTACATAAAAAGAGCATGAGAAATCACTCATAAAAGTATGTTGTTTACTATCTGATGCAGTCCTGAATTTGAATGCAGACAAAGGAGAATTCCACAATACAAAGATAAAATTCTTTGGCCATATCTTTTTACGTCCAGCCCTGAGCCAGCATGCAAGTGCTGCTCTGGGGTTGATCTGTGGTAGTTCAGTATGGGAGACAAGCCTCGCCCACTACCCCGCCAAATTTTTCATTGAATTGTGTGTTTGTCCTTCGTAAATGCTGACTTCTGATTGAATATGAGGCTTGTTAGTCCCTCCTTATAATGGACATGTCATCCTCTGTACCCACCCACTTTACTTCCAGTGTTACACACTACAGCATGTGTTATTTAGACTGCAAGTACTATCTTTTTCCATAGTATCAAAGCAGAAAAGAACCTGCCTGCTGCATAATAAGGATGGCCTAGGATAGGTCCAAAAATTACATGTCACTCTGAACCCAAGGGGATATCTCACAGACACATAGCAAAAGGAGGTTTATCAAAAGACACTTTATTATACATTATTACAATTAATTTTTTCCCTTCATTTTCATTAGACAGTTTATGGTTATAAATATACAATAACAAATCAGAGTAGAATAGCATAAATTCTAGACAGGGCCCATATTCTCACAGTTAATATCACCAACACACACACAAACATTCATAATCATTCATACTTCACTTCACACAGTTGCCACAGATGTACAAGATGGACAAGGGACAGATGGTATAAGGTCCCAAAAAGGTTTTTTGTAGGTTCCAGGAATGGACCAAGCGCCAACGCGCGTTTCGGTGTATAGCCGCAGTCGGGCTACACCGTTATCAGGGCGGAGGGAAGTTGGGGCGAGATGTGGGCCACAGATGATAGAGGGTTATCTGTTGGGGTAATATATTAAAATAACATTAGTTCAGTGAGTGTGCAGAAAAGGATTCAGAGTGGTCAGAGTGGTCAAGTTTCAAACAATAAAAGCACATATTTACTACAAGGAAGGGTAATAGTTAACATCCAGGAGTTTCAATGATCAAAGGGCCAACATGCACATAATATCCCCACACAACTATGACCTCGTAATATAGGGTAACTTATTAGAATATCAGAATTACCTTAGATTGATAGATAGAGGTATCAGTGAGCGAGGATACCCTGCTCTCTAAGGAATCTGTTGCACTGGGAGTTTTTTTGTTATCAGCACGGGATGAGACTGGGGGGTATCGGGTAGTGTTTAATTTCCAGATCCAAGGGACCGGATGGAACTTAAATCAAAAAGATGATGAGAAAGGTAGAGAGTTAGAAGTAAGGTAAGGCAAGAGGGTGGATGAATTCAGGGGATCCATGGGGAGAACAGATAAGTGCTAGATATACTATAATTCCGTAGAGAGCTATAAAGCGATAAATTGAACACGCTGTACAGCCCGGGGGGGCATGATTTATTTATTTATTTATTTATTTATGGGTTTCTATAGCGCTGGAATCGACTCCAACTGGAGTATCTCTGCGCTGTGATACCAAATAAAATTTCAATATGTATGCAGATAAAGAGGCATGGGCTAGATTTTATCAGTGAACAGCAGGGTTTTCAGTTGTTTCCTAAATTTTAAATGATCTGTGCAGAGCTTGAGGGCCAGAGGAAGTTTATTCCACAGTGTGGGCCCTGCAACAGATAAAGCTTTCCCTCCGTGTCTAGTTTTTTTAACACGGGGTACTACCAACAGAGAATTTTCGCTAGATCTCAAGGATCTGGAGGGAATGTAAGGGGTGAATTTCTGCTCCAGGTATGTGGGGCCATGCCCGTTTAAGCATTTATGAATAATGCAACATATCTTAAACTTGGCCCTTTGTCGAATACTCAACCAATGTAGTTTCTCAAGGAGAGGTTTTGATGCTGTTCTAGGGGGGGCGTTTAGGACAAGGCGAGCTGCCGTATTCTGGACCACCTGGAGCCTATCCAGAACTCCTTCATTAGCAGAGAGGAGCAACCCGTTGCAGTAGTCAATGCGACTCAATATAAGGGCTTGCACTAGGGTTTTTCTGGAGGAATCCGGTAGCAGGGGAAAGATTCTGCGCATCATGCTAATGGTGTGAAAGCATGAGCCAGCTACCATGTTACTGTGCTGTTTGAGGGAAAGGTCATGATCAAGGCGAATCCCCAGATTTTTGACGATCTGTTTGGGCTCCGGAACAGTACCAAGATCAGATGGCCACCAGTCTGGGGTCCACAGTAATTTGGCATCTCCAAACAGCATTACGTCCGTCTTGTTGACATTGCACTGTAGGAAGTTGGTGGACATCCACTGTGCGACGGCTTTCGTGCCAGCGGAGAAGGAGTTTCTTATTTCCGTGGTGAGATTTTGAAAGGGAAAGAGGAGCTGCGTGTCATCCGCATATGACACGGGAATGAAACCAAATTTGCGCATCACTCTTGCCAGGGGTGCCACGTGGATGTTAAAGAGTGTTGGGCTCAAACAGGAGCCCTGTGGCACCCCTTTCGTAATCTCTACCTCAGTTGATCGATATTCACCCATGGTGACAGTCTGGGTGCGATCGGTAAGAAAACTCCTTAGCCAAGCAAGAGCCTTGTTCTTAATCCCTACGTTCGGATGATGGCCCGCATACCAAGGAATTTAATCGAATGGGTAAAAAATGCGCTCAACGCTCATATTATAGAGACATGGAGGAAGGGAGGATGACGGGGGGAAGGGAGAGGTTTAAACGCTTAGGGATGGTTCCGACACTTACCTCTTCTAGGGTTGGACTATAGGTACACTTTGTAGGGCAAGGGCCCTTCCTGGGTTGGAGGAGGAAGTAGCAGGAGGGGGAAGAATGCCCGTTCCTCTCAGAGGCTCCCGGAGAAGAGAATAAGTGCTGATGGCAGCGTCTCCTAAATAGGAGAGACAAACAAGATGACTATGGAGTCTGGGGCTGGCTCTCGCGGGGTCGAACGTCATTGGAGCGATGCTTAAAAGATGGATAATAGGGCATCTTACCTGCTTATTCGGTAAGGGTCCAACTGCATTTTAGAAGATTGACGCCATCTCTAGATCCGTGGCGGCCCATTTCATGTGGGAGTTTATTCCAGTGTTGGGCAGCTTGTACTCAGACTCAGAGTGTCCGCCCATCCAAGTTCTTCTGAACCTAGGGACCTTCATCAGCCCTTTCCTGGAAGATCTCAAGTCACGGCCCGGGACGTAAGGGTTCAATAGATCTAGCAGATAGGATGGCCCCTTTCCCTGCATGATACGGTGGCTGAGCAATAAGGTCTTATAGAGCACCCATTCTTTAATCGGAAGCCAGTGGAGGTATTCCAGGGCTTGCTCTTCTGGGTATTTTCAAGATCATGCGGGCCGCCATATTCTGTATCGGCTGAAGCCTAGTGATACATCGGTTATTGGCTCCTAAATACAGAATGTTCCCATAGTCCAATCTCGGGGTGACAAGAGCATGGACTATGGTCTTCCTGGCTGTTGTGGGGAGTAAGTCCAATGTTTTCCGCATATTTCTCAAAATGCCGAAACATTGTCCGGCCACCCGAGTGGTGTGTTGCTCAAAGGAGATCTTGTTATCTATCCAGATACCCAAGTTCTTCACTTGTTCACTAGGTGAGTGTAGAGGCCCAAACACTTGCGGCCACCATGCCGATGTCCACACCAATGGTGCATGTCCCACCACCAGCACCTCTGTCTTACTGCCATTTAATTTCAAGCAGTTATTAGCCATCCAGACTGCTACGGCTTGGAGGCACATTGAGAAGTTGTTCGCTGCTGCCCCGTCTAACTGTGCAAGAGACACCCCAAGTTGGGTGTTATCTGCGTAGGTTACTACCTGAACCCCAAACCTCTCCGTAATCTCTGCTATGGGTGTTACGTAGAGATTGAAGAGGGTGGGGCTCAAGCTAGACTGATTTAGCATAATACTCTTAGACCGATGAGGGCCTTGGGCGATTCGGAAAATCCGATCCCGCAGGAACGATTCTAGCCACTCTAAAGCTCTGCCCCTCACTCCTCCTTTTTTCAGACACTGCAGCAAGATGTGATGTGCTACATTGTCGAAAGCCATGCTCAAATCTAAAAGGATCAGCACTGTGGTATGGCCTTCATCCACCAACTTACATATGGTTTCAGTGGACAGGAGTAGGGCAGATTCGGTCGAGTAGGAGGCCCAAAAACCTGATTGGGTAGGATGTAGAAGTTTACAGGTTTTGATGTGCTCTGTCAACTGCTTATTGACAACTTTCTCTGCGATTTTAGAGAAATAGGGAAGGAGGGAAATTGGTCATAAATTGTCTAATTGCTCCGCACTGATATTAGGTTTTTTCTTAGCGGAAGTACCACTGCCTCTTTCCATACGGATGGAACACTCCCTGAACCAAAGAAAAGATCCAGCAGATGGCGTATGTGAGGTTCCAGTATGTTTATACTTTCCCTAAGTATTTTAGCGGGTGCTGGATCCTTAGGAGAGACAGATTTAATTTTGGAGGCTATATCAATTAAGATGTCCTCTTGGGGAGTACTGAAGGATACTAGTAGCTTAGATCCTTTGGAATTAACGGTGGCATCTTCTGTCATGAGCTTTGTTCTAGCTTCCACTGGGAATGAGGTATACATTTTCCCCACTTTATCAGCGAAAAATTGGGCCACTCGGTCACAAGATTCCACCGAGCCTTCCAATGGGCCGGCGCTGCTGGAAAGGGAACCCACTTCCTTGAACACAGCAAACAGTTCTTTCATTGAGTACATACACCCTGTTCCCTCATATCCATTGGAGAGGTTATAGCATGCACTTGCAAGAAATTCACTATGAAGCCGAATGTTACTGTATTGTGCCTTGTTGTCTTTTGTGTGTGAAGCTGTCCGGACAGTGCATAATTAACTCTTTTTGTGCCTTTTGCACAAACACATCTATCTATGTCCCTAATATATCCAGCTTTTAGCAACTAATTTTAGGACTGTTGAAGTTGGGTACTCACCGGTGAGGCTATGGTGGTGAAGGACTACATTGAAGCTAGTGGTTCTTTACTCTTCCCTGTATCTGGACATTAAAACCTTTTGAGAATGGTGATGAGATGGGTGGGGTGGGTTCACTTGGGGTGACACAGCACTGGGGACCCAGCTTTCAGCAGGTGTCCAGAACAAACTTTTCAGAGGTGAGGATTCAGGTTTTCTCCCCATTAATGTTTGGTGTTGTAAAGCTAAATATTGTGCTTGCTTTAGAGGGATGGGTAGGTGATAAAAGGAGGTAATGCACCATACACAGAGAGGGAGTTACTGGTTCCATGGCAACCTTTTTAGGTTCAGCCTGGGCATCGTAAGAGCTGCTGTGAGGCATGTGGTACTCTGGTTCAGACCTGAAGCTCCGCCCACTCCCCACCCATATTGGTCATTGGCTCATGTCATTGCCCTTCGTGAATACTGGCTTCCGATTTGTTAATAGGCTTTAGTCCCTCCTTAGTACCTCCTTGTCTTTATTTGTAACCTCCCATGAGGACTTGCACTTTTACTTCTGTTGTTACACTGTAGGTGTGATTTACAGCATGTGAGCACTGTTTTCTTTACTGAGTTTCTCCATTTTCAGGCATGGCATGCTTTCCTGCAACAGCGCCCTCTTTGCTTGCACCACTCTGCTCCCCCTGGCTTTCGATTAAAAGCGCATTGAAAACAGACATGTACAGAGCATGATTTACAAGCCTCTACTCTGTATCTCCGAGCGCAGTATTATTTATCTATATTTTTGTCCCGCTTTTATCATTGACTTGCATGGTGAAGGACGGGGGCAACGGATCACGTTAGTGGCTTTAAAAACACACAAAACATGCATTTGCAATGCAATAGATATTGCATTTGCGTGAGTTCAAACTATATTGCATTGTAAATTACAATTCCTTTTATTGATGTTTTAAAAACCAACACATAAATAAAAGTCATTGTCATTTAACAATGCAAATAGCTCAAAGTTTCGCAAATGTGAGACCTATTGCATTGCAAATGTTTGTTAGCTTGGGGTATGACACCTGATCCTGCCAAATTACAAACCTTGTCAGATGTTAATCCCTCGCTAGATGTTTCTATGATACGTTCATTTCTTGGCATGGCAAATTACGGTTCAATATACATACGAGACTGCTACCGTATGTGCTCCCTTATGAGAGTTAACAAAGAAAAAAGTTGAATTCAGTGGTCACAAGAATGTGAGAGAAGTTTCAAGAAAATCAAATAAGCCGTTGAAACTGCTAATGAAATAGCCTTTTCAATCCAAAGTTTCATTCAGAGCATGTTGTTGATGCTAGCCTGGTAAGGTTAGGTACTATCCTTGAACAACACAGAGGACACCCCCATGCTTGAAGGCATATTGTGGCATATGCCAGTAGAAGTTCATCTTAGAGAGAATGTACTTACTAACAACCTGAGAAAGAAAGTTGGGCCATGGTATGGGCTTGTGAACATTTCCATGTATACCTGTATGGAAAGTCTTTTACACTGGTAAGTGATCATGAAGTGCTAATGATTATCTTCAGCAATTTAAAAGCCAAGATGCCTCCTCACATTGAACGATGGGGACTATGTTTATAAGAGTACGATTATGCCATTGTGCATCATCAAGGGAAGGATCAAATCCCTGCTAAAGTCTTTTACAGAGTGCTTATACAAGGACAAGGTACTCCATCCAAGACGGCTGAAGCCTACATTCATTTCAATGTTAAATCAAATATGCCAGGTACCATATTGTTAGAACAGATCATCTCTGCCATGAGCTATGATTGTGACAGGATGAAGTTAAAAGGTATAATTACACATCAGCCATGCACCCAACACCCTCGACCACTCACCTGTGATGGTGAATACCAAATGAACAAAAACAGTATAGAGGAACCGTTTATAATTCAGGAAGGTTTTAAACATGAAATTATTGCGGGAGACCTGCACAGCTCCTCTGCAGCCCCTGGGACCACCACATCCTGGGGCAATTCATTCAAACTAAGAGGTAGTCGTTTGGTGCCTCCACAGCCCCAAGGAGCCCCTCCTACATGGGGCTAATTACAATAATTGAGGGGGGCCAGGCAGCCCCCCTCCTGGAGCCTTAGATGGTCCTGGGGACCAGCAGCCCACAGAGCTGGCTTGCACTACCTCTGGAGAGACCCTTTTTTGGGAGGTAGCTGTTTGCTTTTGCCTCCACCAAGCAAAACCAAACATAACTCTGCTTTCTGCAAGCGGGAGCTGTCAAATGTTTGTGGCTTGCAGAAAGATGAGTTTGTATCTGTTTCCTTGCACACAAATATGTGTGCAGTGAAACACATGATATATTGCGCCCACATGCAGGAAGCTGTATGCAAGAGCAATATTGGTTCCCATAGTGGGTGGGGAGCTGTCTGGAACCGAGGGGGCCTTGAGACTCCCCCTGTGGCCCTAGGGCCACCCAGGTAACATGGCCAGGCCCCCATTTGTTAATAGTTGGGACCCGGGGATGGGGACCCTGGGGCCGAAATCAGCCCAGGTAGTCATCCTCTCATCCTCCCCTATGTTCCAGCACGCTCTCTGAGATCCTCCGCCCTCCACCTATCCATGGTTCCTCGCTTTAAGAGATCCAGGATTGGCGGACGCTCCTTTCGAGTTCTTGCCGCCAAACTGTGGAATTCCCTGCCCGCCCACATTCGTGCCATCGATGGACTTCTTGCTTTCAGGAAGGCTGTCAAAACCTTTCTCTTCCCTTCAGCTCCTTAGTTTTGTTGTGTTGTGTTCTGTCTCCCACTCTTGTCCGGCTTTCTGTTCTGTACCAGCGCCAGGACGCCCCTTTGCTGGGGCATCTGTGCGCTCAATAAATCCGGTATAATAATAATAATAATAATAATAATAATAATAATATTGAGACCACGTCACCACTACTCTTCTTTAAAAAAATCAGCCCCTGGAACTGCGTTTCCTGCCAATTTTAGAGACAGGGTCTTGATGCCTAGGAATATGATCACATCTCCACCAAATAAAGAGCCATTTACTTCTGTAAAGTACAAATCATCCAACTGTGTTTTCTCTGCATTTCTACAGTGAATAATTGTCTGTAACCCGTGATGAGGGCGTTTGCATCCTTGCTTTTCTCAGGCGCAAAATCTCACACAATGTCTATGATGAAGAGGTTCTTACTTGTCATCTGCTACTGAGACCAGAAATCATGATCTAAACTTTTAAAAATTAGAAGTATGCAAACTTGCCTATAAGCCCCGTCCTTTGGCCCCACCCTACATGCATTAGCGGTTTGCAACGGCTTCTCGCCCTTTTCCCAGGATGTTTGTCAGCTTACTAAAAGGCCCCCAAGCGCATTTCCCACCGATTCTTGAGACAATGTCTTAATGCCTAGCAATATGATTGCATCTCCACCAAACAAAGAATCACTTACTTCTGTCAAGTACAAATCATCCAAGTTTATTTTATCTGCAGTCCCACCTTGTAAAGTTATTTGTTGAAGGTGGTCCAGCAACAATCACATTGGCAAAGTTAAAGACACTGGAGACATTTCCTCACCATTCTTTACACAACTGTAGTATAGGAGATGCATTATGCATTTACCCAAAGGGTTAGCATTTACTAATTAGCCCGTGGAAATTACTCCAGTTGGTTAGTGGTGTTGCACAAAAAGGTGGCCTCTTCTTGGATAAATAAGCAGGGCAAGATTCATTCTGGCAAAATGCTCATTTCACAGAAATGAAACGTCAAACGGTTACAGTTTGGGAACCAAAGGTTACAGGGATATTATAGTTAGGAACTAGAATTTCAAAAACCTTAGAAATTCACTGAGTAAAGCATAGGTTACAGGGACATTATAGTTAGGAAACAGAATTCAAAAAACCTTAAAATTCACTAAAGAATACAAAGGTTACAGGGATGTTATAGTTAAGCTCACATTTCAGTCAGACAAAACTAGAGAAATTCAGCAGCTATGGTTGCCTGTGGTAACTTTAATTAATGTCCTCACAATGCACGGCCTATGACCTCACATATTATATCACTCATGACATTGTCAATGGTCATGGCAAATACATTTCTACACGGTGTGTAACAGTGTTATTTGCGTCTGCTTTCACTAATAAATAAATATTCAACTTAGAATGTGCATCCTGCCAATCCCACTGGAAATAGGTGTGTTCCTCAGTTTCACATTGTTAATTTGATATATTTCTTCAAGCTCTGTCACTTGAATGAAAAGTGAAGAAATCTTTGTGTACTCATTAACAATTTTCTTTTTGTTAGTGTACCAAGTAGTAAGGCCTCTGCATTTGTATGTGATCATTTTTATTTGCCATGGATAAGAGGCCTGCATAATATTTTACATTTAATCTAAGCCGGATTGTAAAAAAAGTCCTACCCACATTTGGAGTAAAATGACTACTAGTTTGACATTTACTATAGATTTCAAAGCATTTCCTGGGAATATGTGACACCCACAACCTGACACATTTTAGGGGTGACAAGACCTTTTGAACTAGCCATGTGGATTTACTACTTGTGATGACATGAGCATGTTTAGCAGAGTACTAGTTTATGGAAATATATGTGCCCTCTAACATTTGAGTTTGTGGGTGTTCACCTACTTCTCACAGATGTTCTCACCCAGAAATGCCTCCTTCCATCATGAGCTTTTGGCACTTTTAATATTTGCATAATATTATGTGCGCGTAAATCCATTTGTGAATGTCATTTTTTATTGATAGACTGCCAAACATAAATTGCCAGTTAAAAATTAAGCCATTTACATACATAAGTTTCAGTTAAGAGCACAAATGCCTTTGAGGAGCAAGGCCCCAATGAGGGTTTGACACTGGGCAGTTTTCACAGCAAACAAGAAAAAACATCCCAAGATTATGGAAACTCAGGAGAATAATTCACCACTGTAAAGGGCCAATTTACGATCCCTATTGTGTCGCTCCTTCCCCACGCACTGTGAAGCAAGTCTGATGCAAATCAAAAATGAGATTTATGAAGCCAAGCAAGGCCACCTTGTGTGAGACTGGTTGGCTTAATAAATCTCGAGTAAATCAACACAGAGCAAAATGCAGTATTGCCTTACTCTGCACCAGAGATGCATTCCATGTGCATTACGTAGGTGTTCCCACGCAACTTCTATGGTTTTTCCCATGATTTAGCAGAACTGGTATACCTGGGAATGCACCAAAAAGATATGCCTCTCACATTGTGGTATAAATATGAGAAATAACTTTATTTCTCCATGTTACTTAGGGCCATATGTATGAAGCCTTTTGTGATTCGCAAAGGCCGAAATTCGCAGAATTTCGGCCTTTGCGAATCGCAAACGGCCTTTTTGCATGTTTTGGGATGTATGAAACATTCCCAAAATAAGGAATTGCAAACTTGTGTGATTCCTTATTTTGCCATAGCATTTAGGGAATCACAATTTTGCGATTCCTTAAATGCTATGTATGTAGCATTTTTGGCTAGCGAATTTTGGTTAAGGAATCGCAAATTACCACCAACTTGTAGTTGGTGGTAATTTGCGATTTCTTGTAAATATGCACAATTGTGCATTTGTGAGGGTGGCATATGACGCACATACATGCCCATTGGGCATGTATGTGCGCCATATGCACACACATGTAATTTACAGGGGTGCAGCAGGGTATCCTTGAGACACCCCTGCACCCTTGCAAAAATTCTCAAATTTTGATTAGCTTTTTGCGAATTGGCAATTTGAGAATTATTTGGAAATCATTCCTATGGGCCTCCTGACCCATAGGAATGCATTGGAAAATATTCCTTAATTGCGAATTCGCAAAATGCGAATTCGCAATTAAGGAAGCTTAAGGAATCGCAAAATAAATGCTATTTTGTTCATACATACCATTTTGCATTTCCTAAATAGCGATTCCTTAAAATTCGCTATTTAGGAAATGCAAAATAGTTTGATGATACATATGGCCATTGGTCTTTATTTGTGTGCTGCATTCTGTAGCACACATTGAGGAATCTGACTCTCAGGATTGTTTTTGTGCAGGAAGGTTCCCCTTTATGCAGAAAAACAATCCTGCATGCAGTACAGGTAAAATGGTGCCTGTGTTGGCGCTAAGTAGCAAAAATGACTCCAGTGCAGGGACAAGGACAGGAATGCATCATATTTTCAATTCCTACCTTTCCCTGTTAGGCAGCGCAGCAAGGTGAGGTTCAGAAACATCCTAAAGTTACTTAACTACTCTTAGACAGAGCCGCATATTTGTTTTTTCGCATAGCATGCACAATTATCACCATATATTCTTAAGTATAAATGTTCTTATGTAAATCCTTTGTCACTGTCCACTGCTCACTTTCAGTAAGGCGAACAGGGGGATCCTTATGCAGCAAACGTAACAAGTATCCAGCTTCATAGCTCCCTAGAGCTTTTTCTGGTGAACCAACATGCTCAAGAAACAAAGCTACGTAACAGGCTTAGGCGTAGCTCAATTGCTGAGGCTGCATAGCACTTAGGGGCATATTTACAAGCCCCTATGGCCACAGGAACATCGTTCCTGTGGCAATACGGGCTTCGCCTTGTTTACAAAGAAGTGTTAATCACTTGATGTGGCCTGAAGCGGCCTTTTATATAAGGCACCCTTTCATGCTATACTTAACATGAAAGATGTGGTAAATGGGTGTTGCAGTGGCATTCCGCCGCAAAACCCATTGATTTTTAAGCTGCTCCATATTTATAAGGGTGGCATAAATATGGGGCAGTGCTAAGATTAATTAAAAAAACCACCTCTTTTCAACATTGCGCAATGAGGAAAAATACTTTATTTCTCCTTGTTTGTGCTGTTTCTATGTGTGCTGCATTGTGCAGCACACATAGAAACAGCAAAACACCATGTATGATCGTGTATGTGCAGAAAGGTGTCCCTTCCTACACATAAACAATCATTTATAAAATGGTTATTTGCAACTTCTCTGGGTGCTGCACAAAGCAGCAAATAGGCGTTACACATCGCCATTTAAGATTGTTTATGTGCAGAAAGGGTCTCCTTCCTGCACATAAACTATCATTCCCACATACGAGGCACCCTTGCACTATATTGCAAGGGTGCCTGCGTTGGCGCTAGGCAGCTGTGATTAGCGTTGGTGCAGGGGGAAACGCAGGGCTGCACAATACTGTTCTAAATATAGTGCAATTAAACAGTAGGATTCTATCAATGTGCAAAAAGTGAATAACCTTTGCATTTTTGTTGTGATTATCTATCTAGGGTTTGTGAGAGTGGCTCTCTTTGCTGATGGCAAACGAGGAGCACTATGTGCTTTTAAAATACCCCTCACACACTAAGAGTCCCTTAGTGTCATGCTTCATCATAGGGGTCTTCCCGTCCCTTTTTGCACATTGAAAGAATCCTACTGTTTAATTATACTGTTTAGGAGGGTGATTCTAGCATTACCTCTACACTTCCTCGACTGTTTTGGATCTAAATATGGTGGAGCCATGCGTTTCGAAAGTGACAGAAGGGGCGATAAGCCAAGAAGGCTAACGCCGCGCTCTGTCACCTTTTTTGTAAATATGTTCCATCCTATTAAGCGTTTCCTCTTATGATTCCTGTGTAGAATGTCATATTTAATTTTACTGTCAAATAAACTGCAGGTAAAATAAAGACAAAGAATTGCAACTCCACAAAATCTAAGTTGAGCACGAATCTTTTGTTAATTTCTCTTCTCTCATATTTTTAGATTTTCAGCTCAGCAATTGTTGTTGTAAAATGCAGTGACCTCCAAACCACCTTCTCCTACATTCGAAACATAGGAATGAAATGTATTTAACCATGAAGTACAAATTCAACAACGGGTTACTAAATGTTCAAGCTAAGTAGGGCAGCTTGTGGTCCCATGGCACCAAGGCATCGTCTCGGCACCTGGGCTGGGATGTCACACAGTGCTTTAAAGTTTGCACCTGTGCACACATCTGAATTTCTAGGCGAAATACCGCTCTGCATGTACGTTTTTAGAAAGCCAACTGATTTACTACTGGAAGAACTATCCAAATGGGTTTGGATAAATTAAGCTGCTGTTTATTCATCCACAAAGCATGTCTGTATTCCAGATTAGCCATTCATGTTTGCAAGAATAAAGAACGTTAAAAGAATCAGATCTGGAGGTTTTAGCAGAACGGTTTTGACTTCATCTACAATATTTGGATTGGAAACTCTGCACTCATAGATACATATGTGCTAACTCCTGCACTAAACGTATTCCCCTGGAGTAATAACACTGTCAACATTCAATTTTAACAAATGCCAGTTGCACTAACATTGGATTCACAAAAAAGCAGTCGCAAATCACACACCACCCTTTTCCAAACCCAATCTGAATTTGCAAAACAACCTAAGTACTTGTATGTCATTTTGCACGGGGAGGTCTTGGGTGAAGGTCATAGGTATCCCTTTCCCACTTTCCAAAGTGGTGCCCTCAAGAAGTCATGAACTGTGCTCCATCTCTACATATAGCTCTCTACATACAGCTTTGTCAGTGCCCCTACTGGTGGCCTCTTCGCCCACTTCAGTACTATAGCACGAGCACAGAGGCAAGTGTTTTTGGTCATTAGCATAGGGCCATGACGTAAAGCAAATGAACAGAATTCCTTGAGATTGTGCCCATGCTTCTTGTGCTCTGCACAATTTTCTTTACTGAAGGGGCTGAGCAGGTGTCTGCAGTCCCTGCTGAAATACCAAAGTGCCCTAGGGTGCAAAAAGCAGGTCCACACAATCGTTGTGCCCCTGAAGGCCATTTGATCATTTTGCCAGGGAGTGTCATTTGCACTGGATGGTTGATCACTATTGGTTGTGATCAACATTTCAGACCCAAAAGCTCCAACACCTAGGGATGCTAAACTGGTCAGTGTTAATCATAGGTACCCCCAGACATTTACACAGTGAGCCAGAAAGCATGGTGTGTTGTGTGTCCGAGGGCCGCATTGAAGCCGGTAAAGTGAGAAAAGTGCTTTGTGTGGCCAGGGTAGGGGTAAGGTGGGCATTGGGAAGCGAAGCATGTACATGCTGTGATCAGTGAGACATGGCGTTATTTTGGGTGTTTCATTCCATACTGCCTAAGCCCCTAGGCTCTAGAATAGTCATACATTTGACAATACTGTGTTATTCTGTATCTGAATCGTTATCCCTCAATCACACTTTGAGGTAAGACTTCTCTACTTTCTATCACTACATTGGAAGAGTACATTAAAAAAAAAAGAAATAACTTCATTGTTGAATTTGGACGAAATAAAATCGCACAATGTTAATCCAGAAAACGTACAGTCCGTCCTGGTTTCCCCACTTAATTTTGCCCATGTTTAATACCAATCCAGGCCATCCAGAGGGTTCGACGTTCACTACTGGCCGAGCTGCAAAAGGGAAACTGTAGGTCCGGACGGCGGAGAGAGGCGGACACACCTCCAATTTAAAAACATTTAATGTACTTTGTTTTTAAACTGCATAGTCAGAACATGACACTTTATGAAGGTTTTACGTTTAATTGACTGGAGGAAAAAGCCCAGGGAATACAACTTATGTTTCTTTTTTAGATAACTATTTTTATACACTTAGTATATTGTAAAGATTTTAAATAATTGAACAATAAAAGCTTTTTCACTTTCATTGGCATTGTTGTCAGAGTGAGGAGGAATTAATGTTTCTATGTTCATTATTTAAAAAACTATCATGTTTAAAAAATACTTCTCAATGCACTTATATAATTTGATGTACTAAAGTGAAATGCTTGTGTATGTCAATGGAATAAACATTTTTGAATTTTGAAGAGACCTTGTCATTGTTATACATGTTTGTTGCAAGAGTTTTAAAAAATGAGGTGGTGCTGGATACCTTATTTCCTTCAGTTATCTTGTAAACAAATGCTTAGCGTTGTCCAATGCCGGTAAGAGTGGTGGGGCGGGGGATTCGATAGACGACCACGAGGGAAAATTAAAAAAAGAAAAAATTTTCCCACATCGTCGTCTGTCAAATCACACCCCATCCCACCGCACCGCCCCACTGCTCTTACTTGCACGGGCCATGGCTGCAAACTCTTTACTCTTTATTTAAAATCTTTCTGAAAGTTAGTGCTCCCTTAAGTAATCAGCGGCCCAGGGCGGTCGCTCAGCAGGGGGCCGCATGTGCTCGTCAGGAGTGTTGCAAGCAGCGCACGGGCCGTACTTTGAGTATCACAGGTTTAAATGAAGCCTTACAAACATTTAATCCATGATGCGAAGATGTCAGGAATTGAAAATATGCACACAATAAAAATAATGTACTATTTACAATGGCATACATGATGTATGCACGTTTCTCTGCAACAAAGGAACAAGCATAAAGTGAAAGTGAAAAGATCATGTGGCAGAGTACCATCACCACATGCAGATCTCCCGTTCCTCCACCCAACTTGTAATGAACACGCATTGTGCTACAGTTGTATATGCAATGTCAGGTGTAGGGGTGGTACAATGTTGCCTTCCAGTGCATGGCCGAATCTTTTCATGCATCAGCGAATTACTGCTGATTGGCAAAGTAAACAAAGTAAAAAAAGCTCAAACAGTCAAAGTGAGACCATTCTCACTTTATTGTGTCCCGACTTCTTGCCAGAGTGGATCTAGGGTTGGTCGGCAATCCAAAAGAGTTTATGCTTACAATAATTCTCTATGAAAGTCTTTGACCACTGCATATAACATAATTGATCTGCTTGAAAGATTAACCTCTGCTCCGTTGCTTATGATCACTGTGTCTTATTAACTAAATCCATTTTAGAGAACTTAAAGTACTCGTATTTTAGTACTCCAAGATCCAATTCACAAACCTCCAGCCAGACGTTGGTGCCTCTACCTTTCCTATCCTTCCTGCAAGGAGAAAACTGCCAGAGGTTCAGAGATATCCACAAAAAGAGTTATAGATTTTAACAGTTACTATCTGAGGCACAAATAGGTCTGTTAAGAAATGAGAAATACATCCTAATTAAATCGGTGAGGTTTAGGGAAACAATACACACCTACAGCTACTGTAGTAGTCTTACTGATAAAATAGTCTTACTCGTACTCCGGCCAAGCCTTGGAGTAAGACAAGCACCACATATCACCTACAACTACTACTGCAACAGTCCAATTGAAATCAATGGAGGCAGGGACTAGTACTCACACTATCCATATAGGACTAAAATACACAATAAATAAACAAATATTCTAATATACATTTATTTTTAAATAAAGTGTTATGTCATTTTTTGAAAATAAAGAAGAAAACAATGTGGACTGGCCCACTATGGAAGTAGTGGAATATTAGTTGATATTCCAGGTCACTTGTGGGTATAGCTTATCAGCTGGGCACAATAAGTTTTGTTTATAAACCCCTCACACACCAACCTGGTTGGTGTCATGCTTCATCATCGGGGTCCAACCAGGCAGCCGAATGCCGCCTGGTTATGCTTCAACGCCTGACTACAGCGGAGCAGGTGTGGTGCAATGGTGTGATGTGGATGAAGGTGAGTAGTAAAATACACCTCTGGGGGTCCTTGCCCAATATTTTATTTGTGGCGGCCCAGGGTGTAAGATAAAAATATATGTGATGCAACTATAAGTAGAAAAATTATGACTACTTAGTTGGCTAGGTGTTGGCGGTCTACGTGTTTCAGTCCCAGAAGAAAAGTAGGCGGGACTTTCGTCAGGACCAGGTAGTAGTGAGTGGCAAAAAGTAGTGCCACGTGTGAAAGAGATGTCCTACACACGCGCTAAGGTGTGTGGAAAGGGTAAAAAGTGCAGTTGTTTAACTTACATGCAATGCAGGTAAGCGAGAAAAATCTTCGCTAAGGGTTCTAGTCCAGAAGATCGGGGCGCGGGGAGGGGCTCTCCCGTATATGATTTGATAGTTAGGAGTCCTCTGCGGCAAACCTAGTCTGGTGCCCACGGCGTCCTGGCGTTCACTACTACCTGGTCCTGACGAAAGTCTTGCCTACTTTTCTTCTGGGACTGAAACATGTAGACCGCCAACACTAGCCAACTAAGTAGTCATACATTTTCTACTTATAGTTGCATCGCATATATTTTTATCTTACACCCTGGGCCGCCACGAATAAAATATTGGGCAAGGATCCCCAGAGGTGTATTTTACTACTCACCTTCATCCACATCACACCATTGCACCACACCTGCTCCGCTGTAGTCAGGCGTTGAAGCACAACCAGGCGGCATTCGGCTGCCTGGTTGGACCCCGATGATGAAGCATGACACCAGCCAGGTTGGTGTGTGAGAGGTTTATAAACAAAACTTATTGTGCCCAGCTGATAAGCTATACCAACCTGTGACCTGGAATATCAACTAATATTCCACTACTTCCACATAGTGGGCCAGTCCACATTGTTTTCTTGATTACATAGCTGGGGACGGACTAGCCCCTCAAAACTCTCGCTCTCTCCATTGATTACCCTATTTTTTTAAAAGAAACATGTGTTTATTATAATTTAAAATATTTACAATTTCCCAATAAATTGCACTTAAATTTAATTTCATTGGAATGACATCTTAAACTAAAATTAATTAAAAAAAACTTAACATAAAGCATTGCTTGCACCAGCTTTGTGAGACATTCAATATGTCTGTTACTGTAAGGTAAGGGAACAAACTACAACGAATTTAATTTTTAAAAAGTACACTTTTTTTAAAATATAAAAACTCATTGAACATAACATTAACTAGGATATAAAGTTTCAAATCAAGTGTTTTGTATCTTGTTAGTGTGATACTCCTAAGGGAAGAGGGAAGGTTGTTTATATACACGTTTTAATTACCTTATTAAATATTATTTTTATTAAACTTTCTTCATTTTCAGTGTTATTTTCTTTCTGATTTATTTTCGTTTTGCTTTTAGTAATACCATGCTTAGAAAGCAATATCGCTCACCGAGTTA
This sequence comes from Lissotriton vulgaris, assembly GCF_964263255.1. NCBI lineage: Eukaryota > Metazoa > Chordata > Amphibia > Caudata > Salamandridae > Lissotriton > Lissotriton vulgaris. The sequence continues at coordinate 453,801,681 of NC_141691.1, read as the reverse complement.
AGCATTCACAACATGCGTGATCCGTAATTGAAGAAGTTGAATCTCGACACTGTATGTTCATCCATTCACAAGTTTCTAATTGACATATAGCGTACCATTTAGTTAAGTGCTTAATACCTATGATTTCCAGCACTTACATTAGGAACAGCAAATCTGTGTTACACTGGAATCATTTATTTTAATTTCAGTTTGGTTCATTTTTAATGCACAAGCAAATAGCAGGGAAATCCAACTTCAAAGCGCAGAAATAGAAACATACGAAATAAAACATACAACTTGCAGTATGAAAATGTAACCAAAACTGTAACCAAAACATGACTAAAGGATATTAAAAAACAGTTGGTTAAAACGAAGTCTAGAAAATAATATATTGGCCTACTGCAATGTAAAGTAGAATCAGTTTAGGCCCTTTTTTAAGCTTGTCCAGTTATATTTCATTTTCAAATCTTTGAGTAAGGCATTCAATAATGTTTCTGAATTTTTCCTCCAAAGTTGTTAAGGTCCCATCTAGTGATAACGTATTTTAACTCTGTGCTATAGCGACTAAATTTAGTAATTTTGGTGGAGAGGAGCACTATCTGTATAAAATAAGAGCAATTCATAATTACCTAAACGAAGAAGAGACTGCCTTTTCACAGAATTTGCTTTCCATTATATATAGGCATAAATAAAGCTCAGCTTGGATGCTCACACCACACCTTTTTAGATATCCTGTCCGGAACTCTAGAGTATTTTGTCTGTCTTTTTAAATTGCACTCAGAAGGAGGGGCACCTGGGATGGTTAGGTCAGTTCTTTTTTTTGCTAAGCAAGCCCAATAGGAAAATGGGAAGCTAAAGCAGACAGTCAGCAAACTACCTTGCTTGCAGTGGCGGCTGGTGAAATGTGTAATTGGTGAGGCGTAAACTCCTCCCTGAAATTGCAAGGAGCAGGCGAGCAAGGCAAGCAAGACCAAGTGATTGTAGATAGATACATGTATATAATATTGATGGCTCTTCCGAAAGGCACCAGGTCAGCTATTGAGATGGCATTAGGAAAATGCCTTGAACTCCCCATCCTCCTGCATTTCTAAGTCCCCTTCTGTTCTATTGTAAGTCTCCTTCTAGAAAGTTCCACCCCACTCCTCTAGGCCCCGTACCCTCTCTTGTAAGTAACGTGTATTGTGACGTATCAGCTGGCTTTCAGCTGATTTAGAGTCAGTTGAATATGGCCGGGATGCCTGTCACCCCCTCCCAACACAATCCCCAAGGATGGGAAGACGGACGCAGTTCTGAACTTTTGGAAGGCGGGAGGGAGTTACCCTCCCGGCCGTATTTATTAAAATATGAAAGAAAAATTAAAACATTAAAATAAAGTTTCATATCATGTACAATTTTCATTTATTACATTTCGATGAAGACATGTTCATTGGCTAACCTTAACAAATCTCTAGTACAAAGGTTTTCCTAGCCGAGTCTAACATCCTGCAAATGCATACTTTCTAAATTAAAATTGTACATCCTAGCATTACGGGCCAACGGCAAGGTCGCAACCGGTGTCAGATCCCTACTACCAAAACTCTCGCCCTCACGGTGTGAGTGGCGGCCGCGCAGAGGACTGTACCCTCTGTGCCAACTCCAATTTCCCTTGTCTTGTGGGGGCCCCCCATTTTAACTCGACGCCATCTTAAAGGTCGTCCGAGGACCCGTGTGAGGTGTCTGTAAGAAGGCAGCGTGGACTCCCCCTCCCACCCCACACTGTCTATCACATCCGCCGTCGCGGATATCCGGGCCCCGGGAAATTCGTAGGAGGGGCATATAGCCCCCTCCTCCCCTGGAAGGGGCCTATGGCCGTCTTCCCCTAGGCGACCCATACTTAGTGGGTGCCGCCTCCCTGTGGGAGGGGCCAATGGCCCCCTCCCCCCGGGCGCTCCCATCCATAGTGGGTGGCACCCCCCTCTAGGGACCTTGAAATTACTGCTCACCGATCACGACCTTACCACCCGACCAAAAAAATAAATACGACATTTGATTACCTACTAAGGGAGAAAATGATCCTGTTTATTTGCAATATTTGTCTATACTACAAGAAAACAGTACCTTCAGAGATTCATCATATCACTAAACTAGACCTTTATATACCGCTAAACAAAGGGAAGAAGATGTTATCAAAGAAAATTACTTTATTGCAGTACTAACATTGCCATAAGGGGCTGGTGGGTGGGTCAAAATTGCTCCTTGTTCCGTCAAGGGCTCACGTGCAACGAGTGGGTGCAGCTTCCAAGCACAGGAACAAGAGGATGCTTCTTCGGATTCCCGCTCTCTTTATTCCTCTTCGGGAGGGCGTGAACCCTCCGCTGGTACGCCTACTGGGCGTGGCCATCAGTGTAGGTGTCTAGGACAACCCCTCTTGGGTGGGAAAAAGGCGCGCCCCGGCTACGCCGCTTCGGGCATACCAGCCGTGACACGCCCCTCACCCAAAATGGTTTCCCGGAGGATCCGGGCCCCCAACCATACGTTCGGGGGGACCGAGTGGTCGCCCCTTTCCATATGGCCGGGATGCCTGTCACCCCCTCCCAGCACAATCCCCAAGGATGGGAAGACGGACGCAGTTCTGAACTTTTGGAAGGCGGGAGGGAGTTACCCTCCCGGCCGTATTTATTAAAATATGAAACAAAAATTAAAACATTAAAATAAAGTTTCATATCATGTACAATTTTCATTTATTACATTTCGATGAAGACATTTTCATTGGCTAACCTTAACAAATCTCTAGTACAAAGGTTTTCCCAGCCGAGTCTAACATCCTGCAAATGCATACTTTCTAAATTAAAATTGTACATCCTAGCATTACGGGCCAACGGCAAGGTCGCAACCGGTGTCAGATCCCTACTACCAAAACTCTCGCCCTCACGGTGTGAGTGGCGGCCGCGCAGAGGACTGTACCCTCTGTGCCAACTCCAATTTCCCTTGTCTTGTGGGGGCCCCCCATTTTAACTCGACGCTATCTTAAAAGTCGTCCGAGGACCCGTGTGAGGTGTCTGTAAGAAGGCAGCGTGGACTCCCCCTCCCACCCCACACTGTCTATCACATCCGCCGTCGCGGATATCCGGGCCCCGGGAAATTCGTAGGAGGGGCATATGGCCGTCTTCCCCTAGGCGACCCATACTTAGTGGGTGCCGCCTCCCCATGGTAGGGGCCAATGGCCGCCTCCCCCCGGGCACTCCCATCCATAGTGGGTGGGGCCCCCCTCTAGGGACCTTGAAATTACTGCTCACCGATCATGACCTTACCGCCACAGGCCGGATAGTTGACCGGCTATCCGCCCCCCCACAAACTCCTCCTAAAGGTCATGCTTTCACAAACCCCTTAGCCATGCTATGAAGTCTCCTATGAGTAAGACATTCCCCTCCCGTGACAAGTGGACCCCATCATCGAGATACATGTGATCCCCCCGAATACATCCATGCGGAATACTGTGCAACTGCGCCGAGCGAAACAACCTACCAAGTTTGTTGTTGACCTTTTTCACTGAATGGTTCAGTGCTGACACCGAGAGGCCCCCCCGCCACACCTTCCTGGGAATCATGTGGGACCATGCTATCGTGCACCCCGGGATCCTTCTCGCCAGCCAGCTAACAGTAGACAAAACTCGCTCGAGTAGTACTTGCCTACCGAGTGTCACCATGTCATTGCCCCCCAGGTGTACTATGATTACAGATGGCGGTGACCTCTGCCGCCCTAAGAGTTCCTCGACAAAAGATTCAAACTGGTCAATACAGAGCCCGCCCCTTCCGTGGAAGGTCACTCTGTACCCGTATTCCCCAGCTGCGTGAGTCGCGTCACCTGCTTTGAATACGTCCCCGGCCCGCCTCACGCATGAGTGGCCCACGACCCACACCACTCTCTCCTCAGCAGGTGATCTCTGACCGCTGGTCCCCTGGTGCCGGGTCGACTGCAAATTCCGCCCCGCATAACATGCTCGCGAAACTGTAAATCAAAAGAAGACAAGAAGCGTGAGTGCATGGAACTTGACTTCACAACATGTGCAATCGCACATACCTTTTAAAACAATTCGAGGACCATCGTCCCAACTGTTTCACCTCTTCAACACTCTGACCCCTGGCTGTAGCCTCAGTAGCAGCCCCTATCCTAAAGGAGTGAGTCCCAAAATCGCACGGGTCCAAGCCCGCCGCTGCGATTGCCATTGTTAGCACCCTCTGAAACTGAAACCTCGTCAGTGGGGTGGCATCAATGTGTCTCAGCAGGCTCCCCCCCCATGTATCCGCCCTTCACGCCAAATATTCCTCAACGCACTTTACCGGGCACATGGGGGACCCTCGCATGCGCTGGACAACAATACTGTCTCCCATAGCTCTCTGGTAAGTCTTGGACTTGGCTATTGTGACTACCATTGAATCACCCCTAATCAGGATGTGATCCTGACACAGACCTCCCTCCACATCTTTCTTATTCTTTGCGACCAGTTCGCTCACCCGCATAGCCCCATGGAACGCTAATGCGAAAGCGGCCCGGAATAGAACTGCTTCGAAATGGGAGGAACATGTCGTGGGCAGTATCGACATAAGCAGGGACAACCTATCTAACCCAATCGGGCGCCTCTCGTCTACTGTACGACCTTCCAGGCGTTGCCAGTCACGAAGGGCTTTCTTTACCAAAAAGGATGATGTCGGGTCCTTGATGCCCTGCGCCTGCGCCATGAATGAAATGGCGGCCCGGTGCCTATTGGCCGTTGCTACTGATCGGCCTTCCCTGTGTAATGCTACCAGAAACTTTAGGAAGCAATCCTCCTGACCCCATTTGTCCTCCCCTGCCGGACCTAAAAATGCACAATAGGAACGAAACGCTCCTTCGTATGCCTTCCTCGTCCTGGGGGCTAAGCTTGCTGCCACGAGGTCTTGTAGTCCGGGGCACCGAGTAGCCAGAGTGCTTCGGGAAATGGTTCCGCTGCTAGGTCCGCGGAAGGTAGATAACCCCTGAAAGCCTGCATGTGTGAACGAGAGAGTGCATCAGCAGCCTGATTCCGTACACCCGGCACATGTTTCGCACTGAATTGCACATTCAGTCTCATGCAAAGTAGTACAATTTCCTTCAATAATCGCAATATCCACTTGCAGCGTGCTGCCTGATTATTTATACATTTAACAACAGTCATATTGTTGGACCAAAACACCACAGAGCGATCTCTGAACTCATCCGGCCATGCCATCATAGCCACAAAAATGGGGAATAACTCGAGGAACCCAATGTTACCTGTGAGACCGCTGGTGTGCCACCACGTCGGCCATGTTTGTGCCGACCATCGATTACCAAAGATTGCGCCAAATCCCACGCTCCCCGCCGAGTCGGTCCACAAACTCAGCTCGTCCGAAGACGCTGGCGGCTTGTTCCACACCACTCGACCGTTGAAATCCGCCAGAAATGCCAACCATATGCGCATGTCCTGGCGAACCTCTGCAGACAGTCTCGTGCGGTGGTGTCCTTCCTTGAGACCAACCATAGCTTGTGCGATAGAGCGGGAAAAGGGGCGGGCCATTGGTATCACTCTTAGAGCAAAGTTAAGCTGACCCACTGCTTGTTGTAACTGATGGAGGGTAACTTTCTCCTTGCTAAGGCACAGTTCCAGGGAAGCCCTGAATTTCGCTACTTTCCCTACTGGCAAACGGAAACATCCCTCCACAGAATCGAGCTCAATTCCCAGAAACTCAAGTGAAGTAGATGGTCCAACCGTCTTACCTGGTGCCAATGGCACTCCGAATCCCTTCATGAGGGTGCAAAATTCCTGTAGCGCCTGTGCACATTTTGTGTCGCCGGATGCCCCCAAGAACAAAAAATCATCTAAGTAATGCATAACATGGCTATGGCCAGTGGCGTTGGTGAATGCCCATTCCAAAAAACAGCTGAATTTCTCAAAATAAGCACAAGAGATGGAGCACCCCATTGGCATACATCTATCCATGTAGTAACGTCCCTGGAACACAAAGCCTAAAAGACGCTGATCCCGTGGGTGTACCGGGAGCAACCGGAACGCCGACTCGATATCTGACTTCGCCATCAGCGCTCCGGGCCCCAGGCGATTCAACATGGTGACGGCATCGTCGAAGGATGCATACCGCACCAAACAAACTCCCGGGTCAATCGCATCGTTCACCGAGAGACCCCTCGGAGCTGACAAGTTATGGATCAGCCTAAATTCCCCCGGGTCCTTCTTGGGAACCACTCCTAATGGGGAACAGAGGAAATTAGTTACTGGTGGGTGCCTATATGGGCCAGCAACCCGGCCAAGGGCAACCTCTTTTGCAATCTTCCTCTCCACCACCGCTGGATTATGCTGAGCCGACAGTTGGTTTCTACAAAGTGGCTCCCCACGAAAATCCCCCGCCGGGATGTGGAAACCATATAAGAAGCCATTCCTCAACACCACGGCGGAGACATGATCAGGGTATTTGTTCAGCCAGGGGATCATTGCCATGATATCAACGGGGGTAGGTAGCGGTACACAGTGGTCCCCCTCAGTCTTGTTTGGACCCTCCTCGACCCACCGTCCCACTATTCCTGGATCTGCACGAACTCTCGGGGTGCGAGGAATTCCCGCAACCTGCACACGCATGTCTGAACTTACATGTCCCTTGTGGCCTGGTGCAATTGCCCCTGTTAAAATTCCAACAGACCCCTCTCTTACCCCCATTCCCACCAGTCCTTGCTTGGTGGTCGCCACCGGGGCCCGCTCGAAAGGGCACCGCGGGCTGTTGGCGGGAAGGCCCCGACCCATTTCCGCCTAGCGAGGACGACTTCGTCGCACCCGGCAGGAGCTGCTTCTGCCAAGAAATCGAGTCGAGACAATCCCACGTCAGAGATGAATCGTACTCCTTGGCCTTACGGAACTTCATATCGTAACCCATCCACTCATTGCCCTCATACGTTTCATAAAAATCCATTATTCGTGCCTGATAGCAAGACAATTCTGGCAAAACCTCGGGCTTACGTTCCCCAATAATTGCAGTAAACATCGCAAAGGCCTTGGCCCAATTTGTGATTGTCTCATCCACCCTGAATCCCGCCATTTTTGCTCACCATAGACTTGGGTGCCACAAATCTTTCTGCGTCTTAGCATACTCCATCTCGCGATGGTCAGTCAGCAGAGAAAACATATTTACATACTTATCAGCCCATATCAATTCTTTCGTGGCCAACGGTATATGTTGGACCACCCTCTCCCGTCTTGAGGGCAAAGACCCCTCCCTCGCCATTGGCAATGCCTGCTTACCCGGCTCCATTGTTGTTCCCGCTGTTTTTTCGACGCCAGCTGCCGGTCCTTCCACGGTCACCTGTGGGGGGACAAGAGGGAGATTCGCCTTTGCGGCATCTCGCGACTGCCGCAACTGCTGCATTAGTAACTTGGCCTCTTCGGCCGTGTCTTCAGGCGCCGTAGCACCCCCTGTTTTTCTGCCGAGCCATGCGGCCAACTGGGCGGCTAATTCTGGAGGCATGTCCTCCTCGTTGGCGGGCGTATTAACAACCGGAATCGGTTGACCCGCGTCCGGGATTGGTACCGGGGCCTCGACTGGACTGGCCGGGCTCGCCGGGGGTACCTCGGGAACCGGGACCTCCCCCCCTGCCGCCCTATTCCTGACCCGTTTACCCCTACCCGCGGGGACAACTCCCAGCAATGCCGGGCCTATTAACTTCTTCGGTTTACCCGTATTGTTCATCGCAGCCATCTGCTTCTTCATGCTCGCCATATCTCTTACCAGCATGCGAAGCAACTGGTCAGTCTCAGACTTCTTCCCTGCCTTCTTGCCAGGCATTGTTATCGAATATTCGATCCAAGTTGATCAACACGGTCCTGGATCCTTAGCCTCGAAGTCGCTGAAAGAGAAACACAAGAATTACAAGTTCTCAAAATTGCTCCTTGTTCCGTCGAGGGCTCACGTGCAACGAGTGGGTGCAGCTTCCAAGCACAGGAACAAGAGGATGCTTCTTCGGATTCCCGCTCTCTTTATTCCTCTTCGGGAGGGCGTGAACCCTCCGCTGGTACGCCTACTGGGCGTGGCCATCGGTGTAGGTGTCTAGGACAACCCCTCTTGGGCGGGAAAAAGGCGCGCCCCGGCTACGCCGCTTCGGGCATACCAGCCGTGACACGCCCCCCGCCCAAAATGGTTTCCCGGGAGGATCCGGGCCCCCAACCATACGTTCGGGGGGACCGAGTGGTCGCCCCTTTCCAGAAGAACTGTTGGGGAGTTGATACGCTGTGTGCCACTACGCTGTCCTCCCGTTCTAGTGTGCCTTATTCTTTAAGAAGAATGAACCTTAACTTATAATTCCTGCGTGTGAGTAATTCTTCACAAGACCTTCGAAGGATAGGGTCTTTGAAGTGTGTTAATCACACTCGTTATGTTTTCTTTATATTAGACATGCATGTCCTTTTTTTTCTCTATACATTTCTTCCATCACCATATCTTACATCTCGTCCCTTTACTCTCCAGCACCTGCTTTCATTCTCTCCTGAAATGCACTTCCTCCCACTTTACTCCCAACACACTGCTGACTGACTCACCTAAAAGCACTGTATTTTCTTTTACTTTCATCTCGTTCATTTTTTGACAACCGTCTATTTTCATCACACACATTTGCGCATAATCACAATTGCTTCTGGAATACATGACGATTGCTCTGTGTGCTCTGCAGACAGGCCAACTATTGGATGACCATGTAATCTGAACACCGTTTTGACACAGTGCCATGCACAGTAAGAAACTTGTGTAGCCTTTACCACCAATTATGGAGCTCTCAATCGTGGCCTGTTACAAACACCCGGATAGGACTCACTTCAAAGTAAGCACTAAAAAAATAGAAACCCAGCATCCTGCAAATAGCTAACACATTAAGGGAATGCACGATTAAGTAATACATGTGAACTATAAATAGAAACTAAATAGCTGACATAGATTACCTAACACGTTTTTTGTACTCATTATTTATAAATCGATCAGTGTGTTTTCCCATTACCACTAAGAACATTAATAAGGGCCATCTAGATACCCGTTTCAGTGTCGTTTTAAAGTATTACTCAGTACAACTGTCCCACTTACAGCCCTGACCTCACCTGAAAGTAATGACATCAGCCAAAGCACATGATATGTACTGTGACTGAAGAGAGGTTAGCAGATGCACAGAGCTAAGCGGTTTTTTTCCACATTTTAAGGCACTGTAGCTCTGTGCTGCCGAAGAATAAAAGTGACAAAGTGAGCCCGAGATTTTTTTAGCAAATCACCAGACCTAATGCATTATACTAAAAAAAAAATTCACTCACTGCAAACCTTGGAAAGATTTAACAAGAATATGACCTGTACAGGCCGGCATTGTATTGAAAAACTTTTGCGAAGGTGGAAGGATCCACATTTGAAACTTACTAAACTTAGAGGGGCAGATTTACAAGGCACTTGCGCCACTTTTGCACCACTTTTCCCATGTTAAAAATGACGCAAATGTGGCGCAAGGGCCTTGAAAATCTGCCCCACAATGTTTTTCGAGGGCCAGATGCAGTTTGCTATTTAAAGTCTTTGCAAGATTTCAAAATGATGTCAATACATACATCCCTCTGTTCCACGGCAGAACTTTAAAGACAGTCAAACTTGCGAGGCCTACAAATCAGTTTCATGTTTCAAACCTTACCTTACAGATGCACGAAGTTACCTCGGGAGCGCTAATGTCCAGCAATTGTAAAGGGGGAAGGCAGTGAGGGCCTGATTCACAGAACTAACTTAAGAAAAAATCCTAAACTTACTACTTTTGGTATTCACAGAAGTTAGGATTTTGTCTTAAGTTTGTCTTAAGACAGACTTAAGACAGACTTAAGTTAGGATTTTGTCTTAAGTCTGTCTTAAGTCTGTCTTAAGACAAACTTAAGACAAAATCCTAACTTCTGTGAATACCAAAAGTAGTAAGTTTAGGATTTTCTCTTAAGTTAGTTCTGTGAATCGGGCCCACTGTTCTTGGAGAGTGGACGCATACTGCCATGACGCAATGCAAATATCTGGAATCTCTCTTGATCCCTGCGCCTTACACATTTCATCACAGGGAGAGGTGGGATCTGTAAGTCTCGCTGATCACACCCTACCCTGTGAGGAGATGGAAACAGGTGGTGTGCATCTTCGCTGATTGACAGACAGCCTTGGGATGCACAGGGTTTAAGCCGAACGTGCCCCAGCTGTGTTTAATTAGCGAGGCTGCACCTTGTACAGGGGGGAGTGGTCCTAAAGCCTAGCAGGCTTTAGAGGGCCAGGGCTGAAGCAAGGTAAGCCCAGAAAAAAATGTGACAGCAGGCACATGCGCACTAGTGCATGTGTCTCAGCAAAAAAGAAGGGCCTGATCACTGCAATGAGTGAAAAGGCTGTGGCATTTCGGGGGGAATATAACAAATAAAATAAGACTGCAGGAAATCAGAAGGGGCAGAGCCCTTTAAGAAATCAAAATCATAAATCATACGTTCTTATATAGCACCTTTCACCGTAAGGTCTCAAGACGCTTGCTTTGGGAACCCGTCCTGGCTTTTCCCTGCGAGATAACCCCTACTGGGCATCCCCAAGGTGAAAGCCAGGCATCCCATCGAGGTGGGGCCGTAGTGGAGATTAAGCAAGCTATTGCCCAGAGTTGCAGAGTGTGAACCCATGATTCGAGTAGGCACGAGGCGAGAATTATCGAGTCCGTGGACATTTTTGAGCTCAAGACCCTGCCACGTCGGGGATTGAACCCTGGTCCTGGGTCTGACCTCTGCGTCCGGGTCTGCCTCCTCTAACCGGTGAGCCACACTTCTCTTTAGCCCACTGAAAGGAACCGCCACTGCTTGCTTGGACCTACCACTGTGAGTAAGTTGGTTCGAAATGGGGGTGGATGATATTCCACCTTACGTAATAGGATTTTTATTCTTGTTAGGTCTAGTAAAACACCTCTGGTATATGGCATATTGCAGACAGTATTAACTTAAATAGAAACAATTTGACCAGTGCACATCCCTGCTCGTAACTTTTATCCAATTGTTTTTCAATACAATCAGTTCAGTACTTCAATTCTTTTCCAGTCCACACAAGTATTTAGATAGTACAGAGTCCATTGGTTCTCAGCGTTCTTATTTATTGATTATTTTCTTGCCACATCGTCACAGCCGACGCGCGTTTCGCCCTCCATGGGCTTTTTCAAGGCACAAAATAGTATGGTGAGTGGCGTATTTTCATATAACTCAATAAAAACCGTAAAAATCCTTTGTCATTGGTCCTTAAAAGCCTATCGCCATCGCCATCGCGAAACCGGTCGCGTCTCAGCAAGGCGTCTCTCTTCCCAGAGACGCCTTGCTGAGACGCGACCGGTTTCGCGATGGCGATGGAACTTATCATGGCTCCTGCTGTCCTTTATTAAATCACAGACCACTGAGTGACAAATGAATAGAGAAGTACAAGAATCCACAAGAACAATTTTCACTTTCATTATCATAGGCTTTTAAGGACCAATGACAAAGGATTTTTACGGTTTTTATTGAGTTATATGAAAATACGCCACTCACCATACTATTTTGTGTCTTGAAAAAGCCCATGGAGGGCGAAATGTGCGTTGGCTGTGACGATGTGGCAAGAAAATAATCAATAAATAAGAACGTTGAGAACCAACGGACTCTGTACTATCTAAATACTTGTTTGGACTGGAAAAGAATTGAAGTACTGAACTGATTGTATTGAAAAACAATTGGATAAAAGTTACGAGCAGGGATGTGCACTGGTCAAATTGTTTCTATTTATGGTTCATGAAACTCTGCTACACTCGCTGTAGGTAGGGTATCGTGACGGAAAGTGCTTAAGGGTGAATAAGCATCCTACCAGTTGGGCACTCCCAAATTGGGTATCTCTGTATGACTGGACAATTGAACACCACGGGACAAATACAACACTGATGTGCAGATCACAGTAGCAAATTCACCCTGTCTTTTTGTTTAAGTATTAACTTAAATGTATAAAGCAATTAGAAGCACCACAACAAGTAAAAAGTGGAAAACAACAACTCAATAAAAATTCCACTCTAATTTTTAAAAATAGAGAATAATTTAGTAAATAAAATGACAACAAAACAACAGACATTAAATATGGAAAACTAAAGATATTAATTTTTAAAGTTTTAAATAAAATAGCATCAAAAAGCTTTAAGCACAAACCACGGTTGTCTGGTTGCACTTGGCCTGGACATTACGACAATTTAAAGCCTACTACAGTGAATCACGTGTTGGCCACAGAGAACTGGTTGGAGGGTTACCTTCTGACTTAGCTCTGAAATGGAAGTTTAAAAATCCTCAGTGGGCATACAAAGCAGGCAGTGGTTGAGAAGGGCGCCACAAGGCCACACAGCCGGCGAATAGGTCCCGGTAGTGCCTTTGAATTTTGGAGAGAAAGCTACAAGTGTGAGAAATTCACACTCAAGGACAGTCCTTCGCAGGCCAAATACTTTTGGCTCCTTTGCCCTGTGAAGATTTCTATATTCAAACTTAGGACCTGATTTAGAACTTGGCGGACAGGTCACTTTGTCACAACAGTGACTAATATCCTGTCTGCCGAAAAATAAATTCCATAGGATATAATGGGATTTATATTTCGGCAGATGGACTATCCGTCGCCTTTGTGATAGAGTAACATATCTGCCAAGATCAAAATCAGGCCCTTTGTCACTTTTGTGGTGCTCAGATTCCACCAGTGGGAAAAAGCTGCAAGTTGGAGCAGAGCAGGGCTCCACAAGCCCAGACACCCTCTCTGCGATCTCCTATGTAAACTGATTGGCTGCTGTAGAAAAGCTCAGAGCAGGATCAGTCAGAATATTTGTCCCAGTGGCAACACACCCTAATCATATTGACTAGGCAGGTTTGTCTCTGTCCTCTGGAGGTCTTAGGAGCTAAAACATTTCTAAGTACAAGGTTTTTCAGGCTGTTAGGAGCAGTGTACTTTTACACAGCCAAAGGTCCCAGGACCTCATGAACAGCACGTGTGGATCAAGACAGAAGCTATGAGCAGGATCCAGGGCACATCAAGCTGGAACTGGTCTGCTGGGCTTCTAACAGTCAAATTTTTTAGCCTGTAGCTTAACAGGAAGTCACCAAACTGATGGTTGGATTCCACTTCGTTATCCGGGGTAAAAGTCTATCCCTTCTGGTCTCATCATGTTCCCAACAGTTGCAGTACTTGTTCTGTCTTCCACAGCTCCAGTAGCGTTCTGAAAAGGATACAATGGATGCCACATTTATGCCTAGAAGTAGCCTTTACGTGGGGGGGACTTCTGCCCCCTCCATAATCAATAGAGAAAAAGTTTCCAGGGGTAAACCTACCCACTATTGATAATTTCCTGTGTGCCCTACTGCGAACCACATCCCAGTTCCCTCTCTACCTAAATCCAAGATGGTATATCCATTCTCCCCTTGTGCATAGACTTTGTGCAAACCTCAGAAGTGGGGATACGTCAGTGAGCAAACCCCCCTCTGTGGTCACTTCAAACTATTTCTGGGGGCAGCTCATCTTCCGAAGAGATGTGTGCTTGCCTGATTGTGGGAGCCAAGAAGTGCCCTGCCCAGCTATAAGAAAATATTTTCTGGACACAGCTAAGATGAGCATCGTGACAGATGGACAGCACACTTACCTACACCCAAGGCATTTGTCTCAGCTCTAGGAGCAAGTTCACACCTTATTAAGGGGAGTATTCAGCTCCAGGGTCTAAGTTGGACCTCATGCAAAAGGGCCCCCCAGAGGCTCCCAAATGATTCATTACAAACCTAACTTTACTAGTGAATTGGGGTTATTTTGACAGGTTGATTTTGCAGTGTTGAGACTGCACAGCAAGGCTACAATGTGAGACTTATAATCATGTTTGCATTGTTGCTGTGGTGGGTCCTACAATATGTGCCGCAGTCCGCTAGTGACAGTTAACTTACAGGCCATGGGTACACTTAGTACCATATACTAGGAACGTATAGCTAAGTTAAATATCCCAATTAGCAGTACAGCTAGTTTCAATATGTCTTATGGTTCAGAGCACATGCACATGCACTGGGGCCTGGTTAGCCATGCATTTTCCTACAGCCAGCTTTATTATTAAATGAAAAATGTTTGCAACTGGTTAGAACACTTGTAATACAGTGAAAAAGTGTAGGACCCTATTGAAATTGAACAATGAGATATCTTTTGCAAATGTATTTAAAACCGTGTTATGCGGTTGAGAAAGTTAATATAAAGAGGACTGACTTGCGACCAACAACAGTAAAACCAAGACTACTCTTTTGAGAAACAGTAGACAGAAGACCGCGTTCTTGGTGAAAACTGCACATGCGAGGCCGCCTGCGCATGCACATTTCTCTTGAGAAGTGCGCATATGCGGGCACTCTCGCAGTTTTCAACAAGCACACAATGAACAGGAAGAGGGCAGCCCGGGGACGCAGCTAAGGTAAGGCATTTTTATTTACTTTTAACTTTTAGTTTTAACCAATTGTTAATAGGGCGAGTGGGAGGCCGGGGGTAGCCAACTCTGCTCCTCCATGGAGATTTGCCTACTCCGCATTCTCCGAAGAATGTGGAGTAGGCACATCTCCGCACACACCCCGGGCAAAGCGGAGTTCTCTGCCTTAAGTTACCTTAAACCTTAATGGCATTATAAAATACCAGTTTTAGTAGAATTATGGTATTATTCCCTTACAGCTTCCTAACTGCATATGGTTATTGTTAACAGAGCGAACCTTGTGTTACTGGTTGAATTTTGGAATTTGAGTTTTTCTATTCTGTTCTAGGTAGACTCCTGGCTTCATGAGCATTAATACTTCAAAGACTCCATTTTGGGTGCATGGACAGTGGTCATGGATATACTTCTACATTTTGTGTTAAAATGTTCATTGTTCACTCTGCACTGTGTGTTGTGGTTTGTGAAATTTCTAATATTGTAACCTGCTGTTTATATTGTATTTATATTGGTACATATCCTAAGATGTTATTGGATTTTTTTGTAATCACACAATTTTGATTGGCCATTCATATCTTTAGGACAGCTGTGATTATTGAGTTTTACTTCATCTAGTGCTGTTCTGCATTATGCATTTTTGTACACGCTCTTCTCACATGATTCACCACACTACATTAACTATAAATCCCCACGTTACCATGCACTCTGTTCTTAGAGGTGATTTTATTTTATATGTAATATGTCTTATTATAACTGCTTTGATTTTACAAGCTATAAGTTAAATAATATGCAATGGTATAACCAATACATGGAGAAACGGCAAGTTATAGTTCATGTCGTGTAGTGATTGATGCAAGAAGAATATATATGGAGGAGCATGACGTATTGTAAATTGAAGAAGGTGCGTAAATTATAAACTATTACTTTCAATTTCTCCTTTGATTTTTTTCATTAAATTAAAATGCTTTTGTTTTTAAATAAAATTCATAGTGTTGAGTGTCAATTAATTGACTACAGCTAAGTGTAGTGTTGTAGAGTATAGTAAAGGACAGTGTTGTACAGTGTGTCATAGATTTTCATGTTGTGGAGTGGAATTCAATGGAGTACAGTAGAGGGAGAAAAATGAATACATTGGCAGAGGGAGTAAAGTTAATGCAGTGAAGTGGTTTGGTGTGTTGTATTGTAAGTGGAGTATTGTAGAGTGTATTAGTTACTGTCAAGTGTTGTACACTGGAGTATTGTCGACTGTAGTGTTATGGAGTTGAGTGTGTCCTCGAGTGGCATTGAGTTGAGCAGAATATAATACTATGGTATAGACTGGAGTGTAGAGGTATACAGTGTAGTACAGTGGTGTACACTGGCATTCAGTGTTGTAGAGTTTTGTACAGTGCAGTCTTATAAAGTGCAGTAGAGGGTTGTAGAATTGAGCAGTGTAGATTGGAGTGTTGTACACCGGTGTACAGTGGACTAAAGTGTCACACAATGTAGTCAAATGGCGTGATATAGAAAATAGTGGGCAAATGTGTGATATACTGGGTGGCGTCTCTTATAGTAGAGTGATATGGAGTGTAGTACAGTGTACTGAGATCCATTCAGTGGAAGAAAGTGTTATAGTGTGGAGTGACGTCTTGTGCAGTGGAGTCGTATGCCTTGCTTGAGAGTATGTGAAGCTGGAAAAGAGTGGAGAACAGTGTTCTACTGTGTAGTGTGGTAGAGTGGACTAGAATATGGTACAATGTCCGACAGTGGAGTTGCATAAAGTGTTGTCAAGTGTAGTGCCATAGATGTGCGTTGAGTGGGATAGAGGTCAGTGGTGTGGCATATAGTATAATAGTGTAGAGTGGAGTGTCGTATACAAAAGTGCCGTTTAATGGATAAGCATACAACGGAGTGCAATACTGTGGAGTGGAGGACACTGAACTGGTGATGAGTGGAGTAGCATAAAGTGGAGTTGCATATAGTGGACTGTAATTAACTGTATTGGTGTACACTGGAGTTGGGTAGACTAAAATAGTGTACAGTGAACTGTGGTACACAGAAGTAGCATACACTGGATTACCATAAAGTAGAATTGCATGTAGGGGAGTGGCATAAACTGGAGTGCCATACAGTAGACTAGCCTACAGTACAGCACCATACACTGAAATAGCGTATAGTGGAGTAGCATACAGTGGAGTGGCATTGAGGTTCTTCGGTTTCCGACTTCGTCCGTATTCAGCGGCCATTTTGTGTCTCGTCGCCATTTTGTGTTGCCCTCACTCAGGCAGCACGGCGAACAGAGTGTTTTTGCTTTTCTCAGCTGCTACGTGTCTCTTCTGTTAAAAAGTAACCCCCTGCCCTTGTTTAAGAAACCGATGTCAGGGTCTGGCGAGTTCATTAATCCATATCTGGGGTGATTGGTCCCTGTCTCGACTGACTATTTGGCTTCTTCTATTCTTTCCTCACATTATCTTATCCAACTGGCCTTGGCTATTCTCTTCTTGTATTCTCTTGTTACATAACTATCCTTTGAGGCACACAAATACATCCTGCCACCTGCAAATTGGATTGTCGGTACTAGCACTGATTAATTTGTGGGGAGGGGTGACACACGGTGTCTGAAAGAGGGGCATATTTGAGAAACCTGATAGCTTGTTTTCCCACTTTTCCTATTGGCTCGCTTTGTATGTACAGGGAGTAAACGTTGTAAATATGTGTGCTATAAAAGATTGTGCGCCACGGACTAAAGTGGCCGTCTCCTCAGAATATACGCTGTATGTACTTCTGGGTCAACTGTGCTTAGCTGCAGCTAATAAACTTGGTTTTCTACGCCCAACAGAGTGTCTTGTGTCTCTGTACGACAAGGCAGGTGAACACGAGGATTTAAGGCGTGCCCTGCCCTGCCAGGCCCATAAGGCCCGGTTCTCGAGCATAGTGTCATGCAGAGGAATGGTGCACAGTGGAGTGGCATACACTACAGTGGCATAGTTTGGAATGATGTACAGTGGAGTGGTGTGCAGTGCAATGGCATTCAATGGAGTTACGTAGAATGGAGAGGGGTACAGTGGTGTAGCATACAGCTGAATAGAGTACAGTGGAACTGAGTAGAATGGCATACAGTGGAGTGGGGTAGAGTGGCATGACATACAGCTAAATAGTGTAGAATTGAGTGGCGAGATCTACAAAAAATGGCATCTTGAGGCCCTTAAATAACATATACGCCTGAAAGCCAACCCCGGGGTTAATTTCATAAAGGGGAGAGAGGATACATGACCTCCTCTCCAAGCTTCCAGGGATCCCAGAGAGCCCACTCACTGGGGCAAAATGTGAGAATATGTGAAGGGTGCAGTATAGTGTCCTTCCCCAAGACTCCAAAGGTCCAGAGGAGCCAAACTCCAGGGCTAAATTGTGCTTATATGGGGAGAGGGCCATGTGCCTCCCTCCCTGAGCCTTAAGATGCCTTCCCCCAGGACTGAAAGCACTTTCCATGAGGAGAGGGTCTATCCAGCCCACCTCTCCAAAGCCTAGAGAGGGCCAATGGAACGCACCCGCTGGGCCAAAATCTAAGAAAATGTGGATGGGGTGTGCGGTCCCCTCCCTAACCCTGAAATGGTCCCAGGGGGCCCATCACAAGGTCACCAGTAGGTAGTTATAGGTAGGACAACAACACTGTGGGCTTGGCCAAGCAAGGCCACACACATGTCTTTGTGATCCATTAAGCAGCTGTATTGCAGAATACCTACTGGACATGTACCCAATGAGGTAGTACTTATTAATTAACTAGTAGAAAATACTCCTCTTGGTAAGTATATTGTGCAAAACTGTGGACTCTTTCTGGATAAAGGGGCAGGTGAGGTTGAGTTGTGGTCCTTGTCACTGACACAGCTACAGATACAACCACACAGACACTTAGATACACACTCGAACATTCAGGTACTCACTCACCTACTCACAGACCCACTCAGACACTGATATACCAACTCACATACCCACTCAGATACTCATATACCTACTAACAAACCCACTCACATACCTACTTACTTATCTACTCAGACACTCTGACACCGACTCATAAACCCACTCAGACACTCATGCACTCACAGGCACACTTAGACATTCTCACACCCACTCACAAACCAAGTGGGCACTCATGCACCACTCACGGAACCATTCAGGCATTCTCACACCCATCCACAGACCCATTCAGACACTCATGCATCCATTCACAGACCTACTCAAAAATGCACACCCACTCACAAACCCAATCAGACCAGCTCATACTTTCTGAGAGACCTACTCAGAGACTAATGCACTGACTCACAGAGCCAATCAGAGACTTAGATACCCACTCAAAGACCCATTCAGAGACTCCCTCATCCACTTACAGACCTACCCAGACACTCATACACTCACTCACAGACTGAGTCACACACTCATGCATCCGCTCACAGACCCACTCAGACACTTATGCATGCACTCACATATCCAATATGACACTTATGCAGCCACTCCCAGAACCACTCAGGCACACACATCCACTCACACACTCATCAGTGATGTAAACATTGAAGTCACTGACCGTGTCATCAGTGATGTAATATGTGTGTCCATTATCAGTGTATTGTGGGGTCATAAGTCATAATTAGGTCAGGTAACTATTACTGCTGAGTTTCACTGCTTTTGTACGAGTGAAATCTGAGCCTAACTATTACCTTTGCTTTATATATATATATATATATATATATATATATATATATATATATATATATATATATATATATATATATATATATATATATATTACCTACTGGCGGTCGCCAGTAGGTATATATAGTTAGGATTTTTTCCCTATGGGATTTCTGAAAATTCTATGCCTAATAACTTTTGCGTTTGTGGACGGAATTGGCTGAAATTTTCAGGAAAATGGCACATTTTGTTTCTGAGCAGCCCTTGAAAATTTGGGGGGGTTTTGTGGAGGGGGGGCCGAGAAAAAAGGGGGGTCCCAAAACGCGTTTTTCCCATGTTAATTTCCATAGGGCGGTTGGACTCACTTTTAGCCCAAACGGCTGAATGGATTTTCACGAAACTTGGCAAAATTGTAGGGACTGTTAGCCCGATGTGCCTTTGCTAGGTCTCAATATATGTGCTTCAGTGGATTTTGAGAAATTAACGTTTAAATCAAGATATATATCTGTAACAGCGCTCCGGGCAGCGATCCGGTTAGCGAACCTTTCGCGTATCGGAACTTTGCGATGCGAAGCTGATTGGCCCTCTGGTGTCTGTCAACATTCTAAACAGTCCGGAGCGGCCGCCATCTTGTCTCTCGGTAGGATCGAGAGACAAGAGGAGGCCAAAACAAAGGGGGAAATTACCATAAGGGGGCATAGTAGATCCTCGTTGACCCCCTAGGTTTTATGTGGAGGTTTTAAAAGGGCCTAGGAGGGTCCAAAAAAAAAAAAGAAAACATTTTTTTTTTGCGTGGTAAGCGCCAAGTTCGCGAACCGGAAAGCGTTCTGGGCAGCGAACTTTATGGATAAAAGAATGAAAGACTTTTCTAATACTGTATGTTAATTGTTTGTTGTTTTTCTTGTTTTTTTTTGTTTTCTTTTTTTAAAGTGTTTTTTTTATTTTGATTCTTTTTCATAATTTATTAAACTTTCTAACATTTCAGTGTCTGAAATGTTATTATTTTCTTGAAATATTGTTTGCAATCGGTGAGGTTGCAAAATGTCCTCATTTGCAAGGAGGACATCTACTGCTTGGACACATTGCAGCAGTTCATTATCCAAGCTTTCATCCATAAATTCCAGGTCAATTTGTTCATTTAATTCCTGGCTGCTCTCTTGCAGGTCCATCTCAAAAGAAACTTGCTGCTCGCCTTCCATTTTGCCTGAAATTTGGATTAAAAAAAATATATATTAGTAGAGATAGGGCACTGTTGGGATTAATTTTAGATAGGCAGTTTTTATCAGTGAATTTATCTTTTGGCAGTGTATAGTATGAGAGTGGAAATAGGACTATAAAAAAGTGTATGTGATTTAACCAAGACAAGCCTTACTCCATTCATAACTATAACAGAGAAGTCTATCTAAATACATTACTACTACAGAGGGATAGTGTATATTTAGCAGAAAAAGCCTACTATATTAAGTTATACTGCACAATATATTAAATTATAACTTACCTTCACAAAGAAGTTGAAGTTTTTTGAAGCTATTGAAATAGGAGGTACAACAAGAAGTAGTAGTCAAAATGGCTGTGTTTCCTTCTCTCCCTTTATATATATACAGGTATATAACCAATCAAATGTCAGGTAATAAAAGTAGAAAATGAAAGTAACATTTTCATTGGTTGTCAATTCCAACAATTCAGATGTGTTTTGTGAAGTAATTTACCTCACGGTACTTGGAGAGGTCTACAGGCTAAATGGCTAAATGAAATTTCAATGAAATTTGTGAGAATGGAAGGGATTGTTATGTAGTATGAGCTAATCTATATTTGGTGAGAGTGTCTCTAGTCGTTTTTCTGTAAATTACTTTCCCACCTTTTTTTTGGACCGCTTTCCGGGAAGCGGCCCGGTTAGCGAACCTTAAGCGTCACGGGAGTCCACCATTTTGTGTTTCGGTCGCATTAAGATACAAGATGGAGGGCAAATAATGTTTAGAATGGGTAGAAGGGGTCATGGTAGACTTATCTTGACCCCCTAGGTTTTCTGAGCGTGGCTGAGGAGGCTTATATGTGCGGAAAAAAAAACTTTTTTTAAAAAAATTCCGCGAGGTTAGCTTTCGGTTAGCGAACCGGGTAGCGCTCCGGGGAGCGAATTTTGTGGAAAATTAGTGAAAAAAGTTAGAGAAAAATAATAATTGTGAGTGATCAGATGTAGGGTAGCTCTGAGAAGAGCTTTTGGGTTTATGGTACATTTAGGTACTTATAAGTAGGTACCAATGCACAGTCTTAAATTCAGAATGAAAATTCTGTTGCCCTCATCTGAGAAGTGAACTCCATCTCCTCTGTAGATATCTTGCATGTAGTAACGCAAGTTATTGTTGTACAGAGAGCCCATTCCATGGTCTCTCATGTAAGCTGAAACAGATTTGTTTACATGCTTCCTCGCTTTCTCAATTTGTGGACAAAATTGGTTGGACCACCTCCATTTCTGTCTTTGGCATATATTGGAATATACCAAGGCAGTTTGAGGAAAAAGTGCCATTAATTGCTCAAAGGTGTCCTTTAAAAGCATTTCCAGACCTACCCCTGTCAAAGTGCCCAAATCATTACCTCCACAGTGCACTATTAACAGGTCAGGTTTTGGCAAATGCATAAAGGTTTTCACCAATGGTATCAATTGGTGACATTTTAATCCTCTTTGGCCCAACCACTTAATTTCCACATCTTGTAAATTGAGGTTAGGTAAATTTCTGCTCTCAGCATACCTTTGAGCCCAGTGGATGTAACTATGTCCAACAATCCAGACCTTAAACATGGTGGGAGAAGGTTGTTCTGCAGTCAGATGAAGTGTGGTAATGAAAGGGCAGTTGAAACAGTAGGAGTTTCTAAAGAAAAAAAACTGTGGATTTCCAATGCTAATGATTCATTAGCAGTGATTGGTGCATTTCCATTTCTGAAAACAGAAAGTTAGGGTGCATGGATGTGTTCTTTGAAAGATGTAATTTGAATGGTCAAGAAAGAAACATTTAATGAAAGATTGCACTGGATACGCAGGTGCACTGAGAGTTCAGAGTTCAATTGAAACATTGTTGTGTGAATTTGCAAACATGAGAGGTCTTCCAGGAGGTGGTTGCTATGGAAACAAGGCAGACAGGGCAGAGGGGGGAAGGGTTTAGATTTGAAAAAAGTGAGGGAAGAGGTATGATTGGCTAATATGAGAGATATGTGAAAAGAATATCTGTATTTCTGTGCTTTCAATAGCTGCAGCCTTTGGAGTGCATCCTTTTTCTTCTGCTGAAGACAATTTGGTGTATTTCTTAGACTGTTTTCAAAACTCAAAAAAGATTTGCTAAGGTGAGAAAAGATTTATTTAATTTAGATACAGAATAGTATGATTTAAGGAGAAAATGATGAAGAAAGCTGTGTTTTAAAAACGATTTAAGAAATCAATTTCATTTCTGGATATGTACTGCTAGAGCTTCATAGGTTGTTTTGAGCCATATTTATAAGGTATTTGAGTGTCTAAGATGTTATGTTTTCCTTTTAAAATGTAAAGTGTTCCTCATGGGGCAAGTGTCTTGTAAATATGCTCCCACTTGTGCTTGGCAAATTTAGATTTTGATTATGGGAGTTACCTAGCCATGTTAATAGTGTCCCAAAAATGGTGCTAGGGAATTGCAGAAAACACTTTCATGTGTCTCGAGGACATTTTTAGTCATTTCTTCATGAATGCAGGTATACAATTGATTTATATGCTGTGTTTAAAAACGAATTTTGAAATCAATTACATTTCAGGATATGTAGTGTTAGAGCTTCATAGGTTGTTTAGGGTCATATTTAGAAGGCATTTTAGTGTCTTTGATGTTATTTTTCCCTTTTTAAATGGAAAGCGTTCCTCATGGGGCCCTTAGCAGTTCTTAGCCATGTTATTTAATAGGAAGTGGATAACATGGCTAAGAGCATTTGCTGGAAAGTGCATGAATATTGCTGACTTTTCTGCGATGTTATTTTTCCCTTTTTAAATGGAAAGTGTTCCTCTTGGGGCAAGTGTCTTGTAAATACGCTCCCACTTGCGCTTGGCAAATTAAGATTTTGATTATGGGAGTTACGTAGCCATGTTAATAGTGTCCCAAAAATGGTGCTAGGGCATTCCAGAAAACACTTTCATGTGTCTCAAGGACATTTTCAGTCATTTCTCCATGAATGCAGGTATACAATTGATTTATATGCTGTGTTTAAAAACGAATTTTGAAATCAATTACATTTCAGGATATGTACTGTTAGAGCTTCATAGGTTGTTTGGGGTCATATTTAGAAGGCATTTTAGTGTCTTTGATGTTATTTTTCCCTTTTTAAATGGAAAGCGTTCCTCATGGGGCCCTGAGCAGTTCTTAGCCATGTTATTTAATAGGAAGTGGATAACATGGCTAAGAGCATGTGCTGGAAAATGCATGAATATCGCTGACTTTTCTGCGATATTCATGCATTGCGGCCGTTTTTTTTCACATTTGCAAGCACTTCTTAGACATGTTATCCAATGGGAGGTGGATAACATGGCTAAGAGCATTTGCTTCAAAGGTTGTTTGGGGTTATACACCATTTTTGGGAAATTATTAACATGCCTATCTAACTCCCATAATCAAATTCTAAATTTGCCAACCGCAGGTGGGAGCATATTTACAATAAATTTGCACCAGGAAGAACGTAAAATAGCATACTAGATACTCAAATGCCTTATAAATATGACCCAAAACATCTTATGAAGCACTAGTAGTGCATATTTCCAGAAATGTATTGGTTTTCATTTAATGATTTACTTCATTGGTAGGCCTTCACATGTTTTTTTATTTTGGTATTTTTCAGTGAAAATCTTATCTGCAACCATGTGTTGGCCTCACCTCAAATAAACAAAACAGGTGATGGACTGAATGTGGATGAATGACAAACATTTACCCCAGTCTAAAGATCAGGGCCTAAACAAATCTTTAGATAGGCTACATCTTATCGTCATCCATACTTAATGATTTAAAATATTAGGGAGTGATTTATGAGTGTTGTATGCCTTTTTTGTACCATTGAGTGTCATTTTTGTGATGCAGTGCTGGTGGAAAACATTTGCTATGTTAAATAATTAGTACGGCATTAAGTTTTAGATGACTGTTATTTATTTACTGTTTGCTAATAGTGGTTAATAACATTTTATATTATATTTTTCCACAGATTCAACTGCAGATTCTTTCATAGTTTGGAAAATGCCTTCCAAATGTCGAATACGAAAGGCTAGAAAACGTCAAAGACAGCAGGATGATGTTTTATTGCAGCAGTCCTCTTCCCCAAATACTTCTCAAAACACCAAGAAAGGTCCGGGTAAGAGCACAAAATCATTCTTAAGAAATATTTGTAGTAAAAAAAGTTTTGCTCAAAAAAATGTTTTAGTTCACAAAAAGAAAAGTAATTTAAATGGAAAGGAGAGACCCATCACAAATGTTACTAGTAGAGGAAGAGATAACTCTGTGCATGATAGTAGAAGGAAACAACAGTTTAGGGACATTCGAAGTCGAATGTTCCGTAATAGGATATTAGTTAATTTATTGAAAAGTATTAAAAAGAAAGGCCAACAGAAAGCGGCATTTTATAAGAAGAAGAAAAATGTAGAGAAAATTATTGATCATGCTTTTGAAATTAAGCGAAAGTTGTTTATTTTGGTAATCAATAGAATTAGGAAACTAAGCAAGGTAATTTCTGATTTCAAAACAAAAAGTAGATGGAAGAGAGTAGTAAATCGTACTAACTTTTGTGAAGTTTTTTCCGGAGAATGGATGCATAGTTCAAGTTCTGAGGCATTTTTTAATGAGGAGACTTATTTTCAGGATAATGATTTGGTGCATGCAGTTGACATCAGTGGTCGAGCTTATGAAGTGAAGGATGGTTGTCCAGTTGAAAAAGAACAACTTGTGACAACAGAGACAGAAGAGGCGCTAAGTGATGAGGTTTTAGGAAGACGTCCTAAGGGTCCTGTGTACATTTGGAAGTGTAGTTCTATTTGCAGTGTGCGACAGGTTTCCATCAATTTGCTTTGTGATTTTATACGGACATTTAATAAGAAAAGTTTGAAGCAGAAAATGAAGTTGTTGCAAGATTTAGATCCTTGCAGAGTGAGACAAATGACAGGTTTGCGTGGTCATTCACTGGCTTGTCTTTCCAGGAGAGTATGCCAGAGTGTTTTTCATCATTTCAGGATGCTAGCAGTGCATCATAATAAAGTGAGAAAATTAGTGAGAATGTTGTATTATGCTAAGAGTCCAGCAATTATGCTTAAACAATTATGTGCTGCTCTTTTGCATGGTTCTGAAATAGATGTCAAGAATATTTGTGAAGAAATTGAGTTTTGTTACTTTGGTAGTAAAGATGAGAATGTTCAAATTGACCCAGAAGTAGAAGGTAATGTTGAAGATAATGTACAGGTTTCCAGTACAGATAATTTTCAGAAGGAAATTGCCACGTTTCAGATGAAATCAAGTGAGAGGCCTAATTTCACTTGTGTATGTTGTTGACGCACTTATTATAAGAATCAGACTAAGTTAGTGGATTTATATGCAAAAACTGAAAGGGAAAATAATAGTGAATGGAAGGATTTTGCCACATACTTGATGGTAGAAAATTGTTTTGATTTGGGAGTGGACCAACGTGTGTGTACTTATTGTTGTAACAAATTAAACCAAAACCAGATGCCTGCTAGGGCAGTTCATAATAATCTGGAATTGGTTGAGATTCCTTCTGAATTGAAGGATTTAAATACTTATGAATCTATTTTGATTCAAAGTATCCATCCCTTTCAGGCTATTGTAAGAATGGAGCCTAAGACAGGGAAGTTGCCTCCAGCAGATTTACAGAGAGGATTAAAGGGAAGAGTTGTTTATTTGCCTCTAGATTTGAAGAAAAACATTAACACAATTGGAATAGAAAAAGTGGAAGAGGAACCTCTGGTTATCTTGGTTAACGGGGTTCCGACAAAGAATAAGAAAATATGGCAAGATTTAGTGGATGTTAGGAAAGTCAAAAAGGCAACAGTGTATTTGAAGAAAAATAATAAGTACTATAAGAATGTATATGTTGCAGAAGAGGAAGTAAGTGATGAAGAGGATAGCGATTTGTGTGCTGGCCAAATTGAGAAAGTAGAGGCCTCTAAAAGTGAAGAAATATATGAACATTATAGTGTTCATCCTTTGCATTCCAAGGAAGTCATGGGGAATGCTATTGAGTTGTTTCAAATGAAACAAGCCAAAGGGAGTCCCATTAGTGTTTGGGAGGAAAGTTTGGAAGCTCGGTGTTTCCCACAGCTATTTCCCACAGGTCAAGGAGGAAGATATGATGAGCGACCTCATCAAATCCCTGCGTCTGAATACCGGACTTTACGATTGTATGCAGAAGATGCTAGGTTTCGGCAATGCATTCCCTATTTGTTTCATCTCCTGTTTGAAAGCGATCTGTCTGGACTGTCATATGCAGTGAACCACATCTTAAAAAGTGGTATACAGATGCAAAACATCTCGGCAAGTGACTTTATGCATAAAGTCAATGTCCAAGACAGTATTTTGGATTCTCACTTAATTAATCTCATGGCGTGTCAGCGTGGTACTAATGAGTACTGGTACCGTCGTCATGGTGATTTAAAATGTATGCTGAGGAACTTAGGAACTCCAACATGGTTCCTCACTCTGAGCTGTGCCGAGTATGGCTGGGAAGACTTACTTGAATTTCTACGAGAGGCAAATGGAAATATTGAAAACATTGAATTCAAGACACCTGGAGAACTGTGTTCTTTGGATCCAGTGAATGTATGCAGGTACTTCAATCATAGATTTGAAGCTATGATGTCTTTCATCACAAATAAAAAGAATCCACCTCTTGGAGAGGTGTTGGATTTCTTCTGGAGAAAGGAGTACCAAGCAAGAGGTGCCCCTCATATACATATGTTGTTGTGGATCAAGGATGCACCTAAATTTGGAACAGATCCGGATGACTTAGTGATGAATTTCATAGAACAGTATTCTACGTGTGCTGTTCCAAACGCAACGGAGAAGAAAAGTCTAAGAGAACAAGTTCTACGTTTCCAAAGCCATCGTTGTGGAAAGTACTGTCGTCGTAAATTCAGAAACAAGGACAAGTTCTACACCAAATGTCGTTTCAACTTTCCACGACCGGTGATTTCTAAAGGAAGAGTGAACAGTTTGATGTCTTCTCTGCGACATAATGTGACGAGGAAATCACCCAAGAATACATACAATTTGAAAAGGAATGAAGAGTCCAAGTACATCAATGACTACAACCCAGTGATTTTGTCCATGTGGAATGCCAACATGGATATACAGTTTGTGGCTGACAACTGTATGGCTGTGGCTCGGTATGTGACATCTTACATCACCAAAAAAGAAAAGACCGAACTGAAGGATATGTGGGAGGACATTTCCCATGAAAAGAGCCTCAGCAAGAAGTTGTACAGTTTCAGTCTGAAGATGTTGTCGCATCGAGAAATCGGAGCTTACGAATGTTCTGATCGATTGTCTTCAGCAAGTCTCTATGCCAAATCCAGGAGTCTCGTTTGGGCGAGTCTTGGTCTTGCTGCAACGCGAAATCGAGTTCTAAAACCTGTTCGGGAAATTGAGTATTTGGCAGAAAAGGAACCAAACAGTACCGACATTTTGAAGACCAACATGTTGGATACATATTATCCAAATCGAAGCAGTCACCTTGAGAATGTTTGTTTATATGAGGTTCTCCAAAATTATATATTCAAGAGGAACATCAAAGAAGATATTGAGAAAGGAGTGTATGCTGTAATTGGAAGTGAGGGATGCCTGGTCAAGCAAAGAAAATGCCAATTAGTAAACCATCGAAAATTGAGTGGTGAATCTCCAGGAAAAAAGGAGTTTTTCTATTTAGCACTTTTGCAACTTTTCAAGCCTTGGCGTGCAGAAGAGGAACTGCTTGGAGATTTCCTCTGTTACGAAGACTCTTTCAATGCAGCCAAGGAGTCCATAGAATGTCCTGCTTTTTCTAAATATCAAGAAATGCTAACTTTGGAAATTGAGCAGGAAGCAACGATTGCAGCCGAGATTGCCAGAGACAGTTCTCAGGACAGTCAGAGTTCTGTTTCATTGAGTCAAGATCCACTTGGAGGACCTATTATCGAAAATGAAGCTGCCACTGCTATGAATGAAGTAGAAAGAGCCATGGCACATGCTCAGGAGGATTCAGTTAACTTAGAAGACTTGGAAAAACAACTCAACGTTGAGCAGAGGAAAATATATGATGAAGTTACCAAGGAAATTGAGCACGGATTAAGTCATGAGAAGAACAAGTGCTCATGTACATCGTTGAAGCCTGTCCGACTGTACGTGAGTGGAGAAGCGGGAACTGGAAAAAGTTTCCTCATTAAAGCAATCTCTTGTTATTTGCAGGAAAGGACTGAGTCATCGCTGTCTTGTGTTGTCACCGCTCCTACTGGACTGGCAGCACATAACATTAAAGGTATTACTTTGCATCGTCTACTGATGCTGCCGGTGGAGCATGACAACAAATTACAATACAACAAGTTATCTGGAGATGCATGCTGTGAAGTTTCAAGAGTCTTGAGGAAAATGAAACTACTTATCATTGACGAAGTAAGCATGGTTTCCAATGTCATGCTTGCCTTTGTGCATTTGAGAATGCAAGAAGTACTTAAAACTGAATATGATGTGTTATTTGGTGGGAAACACATCATTGTTTTCGGAGATCTTCTGCAGCTGACACCAGTAAAAGGTCAACCTGTGTTCAAAATACTCACGCATGAAGATACCAGGAAGTGCCTAGGGAGCATTGGCAACGTCAATATATGGTTAAACTTCAATTATGCTGAACTGCATCAAAATATGCGTCAGGCAAAGGATGAAGATTACAAGAATATTCTACAAGATATTAGAATTGGAAAAGTGACCGAGCATGGAAAAGAAGCTTTAAATGCACGTTTACTGTCAAATTTATATCCCAAACAAGAGATTGAGCCTGAGAATATTTTTCAGAAAATTACTGAGAAGAAATCTGGGATATGTCTCATGCCAACTCTTGCAGAATGTGCCATCTTCAACAACAAAATGTTGAATTTAGAAAAGCAAGAGATTGTGAAACTTGAAGCTATCGACAAATTAGAGCATATGGGATCAACAATTATTTTGTCAGACAATTTGAAATCAAAATTGGATTCATTAGAGAAGACTATATCTAAGACAGCGGGTTTTGAAAAGACTTTGAATGTGTGTTTAAATTGCCGAATTATTTTGAGAAGGAATTTACATGTAGAAAGAGGTCTGGTAAATGGATCAATGGGTAATGTTGTTGATTTTGAGAAATACAAAAATAGAGATGGAATAGAATTTTTAAGAATTAAATTTGATGGCATTGAGGAAGTACAGCAAATTGGTCGTTGTTCTGCTAGGTTTTTGCTTGTTAAAGACTTATATGTTCGCCGTAAACAGTTTCCTGTTTGCTTGGCATATGCGGTGACAATCCATAAATCGCAAGGTTTAAGTGTAGACTGTGCATTGGTGAATATTGGCAGTTCTGTGTTCAAGGAGGGTATGGCATATGTGGCATTGTCACGAGTTAGAACTTTATCGGGATTGTACTTGATTGACTGTGATGTCACAAACATTTGTGCGGATCTAGATTGTGTTAAGGAATACAATAGGTTAAGAAGAGAGTATGCGCCACATTTGCCTCAATATCCTTTGTTTGAGAAACGTGTGGTAGGCCGGAAACGTAGAAATATCAGTAACAGTAGGGAGGTTGTTGCAAAAAGACTAAAAGTCAATGAACCGAAAGTTGTTAGCAGAAAGAAAGTGGATACTGTTGAAGAGATTGTTGGTTTTCAATTTGAAAACAGTTCTGGTGTCAACTGCTATGCAAATGTAGTTGTTAATGTTCTCTTTTCACTAGAGAGTTTAAAAGAACAGATTGTGTTCAATTCAGAACAAAGTTTATGCTGCTTGTTGAATTCTGTGTTAGAGAAATGTAGCACTGATGGAACAAAAGTAGAAAGTGTGTCTGAAGTTCGTTATCTGTTAGATGAATGTTCAGGTCAAACAGACTTCTCTGAAAATAATCAGCAAGATTGTCAGGAGTTTTTAATGTATATGCTTGATGTATTGCAAGATGAGGGTGTAGATGTAGATCACCTGTTTGGGCTTTCTTATCAATGGCAGCATGACTGCGAGAACTGTATGGTATCAAGTACTACTAGTGTAGACTCAGAAAGATTTATATATTTAACTTTGCCAGACAGTAAATCAGTGTCCTTTAATAAGCTAGTAAAAGCAGCGGATCACAACATGGAGTGTAGCCAATGTAAATGTCATATGATGTCAACATTATTTATACGTAGATATGGCCAGTATGTCATTTTAATGATTCAACGTTGTAGGCCTGATGGATCAAAATTGTCAACTTTAATAAAAAATTTTGTGGCTTCTCAGCTGTCAATATCAGGGAGGACTTTTGTTACTGTAGCAATTATCTATCACGATGGTCCATCAACAACATCAGGACATTATACAGCTTACTTAAAGTCTGGAAACGGCTGGTCATTCTGTAATGATTCCGTTGTAACTTTCAAAAAAAAATTGCCGTTTGACCTTAAAAATTCTTACCTGGTGTTTTTAAAACCAAAATTTTAAGTAGAGGGAATGTAAGTCTGCAATGCTGTCTAGATTAAAAATCCAACTATATAAACCTGATGCAAGTAAGTCTGCTTCATAGTAAGCAGTATCAGTGTCATAGGAAAAGGAGAACATGAGTGACAAAGAAGAGTAAGATATTAGTAGTCCAGGATTGTGAAAATAATCTCAAATATTTTATTTTTGAAAGTTGCGAAAATAGAAAATGTCGGGATTTGATTGGAAGAATTACAAGACTTGCGAATCGCGGCAACATGATTTGGCCTAGTGGAAACATGTGATATAATGAGAGAAGTTTTTTTTCTATGTAACATATTTTACGTATCGATGGAGGTTTTCTTTCAGAAAGTGGCGGGCTGAAAATATTTGTAGCACAACAGAGTGGATGCTGTTTATAGGAGATCGTTCGACGTCATTGAAAGTAAGTTAATTTTAAGGAGTTTTGAAATCAGATTTCTTAGGTTGTATGGGTTTTTTAAACACAGTCATTTTGATTGTGTTTTTTTTTCCCCGCTGTTACATGATGAATACCTTCAAGTCACTGATTTAAGTGAAATTTGATACATTCTGAGAACAGCAAAAAGAAACCATTTAACATGTATAATTAATGTTATGCTTTTTGTCCTTATGATATACATTTAGAAATGTGAGGTACATATGGGTAAGCTGAGTTTTTTAAATATCAATTTTAATGCTTTCAGTGCTGTACTTCTGGGTAGTGTTTTTTTTTAAAAAAAGAAAAGAGGGCTCACCTCAAAGAAAGCTCTTGAAAGCACACATCCTATTTGCATCCTAAATCAAGCATTTAAAATGTTAGACACAATTTTATGATGTCTTTACATCTTTTTTGCGCTGCTATTGCATCACTATTGTGAGACATTAGCAGTGCAAAAAAAGCACCATGTTCCAAAATAGGCCTCAGTTCATCAACATCAAGATACAGTTTCTTTAAAATATATATCTTTAGGATTGTGTAGGGGACGTAGAGAAGCAGAGACTTCTGTAAATGTCAAAGTTGTTGAAAAACTGTTTGTTTTTGAACCTTTTCCCTTGTCTTTTCTAATTTTTAAATACATGTTTTAATATTTTTGAAAATGTTTGTTCTTTGTTTTACAGATTGAAAGTATGAAAAAATATTTAAAAAAGGTAACAAGAATTATAAGGTAAATGTTTTCTACTCTTTTTACCCGCAATGCACTGCTGATGATGTCACTGACAGTATCTCTCATTTACTC
The DNA here is from genome assembly GCF_964263255.1 of Lissotriton vulgaris. Taxonomy (NCBI): domain Eukaryota; kingdom Metazoa; phylum Chordata; class Amphibia; order Caudata; family Salamandridae; genus Lissotriton; species Lissotriton vulgaris. The sequence goes on along the minus strand of NC_141691.1, from coordinate 453,769,610 downwards.
TCTATAGCTGTCTTTCTTTTTACATTATTCTCTGTTTACTTCCCTTATACTAACTCTTCTTTTTTTTAAAAAAATATTTTTTTTGGTTCGCTTCCAGTTCGCGAACCGGTCAGCGAACTTGAAGCGAACCAAAAGAAATAGTGCTTGCCAGAGTGATAAACATTCTAGCAATTTTGTTTGAAAGGGGAGGTAGTTCTGAAAAGAACTGTTTTTTTTTGTTTTTGTTGTTTTTTTTTTTTTTTTTTTGTTTTTGAACATTTTTTGATTTTTTTGTATTTTTAGAACTGTTTTATGTTTTTTTGGTGTTTTTTATGGAGGGGAAACAACAAAAAACAGGCATTGAAAACGGCTCAACTGGAGCAAAAAAAAAATTACTTCTTGGGTGCATTAGGGCATTTATGATTTTTGAATGCCGTATTCATCAGGTTGATGCTCATGTTGCCATAGGACAGCATAGCACCACAGTGTATACAAGTTAACTTCATATGTTGGAAGTTGGGTTGAATGTTTGGCACAGTTTCATGTGCCTCTCTTCCCGTCAAAGACATTGTGGATGTAGATCTGGCCACAGGAGTTGTCGTGGGATTGTCTTGTAGATCCCTTAACTCAGCCCGGCTGTAGTTTAAGGGATGCCACCTGCTCATGTGTCGATGCATCGTATAGTTGCCCATACTGTATTTCTTCTCTGTGCCTCTCGACAATCTGTAATCACAGATGAGGCAGGTGGCATATTTAGCATTCACCTTCTTTGATCCAGGAGGGATTGAGAAAAACTGCCAGATGAAACTTGTTTTTCGTTTTGAAAACCGGGGCAACTCTTGGACAAATTGTGGTTCCTCTCTGTCCTCTTCTTCTTCTTCCTCCTCTTCCTCCTCTCTGGTAGTGATAAATTGACTAGGTGGTCCTCTCTTCTTATGAGGAGGTGGAGGTGGTGGTGGGGGTCCACCAGCTGCAGCAAGTACAGAAGCCATTGTTCAATTCTAGCTAAATGGTCTTTCTCTCACCAAGATGAAAGTCAGAGTGAGGAAATAAGGAGGGGTTTACATGATTTGGGGAAAGCAAAAGTTCTGAACCAATGAAAAGTGTTATTTTTAGGTCACATGACCTAGTCATACATCATTTGGAAACCAAAAGTGAAATGAACCAATGAAAAGTTTGATAAACAAGTCACATGACCTGTTCCGCTTACGTTACGCGGCGCGCGCCGCGTCCCAGATCGCTTCTGGTTCGCGGTCCGGAGCACTTCCGGGAGCGCTAACGCGGCGCGTCATTAGACGCATTACGCGATAACGTGATACGTCGCGCTTCCGCGACGCGTCACAGTTCCGCTAACGTAACGTTGACCGGTTCGCCGACTAGATCGCGGCATCAAGATGAGCTAACGGAAAGCTTCCCGGTTCGCGAACTAGAAGCGAAGAAAAAAAAAATATTAAAAAAAAAATTATCAATAAACATCTAAAAATATTTTGGGATTTAAAAAAGAATACATTTTATAGCTACAGATGTTAGCTTTTAAAAAACCAATGAAATTCACAGAAAAAACCATAGGTTATAGACTATATATAGTTAGAAATTTGCATTTAAAAAACCATTGAAATTCAATGAAAAAACCATAGGTTATAGACCATATATAGTTAGGGATTTGCATTTACAAAACCTTATTTTACTCGCACAAAACCATTGAAATTCCATATATAGTTAGTTGCGCTAACTATATATCGCGCACCCGCAATCCACTGCTGATGATGTCACATATTACATCATTCATGACATGGTCAGTGACATCACTGATGACATCACTGATGACATCTCAAATGACATCACTGATGACATCACTGATGACAACACCCAGTGACTGTATGTTTCTGTAAAGTTGAAATATGTCTTACATATTGAAGAATGAGTGGATGTATAAGTGTCTGGATGAAGGATTTAGTAGGTGCATGACTGACTGTATGAGTGAGTGATTAAATGTGTCTCACTGAGTGCATGGGTTAGTGACTAAACTGTCTTAATTTGTGCATTATTATGTCTGTTGTTCTGTAAACTGCTGCATGTGTTGATAAGTACCTATATGAGTAACTATATGGGATATTCATTGGTTGCCCAAGTATTTGTATGGGAGACTGAGTGTGTGTGTGGGTGGCTGGGAGGTGTGTGAGTCTGTGCATAGATGTGTAAGCAGTTGATTCACTAGGTGTATGAGTTCAAGAGTGCATGTGGAAACAGCTATATGGGCGGTTGACTGTGCATGGGTGTGTTGGTGAGTGAATGGATATCTCAGTGCTACATGTGCAAGTAAATACGTATGTAAAACACAATACATGTGAGAGATGACATATATAAATAACTGTGGATAAGAGCCAGTGAATGTGTGAGTGGCTGTATGGATCACTGTGAGCTTGTATCAGGGATTGTATAAGAGAGTAAATATGTCTAAGAATATGTTTGAATAAGTAAGGTGTGTATAACTGTATAGTTGAGGAAATGGAGTGTGATTGATTCTTTCCATGACTGACTAGGTGTATGAGTAACTCCATGGATGAGTGACAGTCTGTGAGTGTCTGTTTATACTGAGTGTATGTAAGGTTATATTAGAGTCTGAAGAGGTTCATTGTATTATCACATGAGTGATGTCATCAGTGATGTGATCAGTGATGTCAAATGAGATGTCATCAGTGATGTCAAATGAGATGTCATCAGTGATGTCATTTGAGATGTCATCAGTGATGTCATCAGTGATGTCACTGACCATGTCATGAATGATGTAATATGTGACATCATCAGCAGTGGATTGCGGGTGCGCGATATATAGTTAGCGCAACTAACTATATATGGAATTTCAATGGTTTTGTGCGAGTAAAATAAGGTTTTGTAAATGCAAATCCCTAACTATATATGGTCTATAACCTATGGTTTTTTTCATTGAATATATATATATATATATAATATGTATATACATTGCAATAGTATTTCTTCTATTTTTATATATACATATATATTTTTCCAGGAAACATAAGTTTTGCACTAAAAATTGATAAAAATATATATTTTTGTATTTGACCATAAATAAGAAACGGAGACAAGTCTTTAATGAATAGTCCAGGGTATTTGACCTATCATTTAAGCTAGATTATTAGCGTTGTATATCTATGTGGTGTAACACTGGGAGAACAAGTTGTGACTAGTGAGTATTTTTTCCATGTCCACTCTTAAGATCAAGCATGTGATCAACTCTCTCTTTTTTTCAACAGAGGCTGTCTCTTTAAAAGAACAGCTCACCCAGTTGGACACTGTCATGTGAACAAGGCTCCTCGGAGCCGAAACGTCATGCGATGTGCTTGCACTAAATAAACGAATTGCACTAAATTGGACCGTGTCTGCGTTTGTCTGTGGAGCGGGAGGGACGCCTCGCCTGCGGAACACTTTCGCTGATTGCTTGGATATATATATATATATATATATATATATATTCACTGAAAAAACCATGGGTTATAGACCATATATAGTTAGGAATTAGCATTTACAAAACCTTATTTTACTCACACAAAACCATTGAAATTTCATATATAGTTAGTTGCACTAACTATATATCGCGCACCCGCAATCCACTGCTGATCATGTCACATATTACATCATTCATGACATGATCAGTGACATCACTGATGACATCACTGATGACATCACTGATGACATCTCAAATGACATCACTGATGACATCACTGATGACATTTCAAATGACGTCACTGATGGGCTCCGCCGCCCACCCCACCCAAAATAACGACAAACCCTATGCAAATATTATAATATATACAACACACCAGCAAAGTAACAGGGTAAAACGTTTTATTAAATAACTATTTACATGGCAGCCTGCTGCAACATCGATCCAAACAAGCCTTTGTATTTGGGGCTCAAAATCAACAAGTAACAGGGTAAAACGTTTTATTAAATAACTATTACGATGGCTTCAGATTTTCAACATACGGTGTGGTGACGCGGACTGGGAGGGGGCGCTTGGCTCCTGCCCCCTCCCCAAGTCTTGTTGCCCTGGTGTGGCCTAAGATCGCCCCCGACATAGGCGGACGGCTCCAGGGGTCAAGCGGAACTTTTTGCCTTTTGGTGACTCTTCCATTCTGGACCTTGTCCCACAATCCGTTCGACCTGAAGACACGTCCTACGGTACCGTGATCCGACCATCACATATACCTGTGCCAGGAGACGGCGTGGGGTGCACTAGAAGGTTGAGGCGGTGCGAACGAGCCTCCCCCACCTCCCCAGGTGGAGCTTTCTCAGCTACACCCCAGCGCTTCACTCGACCAGCTGACTTGCGCCCGCTCTTGCGACACAGTACCTCGCTCGGCCAGCTGAATTGCGCCTGCTCTTGGTATTACAGCGTCTCACCCGCCATCCAACGGAATTGCACCCAATCTTGCGGTACAGCGACAGGCGGCTGCCACGGAGCTCACGAAATGGCGGTCGGCTCCACAGACTTGGGCCTGGCCTGCAAGCATGGCTCTGGGCAATGCTGGAACTCGGACGCTTGACTGCTAGGGCAGGGGCCCCATTCCCAAAAGCGTCCCCTCAGCCTTGAAGATTCTACAAAAGTCACCGAGGCCCTCGACTCCCGCAGACTTCCGGTGGGGAGCGACTGCCATGATTGCTCGCGGAATGGCCACGACGTAGCCACGGGGTGCTCTCATGCTGACGCCAGCTTCAGTCTGAAACATCCAGAAACACTGTAGACTACCAATTCGATCAGTTCCGGTGGAGCCCCAACGTGACCCGGTAGAGAAGAACTTGCCCTCCCCTCTTTGACTGATGGTTCTTGTTGCCTGTCCCTTCTGTTGTCATTTAACAGAACTTTTTGGACTGCTGAAAGGGGTTGTGTTCCGACCGCTGGTTGGTGGAGACATTTTGACTATATTCTGGACCTACGTTGTCGCGTAATGCGTCATATGACGCGCCGCGTTAGCGCACCCGGAAGTGCTCCGTGCGCGAGGCGCGAAGCGCAGCTTCCCGGAAGCGATCCGGGGAGCGGCGCGGAGCGCGTAACGTAAGCATAACAGGTCATGTGACTTGTTAATAAAACTTTTCATTGGTTCATTTCACTTTTGGGTTCCTAATTATGCAAGGCTAGGTCATGTGACCTACAAATTACACTTTTCATTGGTTTAGAACTATTTTTTGTCCCAAATGATGAAAACCCCTCCTTGTTTCCTCACTCTAACTTTCATCTTTGTGAGAGGAAGACCTTTTTTCATCACTTAGCAATAGCAAGTGTTGTAGCTTCAACTGAAGCATCCCCACCACCACCACCTCCTCCTAGGAAGAGAGGACCACCTCCTCAGATCATCCTACAACAAGAGGAGGAAGAAGAGGAAGAGGAGCAAGGGACAGGGAGGTTTTTACCTGAACAGCCAAGGAGGTCCCATGGCAAAGAAAGTGACTGGGAGGGGGCGCTTGGCTCCTGCCCCCTCCCCAAGTCTCGCTCGGCCAGCTGAGTTGCGCCCACTCTTGCGGCCTACAACATGGAGAGGCTGGGGCGTTGACTAGGCGGAGCCTCCGGCCGCAACCACAGCGCCAACGATTGCTGCTGATGGAGGGGAGCCTTGCCGGTGAGAGCCACTGATCTGAAGAACCGCTGCCTGCGGTGCCTCCCTGAAGAGCTTGACGGAGGCCCCCGAGAGGCGGTGTGGTGGCCCGGACTGGGAGGGGGCGCTTGGCTCCTGCCCCCTCCCCAAGTCTTGTTGCCCTAGTGTGGCCTGAGATCGCCCCCGACATAGGCGGCCAGCTCCCGGGGTCCGGCAGAACTTTTTGCCTTTTGGTGACTCTTCCATTCTGGACCTTGTCCCACAATCCATTTGACCTGAAGACACGTCCTGCGGCCTGGTCCCTGAATGTGTGCAAGGGGACGGTATTGATTGAATCAAGATGGCGGCTTCACACAAAGCTGACTCAAGTGTTGCTGCTGATGCTATGCAGACAAAAACTGGTTTTCAGTTTGTACATTCTTCAGAATTTTTCCATCCAAGGCTGGTTGAGAGTTTGTAGAATGATAGCTTCAGATTTTCAACATACGGTGTGGTGACGCGGACTGGGAGGGGGCGCTTGGCTCCTGCCCCCTCCCCAAGTCTTGTTGCCCTGGTGTGGCCTAAGATCGCCCCCGACATAGGCGGCCGGCTCCCGGGGTCCGGCAGAACTTTTTTCCTCTTCCTTTCTGCATCTTGTCCCACAATCCGTTTGACCTGAAGACACGACCAGGTCCCTGAATGTGTGCAGGGGGACGATAATGATTGAATCAAGATGGCGGCTTCACACATAGCTGACTCAAGTGTTGCTGCTGATGCTATGCAGACAAAAACTGGTTTTCAGTTTGTACATTCTTCAGGATTTTTCCATCCAAGGCTGGTTGAGAGTTTGTAGAACAAGATCGCCCCCGACATAGGCGGCCGGCTCCCGGGGTCCGGCGGAACTTTTTGCCTTTTGGTGGCTCTTCCATTCTGGACCTTGTCCCACAATCCGTTTGACCTGAAGACACGTCCTGCGGCCTGGTCCCTGAATGTGTGCAAGGGGACGGTATTGATTGAATCAAGATGGCGGCTTCACACAAAGCTGACTCAAGTGTTGCTGCTGATGCTATGCAGACAAAAACTGGTTTTCAGTTTGTACATTCTTCAGAATTTTTCCATCCAAGGCTGGTTGAGAGTTTGTAGAACGATGGCTTCAGATTTTCAACATACGGTGTGGTGACGCGGACTGGGAGGGGGCGCTTGGCTCCTGCCCCCTCCCGAAGTCTTGTTGCCCTGGTGTGGCCTAAGATTGCCCCCGACATAGGCGGCCAGCTCCCGGGGTCCGGCGGAACTTTTTTCCTCTTCCTTTCTGCATCTTGTCCCACAATCCGTTTGACCTGAAGACACGACCAGGTCCCTGAATGTGTGCAGAGGGGCGCTAATGATTGAATCAAGATGGCGGCTTCACACAAAGCTGACTCAAGTGTTGCTGCTGATGCTATGCAGACAAAAACTGGTTTTCAGTTTGTACATTCTTCAGGATTTTTCCATCCAAGGCTGGTTGAGAGTTTGTAGAACAATGGCTTCAGATTACCAACATACTACTCTTCAACATTCTTCATAAATGTAACAATGTGAGACTCACTAGGAGAACGTCCGTTTATCTTTCCTTTCAAAATGCTACCAACAATATTTTCTGAATGGAAGACACCATCTTGTAGCATAAAGAGCTGCGTCAAGGGTGGTATTGCCCAGAATGTCTTGTTTTCTAGTGCTCGTAATGACGAAGCCAGAACTGCCGAAAGGGATTCTGGTCCTGCCCCTACTTATTTGAGACATTGAACTATACTCTGGACCTGCCTGGCCTCGACCAAAATGGCGCCAGTATGGGAGCTACTTGCAACTCCTTATGACGTTCTAGTTACTTAGCCTTGACGTTATGGGGGATGTATGCGGTCTTTGTGCACATGGCGGGCGGGGAAGGGTACTGACTGGGAATACGGACAACCCTATTGATGTCAATTTTTCATTATTGTTTATTGTATGAATAAAGCTTTGAAGTAATGTTACCCATGATACTCACCCATGGTGTGCGTATGGACGATTTTATTGTGACTGATCCTGTTATACTTTCAATTAAAAAATCAACCTTTACTGATCCTGCAACCGTTTGTCACGTTTAGTTTTTTCAATTAAATGGCTCGCTTGTTACATACTCCTATACCCCTGGCTTTTGACCCTTTCCTACGCGCGGTCTGTACTACCGCCCTCGGGCGATCTATGTAATGAACAGACTACCATTGCCGAAACACAAGGGAATGCATCTCAGATGTACAGAAAGGCATCCCTTCAGGCTCGGTCCCACACACCCTTACAGTGAGAATCCCCTCCCCAATCACAATTCAGGATCGTTATCAGATAGTAGGAACGCGTGTGGTGTGACGGATCTCATGGAGTGGGGGCCTTGATCTACTGTAACTCCTTTGAAGAGGGGTGATTCTTTCCAGTTGGGACCATAAACTACATCCGCAGGGCTAGGTGATAGCCTGGGACCGGCCTGGACAATCGGACACAGAGGAAGAGGAGAGTCAGAGGGTGCAGTAGTGAATAGGGTGAAAGGGCGGGCACGGGGTGTGATTCTCAGAGAAGAGCAGCGCAGATGGGGGAGGTTTTTGGCCCATGCATGAGAGAGAGAGCGTGGGTGACCAGTGTAGGGGGGAGATGCTTGCGAGGGTGGGGAGCCGTGCTGAGGATCGGCGGCGTGCAGAGAGTGGGTCTGGTCAAGGCATCTAAAATGGCTGCCGTGCACGACAAAAGTGTGACATTGGAAAAAAGGCAAGATGGCGCAGACAATGTTTATCAATATGGATTAATTTATAACAATTATTTTTAACAATATATTTACTCACAGTGACAAAATGGCGGTCAACACTTCCTGATTTCCTTCGAATCGAACGTTAACAGACGTCACGCAGCAACAAAAAAAAATCCGCTCACGCGCAGCCGCTGGAAGACATGTATCAACATATATGAGCATCCTCAGCCACCCTCAGAAAACATAGGGGGTCAGGATACATCTCCCGTACCCCCTTATACCCATTTCCCACATTGTTTTTCCTCCATATTGTAATTTAATTAAAACGAAACACAAAATGGCGAATTCCCGTTTCGCTACCGGTTCGCGACCTGGTTCGCCACCCGGGAAGCGCTTCTACTGCGAAAAATCTAATTTTTTTAATTTGCCCCACGGGACCCTTTTAATAACCCCAACATCATTCCTAGGGGGTCAAGAGGGGTCTACCTTGCCCCCTTTCATTAAATTCCCCCTTCGTTTTTCTCCTCCTCTTGTCTCTCGATCCTACCGAGAGACAAGATGGCGGCCGTTCCGGACTGTTTAGAATGTTGACAGACACCGGAGAGGCAATCAGCTTCGCTTCGCAAAGTTCCGTTACGCGAAAAGTACGCGAACAGGAGCGCTACCCGGGACGCTGTCACAGATATATCTGTTTTTTAAAATGTTAATTTCTCAAAATCCACTGGAGCACATATATTGAGACCTAGCAAAGGTACATCGGACTAACAGTCCCTACAATTTTGCCAAGTTTCGTGCAAATCCATTCAGCCGTTCGAGCTAAAAGTGAGGCCAACAGCCCTATGGAAAAATGAATGGGAAAAACGCGTTTTGGGACCCCCCTTTTTTCTCGGCCCCCCTCGACGAAACCCCCCCAAATTTTCAGGGGCTGCTCAGAAACAAAATGTGCCATTTTCCTGAAAATGTCAGCCAATTCCTTCCACAAACGCCAAAGTTATTAGACATAAAATTTTCAAAAGTCCCATAGAGAAAAAATCCTAACTATATATACCTACTGGCGACCGCCAGTAGGTAATATATATACATATATATATATGTATATATATCCAACAAAAGAGGTTGCCTGTTAAGGAAGAACCCACATCACCGGTTAGTGTTGCCAAAGTTGGTTTATTCAGGAAGGCAACAGCATGTCAGCAACTCTGTCCATTTCAAAGTAGAGTCATGCCCGACGCGTTTCGCATTCGCTTCCTCGGGGGCTTTTGACTCGAGTCTGGAGGCAGAATCATTTAGGCGGGGACTCCTCAATTGATAAATCACAAAGGGCGGGGCATGCACCCCGCGGCTTGCTAGTACTTGGAGTCCACACATTTTACTTCAGTGAGTTGAGCTGCCGCCAGCTCGATATTAAGTCACACATTAAAATCCAAGTGGACTAGGGCATCAGTTGCTTTCAAATGCCACTGCCTGCTTCACATGAAAAAACGGCACCAGTGTCCTTGAGCCAAACTGCCGGATGACGGCTCTGCAGGGGTGCAGGAACTGCATCAGGGGTTCCTCCGCGACCCAGGCCGGCCGCATACATCCAACAAAAGAGGTTGCCTGTTAAGGAAGAACCCACATCACCGGTTAGTGTTGCCAAAGTTGGTTTATTCAGGAAGGCAACAGTATGTCAGCAACTCTGTCCATTTCAAAGTAGAGTCATGCCCGACGCGTTTCGCATTCGCTTCCTCGGGGGCGTTTGACTCGAGTCTGGAGGCAGAATCATTTAGGCGGGGACTCCTCAATTGATAAATCACAAAGGCCGGGGCATGCACCCCGCGGCTTGCTGGTACTTGGAGTCCACACATTTTACTTCAGTGAGTTGAGCTGCCGCCAGCTCGATATTAAGTCACACATTAAAATCCAAGTGGACGAGGGCATCAGTTGCTTTCAAATGCCACTGCCTGCTTCACATGAAAAAACGGCACCAGTGTCCTTGAGCCAAACCGCCGGATGACGGCTCTCCAGGGGTGCAGGAACTGCATCAGGGGTTCCTCCGCGACCCAGGCCGGCCGCATACATCCAACAAAAGAGGTTGCCTGTTAAGGAAGAACCCACATCACTGGTTAGTGTTGCCAAAGTTGGTTTATTCAGGAAGGCAACAGCATGTCAGCAACTCTGTCCATTTCAAAGTAGAGTCATGCCCGACGCGTTTCGCATTCGCTTCCTCGGGGGCTTTTGACTCGAGTCTGGAGGCAGAATCATTTAGGCGGGGACTCCTCAATTGATAAATCACAAAGGGCGGGGCATGCACCCCGCGGCTTGCTGGTACTTGGAGTCCACACATTTTACTTCAGTGAGTTGAGCTGCCCCCAGCTCGATATTAAATCACACATTAAAATCCAAGTGGACTAGGGCATCAGTTGCTTTCAAATGCCACTGCCTGCTTCACATGAAAAAACGGCACCAGTGTCCTTGAGCCAAACTGCCGGATGACGGCTCTGCAGGGGTGCAGGAACTGCATCAGGGGTTCCTCCGCGACCCAGGCCGGCCGCATACATCCAACAAAAGAGGTTGCGTGTTAAGGAAGAACCCACATCACCGGTTAGTGTTGCCAAAGTTGGTTTATTCAGGAAGGCAACAGCATGTCAGCAACTCTGTCCATTTCAAAGCAGAGTCATGCCCGACGCGTTTCGCATTCGCTTCCTCGGGGGCTTTTGACTCGAGCCTGGAGGCAGAATCATTTAGGCGGGGACTCCTCAATTGATAAATCACAAAGGGCGGGGCATGCACCCCGCGGCTTGCTGGTACTTGGAGTCCACACATTTTACTTCAGTGAGTTGAGCTGCCGCCAGCTCGATATTAAGTCACACATTAAACTCCAAGTGGACTAGGGCATCAGTTGCTTTCAAATGCCACTGCCTGCTTCACATGAAAAAACGGCACCAGTGTCCTTGAGCCAAACCGCCGGATGACGGCTCTGCAGGGGTGCAGGAACTGCATCAGGGGTTCCTCCGCGACCAAGGCCGGCCGCATACATCCAACAAAAGAGGTTGCCTGTTAAGGAAGAACCCACATCACCGGTTAGTGTTGCCAAAGTTGGTTTATTCAGGAAGGCAACAGCATGTCAGCAACTCTGTCCATTTCAAAGTAGAGTCATGCCCGACGCGTTTCGCATTCGCTTCCTCGGGGGCTTTTGACTCGAGTCTGGAGGCAGAATCATTTAGGCGGGGACTCCTCAATTGATAAATCACAAAGGGCGGGACATGCACCCCGCGGCTTGCTGGTACTTGGAGTCCACACATTTTACTTCAGTGAGTTGAGCTGCCGCCAGCTCGATATTAAGTCACACATTAAAATCCAAGTGGACTAGGGCATCAGTTGCTTTCAAATGCCACTGCCTGCTTCACATGAAAAAACGGCACCAGTGTCCTTGAGCCAGAGTTGCTGGCATGCTGTTGCCTTCCTGAATAAACCAACTTTGGCAATACTAACCGGTGATGTGGGTTCTTCCTTAACAGGCAACCTCTTTTGTTGGATGTATGCGGCCGGCCTGGGTCGCGGAGGAACCCCTGATGCAGTTCCTGCACCCCTGCTGAGCCGTCATCCGGCGGTTTGGCTCAAGGACACTGGTGCCGTTTTTTCATGTGAAGCAGGCAGTGGCATTTGAAAGCAACTGATGCCCTAGTCCACTTGGATTTTAATGTGTGACTTAATATCGAGCTGGCGGCAGCTCAACTCACTGAAGTAAAAATGTGTGGACTCCAAGTACCAGCAAGCCGCGGGGTGCATGCCCCGCCCTTTGTGATTTATCAATTGAGGAGTCCCCGCCTAAATGATCCTGCCTCCAGACTCGAGTCAAAAGCCCCCGAGGAAGCGAATGCGAAACGCGTCGGGCATGACTCTACTTTGAAATTGACAGAGTTGCTGGCATGCTGTTGCCTTCCTGAATAAACCAACTTTGGCAATACTAACCGGTGATGTGGGTTCTTCCTTAACAGGCAACCTCTTTTGTTGGATGTATGCGGCCGGCCTGGGTCGCGGAGGAACCCCTGATGCAGTTCCTGCACCCCTGCTGAGCCGTCATCCGGCGGTTTGGCTCAAGGACACTGGTGCCGTTTTTTCATGTGAAGCAGGCAGTGGCATTTGAAAGCAACTGATGCCCTAGTCCACTTGGATTTTAATGTGTGACTTAATATCGAGCTGGCGGCAGCTCAACTCACTGAAGTAAAAATGTGTGGACTCCAAGTACCAGCAAGCCGCGGGGTGCATGCCCCGCCCTTTGTGATTTATCAATTGAGTAGTCCCCGCCTAAATGATCCTGCCTCCAGACTCGAGTCAAAAGCCCCCGAGTAAGCGAATGCGAAACGCGTCGGGCATGACTCTACTTTGAAATGGACAGAGTTGCTGGCATGCTGTTTCCTTCCTGAATAAACCAACTTTGGCAATACTAACCGGTGATGTGGGTTCTTCCTTAACAGGCAACCTCTTTTGTTGGATGTATGCGGCCGGCCTGGGTCGCGGAGGAACCCCTGATGCAGTTCCTGCACCCCTGCTGAGCCGTCATCCGGCGGTTTGGCTCAAGGACACTGGTGCCGTTTTTTCATGTGAAGCAGGCAGTGGCATTTGAAAGCAACTGATGCCCTAGTCCACTTGGATTTTAATGTGTGACTTAATATCGAGCTGGCGGCAGCTCAACTCACTGAAGTAAAAATGTGTGGACTCCAAGTACCAGCAAGGCGCGGGGTGCATGCCCCGCCCTTTGTGATTTATCAATTGAGGAGTCCCCGCCTAAATGATCCTGCCTCCTGACTCGAGTCAAAAGCCCCCGAGGAAGCGAATGCGAAACGCGTCGGGCATGACTCTACTTTGAAATGGACAGAGTTGCTGGCATGCTGTTGCCTTCCTGAATAAACCAACTTTGGCAATACTAACCGGTGATGTGGGTTCTTCCTTAAGAGGCAACTTCTTTTGTTGGATGCATGCGGCCGGCCTGGGTCGCGGAGGAACCCCTGATGCAGTTCCTGCACCCCTGCTGAGCCGTCATCCGGCGGTTTGGCTCAAGGACACTGGTGCCGTTTTTTCATGTGAAGCAGGCAGTGGCATTTGAAAGCAACTGATGCCCTAGTCCACTTGGATTTTAATGTGTGACTTAATATCGAGCTGGCGGCAGCTCAACTCACTGAAGTAAAAATGTGTGGACTCCAAGTACCAGCAAGCCGCGGGGTGCATACCCCGCCCTTTGTGATTTATCAATTGAGGAGTCCCCGCCTAAATGATCCTGCCTCCAGACTCGAGTCAAAAGCCCCCGAGGAAGCGAATGCGAAACGCGTCGGGCATGACTCTACTTTGAAATGGACAGAGTTGCTGGCATGCTGTTGCCTTCCTGAATAAACCAACTTTGGCAATACTAACCGGTGATGTGGGTTCTTCCTTAACAGGCAACCTCTTTTGTTGGATATGTATATATATATATACATATATATATATATATATATATATATATATATATATATATATATATATATATATATATATATATATATATATGTTCATACAAATTGCCTGTAGCATAAGAGGCACACAGCAGGTCTCTCCCATCCGGGCTGCAAAGTCTCAGCACGCTTCACCACACTGCATACAATGAGATGCCCGACGCGTTTCTGGGGGGCTCCCCCCCCTTCATCAGGGGCTGCTTCCAGTCAGCTCTCGATGTGGGTCACATGTTTTATGGGCGTTTTCCATCAAGCAAATCCCTAGACAATCATGTGTCTTCACCTAGATGGAATTATGGGATTTGTAGTCCGGTCACATCGAGAGGCTGGGTGCATGATGCTTCCAATTCATACCTTGAGTAGGCTGCTTCTGTGCTTTAGCGCGCTGCAATAAAATGACGAGTCCTGCGCTCCTTCACAGTCAAAGAGTTTGAATGCTTTGAGCTCATACCGCTGCTCACCAGTACAAAGCAACAGGCGATGGTGCTCTCTCCGCGGTCAGGCCACCGCGTGGTAATGTTCATACAAATTGCCTGTAGCATAAGAGGCACACAGCAGGTCTCTCCCATCCGGGCTGCAAAGTCTCAGCACGCTTCACCACACTGCATACAATGAGATGCCCGACGCGTTTCTGGGGGGCTCCCCCCCTTCATCAGGGGCTGCTTCCAGTCAGCTCTCGATGTGGGTCACATGTTTTATGGGCGTTTTCCATCAAGCAAATCCCTAGACAATCATGTGTCTTCACCTAGATGGAATTATGGGATTTGTAGTCCGGTCACATCGAGAGGCTGGGTGCATGATGCTTCCAATTCATACCTTGAGTAGGCTGCTTCTGTGCTTTAGCGCGCTGCAATAAAATGACGAGTCCTGCGCTCCTTCACAGTCAAAGAGTTTGAATGCTTTGAGCTCATACCGCTGCTCACCAGTACAAAGCAACAGGCGATGGTGCTCTCTCCGCGGTCAGGCCACCGCGTGGTAATGTTCATACAAATTGCCTGTAGCATAAGAGGCACACAGCAGGTCTCTCCCATCCGGGCTGCAAAGTCTCAGCACGCTTCACCACACTGCATACAATGAGATGCCCGACGCGTTTCTGGGGGGCTCCCCCCCCTTCATCAGGGGCTGCTTCCAGTCAGCTCTCGATGTGGGTCACATGTTTTATGGGCGTTTTCCATCAAGCAAATCCCTAGACAATCATGTGTCTTCACCTAGATGGAATTATGGGATTTGTAGTCCGGTCACATCGAGAGGCTGGGTGCATGATGCTTCCAATTCATACCTTGAGTAGGCTGCTTCTGTGCTTTAGCGCGCTGCAATAAAATGACGAGTCCTGCGCTCCTTCACAGTCAAAGAGTTTGAATGCTTTGAGCTCATACCGCTGCTCACCAGTACAAAGCAACAGGCGATGGTGCTCTCTCCGCGGTCAGGCCACCGCGTGGTAATGTTCATACAAATTGCCTGTAGCATAAGAGGCACACAGCAGGTCTCTCCCATCCGGGCTGCAAAGTCTCAGCACGCTTCACCACACTGCATACAATGAGATGCCCGACGCGTTTCTGGGGGGCTCCCCCCCCTTCATCAGGGGCTGCTTCCAGTCAGCTCTCGATGTGGGTCACATGTTTTATGGGCGTTTTCCATCAAGCAAATCCCTAGACAATCATGTGTCTTCACCTAGATGGAATTATGGGATTTGTAGTCCGGTCACATCGAGAGGCTGGGTGCATGATGCTTCCAATTCATACCTTGAGTAGGCTGCTTCTGTGCTTTAGCGCGCTGCAATAAAATGACGAGTCCTGCGCTCCTTCACAGTCAAAGAGTTTGAATGCTTTGAGCTCATACCGCTGCTCACCAGTACAAAGCAACAGGCGATGGTGCTCTCTCCGCGGTCAGGCCACCGCGTGGTAATGTTCATACAAATTGCCTGTAGCATAAGAGGCACACAGCAGGTCTCTCCCATCCGGGCTGCAAAGTCTCAGCACGCTTCACCACACTGCATACAATGAGATGCCCGACGCGTTTCTGGGGGGCTCCACCCCCTTCATCAGGGGCTGCTTCCAGTCAGCTCTCGATGTGGGTCACATGTTTTATGGGCGTTTTCCATCAAGCAAATCCCTAGACAATCATGTGTCTTCACCTAGATGGAATTATGGGATTTGTAGTCCGGTCACATCGAGAGGCTGGGTGCATGATGCTTCCAATTCATACCTTGAGTAGGCTGCTTCTGTGCTTTAGCGCGCTGCAATAAAATGACGAGTCCTGCGCTCCTTCACAGTCAAAGAGTTTGAATGCTTTGAGCTCATACCGCTGCTCACCAGTACAAAGCAACAGGCGATGGTGCTCTCTCCGCGGTCAGGCCACCGCGTGGTAATGTTCATACAAATTGCCTGTAGCATAAGAGGCACACAGCAGGTCTCTCCCATCCGGGCTGCAAAGTCTCAGCACGCTTCACCACACTGCATACAATGAGATGCCCGACGCGTTTCTGGGGGGCTCCCCCCCCTTCATCAGGGGCTGCTTCCAGTCAGCTCTCGATGTGGGTCACATGTTTTATGGGCGTTTTCCATCAAGCAAATCCCTAGACAATCATGTGTCTTCACCTAGATGGAATTATGGGATTTGTAGTCCGGTCACATCGAGAGGCTGGGTGCATGATGCTTCCAATTCATACCTTGAGTAGGCTGCTTCTGTGCTTTAGCGCGCTGCAATAAAATGACGAGTCCTGCGCTCCTTCACAGTCAAAGAGTTTGAATGCTTTGAGCTCATACCGCTGCTCACCAGTACAAAGCAACAGGCGATGGTGCTCTCTCCGCGGTCAGGCCACCGCGTGGTAATGTTCATACAAATTGCCTGTAGCATAAGAGGCACACAGCAGGTCTCTCCCATCCGGGCTGCAAAGTCTCAGCACGCTTCACCACACTGCATACAATGAGATGCCCGACGCGTTTCTGGGGGGCTCCCCCCCCTTCATCAGGGGCTGCTTCCAGTCAGCTCTCGATGTGGGTCACATGTTTTATGGGCGTTTTCCATCAAGCAAATCTCTAGACAATCATGTGTCTTCACCTAGATGGAATTATGGGATTTGTAGTCCGGTCACATCGAGAGGCTGGGTGCATGATGCTTCCAATTCATACCTTGAGTAGGCTGCTTCTGTGCTTTAGCGCGCTGCAATAAAATGACGAGTCCTGCGCTCCTTCACAGTCAAAGAGTTTGAATGCTTTGAGCTCATACCGCTGCTCACCAGTACAAAGCAACAGGCGATGGTGCTCTCTCCGCGGTCAGGCCACCGCGTGGTAATGTTCATACAAATTGCCTGTAGCATAAGAGGCACACAGCAGGTCTCTCCCATCCGGGCTGCAAAGTCTCAGCACGCTTCACCACACTGCATACAATGAGATGCCCGACGCGTTTCTGGGGGGCTCCCCCCCCTTCATCAGGGGCTGCTTCCAGTCAGCTCTCGATGTGGGTCACATGTTTTATGGGCGTTTTCCATCAAGCAAATCCCTAGACAATCATGTGTCTTCACCTAGATGGAATTATGGGATTTGTAGTCCGGTCACATCGAGAGGCTGGGTGCATGATGCTTCCAATTCATACCTTGAGTAGGCTGCTTCTGTGCTTTAGCGCGCTGCAATAAAATGACGAGTCCTGCGCTCCTTCACAGTCAAAGAGTTTGAATGCTTTGAGCTCATACCGCTGCTCACCAGTACAAAGCAACAGGCGATGGTGTTCTCTCCGCGGTCAGGCCACCGCGTGGTAATGTTCATACAAATTGCCTGTAGCATAAGAGGCACACAGCAGGTCTCTCCCATCCGGGCTGCAAAGTCTCAGCACGCTTCACCACACTGCATACAATGAGATGCCCGACGCGTTTCTGGGGGGCTCCCCCCCCTTCATCAGGGGCTGCTTCCAGTCAGCTCTCGATGTGGGTCACATGTTTTATGGGCGTTTTCCATCAAGCAAATCCCTAGACAATCATGTGTCTTCACCTAGATGGAATTATGGGATTTGTAGTCCGGTCACATCGAGAGGCTGGGTGCATGATGCTTCCAATTCATACCTTGAGTAGGCTGCTTCTGTGCTTTAGCGCGCTGCAATAAAATGACGAGTCCTGCGCTCCTTCACAGTCAAAGAGTTTGAATGCTTTGAGCTCATACCGCTGCTCACCAGTACAAAGCAACAGGCGATGGTGCTCTCTCCGCGGTCAGGCCACCGCGTGGTAATGTTCATACAAATTGCCTGTAGCATAAGAGGCACACAGCAGGTCTCTCCCATCCGGGCTGCAAAGTCTCAGCACGCTTCACCACACTGCATACAATGAGATGCCCGACGCGTTTCTGGGGGGCTCCCCCCCCTTCATCAGGGGCTGCTTCCAGTCAGCTCTCGATGTAGGTCACATGTTTTATGGGCGTTTTCCATCAAGCAAATCCCTAGACAATCATGTGTCTTCACCTAGATGGAATTATGGGATTTGTAGTCCGGTCACATCGAGAGGCTGGGTGCATGATGCTTCCAATTCATACCTTGAGTAGGCTGCTTCTGTGCTTTAGCGCGCTGCAATAAAATGACGAGTCCTGCGCTCCTTCACAGTCAAAGAGTTTGAATGCTTTGAGCTCATACCGCTGCTCACCAGTACAAAGCAACAGGCGATGGTGCTCTCTCCGCCTTCAGGCCACCGCGTGGTAATGTTCATACAAATTGCCTGTAGCATAAGAGGCACACAGCAGGTCTCTCCCATCCGGGCTGCAAAGTCTCAGCACGCTTCACCACACTGCATACAATGAGATGCCCGACGCGTTTCTGGGGGGCTCCCCCCCCTTCATCAGGGGCTGCTTCCAGTCAGCTCTCGATGTGGGTCACATGTTTTATGGGCGTTTTCCATCAAGCAAATCCCTAGACAATCATGTGTCTTCACCTAGATGGAATTATGGGATTTGTAGTCCGGTCACATCGAGAGGCTGGGTGCATGATGCTTCCAATTCATACCTTGAGTAGGCTGCTTCTGTGCTTTAGCGCGCTGCAATAAAATGACGAGTCCTGCGCTCCTTCACAGTCAAAGAGTTTGAATGCTTTGAGCTCATACCGCTGCTCACCAGTACAAAGCAACAGGCGATGGTGCTCTCTCCGCGGTCAGGCCACCGCGTGGTAATGTTCATACAAATTGCCTGTAGCATAAGAGGCACACAGCAGGTCTCTCCCATCCGGGCTGCAAAGTCTCAGCACGCTTCACCACACTGCATACAATGAGATGCCCGACGCGTTTCTGGGGGGCTCCCCCCCCTTCATCAGGGGCTGCTTCCAGTCAGCTCTCGAATTTGTATGAACATTACCACGCGGTGGCCTGACCGCGGAGAGAGCACCATCGCCTGTTGCTTTGTACTGGTGAGCAGCGGTATGAGCTCAAAGCATTCAAACTCTTTGACTGTGAAGGAGCGCAGGATTCGTCATTTTATTGCAGCGCGCTAAAGCACAGAAGCAGCCTACTCAAGGTATGAATTGGAAGCATCATGCACCCAGCCTCTCGATGTGACCGGACTACAAATCCCATAATTCCATCTAGGTGAAGACACATGTTTGTCTAGGGATTTGCTTGATGGAAAACGCCCATAAAACATGTGACCCACATCGAGAGCTGACTGGAAGCAGCCCCTGATGAAAGGGGGGGGAGCCCCCCAGAAACGCGTCGGGCATCTCATTGTATGCAGTGTGGTGAAGC
Organism: Lissotriton vulgaris; assembly: GCF_964263255.1. NCBI lineage: Eukaryota > Metazoa > Chordata > Amphibia > Caudata > Salamandridae > Lissotriton > Lissotriton vulgaris. Next base: position 453,750,095 of record NC_141691.1, on the reverse strand, counting down.
GTGCTGAGACTTTGCAGCCCGGATGGGAGAGACCTGCTGTGTGCCTCTTATGCTACAGGCAATTTGTATGAACATTACCACGCGGTGGCCTGACCGCGGAGAGAGCACCATCGCCTGTTGCTTTGTACTGGTGAGCAGCGGTATGAGCTCAAAGCATTCAAACTCTTTGACTGTGAAGGAGCGCAGGACTCGTCATTTTATTGCAGCGCGCTAAAGCACAGAAGCAGCCTACTCAAGGTATGAATTGGAAGCATCATGCACCCAGCCTCTCGATGTGACCGGACTACAAATCCCATAATTCCATCTAGGTGAAGACACATGATTGTCTAGGGATTTGCTTGATGGAAAACGCCCATAAAACATGTGACCCACATCGAGAGCTGACTGGAAGCAGCCCCTGATGAAAGGGGGGGGAGCCCCCCAGAAACGCGTCGGGCATCTCATTGTATGCAGTGTGGTGAAGCGTGCTGAGACTTTGCAGCCCGGATGGGAGAGACCTGCTGTGTGCCTCTTATGCTACAGGCAATTTGTATGAACATTACCACGCGGTGGCCTGACCGCGGAGAGAGCACCATCGCCTGTTGCTTTGTACTGGTGAGCAGCGGTATGAGCTCAAAGCATTCAAACTCTTTGACTGTGAAGGAGCGCAGGACTCGTCATTTTATTGCAGCGCGCTAAAGCACAGAAGCAGCCTACTCAAGGTATGAATTGGAAGCATCATGCACCCAGCCTCTCGATGTGACCGGACTACAAATCCCATAATTCCATCTAGGTGAAGACACATGATTGTCTAGGGATTTGCTTGATGGAAAACGCCCATAAAACATGTGACCCACATCGAGAGCTGACTGGAAGCAGCCCCTGATGAAAGGGGGGGGAGCCCCCCAGAAACGCGTCGGGCATCTCATTGTATGCAGTGTGGTGAAGCGTGCTGAGACTTTGCAGCCCGGATGGGAGAGACCTGCTGTGTGCCTCTTATGCTACAGGCAATTTGTATGAATATATATATATATATATATATATATATATATATATATATATATATATATATATATATATATATATATATATATATATATATATATATATAAGAATTCACAATCCTGAGGTGCCAGCAACCAAGCTCCAACACAGACCAGGTACAGACCACAACAAGGGTTTTTTCGGGAGAATAGAGTGCTTTATTCCATCAATGGGAACGGCAACATGACGCGTTTCATCCGGGGAACCCGGACTTGATCACTTGACAGACCCAGAGAAACATATGGTTAAGTGCTGGCAGTACTATCATATGGCCCCTCCCATAGTATCAAAGACATAGAAGAAATACTGTTTACGATAAACACGGCTGGAGAGCTTCACAAATTAATCAAAGTATAAACTTAAAATAAGTATACAAATTGACAAGTTCATCTTATCCCGAAATTACGAACAGAAATATTTTCAAAATCAAGGGAACAGATTAAAAAACCCCAGATAAATACTTAATGATATCCTATACAACGATAAAAAAGATGAACAAAATACAAGTATAGGGCAAGTGCCCAAATTCATAGTCAGCCAGTTCAAAATTATCATGAAAGTTATTGAATAGTATGTCTAGTTATATGGGGGCCATTATGTAAAAACCAGCAAAAACGTTAAAAACCACATACTAGAGTTGTGCAAAAATAGTGCAAAAAATAAAATCCATACAATGGACAAGAGCAAGATAATTGGTAAAATTAGTTAATTATCTACAGCATAACGCAAGGTATTTCAAGGTGACAAAAGTGCAAAATGCAATAAAGTGCAAATCATCGGCAAATATAAGCATGTATAAGGAGGGAATTAGATAAGGGAAAGTACAAAAATTACTGCATTCTGAGAGTAATAAATTAACAAATAGTAGGATATAATTCCAATAACCTGATCAGAGAAGGACCCAATTGCAACAAAGTTAAAAAGTCTCATAGTTGATATACAGAGGCATATGTTTATCCACAGAAAAATCACAAAGCTATTAATTCATCAATCGTCAAATCATCCTCAGCACAATATAAAAATAGCTAAAACCTTATAAATAGGTTAAAACCCTTTTAAATACTGTGCAAATAATGGAGTAAAATATTTACAAGAAGTTATGAAGATCTTCCCCCATGTTGAGGCCATTAGGAATCTTGCTGTTAAGACGAACTATATAATGGCTTTCCAATTGTCTTAATTTCTTTTCTCTATCTCCTCCTCTTTTAGATAAGGGGACCGCATCAATAACAAAGTATTGTAAATCATTAAGATTGTTATTGTGGACCAATTTAAAATGACGTGCCACAGGGTAGTTTGGGTCAGAGTTGACTATGGCACGGAGATGCTGTAAAATGTGGTTAAAAAAGCTGTAGTAAATTAATAAGTTAATTTAATACTTAATATTTACAGACTCATAATTTTTGCCATAAATCGGAAAGAATATGATACGTGCTGTAGAAGAGAGCATTGTGGTGAATTGGATATCGTTTAAGAATGGCTCTGCAAAGTATAGAAAAACACGTAATATTGACGTTTACCGTGTTAAGATGGCCGACAGGCTTTTTTGTGTATAGTCCTATGTTGATGTCCACACTTGAGAATATTTTTTTGCACTCTTTCTTTATTTAATGTCGGCTAAAGATACAAACAATTACCCGTGACCAAGGCGAAACTCGTTGGGTTTTTGAAAGTTTGGCTTGGTATGGAATAAAGTCTTCCAAACCATACTATCTTCTGACGGATATTATTGCTGAGAGTGCATTTAGTACTGGAAAGTACGAGGTGGAACAGATTTGTACAGGGCGACCTTGTGCCCTGGTTTGCACCGACGCCAAAAAGAGTCCCGGTCGTAATACAAGGATAGTGGAAAGGAGTAAATACTAACAAGACCGGTTGACCGCTACGATAAGGAGCGCCTTGGATTTGTTTTGCCGCGGTTTCGTATGGTACCGGTATCATGGAGTGAGAAGAAACGCCATAACGGATTGCCGGAAGGTGAGACTGAGAGGTATTTGTGACGGGATATTTTGAAATATCGAGGGTAATCCGTTACCTATACAAGCGTTCTTAAATAGCTCCTGGGAAGCTCATTGAACCAATAGCCCTATTGCTGCCGTGGGGCGGTACTGCTTCTGTCTACTGATCGTGGATGGAGTTGTGGGGTGGAGGGTTCGGGGACTACATGGTAGGGGCTACCACCCTCCCATTAGTGAGAGGGACACTGAGGGAAGGAGGGTGAGTTCACTGTTCTGTTTGGGATGTTGGGATCCATTTGTATGGGTGGGCCCGGGCCCTCTGTTTTGGTCCCGAGACTACCCATGCCGCGACAGGTACTTCATAGTTCGTTGAGGTATAGGGTGGGGGGAGGCGGGGCACGGGTGGCCGGAAATGTGGCTGCTGAGTTGGGGATCGGAACTGTTTGGGGCTGAGGGTCTGAGGGGTTGGTGGGTATTTTGGGGGTAGAAGGTAGAGAGGGGGGATGGGGGTTCCGGTCGGGTTGGGGTACTGGGGCAGGGGGAGGGGACTGCATGTGTGTTTCGCAATGATGTTCTGTACGGTGTGCGATGGGTGGCGTTGGCGCAAGGGGCCCGCATGGTGGATCCCACTGGACTATGGCTGAAACGACTCATAGACTCCCTGAAGACTCTATGCGGGTGATTACGTGGAATGTCAGGGGACTACTGGACAAAATTAAACGTGGGGCAGTGTTACGATGCGGGAAAAAGGAAGTAGCAGATGTACTTTTGCTTCAAGAAACTCACATGATGGGCACAAAGGTACTGGGCCTGCAGAGGTTTGGTTATCAGCAGGTTTTCCATGCGGGGTTTTCAAGGGGATCTAGGGGAGTGGCCATTTTGATACACCGCAGGGTGGCGTATGTCCACGAGAAGCAATGGGTGGATCCACAGGGTCGTTACCTGTTTGTTAAGGGCATGGTAGGCACGGAGTCCGTGGTGTTTGGGAGTGTCTATGCCCCCCCCTGCAGTGGGTCCTGGCTGAGCGGCTGTTTGCGGTGTGGGAGGACATATCCGGATCTCTGGCAGTGATTAGGGGAGATTGGAATGACGTGATGGACGTATGTGTGGATCGCCGGAGGCGCCGGGTGGCGACCGAGACCCCCCGCCTTCCCCCCCACCCTCCAGACTGCATGCTATGCTTGAGGTGCTGGGCTGGGTGGATACTTGGCGCCATATGCACCCTGCAGTCCGTGAGTATACCTATGTATACCTATGTATCAGCAGTGCATGGCTCCTTCTCGCGGTTGGATTATGTGTTTGTGCCTAGAGAATGCTTGTGCAGGGTGAAGAGCGCTGAAATCTTGCCGAGGGGCCTGTCCGACCACTCCCCAGTCTCAGTTAGAGTAGACCTCCTTCGGAAACGGCAGCCGTTTAGATGGAGAATGTCCGCGTGGCATCTCCTGCAACCCGCCTATGCTAAACACCTGCGTGAAACCATAGACCACTATTGGCGTGAAAACCTAGTGGAGGGTGTCGATGTGGGAGTGGTGTGGGAGGCTATGAAACCTACCATACGGGGGGTGGATATTGCATGGTGCTCCGCGGCCCGTCGGAAGCGTCGAGAACAGACTACGGAGGCGGCTGCGCGAGTGGCGACCCTGGAACAGGAGAACCGGGAGGGGGGCGATGACGTCGGGCTACGGCTGCTTCTACAGGCACAGCAATCGTACGCATCCATGTTGATGGTTGAAGCCAAACTGGCGTGGCTGGCCACAAGAAGTAGGGTGTACCAATGGGGGGACAAGTCATGCTCAATGCTCCATAGACTGTGCCAGCACAACTTCCAACCCCTCACACTGCCGGGTCTCAGGAATGACGGCGGGGAGGTCTTGACCGACTCAAACGAGTTGGCAGGGAGCTTCACCACATACTTTACAGCCCAGTACGCCCCATGTGACCAATTGTCAGGGGACGAGATAGCCAGATTTCTCGCGGAGTTGCCGCCTATACCGGTATCGGATGAGACCAGGAAGGCCCTAGATGCACCTCTCACAGCAGAGGAGCTGGGAGACGCTCTGGGACAACTCAATGCTGGAAAGGCCCCTGGCCCGAGTGGCTACCCATGTGAATTTTTCAAAACATTTCATGTACAGCTGGGGCCACACTATCGCCGGGCGTTGGAGGTGACACGTGAGCGGGGCGTACTGCCCCCGGACTGCGCCATGCTGAAATAGAGGTCTTTCAGAAACCTGGTAGACCCCCAGATAGCCATGATTCATATAGGCCCATCTCCCTAATTAATATTGAGGCTAAGATATTGGCCAAGGCCCTGGCGAACCGACTTTCTCCGCATATCACGGATCTGGTCCATTCGGACCAAGCCGGATTCATGCCCCACAGGGCAACGCGACACAACATCCGACGTGCGCAGGCGGCGATCAACGCCGTTGGGCCCTTGGGGGACCAGGCGGCGTTATTGCTGGCCGACATCAACAAGGCCTTCGACTCTGTTAGCTAGTCGTACTTATTCGCACTACTGCCTTGTCTCAACCTGGGCCCGGTTTTCTTGTCATATGTCAAACTCCTCTATACAGACATCACGGCCTCGGTGCGGGTCGCCGGGGCGGTGTCAGAGACATTTCGCATTGGCCGCGGGACCAGACAGGGGTGCCCTCTTTCCCCTTACTTATTTGCTCTGGCCATGGATCCCCTGGCTGCCAGGTTGCGCCTCGATGCGCTGATACGGGGTTTTGTGTGGAATGCCACCCTGTCGGATAAAATTGCGTTATACGCGGACGATGTCCTCTTCTTCCTTACCGACTTGCAGCGCTCGGGCCCGCGTGACTAGAAGTTATGCAACGGTTTGGGGAGGCCTCAGGCTTATATCTGAACCTACACAAGTCCACTCTATGGGTACTGGGAGGGGGCGCGGTGACTGATCCCTGGGCGTCAGGGCTGTGGATGGCTACAGATGGTCTGAAGTACCTTGGAGTGTTTCTCTCCGACTCGGCGGACACTGCCTGGAACCGCAACCTACTGCCCATCTGGGAGCGGGTCCAGACAGATGTAAAAACTTGGTCTCGAATGCCCCTGTCAATCTTTGGCAGATCTGCAATTTTCAAGATGGTTGCACTCCCGCGCCTACTCTACCAACTACAGAACCATCCCTATCCGATCTCACCCCAGTGGTTTAGACAGGTCAACTCGGTCTTGGGCCGTTTTCTTTGGGCTGGGGGAGCAGCCAGGGTGGCACTGCGTACGTGCTTTTTATCCACCTACTGTGGGGGCTTGGCCACCTCGGATCTGCAGTCGTATTATCAAGCCGCTCATCTTCTCATTCTGAATGAGTGGTGGTATGGTGACGTGGAGACCCGGCCTATGCCCTGGAATGCACTTTGATGGGCGATAACTCGCTTCACACCATCCTTTACTCACCCCGGCTGTGCCGCTCGTTGCCGAGAGTCACTAGACTCGTCTTTGCTGTGTGGCGGCAGGCCCTGCGCCGCATGGGCTGGTGGGGCAAGCTGACCGCGGAAATGCCACTGTGGCGTAACGGCATGCTACCTGAACTGTCTAAGCTATCGGGCTTCGATGGCTGGGACGCAATAGGTATCTCGCAGCTAGGCCATGTGATGTCCGGGACGACACTCAAGTCCTTTCAGGCGCTTAGCACCAAATTTGATATGCCCCAATCTCAATTTTTTCGATACCTACAATTCCGGCACGCGCTGACGCCCAGTGTTACCAACCTCGACTCACTTCCTGAATTCAGCCCGCTTGAGGCGAAGGTCTTCAGTGGCGACCTTGGGGATAAAAAGGTGTCGCGTATTTACCAGACAATGGTCATCCACTGTTCCTCCACTCTTCTTCCGCTAAAGACAACCTGGGAGGCGGTTATCGGTCCGTTAGATGAGGATGATTGGCGGGAGGCCTTAGAATCCCCGAGGGGAGCGGCTATTGCAATACGGTTTCGACTAATACAATTCAAGATTCTCCTTAGGGCCTACTACACCCGTGAGCGTCTGTGGAAGGCGGGCCTGATTGAGTCCCCGGAGTGTCTGAGATGTGGAGTGGAAGTGGGCACGCTGCTCCACACGGTGTGGTCGTGCCCCAGACTGGTTGGCTTCTGGAGGGGTGTATGGATGCCTGTTGGAGGTGCTGGCCTGGACCCTCCCCCGTACTCATCCCCTGGGTCTGTTGCACATTCTAGAGGGGGTTGGTGGCAATATTTACAAGCGACACTTGCTCCTCCTGGGGCTGGTGGTAGCTAAGAGAGACCTGGCCCGAGCATGGAAAGATGTGAGGACCCCCCCCCTGAGTGCATGGAAGGCTGGCATAGACTTCTGTATGGGTCTGGAGCGACCAATCTTTGAAGCACGGGGATGCCCCCGCAAGCACTTTAAGGTATGGAAGAGGTGGGCGGACTACAGGGGCTTGACGCTGGACCCCCCGGAGGAGCAAGAGGAGGACCTTTAGTCCCATAATGTCAGGAGAGCCCGTTTCTTGCGCCTAAACATTGCCACGTCAGGAACTTACATTAGCATAGTTCATACACACATGCAGGGGGTTAGGGCGGGTTCCAGGGAGGGTTCTGGGAGTTGGGTGGGTGGAAAACTGAGGAGATGAAGGTGGGATAAATGTTTCCTTGTATCCTTGATTTGCATTGGTTCCTCGATTGGACACTCAGTCCTATGTTGCACTTGTATCAAAATGTCTGGTGGTATCATCCTGAATTTGGGGTGCCACTCTATTTCTTGTGCCCATCTTTATCAATAAAATTGTTGTGAAAAAAAAAAACTCCTGGGAAAGTATCACACGTGGTTAATAGGGATGAAATAAGATCCTGGGCGGCTTGTCTATCAACCACGTCTAAAGGTACCTTTTTGTAGCAGCGTTCCCCAATAAGACTAGAGCGAAGAAGTGGTGAGAGTTGTTACAGGGGTTGCAATATTGCCGCGGTATTCCATTGGTGGGGAATATACATGGATGTAACAAAGGAAGCAGCTTACCAAGCGGATGTTTAAAATACAATAAATATATCTGAAATAAGCCAAACTATGGAACAGGATATGGAAGCACGAAGGAGGCTGAGAGCCGTAACGATGTTTACACAAAATGCAGGACAAACGAATATGAGTGAAGATAAAACTGATGCCTCGACCTCTTTGAATCAAAAGTACATGAAGTTAGAAAAATTGATGCGCAAAGAACTATCCAAGTGGTGGGAGGCAATAACTCCAGAAAAATATCAAGAAGAGAAACAAGTACACAGAGGTCTCAGAATGCTTATTGCCCCCTCATACGAAGACCAAGACCCTGAATTGGCTAATGAATGGGCAGCAAATTTAATGGATTGTTCGAACCGCATGCTTTCAATACTTATAAAGTTTGCTTGGAAGGAACGTGCATCAGTTTTGAAAATGATTGCGGATTTAAAAGAGGAGATTGAAAAGGAAGAAAGTGATGACATCTATAAAACCAAAATGGAAGAAATGTCTAAGAGGATTATGAAACATGAGGAAGAAATAATCATGAAAAAAGAACGAAAATTCTTGAGAGATAAAATCGATTATCAATCTGGCAGGATCTTCACGTTCAGTAAAAAGTATGACAACATTGGCAAAAAAGTGACAACAAGTAATGCGACGATGGAAGGAGCAGAAAGCGAAATAAGTGAAAGCGATGTCTCAGATGATGGTACTTTGTTACCAGAAAAAGCACCCAATACTCTGCCAAATTTTTGGAAGGAATTCCGCATGATGAATCAGAACCAAAATTCGCAAAGCTGGCAAATAGACCGTGGCCGGGGGCGAGGAAGGGGCTTCACCGGACACAGCAGGGGAAGAGGAAGGCAAACAGGAGGAATGCCCACAACCTCAAATCAACAAGGAGGGGCGGCTGCGGGAAAAATCATAAGCCCGGTATCGGGAGTGGAGACGAGAGGACGGAAGAAACAACAAGGAAAATAAGGAACACAAAGAATGTGGTAAATCTCTCAAATAGATCAATTACTGATGTTGAATTTGATGTTTTAAGTTTCGGGCTTTCCTTTTGTCCCACTACTGACTTTTCTTACTCCCAAGAAAGAATATACCTTTACAAGTTCACTCGCAAATTAAGGCTTCGTAAATGGCACAAACTTAAAGTAAAAAGCACAATACCAACTAAAAATGTGGTGCCGGCAGTAGAATCAGTTAATGAAGTAGAAGCCTTGATTGTATTAAAGGAACTTGAATATGAGGAAGTGGACTCCACGCCACTTGATGCAGTTGCTTTGGGTTTCACTGTGAATTTGAATTGCCCAAACGACTTTAAGCCAAAATTGATGTTTAATCCTACCCTACCCCCATATGGCATTGATATTTTTGAGGATTTGATGATTAAGGATTTAAAAACTATGGTAAGAAAAAAGAGAAAATGGAATCAAGATAATTTATTGAAACAAGAGAGGATGGCGATAAAATGCTTGCAGATGGATCAAAGTATCATTATCCATCAATCAGATAAAGGGGGGAATGTGGTTGTTCAAAATGTAAGCGACTACATTAAAGAAGGCATGCGGCAGCTAATGAATATGGACTGCTATGAACAGACTTCTAACAATGAGATTAAGGAGTCCACTATAAGATACCATCAAATGCTCAAAGAGTGGCACACAAGTAAACTCCTGGAATGGGAAGAATACTCCTTTATGCTTAATCGCACACCCAAAGTGGCAATATTATATCTATTGCCCAAATTGCACAAAAACTCTGAACAACCACCTGGGAGACCAATTGTTTCCTGTATGAATTCCCTATTGGAAAGAACATCCCAATACATAGACTTCTTTTTACGCCCATTTGTAGAAAGTTTACCCTCTTACTTAAAAGACAGCCGTGACTTTCTCAATAAAATCAGAGAGATTACATGGGAGGAACATTTTCTCTTGATAACATTGGATGTCAGCAGCCTTTATACATCCATCAAGCATACTGACGGCTTGAAAGCATGCGAGTATTATCTGAAATTTCGCTCCATCTCGTTTTTTGACCACAATCAAATGCTTTTACAAATGATCCAATTCTGTCTGGAAAACAATTTTTTTATTTTTAATGAATTGTTTATTAGACAAAAGCAGGGGACTGCGATGAGCACTTGCTTTGATCCAAGTTACGCCAACCTCTTTATGGGGTGGTGGGAGCGGCAAGTGCCCAGTCGCTATGACAATTATCACAACCATGTGGTTTCATGGTTCCTCTATATAGACGACTTATTTGTCGTCTGGAAGGGGAGCCTTGAACAAGCCACAGTATTCATTCATCATTTGAATGATAATGATGTCAACTTGCGATTTGAAAGCACAATATGTAAAGAAAAAGCAATATTTTTGGATATCGAGATTACTGTAGTCAACAACAGGTTAACATCTAGCTTACACCGTAAGGAAACTGCTGGTAACACCCTGTTACATGCAGAAAGCAGCCATCCAAAATCTCTAATCTACAGTATTCCCTACGGGGAATTTCTTTGTGCTCGAAAGAACTGTAGTAATGAATCTGAGTATCAGAAGGAATGTCAGGTGATGAAACAACATTTCACCGAAAGGGGATATGGCCAAAAATGTATAAATGATGCCTACTCCAAAGCATAAAGTTTGATGCAAGCAGATCTTCTAGTCCCTAAAAAAAGAGAGCCTGAAGATGGTATTATTAGGTATATCTCCACCTTTAATTCTAAATCAGGTGATTTACGCAAACGTCTAAACAAACATTGGAAAATGCTGCATACAGAACCAACATTAAGCGAGGTGTTAAAGAATTCCCCTAACGTGACTTACAGAAAAAGTAACTCCCTGAAGACTCTGTAAAAATGAGATCGCCTTGCGGAAATCTATGTTCAGGGAGATACAGGGTTTCTATGTTTGCATGAAATGCAAAGCATGCAAACATAGTTCCAATGTAAAAACCGTTTTTTATCCACTATCCAAATCTGAGAAGAAGATTGAAAAACATCTAACATGCCTATCAGACTACTGTGTCTACATTTTAATGTGCCCCTGTGAAAAGAAGTATGTTGGGAGCACGATGTTCCCCGCAAAGAAAAGAATATTGGAACATATGCGGGCAATTGCCAATAAAGATAAATTGTCTCCAATAGCTCGTCATTTTGAAGAGTTGCACAATGGGAATCGCAATCTATTACGGTTCTTTGTGATCGATAGGGTCCCCCAGTCCAACAGAGGTGGTAACAGAATCCGTAAGCTGCGACAAATGGAGTCTAAATTTATTCTAGAGCTTAACACTAAAATTCCGGAAGGGTTGAACTCCGAAGAGGAGATGAACTGGTTCCTGGGAGAGTAGATATGCTGTAAAAGTGTATACATAAGATGAATTTATATGGTCAAAAAAATGCTAAAATGTCACAATTGTCAATTTGATGTAAAGTTGGTTATACTATATAATGATATGTCTTTCTGTATCCTTCGTTTGACTTCCTAGATCGTTTTTAATGAATTTTAATTCACTGATTTAATAATGTGGATGTGAACACCTACAACATAGAATGAGCCACCAATACACATTTCAATTTTCTTTCAGGTATACAAATATGAAAATATGTCTGAAAAATATGAGAATCATGAACACTCCTAGAAGTCAGAAATGTTACCTACAATGAACACTAGTGACAATGACCCAAATGAACTTAAAGTGGTGCATTTATCTATTAACTGTTGAAATGAACATTAGTGACAATGACCAAAATGAACTTAAAGTGGTACATTTATCTATTAATTATTTACTCACTTGGGAATAATATGAATAACCTATGGTAACTGTGATTTTGTCCTTGTTCGAGGTGATATACTTACCCACTTGTGTAGTATCGGGTTCCCAAGGCCTACATGCTCCGAAGATAACCCACTTACATTGAAAGAACTGTTGGCACGGAAACTGAAAAATTCAAAGAACAAGTTTATTAAGACCCCATGGGGTGGTGGTACATTCCTACAGCACCCTTCGGTAATGCAAGAAGTATCACACCGAACATCGGTGTGACCCGTTCTTTTATACAATTTGCAGGTAATAAAACGATAGGCGGTACAGAATTACAGAGCGTTATGTACATATATGGTCATTTTTGGAACACAGCCAGCTCATTGGAGGGGTTACAACCCCGCTGGTCAGTTTGGCGGCACATTCCTGAGGGGTGACTGGTCAGTTGGGACTACGCATGTACAGGCTTGACCGTTACTAAAAATAGCCTGTTGCTGGGCAAACTCGAGTGGTCAGTGGCACGGACAAAGGACTAAAGGGCATGCTGGCCACGAGGCTGCTCATGATCTAAGATGGCCGCCGTAACAAACAAGATGGCGATTCCAAGTATAGCCAAGTTAAGCAGGAAAACGTGTAGCACAGCTAAGCGCTAACCCGGCCATTGTCAAATTACGACAGACGACCCTTTTAGCGTTTAGCTGAGGCTACCTCATAGTGAACATAATCAGGGTGTTCATCTTCAATATCAATTAGCATTATTTGAGCTACTTCTTTATGAAGCATCATTTTCTTGTGAGCAAGAGCTCGTCTTGATGGTATGCAAGCCGATAAGCACATGGAACATAAAGCTGGACCACATTGTATACATAAACATACAAAAAACAATATCCCGACAATGATGCATAGAATCGTTAGCAGTTTCCAACCCCAAGTGGTAAGCATTGACCAGAACCATCCGGAAAGAGTCCAAGTTCCATTGTACGGGTGTATTTCAGCGGCAATCTTATGCAATTTCGAAATAGCATCAGAAACAGATGGTGAGTTATCAGGCACATACACGCAGCAGCTACTTCCGATGATTCTACATGCCCCCCCCACGGTCAGCTAGAACTACATCTAGAACCATTCTATTCTGGAGCGTAACAATCCTAGAAATCTGGAGTTCTTCAGTAATATTCCCTAGTGCAATAGCAGTATCATTGGCTACAGCCTCAACAACACGGGTCAATCGTCGTATTTTCCGACTATTCAAAGCAGCCCCCACAAAGGAAAACAATCCCAAATTGAAATCCACATATTGTTGCAAAGCAGTGTCAGTCTGGTCGATGTCGTCCAGAACAACAGTACGTTTAACACGATTCAACACGAAGTCGTGATAAAGTACATTGTCATTATGATACATTGGTGGGGCAATGAATACAGGGGGCAATACAAAAGATACATAACAAGTGCCTAACCATCCCAACGGGAGCTGATGATAACCCTTCGTTCCACAAATAAAATAAGTATTGCGAGATGCTACAAATGATATACCATTTGGGCTATCAAACGTAAGTGTAGTGTTGCATTCACTTTTCCCAACCGGGATTGTACCTTTATTGCGTATACACAAATCAGCTTTAGTAGCAATAACATTAATAACATGTGGACTGGATACGTTGATGTTCCGTTGGTTGCTGTAAACACGCGGGGCAGATGCATTATTGGGGCAGTATTCCTCCCATTCAAATCGAGTACCCTCAGCTCGTGGATACCCATCCCGGTCATGGTAGCAAATTTTATTCAAACGGAAAAGCACCCCCCCTTTTGTTGGCCATCTCAAAGTGAAGAGAAGGGTGTACCAGGCATTGCAAGATCCATTATGTGAGAACGGGAGTGGAATGAGTGGAGTGCCCCCTTTCTTCTGGTGCCCGGGCAACATCCCACACACCCAACAATTAGATGTATTTGTCATATTATGCGTATGATGCAGGATCTGAATAAAGCTATTGTTCAAATAAGTCTGTCGGTGACGTTCTTCATGGTAAGGCAAAGTGAAGTGAAAATGTTCAGATGGAGCTGGGGTAGTCGGCAGCAAATGTTCACGTGCAGGCACCACAAGTTCAACTACCCAAGCTATCACTGCTATTACCATAATGGTCAAGACGAAAAGGATGGCACCAAGTATTCTTTTGTCTCGCGATGCAGAAGACGCCATAGTTCACTAAGTTCTCAATGTCTTAAATGGTTAGAAAAGTTCACAAAGTCTCAAATGTACATGTGTGTATTTACACCTAAAAAAGGAAAAATACGGTGCTGAGCACCGAGGTAGCCGTTGTTTTCTTCTCCGGGGTCAAGACGGGTGTCGCTACTCTTGGCAGAACTGATCCCCCCCCTTGAGATTCCCGGCTTCCGTTTCACAAACCCCAGAGCGGTAACCAACCAGTCTCGAAAACCAAAAAATCTTCTTATCGTGGCCGCAGATTATAGCGCTCTCGTCCAGAAACAGTGTGGTCCGGGAAGGCTCCCTCTACTTCGGCCGACGTCACAGCTGGGCTCTTTTCTTTCTCCAAAATCTCCTTGTATTCGGTCAACACAGCAGGATTCACTAGATCAGGAGAAACACGACGGCAGTGGGTTGAGTGCACCCACCGCTTTCTGTTGGTCACTCGTACAGCTGTTTGAGTCGCCAGGAGGACCTGCTCGGGGCCACGCCACCTCGGTTCCAAGCTGTTCGCCCTCTCAAACGACTTTATCATGACAAAGTCACCAGGGTGAAGATTGTGGCCCTCTCCAGTAGAGTTGTCAGGGAGCGCTTCTCGAACCTGTTGATGAATAGAAAGCAAATCATTTGTTAATCGTGCCAAATAATCGTTCATCATTATACAAGGCACATCATGTATCAATCGCGGCTTAGGCACTCCCCAAATATTCATAGGCCTTCCAAACACCACTTCATATGGTGTGAGGCCTGTTCGAGAGTGGGGCACTGATCTGAGAGAGAGCAATGCTAGCGGTAAGGCATCCGGCCACTTCAATGTCGTAGACACCACAATCTTAGCCAGTTTTAGTTTCAACGTGGCATTATACCGCTCAACAAGACCTGCCGACTGAGGGTGGAACACAGCATGAAACTTCTGCTGAATCCCCAAGCCTTTCAGCACATACTCCACAATTTTCCCGACAAAATGAGGCCCATTATCGCTCCACAAAAATTTGCAAACTCCAAATCGAGGGAAGTACTCCTTAAGCAACACCTTAGCTGTTGTCAAAGCGGTATTGTCTTTCGTGGGGAAAGCCTCAACCCATTTGCTTAAAGCACATACCACCACTAAAACATACTTCAGGTTGTTGCAACGCTCAAGCTGGATATAGTCCATTTGGAGTACCTCGAATGGTGCAGAAGGTGGAACGAACCATCCTTTCGGAGTATGGGTCCCCTTGGCAGGATTGTGCTGCAAACATATCAGGCAGGTCTGCACTACTCTCTTAGCAGTATTGGCAATCTCGGGATGCTCCCAAACTCGTGTTAGCAATCGAGTGATTGCAAGAGCCCCCACGTGCGCCAACCCATGTGTCATCTGAACCATCGCTTGCAAGTAAGCTGCAGGCAATTTCCATCTCTCCATGTCCTTACTTCTCCAACAGCCTTCATCATCTAGCACCCCTTCTACTGCCCATGCCGCAAGTTCTGATTCAGTAGCTGATTTCTGAATATCTAGTATCTCTGCTCTAGCATCATACCATCGCTCAGCTTGTGATTGTGTTACGTACATGGGGGAGTCAGTTCGGGACATAGCTGTTTGTCTCGCTATGCTATCCGCAAAAGCATTTCCCTGACCCACTTTATCAGTGATCTTTTTATGGGCACTACATTTGATTATCGCTACTTTCTTTGGACAAAGCAACGCGTTTAGGAGATCACGCACTAGTTCTCCGTGCATAATATGTTCTCCATGAGAGGTCAAAAACCCACGTTCTCTCCAGAGTAGTCCGAAGTCATGGGCTACTCCGAAGGCATATCGGCTGTCTGTGTATATGTTCACACATAGGCCAGCACTCAATTCACAGGCTCTTGTCAAGGCTATCAGCTCTGCTGCTTGAGCCGATTTCTGTGGTATTCTAGCTGTTTCTACCACTGTCTTAAGTGTCGTGATCGCATAGGCTGCGGAAGTCGTACCATCCGGCAGCCTCACACACGATCCATCAACCCACAGTTCCCCATCCACATCTGGAAGTGGCATATCCTGTAAGTCAACACGACCCTTTGTCTGTTCCTCAGTCAGGAAAACACAGTAATGATATTTTTCCTCCTGACCCTCCTCAACCGGATAGGGCAATAAAGTGGCAGGGTTCAGGGTAGCACATCTTTTCAGTGTGATATGTGGCGCCAGAAGTGTGAGCTCATATCCTGTCAACCGTGCGCTCGTAAGATATTGGGTCTTTGTTTGATTCAACAGGGCATCTACTGCATGGGGAACTAACACCAACAGTTTGTGCGATAACACTATTCCCTCACTCTGTCGTATAGCTACCACTGTTGCTGCAACTGCTCGAAAACACCCAGGTAACCCTCGTGCTACAGGGTCAAGAACCGCCGAAAAGTATGCACATGGCCTTTGTTTGTCCCCGTGTACTTGCACTAACACTGATAACGCGCACCCATCTTTCTCGTGCACGTACAACGTGAAAATCTTTGTATTATCTGGTGTACCTAACACGGGTGCAGAACAAAGGGCTTGTCTCAATTGTTCAAAGGCATTTTGACATTCATCTGTCCATTCAAGGGGCATTGGTGTAGTTTTGGACAGTAACGTTAACAAAGGTTTTATAATGTGCGAAAACCCCATGATCCACTGTCTACAAAAGGACGTTAAACCTATAAAGGCACGTACATCTCTCTGCGTGCGGGGGACTGGTGTGTCTAAAATCGCCTGAATTCGATCTGATGTTAATGCACGCCCCTCTTTAGACAAAAGATGACCGAGGTAGGTCACCTTAGGTCTACAGTATTGAAGCTTTTTCTTAGAAACCTTGTGATTATTCTGTGCCAGAAAAGAAAGCAAAGCAATCGTACTCTCCTCACATTGTGCATAAGAGTCTGCAGCAAGCAAAAGGTCATCCACGTACTGGATAAGGACAACCCCAGACTGCAACTCAAAGGAATCAAGCTGTCTTTTCAGAGCCTGGCTGTAAATACTAGGGCTCTCAGTGTAACCTTGAGGAACACGACAAAATCTATACGATTTATTATTTAACGTAAAGCCAAACAAATATCTGCTATCAGGATGGACAGGGATCGAAAAGAACGCATTTTTCAAATCAATAACACTAAAGGTTATTGCCGTTGGTGGCACCAGTGTAAGCAAAGTCGTGATGTCGGACACCACCGGGTATTGGGGAATGACAATTTTGTTTATTTCTCTCAAATCAATAATAAACCGATAGACTTTGTCGTCAGCATCTCTCTTAAGGATCGGAAGAATAGGGCTTTTGCAAACATTGTAAGGAACCTCCTCCACCACTCCTGCAGTTATCAAATCTTGGACAATGTGTGTCAGAGCAATTTCACCTTCCCTGGAAATCTTATACTGTGGCACACGTGGCAGAGAGGCTCCCTCCTTTACAGTAATTCGAATAGGCGGAATACGCATCTCTCCCACATCCGTATCTGAGATCGCCCATAACGTGTGCGGGAGAGATGCCAAAGCTGGAATGTCTAGTATAGTGCAAAACCTATCTAATTCAGGATGATTGTCATTCAGGATAACCCGCACTCCCTCGGGAGCGCAGCGTATAGTTGCTCGGAAGTATTTAAGCAGGTCAATGCCCAAGATGTTATCTGGTGTATGGGGAGATAGCAAAAATTGACCAAAACTGAAAAATTTATCGAGACAAAGTGCAAGAGGCTTCGATAATGGGCTGGGAGTGGGTGTGCCATCAAACCCAATTCATGTAATCATATCGCCAGACAGGGGAGCCCTCGGAACCAAGTTTTTAGACAAAGCGCTACGAGTAGCCCCTGTGTCGACTAGAAACTGATCAGTAGAACCCAAGATGCCCGCTGATACGTATGGACCACTCTGATCTACTGGCACTTCAACTGATTCCTTACCCCATCCTACGCAATCCTATGCATGTACATAATCCTGATGCTCCACATTCTCGCCTTCCGATATCTGGTACTGATTCCGTCTATCAAAGGTGTTACGCTCATCCTGGCCACGGCCCCTCTCCTCAAACCTGCCACGATCACCTCCACTACCTCTCGCCCCCGAATAACTTCCCCTCGACCGTCCCCCTCCACGACCACGCTGACTACGCTGCTCACGAAGTACCGGGCAATCATCAGCCCAATGCCCAAACTCCTTACAATAGGCACATTGATCCTCCGCTATATCCGTACGCCCATACGACACATTACCCCCTCCTCGTCTGCCTCTATCATACCCTCTAGATTGCGTTCCCCGAACCTGCGCCAACATCACCTTTGTTTTCAATTCCTTCACTTTCTTATCAACACCTTCCTTAGCCTCCAATTCCTGTCGCTCATAATACTGAGCCATAGTTAGCAAAGAAGCAGGGGTCGCCGTGGCCCAGGAACTTTCACTCGATTTCAACCGTTTTGCAATCTCCGGTAGGAGATTAGCCACATACTTATCTACAAACAAATGCCTACCCGTATCGTCTGTTAACGATTGACCACTGTAATCATGAAACGCCTCTTCGAAGCGTGTAAAGAAATCTAAGACCGTTTCATCTGGCTTTTGTTTGCACGAAGCTAACATGGTCCAATCGATCTTTTTAGATGGGACGAGCGTTTTTAATTTAATCAAAATAGCCGCCGGGAGGTCTAAAATCAACTGGCATGGCTTACATGCCGGTTCCCTATCTAAATCAGCTGCATTTATTTCTTTCCATGTTCCTCCAAGTATTGTTTCATCATTATTTTTACGAATTAGTCTCCACATATCAGACGGAAGAATTAACCCAAAAAACAAATCCATATCAACCAAAGTCATAACACAAGACGAAATAGCCCCCTCAACCCCTTCATAAAATGCTGCCGGATTTTTACGAAGGTCAGGCAAAGAATTTTTCAACGCCATAACATCCGCTCTATTCCAAGGCGTATACACCCAGTTATAAATAAAATATCCCTTCGCATCCTTTGACATTTTATCATCATCTGTACCCTCCCCTTTAGGCGGAACATACAAAGGTGCGGCTTCACGCATAGGCATAACATGCACGTTAGAATTCTTATCTGAACCCCGGAGAGAACACTCCTTAGATTGCCCAGTAGACTCCGGCCCGGTCTCCTTATTCTTTTTCCACTCGTCCCGCAATCTGGACGTCTCATCCCGCAGCTGGATCAGTTGCTTGTAAAAGGCATCAACATCTGAAAGATCAAATACACCTTTTTCCAAATTCTCACGGTGAACTGACACAGCCTTAGATTCTAACGTATCCGAAAATTTACGGTACGTAGTAACAACTTCACCTGCCAAAGTAGCCAAAAAATACAGTAATTCTTGTTCTGTCCATTGACCCCTTTCAGTAACAACCTCGGCCTGAGTAACAAAATTCGTATTCACTTTACGAGCCCAACTACGCAAATTCGCAGATTTCTCCGCAGAAAACCTGACACCAGACGTATCCCTTTTTCCTGGCTTATCCTGTCCTTCGTCATCAGAGTCTGCAGTTGGAGCCGTAGACGAGGCGTACGGAGGCGGTGATCGATCTAACAATGAAAAATCATCAATTTCATTATTAAGGACAGGATAAAGTGGTCGGCGAATAGGAAATTGACCAGTCGTTTGCAATTTACGTTCCCGTTTCTCCCTCTCTTTCTTCTCCTGAGCCTCCTTTTCCTCAAGCTGTAAAGCCTTATCACGAGCAGCCTTGCGCTGCTCTTTGTCCGCCAAGGCAACCTCACATTTCATTCGCTCCCGCACCGCTTTCTCCCACATTCGCACACAATCAAACATATTTTGTCTAGACCTTCGTTGAAACAAACATTGCTCCACAAACTGAACCTTACGCAATTCAAACGACCCATGTAGTGGCCATTGCAATTCAGGATCTGATTTCGTGTATTTATGCCATAGTTTACTATACATTATAGGGGGAAGGCCGAATTTAATGTACATCTCACGGTTTGGTGTACCTTCTGGGGGAGCCGGCTGTGATTCCGCTAACCTAATTGTGGTACCATTCCCAAGACAGCACATCCCTCGGAGTGTGCTTAAAACAGGCATGTTCAAAAGGTATCACGAAAGCGTGATACCGTATAAAAATGGCACTTACAGTACTTCACACAAACGTGCCGCTCAGAGGAAAAAAACAAAATTAGAGAAACATCTCTACATGCCTGCCTATGTGAAGTGCACTACACATATAGATTCAAAGTTCACAAATTCACAAATGTTAGCTAACTCAAATCAAAATCACAAGTCATAGAACTTCGGCGAGCGTCCGGGGACTACCTTACCGATCACAAATCTTACCCAAAGTTTCAAAGGTCCAGATTCCAACTGCCAAGGCCTTTTTAATCGAATCAGCCAAACGGCACTTTATCCAGCAACGCAGACGATCAAGAACTCAGTCGGAGACCGGCGCCACCTGGAAGGTCAGATCAGAAGGAAAGGAAGAAACACAGCGGGTGCCAAGACTCGGGTCACTCGGTGGCAGCGTACGCGTCCATGGCGAGTTTCCAAACCTTCGTCACGACCTCTCCTTCGGGCATCCGAGTCGCCGATGAGTCCCTTTGTGGTCGCCAATTTGTAGTATCGGGTTCCCAAGGCCTACATGCTCCGAAGATAACCCACTTACATTGAAAGAACTGTTGGCACGGAAACTGAAAAATTCAAAGAACACGTTTATTAAGACCCCATGGGGTGGTGGTACGTTCCAACAGCACCCTTCGGTAATGCAAGAAGTATCACACCGAACATCGGTGTGACCCGTTCTTTTATACAATTTGCAGGTAATAAAACGATAGGCGGTACAGAATTACAGAGCGTTATGTACATACATGGTCATTTTTGGAACACAGCCAGCTCATTGGAGGGGTTATAACCCCGCTGGTCAGTTTGGCGGCACCATCCTGAGGGGTGACTGGTCAGTTGGGACTACGCATGTACAGGCTTGACCGTTACTAAAAATAGCCTGTTGCTGGGCAAACTCGAGTGGTCAGTGGCACGGACAAAGGACTAAAGGGCACGCTGGCCACGAGGCTGCTCATGATCTAAGATGGCCGCCGTAACAAACAAGATGGCGATTCCAAGTATAGCCAAGTTAAGCAGGAAAACATGTAGCACAGCTAAGCGCTAACCCGGCCATTGTCAAATTACGACACTTGGGATTGATTACTTTTTTCTAGGATTGTTTCGACATACTAGGACCACTTTAACCATGAAATATAGAGTGCCAAAACCCACCGGGGTTTCAAAATCTGTTTCAAAAAACTTTTTATAGAGATTGTATGTTGGTCCGTGGGCTGTCAATAATAAGTTAATTTGATACTTAATATTTACAGACTCATAATTTTTGCCATAAATCGGAAATAATATGATACGTGCTGTAAAAGAGAGCATTGTGAATTGGATATTATTTAAGAATGGCTCTGCAAAGTATAGAAAAACACGTAAAAAACACGTAATGTTGACGTTTACCGTGTTAAGATGGCCGACAGGCTTTTTTGTGTATAGTCCTATGTTGATGTCCACACTTGAGAATATTTTTTTGCACTCTTTCTTTATTTAATGTCGGCTAAAGATACAAACAATTACCCGTGACCAAGGCGAGTGTGTCGCCGAAACGCGTTGGGTTTTTGAAAGTTTGGCTTGATATGGAATAAAGTCTTCCAAACCTTACTATCGTCTGGCGGATATTATTGCTGAGAGTGCATTTAGTACTGGAAAGTACGAGGTGGCACGGATTTGTACAGGGCGATCTTGTGCCCTGGTTTGCACCGACGCCGAAAAGAGTCCCGGTCATAATACAAGGACAGTGGAAAGGAATATATATAAATATACATATATATATATTTTCAAAACAAATGCCTTCGCAATTCGGTAAGGTCACTCGACCGCGCCCCTCCCATCCGGGCTATAACCTCGTGTCAATTGCATGAACTCTTCCCCATTAATTTGAACACGCCGACTCGTTTCGAGGCATTAGCACCTCTTCTTCTAGGGCTTCTGTGGAGCAGCATTGAAGAAACACCTGATTGATTTAACCACACCATTTATTCAGCAGTTTGCCAATTACGGTGTACCTACGCTTAACACTGCATTGTGGGACATGAAGTCTGCAATCAGGTGTGCATTGTTCTGCTTTGAGTAAGCTCAATGTCTGTTCCTTTGTTTAGCACATTTTTAATCCTTTAGTAGGTTGGGATCAAGTTCATGTTTTCTTCTTAGACTTGCGGGGTGCCGTGCTGACAGGAAGGATTGTTCCAGTTCCTCAGCCTCCCCATGTGTGCGTTTTCGTCAGGGATGGTGCTCCTTACCAGGACAAGGCAGCCCTTCGGAAATTTTCAAAACAAATGCCTTCGCAATTTGGTAAGGTCACTCGACCGCGCCCCTCCCATCCGGGCTATAACCTCGTGTCAATGGCATGAACTCTTCCCCATTAATTTGAACAAGCCGATGCGTTTCGAGGCATTAGCGCCTCTTCTTCTAGGGCTTCTGTGGAGCAGCATTGAAGAAACACCTGATTGATTTAACCACACCATTTATTCAGCAGTTTGCCAATCACGGCGCACCTATGCTTAACACTGCATTGTGGGACATGAAGTCTGCAATCAGGTGTGCATTGTTCTGCTTTGAGTAAGCTCAATGTCTGTTCCTTTGTTTAGCACATTTTTAATCCTTTAGTAGGTTGGGATCAAGTTCATGTTTTCTTCTTAGACTTGCGGGGTGCCGTGCTGACAGGAAGGAAAACGCACACATGGGGAGGCTGAGGAACTAGAACAATCCAGTGTTAAGCGTAGGTACGCCGTGATTGGCAAACTGCTGAATAAATGGTGTGGTTCGAGTGACCTTACCGAATTGCGAAGATATTTGTTTTGAAAATATATATATATGTATATTTATATATATTCCTTTCCACTGTCCTTGTTTAACGACCGGGACATATATATGTCTATATATATATATATATATATAGACATATATATATACATTTACTCATGTATATATAATCATTGATAAAATATCAAAGGTTACAGGGACGTTATAGTACAGATACTAACACGTACTTACTCATCTATGCAGACACTTACACAAGCACATACTCACCCAAATAGCCTCTCTCACATTTACTCACCCACCCATATAGACATTCACATATCCCATCACTCACTTATACCGCCTTTCAAATACCCAGTTATTAACCCATAGACCACTAACACAGGCACTCAATCACCGACACAACCATTCACACAACCATACACACATTTCGCTCCCCATACAGCCCCTCACACACATACTCACTAACCCACAGAGCCATTGATTCATCCACCCGCTCACTTATCCATTCAGGCATTTACAAATACCCTTACCCATCCACACAGACACTGAGACACCCACAGAGATACTCATACAGCCAATCGCTCACCCATACAGAAACTAATTTACCCATTCAAAACACATACAGCCACTTAGACACCAACTAACAGACAGACACAGACATTCACACAACCAGTCACTCATATAAACATTCACTAAGACACCTAATATCTCACTTATCCAGTTAGTCACACACCAATTGAATCATCCAATCAGGCACTCAAACACCAACTGATTAATAAATACAACTTGGTATATATGGTTAACATTCAAAAGTTTAAAAAAACACTCACAGTCAATGGTTGATGTCATCAGTGATGTCATTTGAGATGTCATTCGTGATGTAATAAGTAATGCCACTGACCATGTAATGGGTATCTAATATTATAGTTAGCTCAGGTAACCATAACTGCTGAATTTCAGTTGTTTTGGATGAGTGAAAGGTGGGCCTAAATATAACGTCCCTGTAACCACTGTTTTTGCAGAGCATTTCTAAGCTTTTTTAACATTAAATAAGCTGCCCATCACAGTAGAGGGGGGTTAAACACTGAGCCTGGCCTGGCATTTTGCTGCCCCAACCCAAACTTGCTGCTCCTGCCCCCTCCTCCTTGCCATCTATTGTCCCAGTACATGACATTGCTTCCTCAATACAGTTGTTTGTGGCCATTGTCTGCCACTGCTCTTCCTGCCTGCCCTAAACAGTTCGATTGCTGCTCCACCTACCTCCTCCTACCTACCCTCTGTTGTCTGAGTCCATGCATGTGCCCCCTCCCTCCTGCCCTGCATGGTCTGATGTGCTGCTACTGCCATTCAGCTTGCTGTCCTGGCCCACTCCATCCTGCCCTCCGTTCCATGCCCCCATTGCCTGCCCTCCGTTACCCAATTATATGCCCCATTATTGCCCTCCTGTGTGGCCTCTGTGCTTAGCTTGCTGTCCCTACACTACTTACACTTGCCCTCCAATGTCTGTGCGCATGCCCCTGCTTCCTCCCTTCTACCCACCATATTCCATGGCCTTGCCATACTCCTATCTACTCTAAGTGTGCGGTTGAACTGCCACTGTCTCTACCACCTGCCACAAATGGTCAGATGGCTGCTGCCAGTCCCTGCCACCTCCACCTTGCCTGTTGAAGTTCCATGCCCCATCCCCTTTCTCCTGTCCTCTATGGCCCCTTGTGCTGGCACTCCCTTCTGCCCTCCATGCTCTATTTTGCTGCAACTCCTGCCTGCCCTGTATGGCCTGTTGTGAAGCCCATTCCTCTGCCCTCTTATGTTTGTGTCCAGCCCCTACCCCTCCCTTCTGTCCTCTATGGTCCTTTGTGCACGTCCCTGTCCCCTCCCTCTTGTCCACCATGGCTGTTGTGCTGTCAGTAACCATCCTGCCTGCTATGCATGATCTTCTGTGCAGCCACATCCCCTCCCACCTGCCCTGTGTAGTTAACTTGCTGCCCCTGACCCTACTCCCACCTTCCCTCCAATTTCTATGTATATAGCCACTATAGTCTCCACTCCCTCCTGCCCTTCATGATCCATTATGTGGCAACTGTCCCTCTTATCTGTCCGGTGTGGTCAGCTTGATGCCCTTGCCTCTTTCCCTTTCGCTCTCTATGGTCAATATGCATATACCTGTCCACTTCCTATTGCTTTTCATGGTCCGTTGTACTGTACTGCCACCCGCTTGCCCTGTTTGGTGTATTGTGTTGCTACAACCCCTGATGCCACCACTGTAAGGTCAGTTTACGGCCCCTATCCTTCATGCTCCTGTCCTCTCTTATCCAAGTACAAGTCCCTAACCCAATCCTCCTGCCCTCTGTGATCCAATGTACCTTATTTGCCAACATTATGAACTTCATAACAGTGAGAGTTTGAAAATGAAAACCTGAACAATTGATTTTCCCCATTGACTTAGATTTAAAAAGAGGATCTTTCAGGCAGGAGAGCCTGAATTGAGTCTGTTGGCATATATGGTTGTACTGCCACTGTCTCTTCCTTCTCCCCTCCATGGTGTTTTATGTACCCACAGCCTATTTTACCTGTACTGCATGGTTGATTTGCTGCACTTGCCAGACTTTCTTCCATAGTCTGTTGTGCTGCCATTGCCCCTTCCACCTGGCCAGCATGGTCAACTTATTGCCTCTGCGCCCTCCTCCATGAGAGGGTCTTATTCCCAGAGAAATGATGGTTAGTGCTCTAAACAACTAAAATGAGGACATATTTCACAAATACTAGCAAAACACGTTTAAATAATTTGCTACCTTTATGTTTTTTTTCATCCGGTTGATCACTTGACTTGGGCGAGGATGCGGGGTAAGGCCAGAGCTGCAGACCGCTCCTGTCCGCTCCTATCTTGAAAGTTTCTGGGTGATTCGTCAAGGGGAGGCCAAGAAAAAAGGGGGGTCCCAAAATGTGTTTTCCCCATGCAATTTCCCATAGGAAACTTTAGACACAGCCACAGCCCGAACTGCTGAACGGAATTACACCCTGACCGCCAGGGCCCAAAAAAAGATTTTTTATTGATTTTTAAAAAACAGCAAAATGCTCGACGGATCCTCAGCTAGGGTTGCGAAAAAAAAGGAAGCGCAGGCTCCCACGCTTCGTTATTAATTAAAACCCAGGTGGGCCAAGTCCCGGGGGCAATGGTTATATTATATTAGGGGGCCCAAAGGGGCACCCAGCCCCGGGGACTGCACCCCACAAGAATGTGTGGGGTGCTCACCTCCCCCCTGCAGCCCCCCCGGGTTTTTTTGGAAAAATTGGTGGGGGGCTCAAGGGTTCCTCAAGCCCCTGGGACTGTCACCCCCAGGGGCTTCTATAAAATATTGGCAGGGGGACACATGCCCCCCGCAGCCCAGGGGCAACCACTCCCTGTGGCTTCTAAATTAAATGAGTGGGGGGCTCAAAGGCCCCCCCAAGCCCCGGTGACCGCCACCCCCAGGGCTTGTATTATTTTAAAATAAAAAACCTCTTGGGGATTTGAACCCCCCCCCCCACACGCCCCGGGGACGGCCACCGCCCTGGGGCTCTAAATAATAAAATTTGTGGTGCCCAAGCCCTGAGGATCACCACCCACTGGGCTTTGTAAATGGTGGGAGGGGGGTAGCGCGGCCCCCCTCCTGGAGCCCTTGATGGCCCTGAGGACCACCACCCCCAGGGCCAGCTCCTGCAGAATCCTGGGGTGCCCAACCCGGGACACAGCAGTTTGCTATGGCAGGGGGGAGCCTCGCTGCATAGCAAACTGCTTTGGTTTATGGAATAGAGAGCAGGGACAAGGCACAAGATGGCTGCCAACACATACTGATTTGGAGTGTTAACAGTCAATTAGAATACAGCTTGTGCACGGCAGGGTGCGCTTAGGGTGCGAGGATCCTGCACGGCTATTGATATACATGTACTTTTAAATGTCATTTTCTCAGGAACTACTGAACGGATTTGCAGCATTTAAGCAAAAGGCACGAGTCTGAACCAAAGTTCCTATGGAAAATTGCATGGGGAAAACACGTTTTGGGATCCCCCTTTTTGCTAGGCCCCTGCTTGATGAATCACCCCGAGAATTTCAGGATAGGAGCGAACCGAAGCTGGCCAAAAGTTTTGAATATTTCGTCAACCGGCGCCAAAGTTATTGGGAATAGAATGTTGCAGATTTCCTATGGAAAATAGGTACTAACTATAACGACTGCCAGTAGGTAGTTAGATAGGTAGGTCCAATGATTAATCAACACAAAGAATGAGCCCGACATATGCTGAGGTACACAACAGGATTTATTCCATGTTAATTTCAGAACAGGATATGCAAAAAGTTCAGGAAATGCCAGGCAGGCGCTTTTCAGCTAGTATGCTTTTTTCAGTGCCGGTTTCCAAGCAGAGCCTCTCACCTGGGGGTCATTTAACACCTTGGGTGCTATGGGTTTTCCCCTCTGTGCGCTGAGCTATTGAGATCCCCATTCTTTATGACACAGCCAGCTCGTCATCGATGAAGCGCAGGTAATGCCCATGACGAGCTGGCTTTGTCATTAGCGTCGAAGAGGTTAAAGTCCTGTAACGATCTCATAGCTGCTCCCATTGGCTTGATGTTCCAACCCCGCCCCTGCTTGCAGCTGTGTTACACCTCGGGCTCCCCTGAGACCCAATGAATGTTAATAAACTTAGTCTAATGCGGCAGCCCATACAGTGAGGGGCTGCCAAACACCAAGTGGTGTTATAATCCTGTTGGCTTTCGGGCTTCGTTCACCCGTAGCATCCTAACGTCAGTCACTGAACAGATGTTGTAGCTGGAACCGATTGTGAGACATGCAGTCAATACTGCAACCTCTTGCCCCGTGCCGTATATTGAAACACAATCTGAAGAATCCGCTTTGGGGGGGCAATGCGCTGTATGTGAGTACACTGTCCAAAGGCCCTGGCCTGTGCGTTGCACCAGAACAAGAGGGCATGCCGGTAGACAGTGCCTGCAATACTGAAAAACATAGGGTCCAATTCTCACTCGACAAGAAGAATGCGCCCAACATATGCTGGGGTACACAACAGGATGTATTTTATTCCACGTTAGTTTCAGCACGGGATATGCAAAAAGTTCAGGTAACGACAGGCAGACATGTTTCAGCTAGTAGGCTGTGAGTACACTGTCCAAAGGCCCTGGCCTGTTAATTGCACCAGAACGAGAGGGCATGCTGGGAGCCAGTGCCTGCAATACTGGCAAAACATAGGGTCCAATGCTCACTCGACACAAAGAATGAGCCCAACATATGCTGGGGTACACAACAGGATTTATTTTATTCCACGTTAGTTTCAACACTGGATATGCAAAAAGTTCAGGAAACGCCAGGCAGACATGTTTCAGCTAGTAGGCTTTCTTCAGTGCTGGTTCCCAAGCAGAGGCTATCACCTGGGTGTCATTTAAAGTTCTGTAACACTCTCATAGCTACTCCCATTGGCTTGAAGTTCCAACCCTGCCTCTTCTTGCAGCTGTGTTACACATCGTGCTCCCCTGAGACCCAGTGCATGTTGTTAAACCTAGTCCAATGCGGCAGCCCGTACGGTGAGGGGCTTGCCAAACACCAAGTGATGTCCCAATCCTGTTGGCCTTTTGGCCCTGTTCACCCGCAGCCTCCAGACCTCAGTCACAGAACACATGTTGTAGCTGGAACCGACTGTGACCCCTACAGTCAATACTGCAACCTCTCTCCCCATGAGGCATATTGAAACACAATGCTGATGAATCCGCTTGGAGGGGGGGGAGAAGCATTGCATTTGAGTACACTGTCCAAAGGCGCATGCCTGAGCGTTGCACCTGAACGAGAGGGCATGCTGATAGCCAGTGCCTCCAATACTGGTAAAACATAGGGTCCAATGCTCAAACGACACAAAGAATGAGCCCAACATATGCTGGGGTACATAACAGGATTTATTCCATGTTAGTTTCAGCACAGGATCTGCAAAAAGTTCAGGAAATGCCTGGCAGACTCATTTCAGCTGGTATGCTTTCGTCAGCACTGGTTTCCAAGTAGAGCCTCTCACCTGGGGGTCATTTAAAGTCCTGTAACGCTCTCATAGCTACTCCCATTGGCTTGATGTTCCAACCTCGCCTCTGCTTGCAGCTTTGTTACACCTCGTGCTCCCCTGAGACCCAGTGCATGTTGGTAAATGTCATCTAATGTGGCAGCCCATACAGTGAGGGGCTTTCCAAACACCAAGTGATGTCCCAATCCTGTTGGCTTTTGGGCCTCGTTCACCCGCAGCATCCCAACTGATAAATATATACATGTATTTACTGAAAAAGGCTAGAGGGACATTATAGTTAGGCAGACATTTCACTGTTACAAAACCAGAGAAAATTAGCTGTTATAGTTAGCTGAGCTAACTATAACTCATGCTCCGCAATACATTGCTGATGACGTCGCATATTATATCACTCATGACATGGTCAGTGACATCACTAATGAAATCAATCAAGACATCTCAAATGACAGGAAGAGAGGGGGTGGGGCCTCTGGCCCCTATCCGGAGGCCAATTTTGGCCCTGATGACTCCCTTCCCCAGGGCCAGGCTGTTTTGTTTAAAAATTAAAATGAAGAGGGGGTCTAGTGACCCCCTACTGGGCCATTTTCAGCCCTGGGACCACATCCCCTGGGGCATGGCCCCTGTGTCGGGGCTGCAGGGGCAGCCCAAATTCCTCCGCAGTCCATGCCGGGGCCCTGCCTTCTGCGGGAGCCGGCATTGCTTTTAGACAAAGAGAGCTGCAAACATGCAGCTCCCTTTGCTCAAAAAGAAAATCCGCGTTTCTTCATGGAAGCAAAAGCAGTTTTTCATCTCTTGCTTCCATTAAGCCATGCAGTTACAATGGCAGGGTGAGAGCAGTCCCCGCACTCTGCCATAGCAAACTGCCATGTCCCAGGTGTTTGGCACCCTGGCACATTGCTGGAGCTGGTCCTGGGGGGTGGTGGTCCTCAGGGCCAAGGAGAGCTCCTGGAGTGGTGCCAGGCGGCCCCTCTTTCAACATTTTTCATAGCCCCAGGGAGGTGGTGGGCCCTGGGGGCGGGGTCCGCAACAGAGCCCTGCATTACACAGTCTTTAACCCAGGGAGGTCGCAGTCCCTGAATCTGCAGTGGGGGCTTTTTGCCCCCTGCATATCATTAAATTAGCCCCGGGGAAGTGGCGATCCCTCGGGGTCTCTGTTGGACCCCCTGAGCAGGCCTAGGGAGTCAGGGTGTTCCAACCATGCCCCTTTTTATTGTTTTTTTACCTTTTTTCTTGTAACTTGGTTCAACTTAGTCACAAGATGGCTGCCAAAACTTCCAGGTTGGAACTGTTGGGAGCCATCCAGAGTCAAGATCGAGATTGGGAGGATTTGTGGATCCAACTTGGTCACCAGGTATCAATATTTATAGATATATGACATTCTCAGGAACTATTGATGTATTTACATCATTTAACAAAATAAGTGCAATCTGGACCAAGAGCTACCTTTCTGCCAAATTTTTTGTAATTCCGTTAAGCAGTTCGGGCTGTAGCTGCAACAAACGTTTCCTATGCAAATTAACATGGAAAAAACATGTTTTGGGACCCCACCTTTTTTCTGGGTCCCCAATTGACATATCACCCTGAAACATTTAAGGCAGTGGCTGACGGAGTGCCCCATTAGTTTTGAACATTTTGCGAAGATTTGTCAAACAGCGCCAAAGATATTGGCAAGTCAAAAAATGCTTTTTCTATGGAAACTAGGTCCTAACTATAAAAACCTACGGGCAACCACCAGTAGGTAATTTATATGTGTATATATATATATATATATATATTTGGGGGTCTCTAGTTGGCACAGGTAGGTACCTGTCACAAATAGGGACCCTTGCCTCTAGTCAGGGTAAGGGGGTGCACTCCTAAAATAACCCCTGCTCACCCCCTTGAAAGCTTGGCATGAGCAGGCAGGCTTATCTCAGAGGCAGTGTGTAAAGCATTTGTGAACACATACAGTAATCAAGTGACAACACTACAGATGGACACCACACAACTTTTGTATTAAAAATAAGTATTCGATATATAGATTTAACACAAGACCACAAACAACAACAAAAACGCAGTACTGTACTTAAAATTGTAGATTTAGCTTAGTTTTCTTTACATCTTAAAATGTGACACTTTGAGTCAATGTACCTTACTTTGCGTCATGCTTCTACAATGAAAGTGTTGCAGAGATGGAGATGCAGCATTGGAGGCGACACTCTTTTCCAACGATGCGAGACGCTTCCTATCGATGCGATAGCTGCAGCGGCAACACCCTTGTTCTGTGATGAGACAACAGCAGCATCGCCGGCAGCACGCTTCTCCGTGGATGCGAGGCGCTTCTTGTGATGCTGTGCAATGCGACAGCTACAGCGGCGTCATCCCTGTGATGAGACGGTAGCATCTGCAACGGCGACATGCTTCTTCGAGGTTGCAAGACGTTTCTTGTGATGTGGTGCAATGCAACAGCTACAGCGGCGTCATCTTCATGATGTGACTGCAGCAGCTGCAACGGCGACCCGCTTCTTCGGGGTTGCGGGACGCTTCGTGAGATGCGGTGCAATGGGACAGCTACAGCAGAGTAATCTCCGGGATGCGACGACAGCGGCTGCGACGGCGACATGCTTCTTCCTCTTGAGTCGCGCTTCTAGCTCCTTGCGACATGCAGTCCCTCAGAAGGCCCAAAACAGCAGCAAGCACCTCCAAAGAACTCTTGGGGAGCTGGGGGTTGAAGTCTGTTGTCCCTGAGACTTCAGCAGGAGACAAGCTCTTTTCTCTAGCCCTTGGAGATCCTTACAAGTTGAATAAAGCACACAGTTGAATAAAGCACACAAAGTCCTTTCTCCTTCCAGTCAGGAAACCACTGCAGGCCACTCCCTCAAGCAGCACTTCAGCTTAGGGATAGTCCCTCTTCAGTTTCTTCAGGTTCCTCTCCTCAGCAAAGGTTTCTTCTTGTTTTCCAAAAGTGATCTAATTTCTTGGGATCAGGGTCCCAATACTTATACCCCCAAATCATTTGTCCTCTTAGGGCAGAAGGCCCTTTGCCTAGTCCAAACCAGTTCTGGTCAGTCCTGGAGCCCTCTGTTGACATGACCCCTTCTTTCCTTTCACAGTGCAGGGCAGAGACATCAGACGCACCACAGGAGGTGGAGACAGGATTTTGGAGGGAAGTCACAGCCCTATTCATGTCCCAGGTGCAACTCCTCCCTCCCATCTAGATGCAGATCTCTCTATTCACCACTGGGCTGACTCCCCCTGTCTCCTGGAATCCCCCAGCCCCTGTCACTCAAACTTCATGCAAGGAATACACAACCTAGCAGAGGCAGGCTTGGATAGTAAGACAAGAAAATACCTACTTTCTAAAAGTGGTATTTTCAAACACAGAATGTTAAAATCAACTTCACTAAAAGATGTATTTTATCATTCTGAGTTCAGGCATCCTAAACTCGAATTTCTACCAGATCCCCTGAGTCACTTAGAATTATAAAATGTAATAATCTAACTGCCCATTCTGGCCTATGGCAGCAGGTACCCTTGCAATAGTGAAAAACGAAAATGGTTGTAATTAAGCATGGGCGGAAAATCCGTTTCGCTCGCGGATTTTGCGGATTTTCGGTAAATTCGCAATCCGCGAGATTCGCGAATCTCCCGCAAAATCCGCAAATCCGCGAGCAGCGGATTTTGCTCGCACTGTTCGCACTGTTCGCGTGAGTTCGCGGCTTCCCAGTACAACTTCGCGCCCCGCGAATAAGTGCAAAATTGCAGAAATACGATCTTAGCAAAACTGAAACTACTTACCAGGTTCAAACGTTCAGGCTCATCATTAGTAGCCATTTCCTGTAGTGCTTCCTGAGGGGCCCCTCCAGAGTTCAGTTGCCAGTTGCAACTATTATGTGACCCTGCTCTGAACCTCAGAATAGTTACACATATGCCACAAAGGTCCTGAATTACAGCTAAGGGAGACAAGCAGGAGCCAGGCTGGAAGTTCAAATCCATTAATCAGCCCCTAATTCATTATTGTCAGTTGGGGCAGGGCAGGTGTTGTAACTAATTTTGCAACAATGAAAGCACTTAGCAAGTGCAAAAGATCACTAATCAGGAAGCACTAAGGAAGCAGGTGCCAGCTAAAAAAATATTCTGTGACACATTAATCAGCCCCAAATTAATTCAGGTCACTTGAGGCAGGGAAGGTGTGCTTGCGTTGCCACAATAATGTACACTGACTGGACAACCAGAGGGCGCTGTGATGAAACAGAGGGTGGCATGGGTGGGCCAGAGGGTGGCATGAGTAGTCAGAGAGTGGCAGTGGTGACAGAGAGTGGCAGTGATGAAGAAGAGTGTCCCAAACAGGCTGGACACGTAGAAACAACAAGTTCGCAAAACTTGCAACCCGACAGGTAAGTTCGCAATTTGCGACATTGTACAAAACCCTCGCGAACTGGCAGAAACCCGCGCAAACACACAAAAAAAAATCCGCAAATTCGCGAGAATTCGCGGATTTTGCGGATTGCGAGTTCGCAAATCCGCAAAATTCGCGAACGCGAGATTCGCAAAATTCGCCCATGCTTAGTTGTAATTCACTATTAGGAAATGCCACACACATCCGGGCTTGTCCTACCTTTTACCTACAATTCACCCTGCCCTTGGGCCTGCCATAGGGGTGACGAATTTGCAGAGAAGGGGCTGGCAAGTCGGTGCACTTGCCCAGTCAGCATGGCAGTACCAGACTGCACACAGGCTCTGCAATGGCAGGCAGTAGACACATTTCACAAGGCTGCTTCTGTGGGTGGCACAACCAATGCTGCAAGCCAACCAGCAGCATTTGGATTACCAGCCCTGGGCACTCCTGGTACATGGTACTAGGGTTTGACAAGTAAACCAAAAAAGCCAATCATGGAATCACTAATCCATTTATCAATTTACACTAGGGAGAGCATATGCACTTTAGCACTGATCAGCAGTGGTAAAGTGGCCAGAGTCATAAAACCAACAAAAGCAGGTCAGACAAAATATAGGAGGAAGGTCAAATGTTCAGGGATGACCCTGCAAATAGGGCCAAGTCCAACAGTGTATATGTAAATGTATGTGTTTTATAATACTTCATGAATACATTTGTTAAGCATGAGTAGTACAAAATATTCATTTCCGAGAAGTACATCTTATAAAAATATACAGAAGAAAATTTCATCATACATAAATACACATTACAATTTCATTACTAATATACTCCAAGTTCATCAAGACTTTTTCAGCTGTGATTATTCCGGATAATGTATATTCCATACCATAGTTCATACTATGTGTATCTGATATAAGAATACATTTTCTGCTTTTAAATATTACATTTCAACATACAATACTAAAACATTTAAAACTTCTGTTTATGGATAAATAATATATATCTAGCAATTGTAAGCACAATATCATCCTGCATCATAGCACTTAAAGTGACAACTGCTTCACTGCCTGATCTAACATAATGCCTTACAAGTAGTGGATGCAGTATGTTTTTCCTTTCACTCAAAAAGAAAGTACAATCTAGCAATAAGTGGGTTACATTTTAGTTCATTTTTAAAGTGTAAAACCAATAACCATTGTTTTCCAAAACTATCTTTTTGTATCCAATGATTCTCTAGCCAGGATCAAATACGACTTGATGCTGGAAAATATTGCACCTCAGTCAGCTGTCTGGGTTCTGAGTCAAATAGGGGAAGGAAACTCCCATTCCAAGAAACTCCAAAGAGGGGCTACAGAACATTAGGAACTCATAAAGCTTCTGTCAGCAGCTGCAGAACATAATGTATCTCTCTCCTTGAGGATTTATTTCCAAACATTCACCCTCATGATGTCCTCACCCTTAAGTATATCAAATCGTAGGCCAATTTCACTCACTGTTGCTAGAAAGGGTCACAAACATTGACTAATAGACAGACAAATATCCGGTATCATCCTACAGAACACTTTTTCATTGTTGGCTTCTTGAAGTTTGGCCATGCACAAGTATGAGTGAGCATGAGCTATCCAAGAGTCCTGGAGTCAAAAGTAAACTTCAACCTCAAGGCCTGCACCATTGAACTTGATGGAAGCCACTGCCTTGTTTAGGTGGTCCATTAAAAACCTCTGTTCAAAACTTCTCAATGATCTAACTGTGCTTCAGAGTCTATTCTCATTTTTCTCTCTCATCATACGACTTTCCCATGTCAGATTCCAAGAAAAAGTGATTCTTAAATATATACATTTGTTACCGACTTTTCTTCACACTTATTGTAAGTGAGCTCCTCTCGCCATAGTTCTGGACGATTTTTAGATAAAGCTTTACACTTTTTGAGGTGTAGTCCATTATGACCAGATCGACAGCATACCTCAATGAGTATGCACTCTCCCTATCTTGGGAGAAAAAAAGAAATAGAGCTTTCCAATGTCTCAGAAAGATCTGTGATTAATAGACTAAAGAGCAGAGGGAGCTAATACATCCCTGTCTAAGCCCACTATTCACTGGAATGTTATCAGTTAGAATATTTAAACCATTTAAATAAACCTGCACTCAGTTGTTTTCGTGTAATATCCGAATCATGGTTAAAAGGTTTTGAGGGAAACCTCAACTGGAAAATGTTTCCCAAAGAAGGCCCCAATTTACTTGGTCAATCGATGCCCTAAAGTTAACAAAACAACAGCATAGTTGACTACTGGCCTCCACACTGCACCCCCGAGGAAAATCAATGATTATCTGTGGAATACTTTATCCGTAAACCCCCTTTCTCTTTTGGTATACACCTACTCCCAAAGACGTAGGTCTTAAGGGAGATTAAAGGCATTTGGACATATATCTTGAATGATATATCCAGCAACCAATAACCAATAGCTCACAAGGTCAAGGTGTGCCCCTTTATTGTGAATAGACTTGATTACTGCCCCTCACTAAGAATCCAGGTTTACATGCGAGAATAAAAAATGGACTTAGAACCTTAGCCCACCATAATAAATTACCTTTTAGAATATTGCTAGCAGCCCATCAGGTGTTCTTGCTCTGAAATTTTCAAATTTGGAATAATCTCAGCTCTTATGCCCGTCTCCTGGGCTGGCAAGAGGTTAGTGCATTCAACCTGACCCACAGCGGGATCACTTCCTCCGTTGTTGTCAGGCATCCTATTTAGCCTCCATCGAAAGGAAAGGGGTAGATGTACCAGACGTTGCCTGTCCTTTAACAATTCATTGATTCTGAGTGTTCAGATGTACTTCAAAAAATGGGAAACCCCTAAAACACTTAGGGGCAGATTTATGTTAACTGGCGCATACCGAGGGATGCGCCAGTTAACATGCGCCACAGTGCACTACAGCTGCGCCACCCATGGTGCGCCGCATTTATGATGCGGCGCACCATGGGGCAAACACGGCACAGATGCGTGACGCATCTGTGCCGTAAAAGTGACGCATTGCTGGAGTTGTGTCGCAAGCGCGACGCAGCTCCAGCAAGGCTCGGGGTTTCCCTATCTGACCAATGCTGCGTCAAGACCTACGCCTGCTTCAAGCAGGCGCAGGGTTTTGACGCAGCATTGGCCTAAAAGTGACTGAGTGAAATCTTATAGATTTCACTCAGCCACTTTTGCGAGGCGCACCTGCCCCGGAACGCCCACCCTGCGCCGGAACGCCCACCAGCGGCGCAGGGCTTTACAACGTGACGCATCTGCCTAGATGCGTCACGTTGTAAATCGGTCGTAAGGATGTGCCACGTTTACGCCACTGTTGCGTGACGCAAACGTGGCGCATACACAACATAAATCTGCCCCTAACATCTCTAAAGAGACAGAGGACAGAGTTACGTTGCTGTATAGTATGTTGTTTTGTTGTTCCAATATTTTCGAAGAAGTTGTCGTCCTGGGTTGCGCAGGATGCTTTTTTTTAGGTTCAAAGACAAGAACAGCGAGCATAGGAAACAGCCAATACCTGTTTCACCCCTTCACGGCGCTCAGGCCTGAGGCTTTCGCGAAGGTGCAGAAATGTAAAAACACTAAGAAAATGTAGAAGGATGAGCAGGTAGTAGCTGGTTCGGTCAATAAGAGGTCCCAATATCTTTCATGTTGGTGAACAAGTCATAATACGCTACTTGTTGACTGACTCAAAGATATGTTGGGGACAGGTCCCGTGAACTCTAATATACATTGTGGACTTTATTGAACCCAAGAACTAGCTAATACATGCTAATGCTTTCTACATTTTCTCTATGTTTTTACCTTTTTACACCTTGAGAAAGCCCCAGGCCTGCGCGCTGAGAAGGGGCTAAACACGTGTTAGTTGTTTTTAGATATATTGGAACAACATACTATGCGGCAGCTCAGCTTTGTCCTCTGTCTCTTTTTTCATCTTATTTAGTTCAGTTATGAACTTAATCCATTGAAATTCCTAATGCCAGGAACTCGCGAAGTAACTGCGTGCTCTATGAATTTCTTCATTCATTTATTCTCAAACCTGAGCCTCTGCGTTGAAAGGTGATGTTAATTATATACTATTTATAAGGCGCAAATATGGTCAGGAGTTGCCCTTGGAAACAGTATTCTGCATTTTACTCCAGTTTGCCTCGGAACCATCTGCTAGGTATGCCCTATTTTGATCCCTTAAACCCTGCACTGAGCTCCCTTCTCCTATCAGAGGGATGGTGCGCTTCACTCTGCTCACATCTCTTTGGAGTTCTTGATATTCCGCATAAAACCACCCAGTTTACAGTCTCCATTGAAAGCTTTTCAGGGAAGGGTCATTTTTCAGGAAAGCCTGGACTTCATTAATCAGCCATTAGTACCACTCCATCTAATTTCGACCAACTGTTGACGGACAGTCCTCGATTCAAATGTTTGCTAATTCATGTAGTTTATGTTCAGCATCAGAAACCCTTATTCTACGATTATAAATCAAAAGGAAGTCCTCCATCAGTTCTCTGCAGGGGACATGGTTTTGCTTAAAGCACAGCTTCACAGAAAAGTTATCTCTCTCTCCCAAATCCCATATACTTAGCATCACATTGCAATAAAAACTGGCTGCATACAGTAGACAAAAAGTGGATTTGCCCTGCTTACTAACTGAGATAATGAAACATTACGACATCTAATACATATTGTACAGAATAAGATCCCCAATCAGGTAGAAATGGTGTAAAAATAGATGTAAGTTCAGTGATATAAATTACCACTTGGAGTCAGATGAGCTAAGGCTTTGCACCTGCTCTAGCAAAGTGATGCAACACAAGACAAAGCAAAGCGGCACATTTACTCTGCAGCAAAAGAAGTGACCTTTTAACAGCACCAAAAGCACTTTGTGCTAGTGGCGGCGTATCAGGGCCCTCGCCCTAACCTTTGACACAAAGTCCGATCTAATATTTTAGCCAGACAGGCCTTGAATGAAATACGACTATTGAAAGCAATTCCATAACAGGGGAAATGTGTTCATTTATGCAAAAAATCAATAAGTTGTATGTTGTGCCACACTGCATCTCACACACCCCGTCCATCTGACTGTTTTGCTGTGGTCCATGTGCCATAGATTTTGCCATATAATTATTTAAACGTTCTCCCTGTATTGCACATGTGCTCACTTGATAGGCAATATTGGTCATTATTCATTTGCAATATCTGATTTGCATTATTTTCATTTGTGTACAACAATTTGTATTACATGCACACATTTATGTGCGTTTTGATTCTATGCTTCTAATTCATATGTTCATGTATGCATTCAGAGGCAGCATGCATGAGACAGTAGAATAGCTTTAGAGTTTCATCATGACCAGGTTTATCTTACTCACAGTAAATGATCAGACTAACATATTATGGGGCATATTACCAAGCAATAGCGATAATTATCGCTATTGCTTGGTTAGCGTGAATCTTTTACCGCTGAGCTGCGGCGATTTTTACCGCAAATAAACCTTGGTATTACCAAGGTTTAACGCAAATGCAGTAAAAATCGCCGCAAAGCATGAATATTGCTGAAAAGTCAGCGATATTCATGCATTAGCGAGCTAATGCTCTTAGCCATGTTATCCACCTCCCATTGGATAACATGGCTAAGAACTGCTCAGGGCAGGTGTTAGCTTTTGGAGATATTCCCGCTTAGCGCGAATATCTCCAAAAGTTGGTAATAGGAGATAGTGATGTTAGCGACTGTTTTCAGTCTCTAACATCTTGGCACGCCCACTTTGCATCTCATTAGTGATAAATATCACTGACATGCAAAGTGGGGCCCAAGATGGTCGCTATCTCCTACTAGCTGTCGCTAACTGGTGTTAGCGGCAGCTAGGTAATAGGGAGATAATTTTATCTCCGCTTTCTTGGCTTTTAAAGCCAAAACAGCGGAGATAAACCCCCTTGATAATATGCCCCTATAACTGTTCACCGACTTCTTATTTAGAGAGATCAGACCTTTGGTGACTATTTCAGCTATCAGACCAAGGACGCTCTGAAGTGAGTCTTCCAAGTCCATCTGATGATGTTTGTCTCGAACAATATTTTCCAGCAGAGATGTAAATTAGCCTTGCTTTGACCAAGCCTGCACACAAGACAAAAATAACGTATGTACAGAAAGAAATGTATGTTGATCCTATTGAAACACTGACCCTCATTACCACAATACTTTTGAAGCTTTAGATTTCGCATTGTGGGGATTCTAAATATGGGCTGCATATAAATATATCGCCAAATTTCATAAAAATGCTATGGTACTCGAATATTTTTTTGTCTGATGCATCAGCTTACTAAACTTAAAAAATATATCATTACTGAACAAGCAAGTCCATCAAATAAGCAAATAACATTTAAAGTGGGAGTATGTGTTTGTGGAAGGGAAGACATTGGATGAGATTGTAGTCTAGGGCATTTTTGAGTAAAAGGCGCTAAATGATACATTATGATGCTAAATCTTTAAATATATGGATACCGTGTATCCATTTCTACTCGCAAATTGAGTAATTTAAAAGATTCCATTAGGAAATCAGAGTGTTTTTAGCCCTGCATACACAGAAGAGTAAGATAAATAAGTATTGGTTTTCTCCTCTCAGAATACTTCAAAACTTGCTTGCCACCACATTCCACATTCAAACGCCTAGGTGAGCCTTGTTTTTATTATTTGTAAAAATTTGAAATATTCTATGTTGTTGCCGCTTTCTTTCATCCATAAGGCAAGAGGATAAGCATGATACACTTTTGTTTACAATTGTAATCTCTTTGACTTTACACAAAATGCAAGCCTAGATCTACAATGCAAGCAATTATGCAGTGCTTTGTTGAAAGTTGTTTTCTGGTCTCCTTAATTACCATTGTCCTTTCACTTCATTTGCACAAACAGTTTATGCTGCAGAAAAGAAAACGAATTAAGAACACTCATTGTTGTTCATTATATTCTGAACGGCATTCAGGTCTGGGGTGCTACAGCACCTGCAACACTCATGTTTGAATTGCTCCCCTCATGAGAGGTACATTTTGTGCTTATGCTGCAGTATGAGTTTACTGATTTCTGCATTTTTTTGTTTCACTTATTCTGCTCTATTACTATCTTAAAATAAACCTTTTTAAAATAGCAGAATCAATGTCTTGTTTGTATGCACTTGTGACGAAGAAGCGCCAGCATTCACGAAAACAATAAATAAGTAAACCTGCCTGCATCGTTTTATGCCCAGTGTGCATTATCTACACATACTTTAAGAGAGATGCATGGGCCATAACTTGTCTGGTCCTTCGTTACGAGTTTCTAATGTGTTATCCCCTTGAGACTGCTAGAGATGCCAAAGGGATCTACTCATGTTTTTTCAAAATATTTGTAAAACGAAATACATGCATAGGAATTTATACTGAAAGAGTATTCGTCTAGTATAAATCCAGTGCTTAACAGCAGACATCCACTCATGTGCCATGGTGAGAGGCTGTGCATGATATAAGGCAATTTGTTTGTGTGCTGGCACATGGGATGAGGGCAACAGAGAGTCTAATCCCAGCAGATACGGCTTTACAGAAGTTTTCTTCTTCACGCAACGATGCAACACATTTTGGATGATGTACTCAATCGCATGAAAAATGTATATATGTAGACCCTGGTGTACAAAGGTCTTTAACTACGACAATGCAATGTATCTGTGTCAGTGATGACAAAAA
The DNA here is from genome assembly GCF_964263255.1 of Lissotriton vulgaris. Classification (NCBI taxonomy): domain Eukaryota; kingdom Metazoa; phylum Chordata; class Amphibia; order Caudata; family Salamandridae; genus Lissotriton; species Lissotriton vulgaris. The sequence goes on along the minus strand of NC_141691.1, from coordinate 453,709,191 downwards.
TGATATCTACCAACCATGATAAATGAGAATTATATATGAGCTAATATACATTTAGATTACATTTATGCATACATATCTTTAAACCTGGAGAAAAAAAACAGACAACATTTTAACTACTGGAAATGTTAGGCTGCGCAGATTAACTGGTGATTGGACAAAATATCAAGTTGTAAATATAGGAAATATCATGATATATAAATATCATGATGCAAGAATATTGTTGATAAGAATATTGATTTTTTTTAGATAAACTATAACATTTTAAATAATAGTGATAATCTTATATGGCCGGGATGCCTATCACTCCCTCCCAACACAATCCCCAAGGATGGGAAGACGGACCCAGTTCTGAACTTTTGGAAGGCGGGAGGGAGTTACCCTCCCGGCCGTATTTATTAAAATATGAAACAAAATTAAAACATTAAAATAAAAGTTTCATATCATGTACAATTTTCATTTATTAAATTTCGATGAAGACATATTCATTGGCTAACCTTAACAAATCTCTAGTACAAAGGTTTTCCTAGCCGAGTCTAACATCCTGCAAATGCATACTTTCTAAATTAAAATTGTACATCCTAGCATTACGGGCCAACGGCAAGGTCGCAACCGGTGTCAGACATGTTAAGCGATACCCGCTTCTATGCCCAGATATCTAGAGATACCACAACCCAGACTAAGAACAAAATCAAAAAAATCACAGATAAAGCCCTCAAAGATGAAGAAATATGTAAAAAGGAATGGGAATTCCTAAATGTTACGAACCCCAAACTAGCAAGCATTTATGGAATCCCAAAGATCCACAAGAATAGTCTTGATCCACCTTTGAGACCTATAGTGACCACCATAGGCTCAGTCACAGAGCCTTTGGCGAAATACGTTGATGCTATTCTGTGCCCTCACATATTCCGTATCCCGGGGTATGTACAGGACACTAGACATATCATCAATCTAGTGGAAGACACACAATTCTGTAACACCTCGCAACTGTTAGTGACTATGGATATAGAAGCGCTATACAGTAATATCCCCATTATGGGAGCGTTGGAAGCAACCCATTGGTTCATACAAAAATACAACGTCCCATGTCCAACAGTGTTCGTCCTAGAATGTCTCAAGATTGTTCTTAAGGACAATATTTTCGAATTCAATGGCAACCTGTACAAGCAACAGCAAGGAGTCAGCATGGGGGCTTCATGCGCTCCGACAATTGCCAACATTTACATGTCTCTCTTTGAAAATCAATTCATCTTTAATGAAATTGCACCATTCTATGAATCTGTGACCTCCTGGTCGCGATACATAGATGATGTATTTTTCATTTGGGCAGACAATGAGGATAACCTGGATCAATTCTTTCAGTGGATAAATCTGTGCGATAATAATATCAAGTTCACCCATCACACAGATAGGTCACAGGTCGAATATCTGGATGTCCTCATAAAACATCAGGATGGACTTCTGGCAGTGGACTTATTTGTTAAGCCCACCGCAAGAAATACATTACTGCATTACGACAGTTTTCATCCCGCCATACAGAAGAACAGTGTTCCGTTTGGTGAATTCCTCCGGTTACGACGTAACTGTACAAATCTATCCGACTATGATAATAAATCTATAATCATGAAGTCTAAATTCTTGTCTAGAGGATACCCAAACAAAATAGTTTGCGATTCATATAAGCGGGCCCGCTTTTATGATCGACAACTATTATTGGCACCAAGTAAAGAGAAAATCAACCCCAGCTTAGTGTTTATCACTAAACACTCAGTACTGAATGAACGTATTCGACAGACTGTTTGCGCCCACTGGCCCATATTAAATGTGAACATACCAAAAGAAAATCAGCTAGCAAAACCAATGTTCGCTTATAAAAGGAACAAGTCTTTAAAAGATCACATAGTACGTTCCCGCATGGCACAAGGTACTCCCAGTAGACAACAATCCATAGTGAATACACTTCCAGTTACTGGTACCTTTAAATGTTCAAATTGTAAATCTTGTGCAACAGTACTACAAGGCCCGACTCTGACCTTCAACAAACAACTAATCAAACCAATAGATCTAAATAATTGCAAGACCTCGAACGTGATCTATTTAATTATTTGTCCCTGTCTTAAAGGCTATGTGGGACAAACAAGTCGAGCGTTGCATGTAAGACTCACAGAACACAGGTCGGCAATTAGGACACAAAAACTCACAGCTCCCATGGTTTCCCACTATCTAACACAGAATCATGAACCAGACCAAATGTCTTGGTACATCCTTGAAAGAATACATCCTAAAACGGGCATAGATACAGATAAAATAAGAAAACTTAGAGAAGTCTATTGGATTTTTGTGTTGGGAACAGCTGTGACAGGATTAAACGCTGAGATACCTTGGGAACAGGCCATTTTGTAATGGAAACTGATAATGCATATGAAAAAATATGTTTTTGACTGTGTACACATGCTATGTTCATGTTATTAATGATGAGTGCCATTCCTAATGCATATTGACTACAGAGGACCTATGATATTTCCCCTTCCTCATCCTACAAGATTCCTAGACATGTGAGCCACAATAGGGACTATTTATGGCCCCCCACGAATCTTTGGGGCGATCCCAATGTCATGTTACAAACCTTAATTTCATGATAGACCTTTATATATACAGGACACCCCAGTTCCTACATATTCACTTTACATACATACTAGATCACATGTTACACAAAACCAATAATTAAAGTTTGTTGTAACTCCACAGCAATTGTTTCCCAATCCAAGATGGCGGCCAGTGCAGTCAGGGTTGCCATACATTACACATACACATACCAGACCTTGCAGGTCGTGTACGAGCCCGTATCCATTTGCACACCTTAACGCTAATACATTTGCAGCTACCGCGGTGTTTTGGTTCGATAAATACACATAATAGGCTTTCTGCATATTATTGAAAAAAATCGGCATGTTGTAAATTTTTCCCAAATCGCAATATAACAATATCACAATAATATCAGGTCCACAATATTATCGACCATGCGCGGAATTTTATAATTCCTCAGTTTTTCATCTTTGAACAGCATACATTATCTCTCCTAAAAAGATCAGTCAACCAGCTCAAAATGGCACTCCAGTTAGTCTCATCCATCACGGCGTTCCTACATGCTCCAACACTCGGTCTGCCCATCCTCTCCCGAGCTTTGTGGCCGTCCACAATACCGCCAAACTTTAAAAGAACGGCACTCCGCAATCACTTCAATTGGCGGACCCTGCTGACAGACGAACGGGCAACGGACGGATTTTCAAAATTATAGGTAAGCGCTCCCTCCCGTGTAAGCACCCGATTATGTAGCCGTGTGCACAAGTTTCTTGCTCGTAGCGGTTATAATGTAACTAGCGCCCTTGGATCAAAGATGCCCATACCTTCGGTCTCAGGCAGCATATATCTTTTTAGCCTCGAAGGAACACCAGATTCCTGTTATCCAGGGCATTATATATAGATAAATATGAGTACTCACCTCTTATAAGGGATTACACAGCCAATCAGTATAATAACAGCATGCAGCTATACAATGAGTTTCTATAGAATAAGTTAAGACACAGAAGTATACCTAGCCCACAGTATCGGCTCACTGTAAATTTAGATATAAGTTAGCGGAGTGTCTTTGATCTGTCAGTATATTTACTTAAGCTGACACACTACAATCATTTGCAGATGGAGTCCCCACTGGATCCATGAGGGTTGACATCTTACCCGTATAAAACCAGCGTCTTCTGATTGATGGTACCATATACCTTAACATAGGTAAGATACTCGGCATGAACAGTCTAAACCTAAATTACTCCACTCAAATAGTTGGTCCATTATTCATTCGTTTTTGTTTTTTCCTGGCCCTATAGTTATTTCAAGTGGAGCGAATACCACGCTAATCAACCAATATAATCAGTGAACATAGGAGGACTTATCGTCTACGCATCCATAGACCACCGTCAGGTATATAATTTTATCATCAGTAGATTTAGCCTCAAGTAGTGCACCCCTACCTAATCTAATTACGGTATTCGTTTTGTTGCATCTGTCATATAGAATACTTACCTGACAACTACAAACCAGCAGGTGGACTGATTTCCATATTATACTCCAGTATACTAGCAACCGCTCGTGCTTCATCCGCCAGTAGGTATAACATGAGTTACATACTTTCTTGTCTTTGAACGCTAGACCTAGACAAAAGGTAGTCTCCTTATGTGCTGTTATCAGAGGTGCCTCATATTAAGGTATGGGATATGCTTCTGACCACCTCATGCCATTCATCTTCATTATTATTGATCCCCAGATGTCCGGTCCATACGATCATATATACCCCACGCTTATCTGTATTTTCACCCTCTGCTCTTCCCACCAGGGCCCACCTGCCTCTCACTCCTCCCCTCCCATACAAGATCATGTAGCCACACTGTAAAAATTAGTCAAATATGTATTAGAGGATGTATTCATCAAAGAACTCAAATCATTAGTTCCATGTTTCTGTACTATGAGTCAGTAATATATATAAATAAAATGTATATAAATGTATATAGAGTCCACAATGCTTATAATTAAACACTAATAGAATGTATATAATGCACTTAGCACTTAGAGTTTTAAAGAATTCAATTTGAGATTTTGTTGATAATCTTTGACCTTGTGTATATAAAATATATGTTTATTTATGTCAATTTTTAATATGCGTGTATACACAGGGAATTCTGGGTTTAGTTCAGCTGTCACCAAAGGGTGTTACTAGAGAGATCCATTCAGAGCGAACAAATCATCAATTGAAATGTATTTGAAAATCATGTGAGGTATGAAAACGATATATCAGACTAATGACATGTAATCTTTGTTTCTCAGTTTAAGATATTGGTGCATGAATACAGACTTCCTGAAGAAGGCTCACGCCGAAACGCGTTAAAAAGGAATGCACTTCTGTATTTTTTTATAATCAATCTAATTGTTTAGTCTCTCACCATTTGCACATGTATTGTCTTTTTTACCTATAATAATTTGTACTTATAATGAATTAAGAAAAACAATTGCTAAGAAAAAAAGATGTTATAAAAATAAAATATCATAAGAAATTAACACTAGAGTGTTTCCAGTCATTAGTTAGTTAGTTTTCCTTCCCTTGTCCTACCAGGCACATAACCCGGTGCACTTTTGTTCTGTCCTTACCCCCACATGTTGTTTCCTTGCCAGGGTTCATCCGATTAGGCAGGGGCCCCTTTTTTCCTAAACTCGCAACCGGTGTCAGATCCCTACTACCAAAACTCTCGCCCTCACGGTGTGAGTGGCGGCCGCGCAGAGGACTGTACCCTCTGTGCCAACTCCAATTTCCCTTGTCTTGTGGGGGCCCCCATTTTAACTCGACGCCATCTTAAAGGTCGTCCGAGGACCCGTGTGAGGTGTCTGTAAGAAGGCAGCGTGGACTCCCCCTCCCACCCCACACTGTCTATCACATCCGCCGTCGCGGATATCCGGGCCCCGGGAAATTCGTAGGAGGTGCATATAGCCGCCTCCTCCCCTGGAAGGGGCCTATGGCCGTCTTCCCCTAGGCGACCCATACTTAGTGGGTGCCGCATCCCCGTGGGAGGGGCCAATGGCCGCCTCCCTCCGGGCGCTCCCATCCATAGTGGGTGGCGCCCCCCTCTAGGGACCTTGAAATTACTGCTCACCGATCATGACCTTACCGCCCGACCAAAAAATAAATACGACATTTGATTACCTACTAAGGGAGAAAATTATCCTGTTTATTCGCAATATTTGTCTATACTACCAAAAACAGTACCTTCAGACATTCATCATATCACTAAACTAGACCTTTATATACCACTTAAACAAAGGGAAGAAGATGTTATCAAAGAAAATTATTTTATTGCAGTACTAACATTGCCATAAGGGGCTGGTGGGTGGGTCAAAATTTCTCCTTGTTCCGTCGAGGGCTCACGTGCAACGAGTAGGTGCAGCTTCCAAGCACAGGAACAAGAGGATGCTTCTTCGGGTTCCCGCTCTCTTTATTCCTCTTCGGGAGGGCATGAACCCTCCGCTGGTACGCCTACTGGGCGTGGCCATCGGTGTAGGTGTCTAGGACAACCCCTCTTGGGCGGGAAAAAGGCGCGCCCTGGCTACGCCGCTTCGGGCATACCAGCCGTGACACGCCCCCCGCCCAAAATGGTTTCCTGGGAGGATCCGGGCCCCCGACCATACGTTCGGGGGGACCGAGTGGTCGCCCCTTTCCATATGGCCGGGATGCCTATCACCCCCTCCCAACACAATCCCCAAGGATGGGAAGACGGATGCAGTTCTGAACTTTTGGAAGGCGGGAGGGAGTTACCCTCCCGGCCGTATTTATTAAAATATGAAACAAAATAAAACATTAAAATAAAAGTTTCATATCATGTACAATTTTCATTTATTACATTTCGATGAAGACATATTCATTGGCTAACCTTAACAAATCTCTAGCACAAAGGTGTTCCTAGCCGAGTCTAACATCCTGCAAATGCATACTTTCGAAATTAAAATTGTACATCCTAGCATTACGGGCCAACGGCAAGGTCGCAACCGGTGTCAGATCCCTACTAACAAAACTCTCGCCCTCACGGTGTGAGTGGCGGCCGCGCAGAGGACTGTACCCTCTGTGCCAACTCCAATTTCCCTTGTCTTGTGGGGGCCCCCATTTTAACTCGACGCCATCTTAAAGGTCGTCCGAGGACCCGTGTGAGGTGTCTGTAAGAAGGCAGCATGGACTCCCCCTCCCACCCCACACTGTCTATCACATCCGCCGTCGCGGATATCCGGGCCCTGGGAAATTCGTAGGAGGTGCATATAGCCGCCTCCTCCCCTGGAAGGGGCCTATGGCCGTCTTCCCCTAGGCGACCCATACTTAGTGGGTGCCGCCTCCCCATGGGAGGGGCCAATGGCAGCCTCCCCGTGGGAGGGGCCAATGGCCACCTCCCCCCGGGCGCTCCCATCCATAGTGGGTGGCGCCCCCCTCTAGGGACCTTGAAATTACTGCTCCCCGATCATGACCTTACCGCCACAGGCCGGATAGTTGACCGGCTATCCGGCCCCCCCACAAACTCCTCCTAAAGGTCATGCTTTCTTAAACCCCTTAGCCATGCTATGAAGTCTCCTATGAGTAAGACATTCCCCTCCCGGGACAAGTGAACCCCATCATCGAGATACACGTGATCCCCCCGAATACACCCATGCGGAATACTGTGCAACTGCGCCGAGCGAAACAACCTACCAATTTTGTTGTTGACCTTTTTCACTGAATGGTTCAGTGCTGATACCGAGAGGCCCCCCCGCCACACCTTCCTGCGAATCATGTGGGACCATGCTATCGTGCACCCCGGGATCCTTCTCGCCAGCCAGCTAACGGTAGACAAAACTCGCTCGAGTAGTACTCGCCTACCGAGTGTCACCATGTCATTGCCCCCCAGGTGTTCTATGATTAGAGATGGCGGTGACCTCTGCCGCCCTAAGAGTTCCTCGACAAAAGATTCAAACTGGTCAATATCAAAACTGGTCAAAACTGGTCAGTATTTCCCAACATGGCTCTGGATAGCCTCATAGTTCTTTTCGTCAAAGTTAAATCAGGATCCCCGCTGGACCCTGCTACAAAAGGCATTCTTGCCAAATCATCAGATTCAAGTTGTTTACTTTCTTGTTAGAGATGCTAAAAGGGAACCGTACCCTCTGCATGGTAGCCATCCATGGCAAAAGCCATAATAACAAAAGCCTAACCTGGACCCTCTCTGTCCAGAAAATTGTAGACCCATCTAGCTGCTCCCAGGACTGAGCAAAGTATTTGAAAAATATGTTAATCAGTCCCTCTCACAATCCTTAGGAATCAACAACCTCCTTCATCCAACAAAAACTGGGCTCCAACTGCATAAAACAGCATGGAATCCTCCCTATTGGTGGTACTGGAGGAATCAAAAATACTGGTAGCCCAAGGAGGCACAGCGGTCATGATACTCCTTGAGCTAAACACAGCCTTTGATGCTGTAAAGCATGATATCCTTATCAAAAGATCTTATAGTGCTGAAGTCTTGGGACAGGCTTTGAATTGGCTCAACTATTTTCTGAGGGATAGGACCTTCCAGGTCTTTGATGGATCCTGTACCTTGGAGACATTCCTTTGAAGTGGGGAGTTTTCTTCTTTGAGTCCCACCGTATTCAACCTATATATGCGTCTGTTGGCAGACATTGTATTGTTGTTGGGATCCCTATAACATCATATGCTAATGATACCCATTTGGTTTTCTTTCGCACTCCTGGGCAAGATCCTCAAGCCCTCTCCCTGGGACCTTGTTTGAAGACGGTTCCAAGCTGGATGGACAGGTCTTACCTCGAGTTAAATGGAGACAGCATGCCCAGAATGCTGCATAAAATCCCACACCTACTCCCCCGGTTTTTCCAGGAGACTTGTGGTCAAGTATTTGATTTTCTCTCCATTGGATTATAGAAACTAACTTTACCTAGGTGCACCAAAAGCTGGAACAAGGAAACTTCAAGTGGTGCAGAACACTGCATCCTGGACTCTCTACAGACTTACAGTTGCTCAGAGGATTACATTTAAAACCCTTTGCATAAGGCATAAGGCACTTTTAAGTAATTCCCCCCGATTTCTCAATCTATCATCTCTCCCTACACACCAAGCAGAACTCTGCGATCCACCGATGCCTGATGGGCTGTGGTTCACATAATTAAAAAGGCAGGAAGTGGGGCCTGTCTTCTGGCCAGAATGTGGCAACACTATGGAACGTCCTATTGCTTACATTTGTGGATAGCCAACAAGGAATTATCACTTCTAGGCAAGTGGATTTGGGTGTAGATTATGCGCTCTATAAATGCAGCATAACATAGAAGAGAATACAACACAATACAATAGAATAGAATCGAACACAATAAAATATTTAATTATTAATTGTTAGTTAATTATTTACTTAGTTTTTAATTATGTAATTTTTGGAATGCTTATTTATTTAACTTACATTTTTGTTGCAGGCCGATAGGTTTGTAGGGATCTATGGTGGGAGTGCAATTAAGTGATACTTAATGAATTATTAATTGTTCATTAATTATTCAATTAATTATTTAATTGATTTTTAATCATGTAATTTATGGAATACTTATTTATGTTACTCATATTTTATTTGCAGGATTATAGGTTTCATTGGGGTGGGTTGGAAAGATAATTAAGTAATAATTAACTATGAATTAATATTTGAAAATTATTATTAATTATTTTATTTAATTTTAAATATGTAAAATATAGAACACTTTCTTATTGGAATTATCATTTAGTCATGGGATACTAGGTTTGTAGGGGTACTGAGTGGGGTGGGAAGGTAATTAAGTAACAATTAATTACCTATTAATTATTGTTTTCAAAATCATTATTTAATTGAATTTTAAATATGAAAATTGTAAAACACCTATTTATTTAAATTATATTTTAGTTGCTGGTTGCTAGGTTTGTTAGGTCTAGGGTGTGATGTTCATTAAATAATAATTAAGCAAAAATTAATTATTCATTGTTAATTAGTTATTTAATTGATTTTAAATATGTAAATTATAAAATACTTATTTGTTTGGTTATATTCTAGGTGTGGCCTGCTACGTTTTTAGGAGTATAGCTTGGGAAGTTAATTAGTTAACAATTGAATAACATATATTTATTACATGATAATTGTTGAATAGCAATAATGTAAATTGATTAATTGTTTTAAGTTTTTTAATACATATTGCCCAGTGGTGGTCACCAATAGGTAATGTTAGTCAGGATCATGTTTTCATAGGAAATGCTTTTTTTTTGTGTTGCTAATAACTTTGGTGCTATTTGGCAAATCTTCACTAACCTTCCAAATAAGTGCTACCTAATGACTAGTTTTTTGCATGGAAAGTTTCAGGGCGATCAATTACAAAAGGGTTGGGAAAAAGTGGGGTACCAAAACATGTTTTCCCATAAATTTGTCCATTGAAAATTTAGACGCAGCTACAGACTAAATTATTGAAATGATTTACACCAAATTTGGCAGAAAGCTAGATCTTCGTCCAGAAAAAGTTATTTTGTGTTATTGAGCAAATCCAGTAGTTATGGAAACAATTGTATGCATCACGCCTCAGGGGATCCATGGACCCGACAGATTGCATCCTGAAATCTGATTGGCTACCACTACATCAACCAGGAAGTGGTGGCAGCCATATTAGGTCTTGGGACTCAGTTCAGAGTCGTCCAGAGTCTTAAAAAAATATACATACAATGCATAATGGGATAGGGTATGGATACCCTAAGCCCCTAGACCTGGTGCTGGGGTACCATAGGCTAGAAACATTATTTTTTATTTTGATGCAAATTTGCAGGGGATCCACAAATCTACAGAAAGATGCAAAACAAAAAGCACCAGCTCCTTCTGGTTTCTATAGATTAGGGTGATTCAGGCCCCACAGGGGCCTCGGAGGAGAGGCCTCAGCGTATATTTTCAGGGGGCCATGTGCCCCCAAGCTTCCAAGAGGCATCATGGACCTGATCCCTGAGGGATGATATTTCAACTCAAGGGGCGGGAGCGCACAGCCCTCCTCCTTGAGCCAGTTCAAATTATATGTATTGCATAAATTGTACAAACACCAATTTCTAACTCTACAATCTGAAGATAAAATCAGAGAGAGCTAGAGTTAGACAACAAGTCACTTGGAGAAAGCTACCAATTCAAAGACTCAAAACAAAATGCATCTTATTCCCATTTAAATGAATGTGCAGGAGGACAGCCTTGCAAATACAATCATTTTAGGTCAGGGCATAACCATTGTTAGAAATGGGGGTCTCTCGTTGCCAGTGGAATGCAAGCTGTCCAAGTAGGGAACCCTCCTTCTAGTCAGGATAAGGGAGTTGCCCAACTAGATAACCTCTGCTCACCCCCTTGATAGCTTGGCATGAGCCGACAGGCTTATCTCAGAGGCAATGTGTAAAGTATTTGTACACACAAACACCCAGTAACACAGTGAAAGTACTACAAATGGACACCACAACAGTTTAGAAAAAGAAAGTATTTTTATCTAAACCAAACAAGACCAAAATGATAAAACTCCAACATACACAACTCAAAATATGACTTTTAAAATGTTTCAACCAATTCTATCCAAAGAAAACTATAGCTTCTTACCCAAATTTCTTCAAACGTGTCAAAATCAACATGGCAAAGCAGTTACATAGCAGTTGAAAAACATAGCGATGCATAAGTTCCAGAGACTGCAACAGTTCTGTTGCACGCAGGTGAAGTAGTGAATCGAATATGGATTGTAGGGGGAAGTCATATGTCGATTTCCCATGTGATTCTGGTCTGCAGGTGTTGCGTCGGAAAAACCTCCCACACAGGTGCCTTGCATGGGAAAATTTAGTGGTCAGTGTATGGTAGGTTCTTTGGCCAATGGGCAGGCACTGTATACATCTCTTTGCCCTCACAGGGCTATGTGTTGGGAGTTTCTCCCACACCATGGTGCTGCCTTGGAAAATTCAGCCGTAAAAAGAGTAAATCATCAAATTTCTTCAGCTCTTCACAGCTCTCTGTAGCAGGAACAACCTTCAGGGACTCAGCACTGGAATGAGCACCCCCAGGCAGATCAGAATTCCAGAAATGGAGTTCAAGAAGACTATGGGTGAAATATTTTTGTCCCTAAGACCTCAGTACATGAGGCCAGTACACAGAAGCCCTTGGAGAAACTACACAAGCAGAAAAACAGCAAAGTTCAGTCATTGTCCTCTCCTTGGCAGAACCAGCAACTGCAAGCCAACCATGCAAAACAGCAGACAGGAAATAGGTGGTGCTCCTCCTAACAGCTCTTCAGTTCTTCTCCTTGGCAGAGGTTCCTCTTGATTCCAGAAGTATTCTAAAGTTCTTGGGTTTTAGGTCTAATATGCAAACCCCGTCTTCCCTTTGAAGTCTTTGTACAGAAAGTCTCTCTTTTCCTTTTCCTTTCCAACGAGTAATGAAGTGCAATAGAAATAAAAAGACAAGCGGATCAAAGATAATCATTTGTAAAAGGTGAAATAAGTTAGCAATATGATTACAGCCTCCATCTATATGCCCACTAAAATGTGAGCATTCCAAAATGCCCACTATAGTGCCAGTTCACTATTAAAGAGTAGTCTACAAGTAAGATAGTATATAGATGGAAGAGGCGTCATTGTGTCCCAGTTAAAGTCGGTGCTGCCTTTCCTAGTCCACATACAAAGAAGCCCTGTGTAGACATATACAAATTTAGGATATATCATTTATAATACAGTGTGGTTGAGGAAAAGTAAGTACGATCATTTTACTTTATTATAAATTAAATAGTAGAGATGCCTCGCTTAAGCTAGTTCAGCACTGCCCCCTCATAGGCAGAATGGAGCATATGCAAGCCGTTCCAAAATATGGTACGAACCATATGGACTGGTTAAACCTTAAGGAAAAGGAAAGAATGTTTGGAATGTTGAAAGGTGTTCTAGAAGCAACCCTAGTTAGTGATGGTATTGTTTCAGCAAACAAAACAGACAACTGTGGACAAAAGGAAAACCCTGCACACCCCGAGTTAGTCCTTTATGTACATTTTGTCCTCAGGTGCTACATCAGCTGCTACGATTACCTCTGCAGACGTGCAGAAGGTATTCATAAATCTGTCTGGTAGAGAGCACACTCTAAAGTCTAATCAAATGACAAGAAATCCAAAGTGTCAATCATATTTTTCTTTATTCTTTGTCACATAAACAACATAACAGCAAACATATTTAATTCCTTTGACCATACGAAAATTCTTCAGGGCTGTAAGGCAGGAAAAAACAAAGCACAATTTGTATACAGAAAGAGAGAAGGACAATGCATGTATAGCTGAAATGGGATTAATATATAAAGAACTGCGCTAGAAATCCATCACAGTTCCTCACAGGGAAAAAGAGACATGGGTGACATTATCACATAAAGAAAATGAAAGAATATTTCAAGTATTAAAAGAAGTTCCAGAAACTGCCCTGAATAGGGATTGTATTTATTTGTTTATATATTTTAGACATAAGGGGCTCAAAGTAGGCTGAGAATAACCGTAAGGCAATTTGAGCAAAATGGAGACATAGAAAGGAGAACTAGAGGCAACACATTCTTGAGATATGTTCACAATCAGTGATACATGAGTTTTCTGTCAAGTCTAACCTTTTCCAAAAATTAGTTCATGCATGCATGTTTTCAGTGCTACACTGAATCTTTTTTTTTTCTTGTTAGAAGTGCATGGAATGAAGAGGAAGCTCCATAAATGTATTAATTCAAAATGAAAACATCATTGTGTAAAATGCTTAAAAATCTCATAGGCAGTATCTAGGGACAGGAGCAAAAACCCATAGACCACATTGAGATCTGGGTACCTAAGCAAAAATTAGCAATAATGTCTCAACTGGTATTATTAAGAAAGCAAATATACATGTATGTACATGACTTTACACAAAGGAAAAAGGGAGACTCGTATTATTTTGTTCAAAAGTGCTCATGGCATCAGGTATTTGGTATAGCAGTTTATACAATACAGTTATATCAGCACTGTGAGCATAAATTGCGAAGCCAACCCAAAGGAACTTGGTGCTCGTTAAGCTCGTGACATAAAAAGTGACTGACATCACCGTACAGAAACGTGGCAGCCCAGCGCTGATCTCAGCGTGTCTTCTTCCCCAGATACACTCCGCTTCCCCAAAACTCATCTTAACAGCCCCGGATTTCACTCATGGTGTTGGCACGGTTCTGATCTCTATGCACCTCTGTGGCTAGATTCATTATGCTCCCTTTTAATTTCCTAAACGACTCTAGAATCCACTTGTGGATTCTACCTGCAGTAGATCATGGTTCCGACCACTTCACCCGCCAAACCCTACCACGCACCGGTTGGCAACTGGGATTTTCCAGTCGCGTCCTTCCTCCTCATCTGGCTGATGCTCTTTGCAGCACCTGAGCCGTGGCACTCTCACTCACTGGTCTCTTGTCCTATCATTGAGCTTACCTGAATGCCGTAATTCACGTGCTTCCAGCACCCTCAGTAACCTAATTGGCAACCCGGTCCTGAAGATGATCCTGACTCAATAGGATCAAAACACTGTCGACCGAACTTTCAGCACAATTCGCAGCACATATTCCTTTATGGTTCACGGAAACCCTTTGAACAAGACCAATTAATGCACCAAACTTTTTATGTTGAACCATATAACTATGTATATAATTTTCTTCACATTGTCACCTTGCGCCTTACACTGTTCTTTTCCACCTGTCACTTGTGCCGTCACTTTTTATGTCCCGAGCTCAACGTGCACTAAATTCCTTTGGGTTGCCTTCGCAATTTATGCTCACAGTGTTGATATAACTGTATTGTATAAACTGCTATCCCAAATAGATGATGGCATGAGCACTTTTGAACAAAATAACATAAGTCTCCCTTTTTCCTTGGCTAAGCATGGGCGGAAAATCCGTTCCGCTCGCGGATTGTGCGGATTTTCGGTAAATTCGCAATCCGCGAGATTCGCGAATTTCCCGCAAAATCCTCAAGTGGAACGGATTGGTTCAAAAGTTCAGGCTGACTTTTGTAACTCTTTTAGAATGGCACCAGAGCCATTCTAAAATAGTTACAAAAGTCAGCTTCAACAGGAAGCTCTAATAGATAAAGTAAAGCAGGTGCTGCTCAAATTCAGTTACACAATCATTAATCTCCCCAAACTTGGGGTGATTATTGATTGTGTAACTTAATTTGACCTTGAACTCCAGCACCTGCTTTACTTTATCTATTAGTGCTTACTGTTGAAGCTATTTGCAGCTATTTTAGAATGGCGCTGGCAGCTTGCCAGCGCCATTCTAAGTGGGGCTGAGGGCAGAAGGGCACAAAAGTGGGACAGAGGGCAGAAGGGGACAACAAATGAGTGGGGTAGAGGGCAGAAGGGCATAGAAACGAGTGGTACAGAGGGCAGATGGGCATAAAAAACAAGAGGGTGGCAGTGATTAACCAGCAAAAAAAAACCCGCAAAGCGCCTCGCGAACACCCGCGAACACGCAAAGTGCCCCGCAAACACCCGCAAACTCGCAAAAAAAAAAAATCTGCAAATTTGCGCGAATTCGTGAATTTTGCGGATTGCAAATTCGCAAATCCGCAAATTCGCGGATTGCGAATTTGAAAAATTTGCCCATGCTTAATTTTGGCTGACCTAAAGTGTGTTACCAACTACTATGGCACAATCAATTTGGTGGTGTATATGGACACCCAATCTTGAAGGCCCTTGTAAACATCGACATTGTAGAAAACAATTTGCATGACTGAGAGCCTGTTACTGGTCATCAAGTTACATATTATCCTTGTACCTCTGCTATACAAATGGTATAACTGATTTTGGACACATTGAAGCTTGGTCATCTTCTTGGCTGAGACTTCCAAATGCAATACATTTTAACACTCAGGGCCTTTTTATGATGTTGGTGGGACAGCCCACTGAAATCCAGGATAGCGAACGCATTATGATGCGATTGGTGGGAGCCTATTGGTTGGAGGAACAGACTGCCACCTCCCACAGGCTCAAGGAGCCCGTCGGGCAGCAGTCAGACCATAGACCCTACAATGAAGGCGGTGCATGTACAGGCACTGCTGTAGAGATTAGGAAGTCTATGTCCCACAGCCTTTTCATGGTGATCCCACTGCCATGGAAAGGCTCTTGGAAAGGGACTTTGGGGGCCCCTAGTAGGACCCGACCTTCGCTGGCCTCCACTATGTGGCCATGGGGTCACATGTGCAGCTCTCCCCGAACATCCATGCACCGTGTGCAAGGCACCATATGGTGCCTGGCACATGATGCAGGTTTGATTGCAAACATGCATTTTAAAATTTTGACTTGTGATGTGGCCCTTTCCCAGTCCATAGCAGATGCCAAAATAGTAAACTGTGTGTTTCTGACAGCCTACAAAGTGGTCGTCTCATAATATGGTGGGTGGAACCGCTGACTACATGTCAGACGGTCTTCATCCTGCAGCGACGGCGGTCGGAAGCTCGTCTGACCACCATCGTAAGGAGTACCTCAATATTGGGAAGACCCACTGCTTTCACAAGTATAATTCATGACAAGATTCAGAAAAGAACCTGAAGGTGGTACAAATCATTTTCAGTGACATTGTTGCCGAAAGGAATAAGATTTTGTTTAGTATGCATGATGTTCTTAGCATAAAATATATTTTAAAATGGTCCTAGTATTGCAACTGTATAATGTCAATAGAGGTAAGTCAGTAAGTGTGATGCTTGATGTGTGAGACATTTGAAATTTGTTGTTGTGATATGCATTTCATTTTCACAAAATACATATATGAAGTGAAAACCAATTCAGACACTCAGGAATGGATCAAGGCTATCACAGTGTTAAACTGCCCACCTACCATTGTGGACTCTGCTAAATCCCTGGGAATAACCCTAAACTGCAACTTGAATATGCGTGGCCATATCAACTGGTTCTTCCGGATGATACCTACCTGGCACTTCATGTCATCCCACCCGGGATTTGAGACAGCTTGTTTTCTCGTATGATGTATCTACCTGTTTTTATCCCAACTGTATCCGGGATATGTTACTGCCTATTATTTCTTTCCTTGTATAATGTATATACCTGTTATTATCCCAATTGTACAAACCCAA
Organism: Lissotriton vulgaris; assembly: GCF_964263255.1. Lineage (NCBI taxonomy): Eukaryota > Metazoa > Chordata > Amphibia > Caudata > Salamandridae > Lissotriton > Lissotriton vulgaris. Next base: position 453,692,475 of record NC_141691.1, on the reverse strand, counting down.
TCTAAAACTGTTTTACCACCTGTTAATCCTGTAAAGCGCTCTGATATGCTCACAAGTCTGATCCACGCTCTATAAAACTCAAAAATAATATAAATACCTTGCTGAAGAAAAATAATACTAGATACCAGTATGAGGCTAGGTCAAGAAAAAAAAATCTCAGATGAGAAGACAGTTTTTCTGTCTTTATATTCAAACTAGTCTCATGTAAACAAAAATCATGTTGAATGGTGAAAACTGCATATTTTCCCTTGCTCAAAATTTTGGAATGATGCATAATTATGCTGGTATATCAATTATTTTACACAGGATTATTTTTAATGTCCTGGGCCAGGGCTCTCCCCCTTAAGTGATCCAGACAGTGCCAGTTCTAATGCTTCCACCTTTGAACATCAGTCAAGATGAACTACTAGACCATGTACATCTGAGAATCTTTGGCTTATAGAAAACAAGCAATTCCTGAACTTTGCAGTATGTATGCACTTTGATTAAACACTGGTTTGATTTGATGAAATAAACACAGAGACATATTTTGTATTTTTGAAAAAAGTAGTCATCCGCTATTTTTCAGAATTTCAAATGTTTCAATCTGTAATAGAATTTGCTCGTATACACAATTATTTAGTCAATCTTCTGAAGTTCTATTTACGGTTCCAAGCTCCAGTTATGGGACACAAATCTGCTCTATAATTTTCTGAAGTATGAATGGCTTGATGTGAAATTGCACATGCTTGTTAATGTAGGGACCTGAAAATGTTCAACCTTTAGGTTCAGGTTAAAAGACTAAAAAGAAAGGGTAACAAAGAGGAGAGTGAGAAGTGAGCGCTCATTCACCTTCCCGTAGCAATCTCAATAATCAAAGAGGAGCGAGCAAGCTACCAAGTTCTAAGGATGATCTTCACACATAGTGTGAAAAAACTCCTTTTTTTTTTAAAAGACCCTTCCCCCACCAACCTAGTTGATGGCATGCTCCATCATTGGAATCCCACCTGATACACCAGGTGCGTCATGGGTGTCCTTCAGTGCCATTATTTTTTTGGGGAAGGGGGTTCTTTACCGCAAATGAGAAAAGGGAGTGAATTAAAATTGTCTTCTGGGTTGCCTACCAATGTGTTGTATTTTTTAATAATGGTACCCTTAGACAAGGATTAAAATCAGCGGTAGATGAGTGATGAAGAATTAGTGATCTCTCACATCCATCATAAAGGTCGGCATAAATACAGAATGTCTATGCTGCTCATATCAAGCTTCTGTGATTTCTATCTAAAACCACTGGTACAGATCGCATCCACATGTCTGAAGCTCACCAATGACCTACTATGCCTACTTAAGGATATAGAGTATGATCCAGAAAAACACATGCTACTAAACTTTGATGTGGAGAGCCTCTAGAAGAGCCTCCGACAGAATGGACATCAACTCTCTTCAAGGAAGCCCTTGACCAAGGGAAGGGGCCCCACAGAACACCAAAAACATTCATCTTTGAATGTGCACAACCTGCTCTTATGAAGATATATTTTTAATATGAGGGGACAGTATACTTACTAACATTTGGGAGTTCCATGGGTAGTACATTTGCCCCCAGGATGGCCTGACTTTATGTACATCAGTTTGAGATCAAACATATCCAAACATCAACTATCCCATTCAAACAGAACATTGTTCTGTGGAAGTGATACATAGATTATATCCGTATCATCTAGGAGGAACACAACACCTCCATCCCTTCCTTCCTCAGATAGATAAACAATTGTGATCATAATCTGAAATTTACCCACACCATGAACAAACAGTCCATCTCATTTCTGGACCTCACCATTTTTGCTGAAAATGGAAAAATGTGAACACAAATCTATCATAAACCTACAGACAAAAACACCCTTTGGAGGTTACATAGTCTCCACCCCTAACCTTTGAGGGACAATTTGCCCTACAGCCCGCTCCTCTGCCTCAGGAGGAAATGCAACAACATTTCTGATTTCAACCTCCAAGCTAAGGCTCTGACATATAAGTCACAGGATCGCGACTACGAAGAAAAGGACCACAAAAAAATGGTGAGATACCAAAATCATGAAGCCCTCCTGGAAAATCAGATACAGGACAACTCTAGTATGCCATTTACATATGTCACCACCTATAACATCATCTCTGATCAGGTACATAAATGTATAAACAAACACTGGTATCCCCTAATGATGAACCATGCCACCATCTAGGCTGGGGAGTGAGGGGTATTTTACAAAACCTAAAGGTATTTTTTTTACCACACTCTGTGTGAGGGACATCTTTAAGGAACTTGGTAGCTTGTTTACTCCTCTTTGATTAGTGATAAGGTTATAAGGTTATATGATTACATTTTCTTAATTTGGAAGAGATGTAGGGGTCACCTGATTTATACTGGATTTCCATAGTTAATCCATGTTCTGTTAAATCTACCATGAACCTCAGTAAGGAAAGCCTAATTTCTCAATCACAATATCAAGCTAGCCATAGTTGTGTTTAAGATCACAACAGTGATGCAGAGAAAATAGCTAATTACAGCTAATTCCATACTTCATCTTAACTCTAATCATCCCTCAGAATTGGCAAATAGTTTCGCAGAGAGATTTCAGAGCCAAACAAAATCATAGCACAGATCCAATTTAATGTGGAGAGTAAGAATTTTACATCATACTTTATTCATACAAACTATAAACTAAAGATATTCTGAAACAAACTTAAAGTAGTACAAAATTAGTAGTAGAGAAATTATCTTGTCTAAATATAAATCTTCAGGTTCATGAGAGTTATCAAAAGATTGATTCATGATAAAATATAGCACTGATTGTTATTGTTATTGTTATTGTTTTTTTGTAAAGCGCCTGAATCACCCGGGGGCATCTCCGCGCTGCCTAGTCCTATTTTCTGAGAGCGAGAGTTAGGAGACCAGAGTGAATCATCAATAAACGAAGGCTTTAAGATGTTTCCTGAAAGTCAGATATGAGGGAGACTTTTGCAGCTCTTCGGGCAGGGAGTTCCAATATTTAGGGCCTACATACGAGAAGGCTTTACCTCCCAAGCGATTACGGTAGATACGCAGGATCGCTAGTAGGGCTTTACTATTTGATCTCAGATTACAGGCTGATGTCCATCTGCAGATTTTGTCTTGTATATATTTTGGGCCAATTTCCCTCATAGCTTTAAAGACCAGGCAGAAGGTCTTGAAAAAGGCTCTTTTCTTCATCGGCAGCCAGTGCAATTCCTTCAGTAAAGGGAGTAAAGGGGTACCCGGTGGACAATTCAGGACCATCCTTGCTGCCGTATTTTGGATCACTTGAAGCTTTGCTAGCTGTGTGGATCCTACATCAGCCAGCAGTGCATTCCCATAGTCAATCCTACTGATTACCAGGGCTTGCACCACTGTTCTGCTATGGCTCAGGCAAAAATATGTCAAGTTTCTGCCAGGGTCTAGATTTTTTTTTTTTTGTTTTAGGCTGCTTGGACGCTCCATTTCCGGATTCACTGCCTCTGGGCAACAAAAGGAGACCAGATAATGATCAGTCCATGTCAGGGGCCAGGAATCCCTGAATGACAGGTTTTTGTTATTTGAAAAAATCCTGTCCAGTGTATGGCCCACTGTGTGTGTAGGGCCCTGTACAACTTGACCCAGACCCATGTCAGCCAGTCCTGACAACAGCTGCCCCACCTCCGGGTCTTGGGTGGCTTCTCCATGATAATTAAAGTCCCCCAGTAGTATAAAACTCCTGGAAGCCACAACCTGTGTAGCAATGAACTCTGTTACAGTACTTACGAAGTTCACTTTTGAAATTGGTGGGCGGTACAGGAGTGCGCCCTCCCAGGTCGCAGCCACTGGGCTACTGACCCTAAACAGGCCAATCTCTAGCTGCTCTTTGAGAAGTCAGGATAACATATCCCAGACTGGGATGGCGTGCTTAATCAGAGAGCGGACGTTGCATAGAAGGTAGCTCGGTCTTACTTGTGGGACATTTAAGACGGTCTCTTCTAATACTCATTGTTTCTTACAGGCCCTACAGCCTACTGGCCCTTCCAACATCACTGGTGATGATGTGGGGCAGATAGTGCAGTCCATGTGATTTATCGATGATCTCTTCCCAATATCCTGAAGCTTTTTACTCGTATACCTCAGGATCGGTGTGTTCTGGGGTGTGGTCCCTGATCTACCTATGCTTCCCGTCGTGGCCCGGCGCGGACTGATCACCACACTATTTGAAGCCGAGTAAAGCATAGCAAAAAAGTGCATATTTTAAACACTGACACTGACTTTGATGTTTTGCCCTCGCTTTCCATCATATTTAGCAAGTTCCCAAAGTCATGAGCTATATTAATAAACAATTATTTTCAGAGATAAAAAACTAGACAAAATGTTGTCACTTCTGTTATCACCATTTTCATCTCTTGCAGCCATCCCAATATTTGTAAGTCTACTTCTAATTACAAATAAAAGTAAAAAAAATCTTTTGGGACCACTGACAATGAGGAGAGGGACATAATCATACATTTTTATTAAATGGCAAACCACATTTATAATCAATGTTATTCCATGTCCTTTTCATATGTATGTTAGCAGCCCAATTTCATCTTTTACATTTAAAATTAATATGGAAACATGTGAGCGTTTATACCAACATCGTCAAGAAATATGAGACTGCAGCATGTTACTAAGTTTTATGACTCGCGCAATATCGTATATAAGGATAGATGACAAAGGAAATCTATTGCAATAAATAAGTTATGTGAATGTATTCTTTTTCTTATCTGCAACCCATAGGAATAAGCAAAGAATTTTAACTTATCTTTTTTCATCAATATGTTTTTTTTGATGGATTGGATTAAAGAACATTGAATTTGGTAATCACTGAACATGGTAATTATTAAACCTTCATATTGTGATTAATTTTGGTATTGTATTCATTGGTGTACATGAGATGGAACTCTAAACACGTTTTAGACATGTTGAAATGATAGAAAATGATTTGTAATGCAATATAATTATATAGTTGATGCTGGAATGACCATAAGTAGTATGGTAGTCACCCCAGATTGTTGGGGTCTTTTACTGAACCCATTTTTGCTGGCCACTGGACACAGTGCACTTTACCCCTTCTAACCAGTACTAAAGTGCTTGGACACTCCATTTTAAGCATGTTAAAATTGGTATATACCAGATTGGCACATTCAGTTCACATAGAAGACCCTAGTACACGGTACTACCTGTACCCAGTACATGCAGATTAAGTGCTACTATTGGGCTGCAGCACTCATTGCCCCACTCACAAAAGTAGAACTGTAAAACATGTCACTAGGCTGGCCACTTAAGTCTGGGTGTCCAGTTCTAAAATGCTATTTCGATCAGGGAAAATAAACCTTTTTTAATGCGTACTAGTCATGCCTAGGGCAGACCTTTAAGTCCATAGGACATGATATGCGTGGTGCATGTTATTTAAAAATTAGACATTTAAATTTAATGTTTTATGTGTCTCGGCAATGAAAAACCTCCAAAGTTGTTTTTTACTGTGGAGAGGTTGTCTTTCCCATAGGTTAACACTGGCTTACACTATTACATATAATAAGTTCTAAATTCAGTTTGCGAATGGCTAGAAGGACTCATTTTAAAAGAATTTAAAATCCAACTTAAAGGGTCCTGTTAGATTTATTTTACTATTTTGAAAATTACACTTTTATAAAGGTGCTATCATGCTAGCTAAAACTAAAACACTTTCCTGCCAGTGTCCAGCTGTCAACCGACCCTGATGGTTCTCCTGTGCTGAGATGTGCATTGCTCCAAGACAGCAGATAAGGGCTCTGGATGTTGGGAGAGGGTCTCCAAACTCCAAAAAACAGTGGGGTGGAAGAAATTGATCAGAACTTGTTTAGGGGATGGACAAAGGATTGTCTTTAAGTCATAGCTTATGGCATAAATGTGAACCTCACAGACCTGTCATCAGAAAACTCCTGTACCCATGAAGAAGCAGAAGAAGGACTGCCCTGCTGTCTGAAGAACCTGGGGAAGACTGGACCTGCTTGTCTTGAACCCAGGACCCCAGAAATGATGCAACCATCAGTTGTCTGACCCCCTGTTTAAGCTAACATGACACAACAAGCTTCCAGGTACTCTCTCCTTGCATCTGTCCTGCTAACCCTTACCAACTGGACCTGCCATGGACCCTGTTGCTGCCCTCTGTAGAAATAATGCCTTCCCCCAAGGTGACACCCCCCAGACCTTTGACCCTTTGCTGGTCCATCTTGTCCACAAACTGCAATAAGTGGGAATTTTTGCCATCTTTCTGTGTGGAGAATCGGAGATGACAAAGGTATGGCCTCAACCTACTGGTTTCCCATCTGAAGGAGCTCTGACTCCCAAAAAGTTTCTATGTCCGAACATAGAGGACTTCAGACTTCACCCACTCTGAACTTTCCCACCTTTATAGATTACTTCACCTGGTCCCTGCTCTTAAGCAGCTATCTGTTGTTGAGCCCTAATTCGGATCCAGCTAGTAGCTTGCCCTGCCAATAACTCACTGACAAAAACATTTTTCCAGAAAAAATTCTAAATCAAAAGGTAAACTTTCCACCAGGATGAACCTGAACCCCATATCTGACTAGCAACCCGCAGTAGTCAGCTTTAACTTTTGATTTTGACCTCGTCTAGTGCAACCACATACCTGCGGTTGGCTCTTTGAGCTTTTTGGTGCTATTTTTAACTCAAACTTTCACAATTAATATCTCTTATTCTACTGATTTCATTTCTGTTGTTGTGATGTCATTTTTGTTGCTTTGGTGTCATTTATTGAAATATGCTCTATTTTTCTAAATAGTTTGGATTTTTTTTATGTTGTGTTTTCACTTTATTACTGTTTGAGTGTTGCATAAATACATTAACAAATTCCTTCTATGTTAAGCCTAACGGCTTTGTTCCAAGCTACCAGAAGCATAAGTACAGGCTAATTTACCGACTTCGGTGGTTCATCCTGATATTGATTCTGATTATTATTATTATTATTAACAAATACTCCAATTTTCTACAATCGGCTTCATCTCAAACTTGCTGTCACATATGGTTTAGCACGCAGTTGTTGATGTCATTGCATTCCGTGTCTGTTTCTTTCTGGAATATAATTTATATCAAAACCCCATTGGGTTAGATGCAATTAATTTAAGTGCAAATCCTTTTTTTATCTTTGAGACAGTAAATCCTTTTGTTTCAGCCTCCGGGCCTCATTGACAAGGCTTTTCTTGATGCACCAGCAAATGTTTGAACAGTTGCCCATATTTACAAGACCATGTAGAGTTACACTGCTTGTCTTTTCACGGCCTCGTAAATAGGGGCCCTTTCACACATTACTCTGCGTGAAGGGGAATTCAATGGGTGGTGCTGTAGGTGCTCCCATTCAACATGCATGGAATCTGACACATTCCCAGAATTACAAAGTTTTGTAAATCTGGGAATGAGGTTGTATCTTACACTTCTCAAGGGGAGGCATAGGAGTGGTGCCATGAGGTGAATTACATTTATTTCTCCCCTTTTTTCTTCTTTCTCTTCATGCTGCTTTCTGTAGCAAGCATGGAAAGAGGTAAGTCCCATCAATTATTGTTGCTGTGTGGGAAGGAATCTCTTCCTCCACAATCCCCCCCAACATGGAAACCCTTGCAACATGATGCAAGGGTGCCTGCCGTGGTGCATAGCAGCCAATTGTGTGCCATTGCAGGGGAGAGCACGTGGTTGTTTTGTTTTGTTTTAATATGACGCATCCCTGTGCTTATAAAATGACGCAGCTCGGCGTAGCAATATGACTTGCGTCGCCGTTCTAGTTTTATGTAAATGAGGCCCTCAGGTTGCAATCATGATCTTGTAGTTACATGGTCATAGGCAACGAGATTTTTTGAAACACAGCCCGTTGAATGGACAGCTCCTTATTTTAGATATTTTAAACAGTGGGTTGAGCTTCTTTCTGTACGTGATGAAATGAAAAAATGGCATCTCAACGTTCTAAAATAAATGTATTTTCATACTCTTTATGTAACGTTTACATTGGCTCTGTCAGAAGGCATGCATGTGTGAAAAAACGCTTTAAATTTTTGTGGAACAAAATATATTGTATCCCAAGTTGTAGTTGTGGTGCATGATCTCAATGGCAACATTAAACAGAATGAAAAGTGACAGTGACACAGCTCATCGTAACTTTGCCGAAAATGTTGGCTTGGTGAGAAATGTACAGAAAATGCCATATTTTTCTTTATTGTATCTATGCACCTCACTACCAAACTGCTTCCTAGTGCTCATCTACAGTGTCAAATTTAAGTGATGGTAGCATTTAGTAAATCTGCATCAATAAGTGTTTGACTCTTGAAGCCTTATTGGATGTATGTACGCCTCTGTCTGAAGATCAGCACTTTTCAGATGTTATTGAGATGCCCCTTATCAATTCAGGGGCATATTATCAATAGCCTGCTTCTCTGATTTGGGGCGTGAAATTCAAACATCACAGCTCGGAATCAGAGAGCAGGGAGCAGGGGTAGTAGCTTTCTGTTCCTGTGCTGCACCACTTTAAACCCATGCTCTAAACAGAATATATTCTGTGGTATGTGCTTGGTTTTTAAACAGTACAAAGACAAAAAAACAAGTGAATGTCCCTGCACTGGACCATGCACTGTTCATGATGCCGCCACATGATTTCTTTCTTTTGTATGCCCTCTGCCCCTAGGGGCTGCACTGACCTTTGTAAAGAAAATGTGACTATTGTGTTAACTATAAACTCCTCACTTCCATCTGTGTGTCGCATAGTTACTTTTACAGTTAATCTTGTGGACTGGCATTTATCTCACTGCAAAATAAGTTTGGTTTGGTTTGAATTAAGTTTGGGCTGAGTCCGCATAGTGGCGCTATGCGGAACTCTGCAAAGTTGCAAAAAAACTCTGCTGCGCTATGCAGAGGTCTGCGAGCAGGCGGAGTTGCTTTTCCTGCCCGTTCGTTTCCACCGTACGTCAATGCAGATTGCATGTTAGTGTGGAAATATAGCACAAATGCACCATCTGATCACACATGAGAAGAGGCAATATTGTTTCTTACTCTGTTTATGGTGCTGGGGCCCACTTTCCTATCTTTACTCAGTCTTTTGTTCAGTTTTTTTTATTCATTACCTTACCCTTTGTCTTTCTAAGAGGGTATTTGTGTTTGTTTTCTACCTAACTGTGTGTTTTTGGTGAGTTTTGTAATTTTTATTTTTGCTACTACCTTGTACTTTTTTTTCTCGATTTCCCCCATGCCCCATGGCAGATTAGCAAAATACACAAGATGATGGACAGAATGTTGCACATTGGCAAAACATTCACCCCCAGTCACAGATCTGGGTTTAATCCATCGTTATTTTGCTCACCACGCCATCCCAGTTCAGACATGGCCATATGTAAATCAGTCTTGACCCTGTGCCTCATGGGAACAGTCCAGCCTGAAGTGCCAAGCCATGTCTTCGCCTGGACCGGAATCAAGAATCCTAAGACCGGTTTCTGGCTATCAGCCGTCATCAGCCAGGATTGCTTGACTCCAGTGGCGTAGTGAGCACTGGACCCAAGTCTGGGCATACCATTCCCACATACGGCGAACAGCAAAACACACAAGATGATGGACGGAATGTTGCACATTGGCAAAACATTCACCCCAGTCACAGATCTGGGTTTAATCCATCGTTATTTTGCTCACCACGCCACCCCAGTGCAGACATGGCCATATGCAAATCTGAAATGGCATGGTGAGCAAAAAACCCCAATGTATTTAGGCCCAGATCTCTGTACTGGGTTGTATGTATGACATTGTTCTGCATTCTGTCCATCAACTGTTGTTTTTCCAAGGCAGATTATTGCTCACCAAGGTGCGGCAGCCTTCCTTGCGGAAGGCAGTGCCATGCAGGGGTGCAACCCTGTGCCCTGTTTTCCGAGGTGGAGGTGGTAGCGCTGTTTTTTTATATCCAGTGGCACCTCCACTCCACCCTGGCAGCAGGCGGCAGGCCTTGGGTCTGGGTATGGGATGCCGGAGCACCAGCAGTGCTGGGCGAGAGTGAGCCAAGCAGTTTACCGCTGCTCTGGGGTCCGGCACACCCATCAGCATTCGGCCCACCGCTGGTCCGACCTCTTGGACCGAGAGCAGGACCTGCTGGACCTGCTAGGATTTGAGGTTGAGTGGCTAGTTGAGTAATTATTAAAATATTAATTTTTATTAGTACTTGTGTGTTCTATGCCATAGCTAAGCTTGCAGGGGAGTTAAGTTTATAAATATTATGTAATAGTCTGTTATCCTAGACAGATGCTTAGCTTATTTGGCCCCACCCATCTAACCTAGTTATCGAATCGTACTTGTTGCCATTTGCTTCAGCTGATGTCATTACTGATGATTACTTAAGATAATCTGCAATAAGTTATTTGTAATTTTGCGATTGCCTTTGCCTGTCAAAATATATTTTGGCGAGATATTATTTATTACCACTCATTTTTTTTTGTCTTCATGTTTTACATCAGCATCCAGGGGCAAGAAGGTGGGTGACGGTCCGGGACTGGAGCTGGAGGTACCTCCCAGAGTTCCTCTGTTGATGGCTCTGCTGGCCCCAGTTTGTCCTACTGGTGTTAACATTAATATATTTAATTCCCTAGTTTTTCTGCTCCTTTTTGAATAATGTGGTGTCTAGTAATTTTAATTATTTTTCAAAATCCTCTTCAAATTATCCATTTCTAAATTGTTGTTTCCCTGTATTAGCCTATTTACCTATTTTCTATATTTCAAGTTTCTCGACTTTAAGTCAAACTGTCTCAAGTTACCAGTCTGTCTGTAGATTCCTTACTTCTGCTTTTTTAGTCAGCTTTCCCTCTACCCATTTTCAGACTGCCTAGTGGTGGTACTCTAAGATTCAGAGAACCCACTGGTCACATGCTACTACTACTACTACTCTGCCATACAGATTGCATGCCCAATGCCTAAGTAAGATATTCTATGCATGTAATAGATGAAAGGGCTTAATCTCTGAAACAAGAGCGTGGCAATGGTCACATTGGACACCCCAAAGTTGTGACTTCTTATTAGCTAGACCTAGTATTATTATCAACAGTTGGTGAACTAATGACTGTGCATCATGTTTGGGAGAAAGTACAAGGAGGACCGCCCCATTGCATTTGTCAACCAAGGCCATATGCTATTTATTTCTCAAAACATCAGAGGCATCAATCAAAAGCTCTAGGAACTCCTTAACTGCTTGTTCTGGTCTTACTTCAGGCTTTTTTGAAAATTACCATCAATAAAATGCCCAACATGAGTTTTTTTTATAGAAGATACTGTCTGTATCGTACCCTAATTAGAGTGAATGGTGTTTGTGGTGTTTTTTTTTTATTTTGCTATAAAACAATTAATAGGGGGAGGTGTATCTGGCATCTAAAAAATGTGTAGTCTTTTTTTTCTAGCCGCACCGACTACCAGTGCTGGGGCCAACCGTGACGGCGCCAGCAGGTCTGCAAATGCAGCAGCAGAAGGGGGTGAGACTGCAGCAGTGGCTGGTGGTGGTAAGTCATATTGCTTGCTTATTGACAATTAATTAGAAGCTCACTATAAAGGTGTAGTCTTGTTGACTTGTGAAGAACAGGTGAACAGCAGCAGTTGAAGTTGAGCTGATTATCTAATGGCCGCTCCTATCTTTCACTTAGCAGAGAACGTTTAATGAATAAGACCTTTAACTATTGGTTGATGGCAAAGGGAAGGATGGAGGGGGAAGGACGGATGAAAAGTATTATGTATGACTGAAAGAAAAAGATGCGTGGGTCGAAGCGTTGGATGCATAAATAGTACTATAGGTGGCTGATAGCTAGGATGCATGGGTGTGTGAAGGATGGATGAAAGGTGTACAGGTAGGAAGCTTTCCTAGGTGAGTGAAAGAGTATGTGTGAAAGGATACCTGCCTGGGTGGCTAATTAGAATCCTGTGGTGGTTTCTTTTGATTGAAATAAACTTAAGGACACATGGGTGGGTAAATGTCAAATGATAAATGTATGTTGCTGAAAGGTTTGCACTTGAGATCATGAGACTAGAGTGTGACAGAGAGCCATGTTTGGAACTTTGAATGGATTGCTATATGGATGGATGGGTAGTTTCAAACGTGAAGAGTGAATTGAGAGAATGTAAAACTTGAACGGTGGTGAGTAGCAAAGCCTAGGGTGAAGAATAACAAATAAAATACTTGAAGAACAGTGCAATGATGAATGGAAAAGTCCTTGGGAAGAAGAATAAGGGACTAAGGTGCTCCTCTGTAGTGGTGTTCAATTCACCTTTACTTGCCTGGAATGGTTTTTCGTAAAGGTTTTTTATTCAAAGGGTTGAGGAGGTGGTATCTCAGACTCCTCCCTTAACTCACAATAGTTTTCAAATGCAACAATATGTAACCTTCCTACCCACCCATCATCAATCACCTCCCTCCATACCCTGGCTTAAGTTTCAATGTATTTTGCTAAGAGCATTGTTTACAATGTGCATTTTTTCTTTCTTGATATGTAGTTACTCCTGCTGCTCCAAAAACACTGAGCAGCCAGGAGATTGCAGTTTTGACCCAGCAGCAGAAAATAGATGCAATCAGAGCCTAGTACCAGCAGCTGGTGGCCTTGGAGGATAAGGCAGAAGCTGCTGCAGATGCCCCGGGCCTCAGCCATGCAACAACCACCCACCACACCATCACTGTTGTCTAACTAGCACCTGCTGGCGCAGCCATCATTCCACCAACACTGCTGTTCCCACTTTTCTGCCAGTTTGGGCGACGCATCATGCGAAGGCTGGCTGATATTGAACCAAGCAGAAATGGATGAACAGGCACCTCGAGAAGCTCCTATTGCACTGTTAGTGTTCTCTTCAGCCCCCTTTTTTATCTGTTTTTGGGTGGGTCTGTGGGAGTTGGGGTATTGTTTTTTTTTTCTTTATTTATGCACATTTCCTGGACACTACTTGGAAGTTGGTTGGGGTTAAGGAGATGGGTGGGCCAGTTGTGGGTTTGGTTTAGATTTGTTCAGGGAATAAACTTTTCATACTTTTACATTTTATGATTATGAATGATTTAAAACAAAATGGCGGGGTTATTGTATGTTTTACTTCACACTGCTGCATTTGACCGAGTCAGCTTTAAAAATCTGCTTACAGTTTAAACCAAATAGTGGTGCAGTACCCTCCCTTGCCATACTACTCTCTCCTCCTAGTCCCTGCGGTCTACTCTGCTACTATATGTTATTATTAACCCCTAAGGGCTTGGAGGGGTGGGATGAATTACCATTGTATAGAACAATGGTCATTGAACAATGATGAACCAACCACAGTTTACTTCTCTTACCTCATTAGATAAAGAGAGGGCGCCATCTTTTCCAAATGTGCCATCACAGTAGTGGTAGCAGCAGTAGCAGCGTGCATTGCTAGCATTTCTTTTGATATTGAAGGCAAACTCATCAAAACTGAAGTGAGGCTGCACTACCTCCTAAGTGAACTAGAACTGTAGGATAAAGACTCAGAGAGTGAGGACTATTCATTGAAAGGGAAGTTAACAAATTGAAGAAAAAAAATAGGTTAATGCCTTTATTATATGCAAGCTTGATTACAGTCTCCAGAGACTAGACAAATAGAACTGACTCAGTATTAGACACAAGAAGAGAATATGATAAGCAATGTTATTAATCAGAACAATGTTGAGCTACTATGAACTGTACAAAGTGGATACATTTAACCTTAGACGCAAATTAATACAGTACCTGAAAGATGATGCTAGCAATGAGATGTTCCTCTAGAAAAAAGTATCATACACTGTGCTTGGGTGGATATTATAATAGATACTGCCAGTTTGGTCTATATGACCTTAAGAATAAGATCCTCCTCATCTTGCATTGATGTGTGTTGCTTTCACCAAATCCGCCACACCAAGTGTGTGATCAATTAATGGTGTAAATTGTTATGTCACACCTCAATAAATAACACAGCCTGGGAAAGTGGGTTAGGGCTTTGATGAATTGTTGGGAAGGGGATTTGATGGAAAGATTTTTCAAAGATAAACACTACAAGTGGACAACACTCATCTTGGCAGCCGACCATCATAAATCTGTTATGGGAGGAAAAGGACATGCATGAACAATGATGAGTGGTACTAGACTAGAATAGGACTGTATATTAATTATGCAATTGTCTGTCTGCCCCCAGAGAGACCTGAATTACATACATGTTACAATTGGTGCGGGTTGCGGCGCAGAAGTTATGGGCAATAGGCGAGCTCGTGGTAACTTAGGTTTTATTGCTGCAAACAGTTGATCGGTACAGCTTTAACGATTAGGGTATTTCCTCGGTGACCGGCTTCTACTCCGTCGACGGTGGATGACCTTTTCCTTCTTCCGGGTCACGTCCGGTCTTCGGGGAGGGGTCTCTTCTGCTTCGGAGTCCGTCCCGACTGTCGGAGTAGCTCTCCAGCGATCACCCAGCCAGAGGAAAGGAAAAGAAAAGAAAAGTGTCAGGGGTATGTTCCAAATAACAATCGGTGCAGGGGAGGGGAAGTGAGGGGACTCCCGGTGCTCCAGTTAACGAGTGAACGGCGGTGCAGGGTGCCTTAAGGATACCGTTATAGCTAAACGTCCCACGGGGTTGTACCGAGTGTACGTTGACCTCCTACCCAGCCCCTTAAACGGTCACGTACCTGGAGAAGCCACGCACCTCCCCTGGGTGAGTGGCTGGGCGGCTCGTCGGAACGGTGGCCTCCTGGCTTTCCTCCGTCCGGGGCAGGCGCCGACTCTGCTCGCGTTTCCACTCCTGTCGTCCGACTCCCTTCTCTCTCTCCAGCTGATCGGCTCTCGATGTTTCCCGTGTCGTCTCCCGCTCTCTCCTCCTGGGCTTCAATCCTCCTCCGCTCTGTACCTTCCTCCTCCTGAATCTTCGTCCTCCGCACTCTCTCGCCTTCCGTCCTCCAGGTGAACAAGCACACCTGAGACTCGTCTGGTTCTCCTTTTGAGGGGCAGGGCTGGTATGACGGCTCCTCCCACTCGGCATTTTCCTCAGAGTTAAAGGGCCATTCCATGGTGTTCGGCTCCGTCCAGCTTGCCATCGGGTCCTGTGATTGAGACAGAGAGAGGGGAGGGGAGGGAACAAGAGTTAAGTCGGACCTCCCCTCGGTCGTCCCCGTTGCGCGAGGTAGACCAGCACCGGGAGGCTCTGAGTCCTTCCTTCCCTGCGGGACCCTTTTGTACACCCCGTTACACACCTCCCCCCTAGGACGCTCCCGATCGGGGAGGGAATGGCGAGACAGGTAGTCCGCATTAATGTTTTCAGTTCCCTTTTTATGATGCACAGTAAACGAATAAGGCTGAAGCGCCAGGAACCAGCGCATGACCCTGGCGTTGTTGGACTTGTTTCTAGACATCCACAAGAGGGGAGCGTGGTCAGTGTACAGGTGGAACGGTCGACCCTCGAGGTAGTAGGCAAGTTTATCAATAGCCCACCGTACTGCTAAACATTCCTTTTCGATTGTGGCATATTTTAACTCCCTGGGAAAGAGTTTGCGACTGACGTATACCACAGGGTGTTCTAGCCCGTCTTTTCCTATCTGGGACAATACGGCGCCTGTGCCGTACTCTGAGGCATCTGTATGGAGAAGGAATGGGACTGAGAAATCTGGTGAGGTGAGCACCGGTGTAGTGGTTATGATGCGCTTTAAATGGTTGAAGGCATCGGCCATGCACTCAGTGGGCTTGATGGGGGCGTTGGATCTCCCTGGCTGGCGTAGGGCATCCGTAAGGGGGGCGGCAATGTCCGCAAAGAGTGGGATGAACCTCCTGTAATACCCCACCAACCCTAGGAAGGCCCTCGTCTCTTTCCGGGTGGAGGGGAAAGGGGTGTCCACTATAGCCCTGACTTTCTCAATCTGAGGTTCTATCATGCCATGTCCCAAGACATAACCGAGGTACTTCACCTTCTGGTAGGCTAGCCGGGATTTCTTGGCGTTTACTCTTAGTCCGGCTTTCTCGAGTTCCTGGAACACCTGATGGATGTGCTGTAAATGATCCTCCCAGGTTTTGCTGTGTATGACGATATCGTCTAAATAGGCCGATGCCATGGAAGCTACGGGGGCTAGAACGGAGTTCATAAGTCTCTGAAAGGTGGCGGGTGCCCCGTGGAGCCCGAACGGGAGGACGGTAAACTCGTAATGTCCCTTGTGTGTGCTGAAGGCGGTCTTCTTCTTGTCTTCCTCCCGTAAGGGCACCTGCCAATATCCTTTTGTAAGGTTGAGTGTCGTGATGTACCGGGCTTCCCCAAGGCGTTCTATGAGTTCATCCACTCGAGGGATTGGGTAGGCATCAAATTCCGAAATCTCATTGAGGGCTCTGAAGTCCATACAAAAACGCCGACTACCGTGCAGCTTAGGAATCATGACGATCGGACTGGACCATTGGCTGGTGGACGGCCTTATTACCCCTAGTTCCAACATGTCATGTACTTCTTTCTTTATGGCGGTTCGTCTGGCTTCAGGAACTCGGTATGGTTTGATATTAATGACCTTTCCAGGCGGTGTGTTTATTCGATGTTCGGCCAGGTTGGTTAGTCCGGGCTGGTCGGAGAACAATCCCTCATGTTGTTGGAGTACTGTCTGTATATCCTTCTTTTGGGCTTGAGTCAGCTCATCATTGATATTCAGCTGGTCTTGAGTGGAAGTAGACGGATCACTACTAGTCAGGATTCTTACGTCGGCGGCGGGTGGGGCTCCTAACCATTTCTTTAGAGAGTTTATATGGTAGGTTTGCGTTTTTCTGGGTCCGATCTGTAGACAATAGGTGGTTTTACCAATGGTTCTGACAACTTGGAAAGGTCCCGTCCAACTGGCACGGAACTTCTGAGTGGAGGAGGGCAATAATACGAGGGCCCATTCCCCTACCCTCAACTGTCTCCACTTCTTGCCTTTATCGTAGCTTTGTTTCTGTTTTTGCTGACTGTTCCCCATGTTGGCATAGGCCAGGTCTCGGAGCTTTCCCAGTTTGGATTTGAGGTTCTGGGCATAATCCAGTGTGGCTGAGGTTTCTTCGGGAACCTCGTGCTCCCAGGCTTCTTTTGTCATCTCCATCAGGGAGCGGGGTTGTCGACCATATAAGAGCTCAAATGATGACACACCGAGACTGCTTTGGCGTTGCCCTCTTATAACATATAGAGCCAAGGGAAGGATTTGGTCCCATTCACTCCCATTTACCTCCATCATTTTCCTCAATGTCGTCTTTAGGGTGCGGTTATAACGCTCCACTAGGCCATCCGTCTGCGGATGGTAGGCGGAAGTCCTGATTTGGTGCACGTCTAGGCACTTGCATACTTCCTTCATCAGCCGGGAGACGAATGGGGTCCCCTGATCTGTTAGTAGTTCCTTTGGGAACCCCACACGGCTAAATAGCTCGATCATTCTGTCCGCTACTTGCTTCGTGATGGTAGCCGTGAGGGGGAAGGCCTCAGGGAACCGAGTGGCGTAATCCACCAGCACCAGCACATACTGGTGTCCTTTTCGGGTTTTTGGTAACGGACCGATGATGTCCATACCGACTCTTTCAAACGGTTTTCCGATAATGGGGAGGGGCTGGAGAGGCACAGCCGGTGGTCTTGTCATGTTCATGGTTTGGCATATACTGCATTCCTGGCAACAACGTTGGGCGTCCTTATATATACCGGGCCAGTAAAAAAACCGTAAGATAAGTTGAGTGGTCTTTTCGCTCCCGGTGTGCCCAGCCACTAGGTGGGTGTGGGCGAAAAATAGAATCTGTTCTCTGTATGAGACAGGCACCAGTAGTTGTTCGGGTTCGCCTTCCTTAGCCTGACGGTACAGTAGCTCCTTGGAAATGAGAAATCGGGGGTATCTGGGGTGAGGGTCGTCCATCTCCCTGTGGGCCTGCTCCCATGCGTTAAAGAGGGTGGTGTCGTTTATCTGGGCGAATTTGAAGCTCCGGTCCATGACCCAGGGTTCAGGAGTTAGAAGGGCCGGTTTCGGAGATTGCGAGCTGTTTTCCCCTGTTCCCAGACTCTGCCTGAACCAGTGTAGGAATCGTGGATTGTCAGTGCCTATTATCAAAGGCTCCGGGAGGGTATTGAGGACACCTACCCTTACTAGCTGTTGGGGGCCTCCTTTGAGGGCTATGGGTATTTGAGCAAGTGGGTAGGTCCTAACATCCCCGTGTACACATCTTATGGCCACGGTTTGGTTACCGATGTATTGGGACCTGAGAACATGTGGGGCCTGAATAACCGACTGCCTGCACCCTGAGTCTAAGAGAGCCTGAATGACCGCTCCGTTCACCTGTACACTTACCCGATAAGTGCTCCCCATCTCCGCGGAGTAAAGTACGGTCCGGGGCAGGTATCCCACCTCCATCGGTTCGTCTTGGGTTTTCTTCGTGGGGCAGAACCTGGCGATGTGGCCCCAGTTCCCACAATCAAAGCATTGGGGTCCAGAGCTGGATGGAACTTCGGGCTTCCAGCTACGGGGCTTCGGAGGTTCGATGGGCCGCGGGACGGGGCGTCTTTCTTGTTTCATGGGGTGCTTCGGGTGGCGCTCATTTTCCCACCCCGAGGAGCGGGGTTGTGCTCTAGAGAATGTGGTGGCCATCTCCACGGCTTCCGCAGTTGTCAGGTTGTGATGTTGGCGGAGCCAACGCTGCATCGCATAGGGAAGTGCTTCCAGGAATTGTTCGAGATATATATGGTCCATTATCTCGGTCTTAGTGCTAGTGTTAGGGGTCAGCCATTTATCGGCGGCCATCTTCAGCCTCACGAATAGGGTTTTAGGGTTCTCTCCGGGGGTGCCCCTTTCTTTCCGAAACCTTATTCTGTAGGCCTCGGTGTCCAACCCTAGGTGATCGAGAATGATTTTCTTTATATCGTAGTAGGAAGTATCCCCGTTAGGGTTAGCGACCTGGTAGGCGGCTTGCGCCTCACCAGATAAGAGGGGCGCCAAGAAGAAGGGCCACTTGCTGATGGGCCAGCCACAGGCCCTGGCGGCCCTTTCAAAATTCAGCAAGAAGGCATCAGGGTCGTCTCCGGCATGGTATTTCTGCAGGGCCACTGCAGAGGAGCCGTGGGGGATAGTTCCTTCTCCTCTAGATCACCCTGTGGCGACGGGATCCACCCAGGGCTGTTGAGTTTCCTCTCTGGCGGCTAGGGCTTTCTTTAGGATCTCCCGGTCCGCCTGGGCCGAGGTCAACTGCTGTTCCGCCACCCAGCCGAGCTTCTCCTGTCCTTTAACGAGCTCTTGCAGAATGGTTTCCATCTCAGTATCGAGAGTTAAGCTGCCCGCAATCTCCACCACTGTTACAATTGGTGCGGGTTGCGGCGCAGAAGTTATGGGCAATAGGCGAGCTCGTGGTAACTTAGGTTTTATTGCTGCAAACAGTTGATCGGTACAGCTTTTACGATTAGGGTATTTCCTCGGTGACCGGCTTCTACTCCGTCGACGGTGGATGACCTTTTCCTTCTTCCGGGTCACGTCCGGTCTTCGGGGAGGGGTCTCTTCTGCTTCGGAGTCCGTCCCGACTGTCGGAGTAGCTCTCCAGCGATCACCCAGCCAGAGGAAAGGAAAAGAAAAGAAAAGTGTCAGGGGTATGTTCCAAATAACAATCGGTGCAGGGGAGGGGAAGTGAGGGGACTCCCGGTGCTCCAGTTAACGAGTGAACGGCGGTGCAGGGTGCCTTAAGGATACCGTTATAGCTAAACGTCCCGCGGGGTTGTACCGAGTGTACGTTGACCTCCTACCCAGCCCCTTAAACGGTCACGTACCTGGAGAAGCCACGCACCTCCCCTGGGTGAGTGGCTGAGCGGCTCGTGGGAACGGTGGCCTCCTGGCTTTCCTCCGTCCGGGGCAGGCGCCGACTCTGCTCGCGTTTCCACTCCTGTCGTCCGACTCCCTTCTCTCTCTCCAGCTGATCGGCTCTCGATGTTTCCCGTGTCGTCTCCCGCTCTCTCCTCCTGGGCTTCAATCCTCCTCCGCTCTGTACCTTCCTCCTCCTGAATCTTCGTCCTCCGCACTCTCTCGCCTTCCGTCCTCCAGGTGAACAAGCACACCTGAGACTCGTCTGGTTCTCCTTTTGAGGGGCAGGGCTGGTATGACGGCTCCTCCCACTCGGCGTTTTCCTCAGAGTTAAAGGGCCATTCCATGGTGTTCGGCTCCGTCCAGCTTGCCATCGGGTCCTGTGATTGAGACAGAGAGAGGGGAGGGGAGGGAACAAGAGTTAAGTCGGACCTCCCCTCGGTCGTCCCCGTTGCGCGAGGTAGACCAGCACCGGGAGGCTCTGAGTCCTTCCTTCCCTGCGGGACCCTTTTGTACACCCCGTTACAATACATTATATTTATGTTCTGTTGTACCGGGCTTAGAAGGATAGAAAATACAATTAAAATATCTGTAGGAGTTAAAAAAGCAAACATAAACAACACACACAGTCGTAATGATTGAAGAAAAAAAAGAAACTGTATAAATGGGGAGTTGCATCTCCGCATTCCTTTTGGACAATCCGCCCGTCAATCTTGGGTGCCTGGCGGATGAGTTTTGGCATGTGTGAGTTGTTTTTCCAGTTTGGTGCAAGGTAAAGGGCCTGTATATGCAAAAACAAAAATAATTTTGAAGAATCAAGGAGAAAACAAAAGTTAAACTGTGTATGGAGGGCAACACGAGGACTTTCAGAGGCTGCATGGCTAAATCAGACTCTGTTTCTCACAGTTACCTCCAGCAACAAGCCGCCCCCACCCAAACTCCACTTAGTTTCAGATTTGAGCCAGACAGCACTGAGCACACATACGTAGTATACACACAGCATCATAGCATTTTCCAAATGAAGTTAAAAATCAATTTACCACTGTAAGTCACACCACACTCGCCGCCCCCACCACTACACAGACATGTTGTTTACCTCTAGACCACTTCAAAGTCATCATCAATCATCCAAATCGGTTGCTCTCATTGAATCTGAAAACTCCCATCTTCTTCTGGTGGCATTTCTCTAAGAAGTCACACTCACTCCCTGAGTTATTCCATCAATCATCTCTGATCCTCCTGACCTAACTATGACTGTGAGCATGGTGTCCAACTCCGTGTCCGTACCAACAGTGTCTGAGTCCTGAGTGAGTTCTCTGCACTCATCCACTCCCGATTCAAAATGCAATGGATCGGCCTGTAGTAGTACAATTTTTTTATTTTTATTTATTGAACAACAAGAAAGGAAAGATTGACTTGAGTCACTTTGTAAAATAGACAATCAAAAAAAACTACACTATCACTCAGTGTGTAATGCATGCCATAATTTACGTGTTTTTCCAGGGCAGTCTCTCTATTTTAGGAAAGGATAGATAGATAGTCAGGGCCCAGGGTTGGAGGCAGACACACATTTGTTTCAATTCCCCATCCAATATCTGGCGTGAGGGCAATGGCTGTCAGGACTTTACTTCTTCACTGACTGCAACTCTGACCTGGAAATAAAAAGAGAAAGACAGTGGGGCTGGATTTATGAACCCAGAAAAACAGTGACACACAACAATAATAAAGTAAATAATGTTCCTTAGGTATATCTTTTATTTTTATTGGGGGGCGTCAAAGAAAGAATGAAAGTTACTGGAAAATGAAAGAGCCTAGTTGTCAGTGAGGGAGAGCTCATCCTCATACTCTGGTGGTTACGCCAGAAGTAGGTCACCTAACTCTAAAACCTAAAAAACTACTACCTGAGTCGCCGTCATCATCTTACTGCTATGCTACTTCAAATATGCTTTACAAATGCTGATTCATTTTTATCATGGTTAACCTCTCCATTTTTTTGGGTGAGAGAAGGGTTCTTCTCACTATCATAATAGCACCAGAAGCACTGGAAACACACTCAGAAAAGACACTTTCTACTAGGCAAGCCAGATAGTTTGTCGCCAGTCTGCTGAGCACTGGCCATTGGCGCCTTTTCCCATAGCAATACAGCAATGGGCTTTGATCAAAGTAGACCTCTATTGGGTCATCCAAGTAGGCCTGGACCATCCGCTCAATGGGCATGGGTGCTCTGCTTTGCTCGGACTCTTTTGCCTTTGCCTCATCACTGGACTGAAGCTCTGCCTGTAGACACCATGCCTGTGCAGATTTTGGGGCTGATGCTCCTGTTGGTCTTGTTGTTGATGGTTGTGGCTGCTGTGAGCCAACCGCATTGCCCTCAGGCTCTGAAGTTGAACTTGAAGCCGGCTGCCCTGCAGTATTGTGCCCTGGAGGAGTGGGCCTCTAATTCCCAGCCATTCTTTTTCTAGCTGATTGGATTGCACAGTTATCCAAGTTTTTTAGCTGGCAACATCCCCATCTGCAAAAGGAATGAAAGTGTGCAGTAAATGTTTGAACAGTTGATCAAGAATTGTAGCACAAATGTAATGGTTGGATGACATAATGCCTCTTTTCACCCTTGTATTTTCAGATAAGCGAAGGGTTAAGCTCTCCACCAACTCGTATGCTTCTTCTTTTCTTCACACCTGCGTATATTGATGACACCTCCTTTAGCTGTTCCTGTAGCATATGCTACAATGGGATAGATTGGCCCATGGTACAGTGCACCCTGCTGACTTCATGTGTGAAGACCTCGAAAGGAAGCAGCATCTCAGTCAGTCATTTAAATAGACCCCATTGGTTCATCTCAATGATCCTGCCTTTTACAGTAGCATCCCCTCTTTCCATGACATATTCATTAATTGGTCTCTACTGCTAAAACAGACGTTCAGGCATGTAATCAGTTGAGTTCCAATGTGTTGCCACCTCCTGGATGAGTGCTTTAACTGGCATTCTATTATCATGTTGAATGATACTCAGCTGCTTTTGGACTTTAAAAGAATGGTGGAAATGTGTGCAGATTCTTCTGCAGGAGGTCAGTAAGTTGATGATTCGGTCTTCTTTTTCCAGAAAGTCTTGAACAATGATATTAATGCAGTGCGCATAACAAAGGACCCTGAAATACCCACCATCGGCCATAGCCTTAATTATATTACTGCCATTGTCCGGGCATCAAATCCAATCTTAAGCCCTCTTGGTCGCAGCCATTCAAAGACCTTGTTGTCAAAGTCTTCAACATTTTTTGAAGCAGTATGGGATTTCTCCATTGCAAACATGGCTGCTTTTGCATGTTTCCAGCAGCATTAAAACTCTCAGCCGTAGGAAGACATGCGATTGAAAATGGCGGCTCGCCACTGATGCTTGGTTCACCTGTCATAACGACGAGGTTGTAAAAGCCAAATTTACAGGATTAACTTAATTCCTGTTATTGGAAACTCTTCCCTGCTCATTAGGAAGTGCTTTTGTTGGGGCTTTTGGTGCCACTGACGATTTCTGAAGTCCACAACCCAACCTGCTCATGGAAACATAGAAATGTCTTACCACTCAGTAATTTCACTTCATGTACAAACTGATGATTTTTCTGTATCTCATTCCCGTTGGTGCATGAATGTGGATGTTTTCCTTCAAGATGTTGATAAAGACACAATTTTAAAATCTATTCTTGAATATCTCTTACATAATCCTGTTGGTGTTACCTCCCCTTTTATAAAATGGGATGCTTTTAAAACATATTTAGAAGGGATAGCTAACCCTATTATGGCTCACGAGAATAAGACATTTAATACCAAATTGTTACACTTAGAAAAACAGATTGCAAAATTTGAATGACTGTTTATATCTTCTCAGAATATTGTTTTTAAAACCACACTGCATAAACTTAGATATGAATATAATTCAATATTAAGTAAAAGAGCCGATATTCAAATTGCTAATCAGAAACCTAAATTTGCTCTTGCCACTAAAAAGTCAGGAAAACTTTTAGCTAATTATCTCGGTATCAAGAAAGATAGAAATCAAATTAATGCTATACACGAAGACAATGGTACTGTTGCTGTATCTTCCCCAGATATTATTCATGAGTTTCTATATCATACAGTAGCCTAAATCTTCTAGATCCTCAAGTTATTAAAATTTTATTAACTTTTGCTAATTTACAGCAACTTGCCGAGTCTGATAAAACCAAATTGGACAACCTTCTCATTACAGAAGAACTTAAAATTGCTATTCAATAACTCAACCCAAAAAATCTCCCGGCCCTGAAGGCATTCCTGCAGAATCTTATAAAACTTTTGTTGATGTTCTCACTCCTCACCGGCATTATTTATATACTACATTTACCGAAGTATGGGCGAATTTTGCAAATCAGCGTTTCGCGAATTCGCAAAAAAATCTGCGAATTCGCAAATTTCCACGCGAAATTGCGGATTTTTTTGCGATTTTACACCATACTTAACTGGAGTACTTTCTACTGGCTAATCAGTAAGTGCTACCTCGTTGGGTAAATGTATAGTGCTTTTCCTGCACTATAGCTGCGTAGGGCCAGAAGAGGTGCCTCCAGTGACCATGTGTGTGTAAGTTTGCCATCGCACCGAAGGGCGCCAGGGTCCCTCGAGTGAGCTGTCCATCATAGTGGATGAAGGGCGGGAAGACGGTGCACACCGCTAGTGTGTGTGGGGGGGCAAACAGGGGGGGCTTCTTTGCGAGTTCACATGCCTCTTGTTTGTATAAAAGGTCAGGCACAGATCAGAGAAGCAGATGGGGAGAAAGAAGCTACTGGTTACAGGAACTGCACGTGGATTGCACTCGTGAAAGTCAAGGATGCAAAGGCCTCCATCAAGCATCATAGCTAATTTTCGACTGTAGATATGGGGAGAAAGCACACCTGCCCATCCTCGACAAAGCGCATGATTTTTTGGGGCTGATTAACTTTGCCATCGCGCCGAAGGGTGCCGGGGTCCCTCGAGTGAGCTGTCCATCATAGTGGATAAAGGGCGGGAAGACAGTGCACACCGCTAGTGTGTGTGGGGGGACAAACAGGGGGGGCTTCTTTGCGAGTTCACATGGCTCTTGTGTGTATAAAAGGTCAGGCACAGATCAGAGCAGCAGATGGGGAGAAAGAAGCTACTGGTTGCAGGAACTGCACGGGGATTGCACTCGTGAAAGTCAAGGATGCAAAGGCCTCCATCAAGCATCATAGCTAATTTTCGACTGTAGATATGGGGAGAAAGCACACCTGCCCAGCCTCGACAAAGTGCACGATTTTTTGGGGCTGATTAACTTTGCCATCGCGCCGAAGGGCGCAGGGGTCCCTCGAGTGAGTTGTCCATCATAGTGGGTAAGGGGCGGAAAGACGGTGCACACCGCTAGTGTGTGGGAAGGGGCAAACAGGGGGGGCTTCTTTGCGAGTTCACATGCCTCTTGTGTGTATAAAAGGTCAGGCACTGATCAGAGCAGCAGATGGGGAGAAAGAAGCTACTGGTTACGGGAACTGCACGGGGATTGCACTCGTGAAAGTCAAGGATGCAAAGGCCTCCATCAAGCATCATAGCTAATTTTTGACTGTATATATGGGGAGAAAGCACACCTGCCCAGCCTCGACAAAGCGCACGATTTTTTGGGGCTGATTAACTTTGCCATCGTGCCAAAGGGCGCCGGGGTCCCTCGAGTGAGCTGTCCATCATAGTGGGTAAAGGGCGGGAAGACGGTGCACATCGCTAGTGTGTGGGGGTGGGCAAACAGGGGGGGCTTCTTTGCGAGTTCACATGCCTCTTGTGTGTATAAAAGGTCAGGCACCAATCAGAGCAGCAGATGGGCAGAAAGAAGCTACTGGTTACTGGAACTGCACGGGGATTGCACTTGTGAAAGTCAAGGATGCAAAGGCCTCCATCAAGCATCATAGCTAATTTTCGACTCTACATATGGGGAGAAAGCACACCTGCCCAGCCTTGACAAAGCGCATGATTTTTTGGGGCTGATAAAGTAGTAACTGAATTTGACCTTCAACTCTGGCACCTTCTTTATCTATACCTGTAAGTGCTTACTGTTCACGGAGCCTCGTTGTCTACTTGTAACTATTCTCTGACCGTGCTTCGAGGGTCAGAGCAGGGTCAGAGAATAGTTGCAAGTAGGCAACGAGGTGCCGCTCAGGAAGCACTTACAGGGTTACAGCAGGTGCGAGCGGAGCAAATGTTCTACCCAGACTTAGTTACCCAATCGGGTTTACTTGGAGACTCTTTTACAGAAGTGTTAATTATGGTTTTGCCTACACCTGATAAAGACCATGCTAAAAGTTCAAATTATATTCCTAGTTCCCTAATAAATCCTTGCTACCAGGTTAGCTCAGATCTTTTCGTCCCATGTTCACATAGATCAATCTAGCTTAATGTCAAAATGATTCTCTGTTAATAATACACCACTCCTCTTACTTGTTATTGATAAAGCAGCTACCTTTACTTCTCATGCTGGTGTCCTTGCTTTAGATGCAGAGAAAGTGTTTGATAAAGTTCATTGACTATTTCTGTTTCGAACGTTATCTTCTTTTAATTTTGGTAATAATTTAATAAAAATGGCATCAACATTATATGGCTGCCCTCTTTGTGAATGGTCAAATCCCTTTTCACTCTATAGCGGAACCTGAAATGGATGTTAATTATGATCTTTTCTTTTTTTTATTAACAATTGAACCTTTTCTCTCCAATGTTAATGTTAAAACGTCTTCTTATGCAGATGATGTCCGAAATTTACCTTAGTAACCCATCCACATCTATATCCGCAGGTTTATACATAAATATTCGACTGTTTCTGGCTATACCTTGAATACTACACATCTTCTGTATTAGATAATAATGAAATTATCTTGCAAAAGGAGAAAATTAAGTATTTGGGTATACCTTTTTCACTTTCCTTAAAACATTCCATTACTCTCAATTGTGATATTTTATTTACAACACTTACAGCTAAAATTCATCAATGGTCCACACTTTTTTTTATCTTGGTGGGGGAAACTTGAAACCATCAAATTAGTATTAGACCCAATTATTTTCTATAATTTATCTGTGATCCCCATACAATTGCCAATCTCAGTCTACAAAAAAATTGATAAGCTTATTTCGAAATTTGTCTGGAATCATAATCATCCTCATATTGTTTATTCTAAACTTAAACTTTCCAAACCTAATGGAGGATTTGGTATTCCAGATTTTTTCAAATACCATAAAGCATTTATTTTAAAACAAGATTCATTCTGGTTTACTTGTGCAGACCCTCGCGATTCTCCTAAATGGTTAATGATAGAACGCAACTTAGTATCACCTTTTCCTCTCCCATAACTTTTGTCTATGTCCAATTTAAAGACATTTTTTAAATCCTCCCCATTATAGCATCCACTAACTTGATTGTTACCGATTTCGATGCTTCTTTTAAACATGTATTTCAAATTCAACTATGATTTCTCTTTGGCACAATCCCACATTAAAGGTTACTCGTACAATCACATTCTGGAAATTATGGCTATCGGGTAGTATTTTTCTTCCTTTGGGATATTTATGAAAATTGTGCTTTATTATCTTCCTCTCAACTATAGGCTAGATTCATATTACCCAATACCAAAGCTCTTAATTATGAATTTCTTTGTAATGTAAAACTTAATGCCTTCCCAAATGGGCTAACCCAAATTAAAACTCCTGATTCAATTACCTGTAATAAAGCTTTTTCTGCTTTTCAACATATTGTCTCCACATTTTATAAACAGCTTAATTGTACAAGTGCTACCAATCTCACCTTTTTATTCAGTTTTTGGAATGCAGAACTCTCATTGAATTTCTTGACAAATGAATGGAGATACATATGGACCACAGATATTTCAGAAAGGTTTCCTGTATTATTATCTAAAACAAATGCTTTGATTTTATTCAATTGGCTATGGACTACTTACAAATTATAAAAGGCTAAACTTATAGATTCCTCACTTTGTTAGAACTGCAAATGTTAAAATGGTACTTTACAGCATATGTATTTTGACTGCACAGTAATATTTCAATTTTGGAAGAATGTTTGGAATATTATTGTTAAAATACTTCCTATCTCTGAAGCCCTCACTTACAATATGCTTATTGGTAAATCTCATGCTTTATCATCCACCTTATTGGAGTCCCATTCTAAACGTTTTAATCTTCTTCTTTCTATTACTCTCAAATCCGTTACTTCCAATTAGAAATCAGTTGAAGCAATATCAATCCAAGCGTGGTGGTCTTATGTCACTTTTTTTGAGATCTGGTGCCAAATTATCTTCTAAGGGATCATTAAAAAATACATCGTTATTTCAACAGTTATGGAAACCAATGGATGATTATATTAATACGTATTTATGAAACATTTAAGAAAACTATATTTCTTTAATTGACATTGTTGATGACTAATGTTCTGAGGAGTTGCCTCATTTGTTCCATATTCAATTCTTATCTTTTTAAAACTTTTATGACAATTGTAAACTTTTGGTATATAGATACTATTATGTCAATATTTTTATATACCAACACTGTATCATGTTTTGTTTTATCTTTTTCTGCAAAAGAAACAAACCTAATAAAATAGTTTGAACACAAGAAAAATCTCTGCAGTGTCAACATCTGTGGCGCTAACATTTTAGCCAGCTTCACATTATACAAACGTGCCGTTGGGTTGTTGCCTTCATACTGCCCCTCCGACCTAAATATGCTGAGAATGGTAGCCTGGATTTTTTTCTTTTCTGGTGCCACTGATGCAGGTGACTTCTTGACACCAGATGTTAGGCTCAATGCATTTTTTTTGTTGCTGTACTCTCTCTTGCCTGGACCCCTTGGTGTCTCAGCCTGACTCCTGTGCCAATGCGATGTTGCTGATGATGATGTGTGTGTCCAGTACCACTGCACCGATGGGGACAGGATTGTTTTGAGTACCGTAGAAAATGTTTCCCTCTTGTTCACCTTCCAGCGTGATCAGATCTTCTTCATCCACTTCACCAACAACACTTGCAGTTTTTTGGCCACTAAGGTGCACCTCTCACTGTTACAAGTGGTATTTTCTCAGATGAAATATTTGGCCTCCAGTACCATAGTTTGTACCAAGCTTGCCCCGACTAACACCTGCTTCAAAAAATAGAGCATATAGCAATCTTCAATTCCTTCCTTCTAACTGAATAGAAGTCCCAAACTGAGAAGGTCAACTTACTGACGCAGTTGGTACCACTTGCAATGTCGGATGCACTGGTAGGTGGGCATGACGTTTAACTCTCTGCAGTACCTACTTTTACTGAGGTGGTTGTGGTAGACGTAGGTCACTGCTGGGACTTTGTAGATATGGCAGCTGGAGGTGGTGTTGGTGGAATCTATGCTGGTGGAATCTGTGCTGGTGTTATCCATGCCAAGAGCCTCACAGCAAATTGGGAAGGGGTAATGTCAGTCTCCACTGGGGTGGGGCTAATGCCCATGATGACTGGCTCTTCATCATCCTCCTCTTCTACATCTACCTCCATAGCTCTAAGGCTTTCTGGAACATTCCTTTTCCCTAGCCTTGTCTCATGGCGTGTCTCATTCGGAGACTGCAGTGGGATCCAAGTGGCATCTTGATCATCAGAAGGGGGGTTTGAGAAGAAGTTGATGGACTAACCCTTTTTTTCCTTGCTGGGGATCTGGTACACAATGGATCTTCTGAAAGAGCGGCTTGCTCTTCTTCTTCCTCTGCAGGAAGTTCAGTCTCCTGAACTGCCCCTACTTCGGGAGGAACAACTACTATTGGGGGTGATTGCGGTTGTTGTTGCCCAATTATCTGAGTTTTTGCATTGATTGGGTACTACTTTGCGATAACAATAAGTCAATTTCAACATCACTGCTCATTGGCGTTACCGTCATGATTAGACTGGCTGCCTCTGCAACAGACATGGGCTTGGGCCTAGTTTGGTGGGTTGGGTCCACTGATGAGGGGGTACTGCTCCCAGCTTGCTTTCTGGACATCGCTGCTGCAGATGCAATTTTTGCTTGCAAAAACATTCTTGGGTGACATACCAGTGGTGATAAGTGGCAGTGCCTTCTTCTCACTGCCAACTTTCTTGGTACTAGACCTGGTACCTTTCTTTAGAGCCATCTTGAAGATGTCAGTTAACATGAAGTGGCACAAGTTGAAGAAATGTCTGTGGTCATATGTCACATAACGTTGTGTCCAGGATGCAGGCCTTCTGTCTGGCAGTACAATGAGTGATGTTATCTCCTCCTCTTTTGTGTACCAAAAAGCAAAGAAGCAAGAAGAACATCAGTGAAACATGGCATTGTTGTGGTTCAATTACTAGTAGAAATAAATACAATATAATTTAGTGTGTGGTCACACTTGTTGGTGTTATTACATGAGTTATTAAAACAATTAACTATCAGTATAACCATTTGTGAAACTTTCATAACAAACAGGGCATGCATTGTGTAATGTGCACGGTACAGTAGTACACTCAGGAAGGATAGGAAAAAAGAACAACAACAACAAAAATACAAATGTAATGGTTTGACATTGTGCATCCCAAGGGATGCAGCAATCAGGGAGCTGGAGCTGACAAATAAAATGACAATAGAAGCAATAAGCCAAGTGGAACAAATGGAAGACAGAAATGCAGGCCTAAGTGGAAAAAACACACTAACTGCCACCACAAAATGGTCACCAGCCACATGGTCACAAAACAACAACAGCAAGCTGGAACCTGGAAAACAATGAACTCAAGCAGGCCTATATGGACACAGACTTTACAAAATGGCCCCAGGCCACATGGGGAGGCTCAGCCAAGGAAAATGCTGGCCCACTATTACAAACACACTCACAAACTGGCCAGACAGAGGAAGCATGCTAAACAACACATCTTTAATGCAACAATGCCAACAATGGAAATCCACAGGGCTATTAACACAGATGAAATACCCCCCAAAAACATATTTTGTATTTCAATCCAATGCCATTCATGCCCTAAATGATGTTCAAATTCAACAAACATCACAGAAACAATTGTTTCATGCACCCATCTGTAGCTCTGGGCCTATTGGTTGGAAAACCCATTGGCAGACTAGACCACACAGTGAATCAATTCAAATCAATATTTCAAATTAATTAAAAACATGGATAAAATGTAGTGAACTGTGCTACATCGTGTGCTTAATAAAAGAGGAAAAAAGTGCATGCCATGGCCACCTCAAAGAAGGCATGCTGGCCTATGGCAAAAGCACAATGGTTGTCTTCACAAAATAGCCGCCAGTCACATGGCCAGGCCACAACAAGCAAGAAACCTACAAAAGGAAAGACAGACAATGCAGGTCTAATGTAAAAGCTCACTAGCTGCCTTCACAAAATTGGTGCCAGCCCCATGGTCAATAGCAACACAACAACAAGCAGGAGGCCTGGAAAACAATGACCTCAAGCAGGCCTATTTGGACACAGACTTTACAAAATGACCCCTATCCACACGTGGAGGCTCATCCAAGGAAAATGGCCCACTATTACAAGCACACTCACCCAACGGGCAAACAAAGGAGGCATGCTAAACAGCACAGCTTTAATGCAACAATGCCAAAAACAAAAATCCATAGGGCAAAAAAAGGTTTGCAAGTTACAACTAAGCATTTGATTTAACACACATGAAAAAAGTGAAATGCCCTAAAAATACACATTTTGTATTTCAATCTAATGACAACCATGCCCTAAATGATGTTTAAATTCAACAGACACCACAGAAACAGTTGTTTCATGCACCTATGAGTAGCTCTGGGCCTAATGCCTGAAAGTCTTATTTGCAGTCTACTGGGCTACATAGTGAATTAAATAAATATTGCAAATTGATTTCAAAAGTTGGAGAAAATGTAGTAAACTGTGCAACATGTTCCCTTTATAAAAGAAGAAACATTACTTACAAAGAAACAACTAGGCCCCTACTGAAACTCAAGGTCACACACCACAATAAATAAAAAAAAAGGATGAAAGGTTCAATGACCCAAATCAAACAAACAACGTTTATTTTCCAAATTACTTGTCAAATATCAAATTCAAAAGTCCTAAATCCAATGATATATGATGCAGCAGACACAAAGAGTGATCCTTCCAGCTCCAAAGCCATATGAAAAGTAAACAGGAGATGGACAAAGCACTGGGAGAAGCCTGTTAGACAGGAACAGGAAGTTGAAGACTCTGAGGAAGTTCCTTTCTTTAAAAAAAAAAAAAAAAAAAGACTCCTTGGACAAAAAAAGTACAGCCAAATGGCAATCTGGGGAGTTTTTTATTCCAAATCGTCCTTTATAGAAGGTTTTGATGCGGCTCAGGGAGAGATCCTTCTCCAGGTTGCAGTTGCGGTAGATTCTGTGCATTCTGGATCGCGTTCCGATGGCTGATGCTGAGGCAGCAGTGAGCCGGGACCTGAGCCTGTGCTGACTTGACCTGACCCGAGCATGTACATGAAGTCTGAGACTACCGGTGGCAGAGGTGGTGAGTGGTGGTGAAGCAATGAGGGCGGAACGAAGCATAGCCAGCTAAAAACCTTGCTTAACCACCCTCTGACCTCCGCCCTACGCTGGGGACCCGCAATTTCAAAGGACTGCTGTTTTCCTCACCACAACCATTCCCTGTAGAAAGCATCGCAGCAAGCAGCAAGGGATGTAAGAGCTACTGAGCAACACAGAGCCAATGGAGATGGGCAGCTCACCAGGAAGCTGCACCTGCTGACCTTTGAGTTTTTAACTTTTGACTCTCCCTAGGGGGTACCCTTGCAGTCATTAGCAGTCAACAGCTGGTCAATAACTACAGTAATAACAGAGCCACCCGGGCAAGTGGTGCCACAAGGGGGGGTTGGAGATCGGAGGGAGCCAAAAGAGGGCTCTAGATAAAGAATCCACAGAGTCCCACGGAACCCCACAGAAGTAGATCTGTGGATCAGCAGGAGGAACCCCTTGAGAAGCTAAGGAGGAACTAAAGAGGAGATAGTCAAGCCAAGCCAGAATTGTAACATTAAATTGATGTAGGAAAATAAACCAATAATAATAATAAAAATAATATTATGATAATAGTACACAACAATAACAAATGACAATGCAATAACAATCAAGAAATGTATCCTAAACACATCATTTAACGAAGTAGATCTGGATAAATTAAAGACAGTTAAGGGTAACCAAGCAACCAAGCAAAGTACAAGCAATGTACAAGGCAACCTAGGGCAATTCAATCAACTTAATTAACTCAATTTATTAAATTACTGCCCAACATCATTACATGGAAATACAATGACTGGAGTACAAGGAGCACAAGGAGACTAAGGCACAAAGTCACCATCCCAAAGGATCTCACAACTCACAAAAGGCGCCCCCAAACATCAGCTGTGCATATGGGACACCAGAGAAATGGACAGCACTTCAATAAAAAATAAATACATTCTACAACCCGTCAAACCCAGCACCTCCCCACCTGGCTGGCTATGAGGTTGGGCAGAGTAAGGACAATTACAAAGCTAATCCTCAAATGGACTAAAAGGGAGGCTACGCTAACAGAACATGTAAATATGACAGCTAAAATAATGGCATTGATGAAATTAATCACATCAAGGATAGTATAAAGGATAGAAAAAGCAGCACAAAAAAACTAGCTTCTGCCAGATGGTAGGTACAGAAATCAGAAGCAATAACAGCCCAACAGTCAGAAAAAAACAGGAAATGTAAATCACTCTAACATTATAATACAAAGAGATAAAAGAGACAAAACAGAGAAGCGTATAAATATAGAGGGGACAGACCACAGAAAGAGCTTAAAACATACCAACCAAAAGTTTATACAAAATTCACTTTCTTAAAGGACCCGACCAAGGCAATTCATACAAAAAATGAGGACATTGTGGGCCTGCAAACCCCACTGCAACCTGGGAGAATAGACCATCCTTTAACTCATCCACTAGGATTTATAAAAAATACAGTTTCAGATATACACACGGAAAAAAGATAGAGAGCACTTAGCTCAAGCTGGCCAAAAACCCCACCGGGGAATACATCTCAGGGAGCTCAGGGGCTTGTGGAGGCCAGCAGCTCGAAAGGTAGTCCATATACAAGCCAAGAGGACCAGGAAACGACGCCTAATGGCAACAAGAATGTGTGGGTTAAAGAATCTGCAAGCATCCTAACACGTCAGGGATCCAAAGACTCAAACGATCAGCTAGTTTTCCATTCTGAACAAAAACCACAGATTGGGCAAAATAATAGGATTATGAAAACCCCACCAAAACAGCTCCCCAACATACCCAAAGAGCTCTCAAACCGGACCCCCGATAGCTTCAATATAGCAGAAGGAAATTGTTGTAGTTGACTACCCCTCATGCATGTCACACAAAGATTCTCCCATCACAGATAGTGACATGTCCTTCCTTGTGTCACAAGAATGGGAGAATTTAGTGCCTCCATATAATTTAAAACCCAACATAAGGTGTCCACAGGAGGCACCAATCAGTGTGCACAGAGAAGGGATTAATGCACATTTTGGGCAACCCTACTAAACACCATTCAGCTATCAGCAGCAACACTGCAATATCAATCTTACAAACTAGATATGAAGCTAACTGTTCTGTACACACTAACAGAATATACCTCCGGGATAGAGAGGAAACTCGCAGATCTAAATGGCCTCATCAAAAGGGGACAAGAGACAGCCCAAGCAACTCAAATTCAACAAACCGACTCCATCTGTGCCCCAATAACTGATAAATTATCAACGCTACCGATAATGTTAGGGAGTCTTCTAGCTGACCTAAAACTACATCCACCAGCACAAATTACAACTAAAGCCAATGTAGAAAACACAACTAAAAATGAACAGTCAATGGAAATTGATAACACACAGGTCATACTTCAAAAAGTAGGGAACATACCTCCCAACCTAAAACAAACCCCAGAAAACTCCATCTTAAGTAACTCAACAGAAGAAAGCGTCAATGCAGAGCCACTTAAGAACGCAAGAGCATGCTGAAAGCAAAAAAAGAAGGGTAGAAACAGGAAAATATTGGCGGTGAGTTACACAGAGGAGAATCAACCAAAGGCAACTTCTGGGGAAAAGGAGAAAACAGGGGAATCTCTGATTTCTATCCTGGTTAAGAAGACACCACACTTAAAAAAGAGACTGAAAGAGACATGGAATTCAAATACACCAGAACCTTCAAAGTCATCGAAACCACATGAGATAACATTCTACCACTTAAGGCTGAAGGAAAACAATATGGCAACACACATGCAACAAAGTGAAAGAACTGAGCCAGATACATTTATACAGAATACTGTAATGAGAGTGGGAGAAAATCCGCCAATGGAAGACCGACAAAATAGGATCAAGCCGGCCAAAGAGCTAGAAATAGAGAATACCCAAGGAAGCAGCATTGCTATCCGTCACATCGAAAAATGACAACCAGCAATAACAAAATTCTAAATTTCACAACATCATTGCATCAAAAGAGACAGATATAATTATGTTTGTGCCAGAATATAAAATCCAGAGGAGAGTGGATACCCTAATTAGGGGAAACATATTGAGACTTCTCCATTCTATCAAAGGTCTATACAGAATTAGTTCAGCAGACTTGGTGTTGAATTTCAAACTACACCGAATCAACAGTGCCAAGAAATATCAAGGACAACATGGAAATCAAACAAGATAGCAGACTTAATTCTGGCAATGGGGATTGAGGCTGGAACCAGGAAAAAGAATAGCCTATCACTCTTAGAAGAATGCAACAAAGAGCCTTTGCATTCTGCTACATCTATTTTAAAAAGAGCACACAGCCACTCCCCAGGACCCCATTGGAGTCCTTCAAATATCAAAAATTCAACAATACATTCAACTGCACCTAGCTGGGCAAATATATTACGTACAAATACGGTGACAAGGGGTATTTGATCCATCTCCTTCACCCATCGACTTAAAAAAACCAAGATTATGCACTTGAAAGATTAATGGATTTGGGAATAATTTGGGGGATCCTCATACACTAAATTACATAAAATCATTTGACCTGGTATTATTAGAAGAAACCTGGGAAGAGAATGAGACAGCCATACAAGGATATGCATCACACATTGTCCCAGCTATCAATGGGTCAACATTTGGCCGTCGATCTGCTGGCCTGGTGTTATTTGGTTCAATACTCATCTTAGGAACAGTAGTAGATATTAAGGTTAAATTGGGGCTGCAAGCACCATTGAGGCAATAGCCATAACAACAAAACTTAATAAGGTAGACCGGCCACCTATAATAATCAATACATACATACACCCAAAGCATAGGCAGAAAGCGGCTAAAGAATCGGTCAACTAATTGGTAAAATAATGGAAGAATTGGCTGCTGAGAACATCATTTTAGGAGGTGCTTTCAATCTATTTCTCTTTGGATCATCCTTAGAAAATGAGTTCGCTCAGGGATTAAATATAGCATGGGGAATACCAAACCAAGCCCTAAGACTTCCAACTAGACAAATAAGATGTTCAATCAAATTACTTAAAGATCTGGAACAACTAAACCTGAGGGTGTT
This sequence comes from Lissotriton vulgaris, assembly GCF_964263255.1. Taxonomy (NCBI): domain Eukaryota; kingdom Metazoa; phylum Chordata; class Amphibia; order Caudata; family Salamandridae; genus Lissotriton; species Lissotriton vulgaris. Next base: position 453,656,046 of record NC_141691.1, on the reverse strand, counting down.
GAATGGCCAATTCAAAGAGAATAACTCGCCAGCACTAACTTTTCACTCCTCACTTCCTCCTATTTAGATTTTACCCTACAACCCTCCCCTTGTTTGACAGAATAGTCTCATTTACAATGGGCGAAAGCAGACTAAGCGATCATCAACTGCAAGAAGTGACGCTGAACACAATCATAGGAAACGACTCGGAAGAAAGGATACATGCGGGCACCAAATACACCTTGGATTTTAAATGAATAAGATGCAAGCTTTATCCAACAATGCAAACATATTACTCAAGCAGGAAAAGAATCAGATAGAGAAACCAATAGCGGTTTGGGAGGGTTTCACAAAGGAGCTCGGGATAAGATTTGCCACAAAGACGAGCACTCATATGGGGAGACTGTGGGGACCGGTTCTAGGGAATGCAGCCCTTTGCGAAATAAAAAACCTCAAACGGAATATAAGCCAAGGCTTACAAATGACCACAATGCCTAGCCCTGCAAAGCGAGTTACGGCAACTGAAGGCAAAGTTAAAAAAGAGGATTTAGAGGCAAAAAAAGCTATTGAATGAAGACCTATGGACAAAAATCTTGCATGACTCGAAGCTCAAAACCAGCATTTTGGCAGACAATAAATAGCCTACAACGACCAACGCATCAAGGTATAAAATCACACATTGCAGATCTCTGACTGGGCACACCATCTGTTCAATCACTTTAACCATAATTATCAAGAGGGGAATTATCCAGAGGAAAGCATGTGGACTACCAAGAGGAATAAGAGTGATCACAACTCTCACAGCATTAGACAAAGGAATGGTTAGGACAATAGGCACAATAAGATCCTGAGTAAACAAAAGGACCTTGGGGCGGAACACACAATGGACTTTAAACCATCATCTTACAACAAAGAAGTTAGCAGAGGCTCAGATCAAGCAACAAATTACTAAAGAGAAGCCAGAAGGAGCCCCTGGACCAAATTGAGTTCCACCAATACTGTACAAGTATGATGTAAAATTCTGGAGCAACACATTGGTACCAGTCTTTAAAAGCATTCAGGAAACAGTAACAAGCCCGGCCTCCTTGAAAGGATCAATAATCAGCCCAATTTACAGGGCGACAGAATTAACCCCAAACTTTACGGTTTTATCGCCCTAAAAGACATAAAGGTGAAGAATTATGCGGGGCTACTCCTAGAGGAATTATCATCCTGGGCATTGTTCAAGCACACCATTCCCATAAGTCAAACAGTATTTTGTAAAGGGCACGGCACCACTACTAACATCATGGCACTAACTTTGTTGATAGACACGACTAAAGCTGCAAAGAGCTTGCTATTTTATGTTTCATAGATTATAGTGAAGCATTCAACCAAGTAAATTGAGCCAAACTCTGGTAGAAGATGGAAAAGTGGGGGATACCCAAGCCTGTCCTCAGTCACTTGATCCTATTACATACAGATACCTGGGTCAAGATCAAGATTAATCTGGGAGCCGGGACGTACCTCTAACGGCGAATCAACACCTCCAAAGGCCTAAAACAAGTGTGTGTTCTTGCCCCACACGCTATTTTCCTCTTTTTAGCAGACCTCCCTCGGGAATTGGATAATAGTATATTGCATGCCCCAAGTCTGGGAAATATCTTGCTGTCCAATCTCCTATACACAGATGACCTGGTTTCAATAAGCAGGACTCCAATCTGACTCCAACATCTGTTGGATACTACTAACACATTTTACACATTAATTTAAAGAAAAAAAATTATGGCACTGAATTACAACAACCAAGAAAATCACGTGGTATCTGGACGTGAGTAGCCTAAACAGGGTAACTAACTACAAGTATCTCAGATTTCTACTTGACAGCAGAGGCTCGTACAAACCCAACTGGAGGCCTTGCAATGGAAGGGAACCATGAGTTGCCTTGCAATAAAAACCTTGAAGAAAATCCTACCAGATCGAAATTTAGATCCCCCATTACAGGTGATTCAAGCACTTCTTCAGCCAATGCTCAAAGAAGGGAGTGAACCAATGCAAGGGAAAGATTCAACAGTTTTAGACAAAACAATTGGTAGGTCATATAGAATAATCTTTTGGCTACCAAACTATGTGTCACCTGCTCAAATATATCAGGAGTTCTGTCTTCAGAAGCAAACCGTGGAAAGAAGGGGTGCCTATCTAAATAGTCAGCACAAGATCTGAGGCTCTGAGCAGGGACCCCTAAATGCACATCTATGGTTTGAACAGACACACCGAGAAAAATCACCCGCCAGAGAGTACTTGCTGGAATCATTGGAAAGGCCTGAATTGACCAACCTTTGGGAATCCCCGATAGATCTTAAGAGCTTCATAAAGGTTGTAACCAAAGTAACAAAACTGATATCCTCAATAGAAGATAAGGAGCCTTTGGCCGAGCAGGCTCACGGATGAACAGTACTTAATTATTATGCAGCACTTACGCCACAAGCTTATTTTAAAATGGGAGTTAAAACAGAGATAAAAGAAAAAAATAATTGAATTGCGCTTGGCCATTATACCAATTCACCCTCACTTGCTGCCATGGAAAAGGAAATCAGAGGAACAGTCCTGCCGTCCATGTGGATTAGGAAAAGAGGTTCTATTTCATATAATTTGCATTTGTCCAAGCCTGCTAGAAATAAGATATGTCTTGCTTCAACCAACATTGAACCAGAAGAGCATCAGGACTTGCAGGCAGGCAGTAAAGCTATGTTTTAACCCAGAAGAGATCCAAGTACACTGCTGTTTCACAGAGTACTTTAATATAGTGGCAGAAAGACTTAAGCCCTCGTTACAAGCAACAACAGAATAGAAGATAGCCGGCCGAACTTGACTGAGCTTTTTAATAGACAATAATGATTGTACTTTTTGGAGCACACGCACTTTATCTACCCTGTTATGTACGTTAAAAGGCTTGAACTGAGACACTGAAGCATAGGTACTTTGTTCATATTTTGAAGCATAGGTACTTTGTTCATATTTTTAATCCATTGCAAAAGGGCAGAATAGACAATAACACTGTGACTAAATTCGACCTCTACCTAAAGCATAGCAGTTGAAAGATTGTTTTTTAAATGATTAAGTGTAAATTGAGATAATCGTTTCTATCCTCCTTTTTCTTCCTTTAACTTGTAATGTCTCAATCGGATATTCTTTTAAAATTGTGAGTTGTAATTAACTGTACAATAAAATGACATTACCTTACCTTACCACTGTTCTTAATCCGACCAATCCACCTGAATAATAGGACACATGATTGAACAGCATGATGCTTAATACAACACGTGTTAAGGAGGTATATAGGCACACTACGGTATGAGTAAAGGGATCAGGTTAATCTAGATGTGCTAATGAAAGCAAATAGGACATGCCCTTAACAATGAGGAAATTACATTAATGAAGAGTATATCTTTAGACTGATTCTGGTAATACCTTTTAGATGGTGTGAAAAGGCTGTTGATCTCTGACAAGACTGAAATTATATTTTACCCTTAAATCTTTATTGCACTTATATTCTACGTTTTTGGGGGTCTTTATTTTATTTACACTTATCAATAACTGAGAGCCGCATATTGTTATCATTGATGGCTGTTAGATCTGGGGGTCTCTAGTTGGCAGAGGTAGGTACCAATGTCCAAATGACCCTTGCTTCCAGTGAGGGTAAGAGGGATGCACTCTTTAGATAACCCCTGCTCACCCCTTTGGTAGCTTGGCATGAGCAGACAGGCTTATCAAAGTCAATGTGTAAAGTATTTCTACCAACAATCACAGTACCACAGTGAACACACCACAAATGGACTCCACACCAGTTTAGAAAAATAAAGTTATTTAATCTAAACTACATAAGACCTAAACAACAAAAATCCAACATACACAGTTCAAGAATAGGATTTAAAAAGAGTTCTAGGGTTTACATCAAAATAATCCACAGTTGTGTCACGTTTAGCCAACAGTACCTTTAGATGCGACAAAAGTTCCAATTAAAAGCTGCAGCTTTGAAAAACAAGCGATGCAGAACTCCTGAGACCCTGGGGAGGCAATGCGACAGCCCCGCTGGATGTAGCTTGTGTGTTGTGACGAATCTGGTCTGCATGGGAAGGGAGGCAATACCTCGTATGGATTCCGGTGTGCAGGTTTTGTAAGAAGCGTCTCGCAAAGGTACGATGTGACAATCTTCAGGACGCCGACGATCTCAGGTGTGGCGGTAATGCACAGTGCAGTGTTTATGTTCTCCTCTCGCGGCCCCTCTATGCGATGGTGCAGCGATCTCACCCAGCGACGACATGCTCTGGGAAGATACTCACAGAGATGGTAATATTCCCGCACCGGAACGATGCGTTCCGCAGGCGAAGGATGCGTTGGTTCTTGCAGCGGCAACAGGCGCTGCGACAATCTCAATCTTCGCGGCGGTGGGAATTTCCTCGCACTGCAAGGGAGTGATGCATGAAAATTTGAAGATTGTCCTAGTTTCTTCTTGTCCAGCTTCCCAAACAACAGGTACAACTTCCAGAGGCACCTCAACTGGACCAAGCACTCTAGGAAGGACATAACTCTCTCAGTAGAGTTCAGGGGGGAAGCTGGGGGTGAAGTCCTTTTGTTCCTGGGACTTCTTAACAGGGAGCCAGCTTTACTCAGGCCCTTGGAGATCACTTCAAGCAAGGGGACACAGCACAAAGCAAAGTCCTTCACCTATCCTTGTCAGCAAAGCAACTGCAGGTCAGCCGACAAGTACACAGCAGGACAGTCCTTCCTCTTCAGTCTTCCAGCTTTCTCCTTGGCAGAGGTTCCCTCTGGATTCCAGGATGATCTAATTTTCTGTTGTCTGGGGTCCGGTACTTATACCCCAAAATGTCTTTGTTCCCTTTGTGCAGGAGGGCTCTGAGCCCGGTCTGAACCAGTTCTGGGTGTATCTTGAGCACTTTGTTTTCCTGGCTTCTCCTTCCTTTTCATAGAGAGGGGCAGGGTCATCACCCATCCAGCAGGAGCTGGAGTCAGCATTGTGGAAGGCAGGCACAGCCCTATTCAGGCCCAGGTGCTATCCCCTCCCACCACTCTAGATGCAGATGGAGCTATTCAGCCCAGGGATGGCCCACTCAGCCTCTGGGAGCCACCCAGCCCCTGTCACTCACAAACCAGACAGTCATTTCACAACCAGGCCAATGCACACAGAAAGGTCAGCCAAGAGTGCATCCACTTTCTAAAAGTGCTGTTCTCATACACAGAATTTAAAAAACTTTCCTAAAAGATGGGTTATTAAATTCTGAGTTCAACGATACCAGACTTTTATGTACACAGCATTCACCATTATAGCCAATGGGCTAGAAAGCCTTACAATAGTGAAAAACAAAAATGGCTGTAATTCACTACCAGAGCATTTCACCCACACTAGTACATGCTCAACCTCTCACATACACTGCACCCTGCTAGGGGGGTACCTTGGGCCTTCTATAGGGATGTCCAATGCGTACAGAAAGGAAAGGGTTAGGCCTGGTCAGTGGGGACACTGGCCAGGTTGACATGGCAGTTCACAGATTGCACAAAGGCCCTGTGGTGGCAGGCCTAAGACACCATTTTAGGGCTACTCATGTGGGTGGCACAATCAGTGCTGCAGGCCCACTAGTAGCATTTGAATCACCAGCCCTTGCAAACTCAGTGCACTTTACTAGTGACTTCTTGGTAATACAAATAGGCCAATCATGGATAACCAAATTACAATAATAATTTACTCAGGGAGCACTTGCACTTTGACACTGATCAGCAGTGGCAAAGTGCCCAAAGCATCTAAACCAGCAAAAAACAAAATCCGGCACAGCATCAAAAATACAGGAGGTAGAAGAAAAAAGTCAGGGGAAACAACGCCAAAGATGCCAGGTCTAACAATGGCCAATTCGATTGCATAACAAATCAAGACGCTATTCATTACAGAGTCAACTTTAGAAACCTTTTAACAATTATACATTATGATGGGTCCACTCAAAAATATCATAGCCATACACTGCATATAGCATCTAAGGGCCATATGTATTGTGCTGCAGTTTTGCGATTCTGAAATCGCGATTTTTTGCGAATCGTAAAATCAGAATCGCAAAACGGTATGTATGAAATAAATCGCACAAAAATAGTGATTCCCAAAAATCGCTATTTTGTTTGCGATGACCCAAATTGCAATTCCTTAGCGGGAAAAATTGCGAATTTCGCAAATCTGAGAATCAGAAACTCAGGTGCAGCTTGATGACATCACAACCAGGAAGTGTGACTACCCATGCTGCACCTGAGTTTCTGATTTACAGAGAAAAGGAGTGTTTGAGAGGGAGCTCTGCAGTGTTTGAAAAAATGGAGGACGCAGGAGACATGCCCAGCCAGGACACCCCCCAGTAGCAGCAGGCTGACAACCAGAGGAAAAGAAAACAGAAATTCTCTGAAGCTGAGCTGGAAGTGCTGATTCAAGAGATGATCACAAGCCATGAAATGCTGTTTAGGAAAAAATCGCTCAGGGTGCCTGAGACAAGGAAGAGGCGCATTTGGCAGACATCCAACAAAAGGTGAATGCTCTTGGGGTAAAACGCTGGAGTGTGGAAGACTTAAGGAAGCACTGGTACCACATGCGCCAGTGCTCCAAGGAGAAAGTGGCTGCCAGGTTGGGTGAAGCCAGGAAGACTGGTGGAGGGACCTCCACTGCCACTAACTCAACACCTCTGGAGGAACGGGTGGAGGGAACCCTACTTCCTGAAAGCATCATGGGCGTGGCCGACCTGGACAGCTCTGACCCCCCGGGACCAGGACAAGGTAAGAGGCATGCCATCACACCCCTGACCCCCCCCAACTACCCCCACACACCCAGCAGCGACCCAGGGACAGTACAAAACTAGAAGGCCAGTGCAGGTACAAGCATACACTCCAATGCATTATGGGAGATGTAGTCACATGCACATAACAGTGGTGCATTTACACCAAGGCAATCCCCAAAAGCTTGTGCACATCATGAAAGGAAGATACATGTAATTCCAAATAGTGAAACTTAATATTTTACAAGTGCAAGTCAAAACAGATAATAAATGTGTGCTTTTACGTCCACAGCATCAAATGCAACACTGCCAACAGCAAGTGAGAGACAGGGCAATTCCCCTACATGACCAGCGGCTGCGCAGGAGGATGAATCTAAGGACGAGCCTAGCTCAGTGAACCCACCCAAGTGCCGGAGGCGGAATGTTGTGCGCCCACTACCCCTTTTGGAGGACGAGGGCCAGGACACTGATGGTGATGGGCAAACTGATACCGCACAGCCAGAACCACAACAGTGCCCACGAGCCGAACCAATTGCAGCTGTCCCAATCAGGTCCCATTTTCCCAGCAGTGGTGCTGATCCAGGGGATGGGTCCGTGTTTGCTGGCCTGGAGCTCAACATGTTACAGGTACAGCGCCTGCAAGCAAAAAACATCAAGTCACACCAAAGGGAAGTCAGGGCAGGCTTCAGGAACATGACATGTGCCATGGAGGCACTGTGTGCTGAACTCAGGGCCGACCGTGCAGCTCGGCATAGGGAGATGCAGTGCCTGGACTTTTATACCGGGGCTGTGAACCACCTGTACTCTGCCACCAGTGTATTGGCTAGGCGCACCATCTGCATGCAGCGCCAGGTCGCACAATAGCCAGGACTTGGCAAGGACCCTACTCCAGACCATCACGGCTGTGGATGAGCTGCGCGCAGTATGCACTACTGGGCCAGTAGTCCTGACCCCCACTGATGAGAACGCCCTATCAGTACGGAGCAGCACCACCCCCACCCACCATGGAGAGGTGCCGTAGTGGCCGTAACACCAGGCCTAGTGGCCCAAGTGTGGGAGGCACTGTGCATCTGGAAACAAGGGCATCCTCCCGCCACCGCCGTTAGTGACGAGATGTACATGGGACCACAGGATGGGTGCAGCTACCCACTGCACATGGACACTTGCCCCTGATGGGATATTTGCACTGTGCAGGAACATGTGCAGGACATTTTGAAGGACATTGTGTATCAATCAGCCTGTGTGACGTTAATTATCCTGATGTTAAGGAATAAAAAACACAGTCTGACAACTGATATATAGCATTGTGTCACTTTGCCTTACCTAGAAATAGTTGTGTGTGATCTAATCCCGCCTTTGGCGCCCAGCAGCTGCACCATGTACACCGGCTGGCAGGGGTCCTGGAGCAGGCCCCTCCACATCTGATGTGTCAGATTTACTGAGCTCTACCTGTGTGCCTTTTCTGGTGGCGATGTTGTGCAGCATGGCACATGCTACCACTATCTTGCAGCAGGTATGTGGGCTGTATTGTAGTGCCCCTCCACTTTTGTGAAGGCATCTGATTCTGCTTTCCAGTATCCCAAATGTCCTCTCAGTGGTTGCTCTTGTTGCAATGTGGGCGCTGTTGTACTGCCGCTCCGCTGCATTGGCCGGATTCAGGTAGGGCGTCAGTATGTTGTCACGGACTACATACGGACTGTCACCTGTGGGGTAGGAGGTATATGGTTAAACACTGTCCTGCACATGTTATCCTTAACAAGTGTGGCCTCTGTTCAAATGTATTTACCTAGTACATTGCCCTCACCAAACTCCCCACTTGTGAGTCTACGGTGTATCCCACTGTGGCGGACGATGAAAGAGTCATGGGTGCTGTCAGGGAATTTGGTGACAATGTCTGTGATGATGTGTTTGGCATCACACACCACATGTATGTTCAGGGAATGGTAGGATTTGAGATTCCTGAACACGTACTCATTCCGGGAGGGGGGGATAGTGCAACGTGTGTCCCATCTATGCATCCTATGATGTGGGGAAATTGGGCTATTTAATAAAAGTCCTGTTTGGTCTGGTCTAGTGCCTGTGAGATGCTTGGGAAGTGAATGTGGTGATGCAGCCTCTGTGCCATGGCATCAAGGAATGTGTGGAAAAAATGCAAAAGTGCACTCCGTGACACCCCTCCTACAGAGGCAATCAAACCCTGGAAACTACCAGATGCCAAGAGGTGGAGTGAGCACAGGACCTGGATGTGGGTGGGGATGGAGTGTGCCCTGCGTGTGGGGTGTTCAAGAAAGGGTTTGTGATCCTCAATTAAATCAAGGATGCTCTCTTCATCCAGCCTGTAGTGTGTATGGATGTCCTCCTCAGTGCGCTGGAAGATGGTAATGCACGCACGTAATATCCTCCACTGGCTTCTCCTCCTCTGTGCAGCAGCTCTGAGTCGCAGCCGCCTGGCTATCACGTAAAGCCCAGCCATTGTGGGGAAAAGCCTCTTGCATTGTGGGACTCCTTATATAGTTTGCACCTGGTTACCACTTGCTCCTATTTGGTGTTAATTGCGATTCTCTAAATTGCGAATTTCGTGTATTCGCAAATTGCGTTTTTTTCATACATTCCATTCCGATTCCTTATTTTGCGATTACCCCATTTTTGATTTTCGCAATATTTGCTAATCACAAAATAAGTAATCGCTTGAATATTCGCAGAATTCTGGGTCTCGCAAGGTAAGGAATCGCTATTTTAGCGATTCCTTATTTTGCTATGAGATTGTGCTTCATACATTGGGAATAGCGAATTTTTAGTCATTTGCGACAAAAAATTTGCTTGATACATATGGCCCTGAAATACTTGATTTCTGAAACTTTCTGGCCACTAGCTTCCTTTTCACTGATACAGGCTGTGACGGGCAGAAATGCCAAAAGGAATTTCCCTTTAAAGTAGAGATTATCAACCTTTTTGACCTATGAAGAACGGAGGCAGGGTGACAAAACTTCCCAAACATGATGCAACCATGATAGCCAAGATTTTCTGGCTCATCCCACTTGCAGCTTTTCTAACGGAACACCATTCAATGACTGGCTAGAAGACGTATGCAAGCTCATCAAATCCTAATCAGCTACACCTTCCTGTCTACTACTGCTGAAAGAGTTTGAGACCCAAACAAATGTTTCCAAGCGTGAAGGTAAAAATCTTCACAAGAAAAACCACCTACATTTACCAGAGCCATTTTCCATCATAGTTGGCCTGAAATTTCTCATAAATTCAGGTCAACAGCTCCTTGCACCTTGTTGGGTCTTTGTATTGTATTGAGGCTATTTGGACTAAAAATGAAACTAAATTATATCTTTGTTTCCTTTACCAAAAATGTAGCTTTGCTCATAGTTTGTGTATTTTATCTTTTCTCCTATTTGCAAAGTCGAGTAAGCCCAGAGCTCCTCAGCACCCAGGGACAATTAAAAGTAAAATCAGTGCAAAACGTTCACAGCAGAAGAATCCAAGCAGATATACAACAACCCACGAGGCACGATACAGCAGCAAAAACCGCTCCGAGCAACCGTCCAGGCAACCGGAAAATAGGAGGGAAACGATCGAGTGAGCACAGTGCAATCGGACAAGATGGCGGGAACAGCGCTATAGCGGAGGAGAAACAAAAGCAGTCCGCACTCCGTTGGAAAACCGACTAAGACCCTAAGTTTAGCGCCGCCCGGCCACAAGCAAGGAGTAGCCCCTAACGCACCCCCCTAGCCACGCACAAATGAAAACAAAACCAACACAGCTACAGGGGGCGGCCATATTTAAACCACAGCCATAGACGCTGCTGCTCCAGATCACCGCAAAACGCCCAGAGCAGTTAATACCGCTGCCAAACGCCCAAGATAGAAATGAGCAGGGATAGCGACACTGCCCAACGGCCCCACCCAACATCGAAAAGGGAAAGTGAGCATTCGACCGCATACAAACAGGCAAATTACAACTTGGCGGCCATCTTGGCGTGGGAACGACCACCAAGCGGCGGACACTTTGAGTAAAGACTAATGGCACAGAGAGTGCTACCAGGAGCCCAAGATAACAACGGGCAGAGACAGTGACATCGCCTAGCCGCCCCACACAGCATCAAACAAGGAAAGCGAGCACTCGAGCACATACAAACAGGCAAAAAACAATGTGGCGGCTATCTTGAGGTGGGAACTACCACCAAGCGGCGGACGCATCGAGCAAGGACCAAGGCACAGAGCACGCCACCGAACGCCCAAGCCAACTACAGGCAGCGTCAAGAACACCATCCACCTGCCCCCAAAAAAAGCATTCACCCTCCCTGGAAAATCATCAGACGGAAGAGAAGGCGCACCGGCTGGGGCATACAAACCGGCAAACAACAAAGTGGCGGCCATCTTTAAGTGGGCGACACCATCAATGAACAGTGGGCTTTTCAGAACCGACACAGAGATCTGACATCGTGACGACCACTCCGGGCAGGAACGTGGCAGAAAGCGCGAGCCAACATCAAAACAGCACATACCAAAGAGCAGCAATTCCACTCCAGCCAAAAACAGCAAAACAGCGGGCACAGACAGACAATAAGCCCGCCCACACACCCCAAACAACATCGTAATGAGGGAAGGCATCTATGGCGACTAGACCTCTGCCACACAGATCAGCACCACCACCATGACCAACTAGCGAACGCCAAGTTGGACAACAATAATCCAAAGGCAGCAGTAGGTGAACGCGAGAACAAAAGCGAAAGCGAAACCAACACAATCACAAGTTACAACCGCCACAAAAGAGCACCTATAGACAGCGTGGCTGTGCACGTTCACACTAAAAGGGCTCCAAAAGTAGCAACAATGTGTACACCAAAGCCACAAAACAGAGGCGTGACAAAAAAAACCAGTCCCTACACTAAAACCTACGAGAATAAACAAACAAGACAGGAAACCAACAGCAGGGGACGAAAAGAGATTCACGATCCTACAGACCAAAAGAGGGCTGTGCAGTATGGCGGGAAGCGATGGAAAGGTAACCCAACAACAAAAGAAGCCAAAGCATGTGCCACACCAAAATCACCTTTCAAACAGAAATCAAACATTAACGCCACACTGGACAGCATCCTCAAAAAACTGGCCGAAGTCCACGAGCTGGCAAAATCGACTAAAAAAGACCCGGACGCCATCATGTTAGAACTCGCAGCATGCAGAGCGGACTTCCAGATGGCCAATAATAGGATTAACTCAGTCGAGCAAAGAGTCAGTGACATCGAGGACAAATCGCACCTCACAAACAAGACTATGGGTCACATCGCCAAAGCGAAAACAGAGCTACAAAAACATGCGGCTGACTTTGAAGACCGGCAAAGGAAAGGGAACATAAGAATCCTTGGCATCCCAGAAGGGGAAGAAGACAAAGCAGGCTCGTGTGTGGCCATGCTACAAGACCTCATCCCGAAACTAACAAATCTAAAGTTCGAAAACCCCTTTGAACTAGACAAGGCATACAGGATCCCGGCACAAAGACAAGGTAACAGACAAACTACGAGGCCAATATTATGCAAACCCCTTTGATCACACCACACAGAGGCAATATTCGGAGTGGCAAGAAAGAACGCAAACCTACAATGATCTGGCAACAAGATCATACTTACGCAAGACTTCTCCAAACCAACAGTAGATATTAGAAAGGGCTTCCTCGTGAAAAGAGAAAATCTAAGGATAAAATACATCACATACTCCTTTGTCGGGCCCACAAAATTCAGAATAACCAACAGCAGAGCAGCCCTAATTTTCGATGATCCAAATGGACTATCAAGGCACCTGAGGGGAACCACACCACAGGCAATGGAACTCGCAACAACATCAGCGAAAAGAAGAGCATCGCAAGACGACGCCACAGAGTAGAAAGGCAACTACCATAGAACAGTCTAACTTTCTCTGCAAGAATCTCACCTAAGAACAATTCTCCAAAGGTGCCATGCGATCAACATTCTCCATATCTACCTCACTCACGTTCAATCAACCACATCTACCTCACTCAAACAAAAGAATTGAAATACTAGCACTGAGCAAGCCAAGCAACGTATCTACCTCAACCAAAGCAACGTGCACACCTCCAACAACTAGACAAAGCGATCAACCAAGGAAGAACATCAAGAAGCCAAGAACAAACAAGAATATCATAGCAATTTATATCCTTTTTAAAACATGGACTGTTGTTCAATGTTTATGCAAAGACAGTCACATAAGAGCCAAAGGGAAATGGGCGGGCGCACGAGAGACGATTTGCAACAAGATTGACAACCCTAGCAAAGTCCCAGCGAAGCGGGGAGCAGAGTACATTACTGTTGCACGCTTCCAGCACGATGAAGAAGAGGGGAGGGAGGGGAGGGAGGGAAGGACAGGGGGGGAGAGGAGCATCATTGTTTGTCATATATGTTTTGTAGTACTAGATACGTATGTCATGTCAGTCCTGTAAGTCAAAACCATACCCAATGCACAATTCCAGACAGAAATCAGGTCCAAATCTTACCTACCACGAACACTTTGACACCCAACAAGAGATACCACAGAGAACACCTCCCAGACACTCAGAAACTGAAGAAACAGCGAACAGACCTTAGTCACAATGAGTAGGAGGACACACTACAATGGGATCTCAAGGTGGAATCATTGAACGTAAAGGGGTTGAACTATCCGGTTAAAAGGAAAAAGATCTTAGACTACCTAGCAAAAACTAAGGGAGATGTCATCCTTCTGCAGGAAACTAAACTATCAGCAGAGGATACGAATAAGCTCAAAGCACGATGGATAGGCCACCTGGCATGCTCTCCAGCAGTAGAGAAAAGGAGAGGAGTGGTCACCCTGGTGAGCTCTAGGTCCAAAATAACAATCGAAAGTGTAGATCATGATGATGAGGGTAGAATTATGCACACACAACTAAAAAGAAGAGAGGAAACAATATCGGTAACAAACATATACGCGCCTAACACTGAGGACCCACCATTCTGGGAGAGAGTAACTGAGGAATTAGGAAAACACCACACAAACAACCTAAACATTGTTGCAGGTGACTTCAATCTAGTCCTCCTAGACTACACTTTAGACAGGCAGTCACATGCCAAGACAAAACAAACAGCCTCCCAAAACACCCTGAAAAATATCTGCAATAAATTTCAGTTACAAGACCCATTGAGACTGCAGCACCCAGACACCCGTGACTACACGTTCTACTCCAACCCGCACAACACTTATAGCAGAATTGACTACATTCTCATCTCCAAATCACACACGCACCTGACTGAACACAGATATATAGCCGCTAGGACGATCACAGACCACTCCTGCATAGGTCTACATCTAACGGGCAGACACAACGACAACACTACCAGAAAATGACGATTCAACAACATAACCCTAGCTAGGCAAGAGGATAAGGACGCAATAGAAACAGCAATCAAAAACTACATTAGAGAAAACGATACAAAGAGCACCAATCCAAAATGCCTGTGGGAGTCCATGAAAGCGACTATAAGAGGCAACCTCGTAGAAATCAAAGCCAGAAGAGACAGGGAAGTAAAAGCGCAGCTAAACAAACTAGAAAGCTACATCAAACATCTGGAAGCGAAACACATAGAAGATATGTCAAACTCAGACCTCCTCCTCACCCTCATAAGTAAGAAATATGAATATAACAGAATCCTAAGTGAGAAGGCAGAAATGTGGATCAAAAAGTGCAAACAGATCAACCTATGCCAAGCCAACATAGCAGGGAAAATATTAGCATCATACCTCTAACGCAAACAGAGACAGCACTCCATCTCAAATATCACTGACAAGCAAAACACAACACACACAAGCCATACGGGAATCTTACAAATGTTCAGAGACTTCTATAAAGAGCTATACTCCAAAGACAACAAAATAGACAAACCAGGCACCATAGACTACTTAAAAAAACTCAACCTGCCCAAACTACTGGATGAGGAAACTAGAGCATTAGGCCAAGACTTCAAAGAACCCGAGATAGTAACTGCCATAAATTCACTAAAAGACAATAAGGCACTGGGGCCAGACGGCTACACGGCACCCTTCTACAAAAAGTTCAAAGATCTCCTCACCCCAGTCCTGACAAATGCATTCAATCACTGTGCAGAAAAAGGCACAACAACAGAAACCATGTCACAAGCTGACATCATAGTCATCCCTAAAGAAGGCAAAGACACACAATGGCCCAAAAACTACCACCCCATCTCCCTCATTAACCTAGACTGCAAGCTATACGCAAAAGTGCTAGCCACCAGACTAAACAAATTCCTACCCCAGCTAATTGGAAACACGCAAGTAGGGTACATGAAATCCAGCATGTCCCATGACAACACCAGACTGCTATGTCAGATGATTGAACACTCCTCAAACTCCACACACCCGGCCATAGCTATCACACTAGACGCCGAAAAAGCATTCGACATGGTCTCCTGGCACTTCCTCGAGAAGTGCCTGCAACAATAAAACATAGGAAGTGAATACACACCGAAAGTAATGGCGCTATACAAAAAGCCCATAGCAAAAATTGCCTTAAACGGAGGATCCTCCGCCCCATTCGAACTTGAAAGAGGCACGAGACAGGGTTGCCCTCTATCCCCACTACTATTCCTACTGGCGCTGGAACCCCTGATCACAGATATCCTAGCGAACTGACAATTCGCAGGAATAACGATAAACAACAAAGCAGCCAAAATCGCGGCCTACGCAGACAATCTATTAATCTTGACAAACGACCCTGCCGATTCCATACCAGCACTCATGAGCACAATAGAGACATACGCCAAACACTCAGGCTACAAACTCAACAAGGACAAATCTGATTGCATGCCACTCAACGTGCACACCACCAGAGAAGTAACGGGAAGCATAGGGCTAGCATGGCAGCCAAAGGTCATCAAATACCTGGGTATCCAATTCAAAAGGAATCTAAGAAGAACTCTAGAACTGAACAAAACAGTTACGCTGAACAAAGCCGCACGGCCCACCAGCTGTAGGCGCGTCTCTGCCCCAGCGCCACAGGTTTGCCCGGACCTCAGTGCCCCCTCGCTGCTGCTCGCTCGTTTCTCCCGCTGCTGCCCTCATCTGTGTGACTTCGTAATTGTATCACTTTCAGGTTTCCCCTCTTTCAGTAGTTTGTGTGGTTTCTTGTGTCTTTCATCTGTGTGACTTCGGGATTGCATTATTTCAGGTTTTTCTTCTGTCAGTATTTTGTTCAATGTTTATGGGGGCGCACCAATTAGAAGTCCAAAGATAGTTTTGTTCAAGTATGTAGAAAAGTTCTTTATTTATTTTTATCCATTCTTAAGATACAAATCACCAGATATTTTACAAAAAGGTCAGCCAACGCGTTTCACTTCCTTCCATGGAGTTTCTTCAGGGCTGAAAAAAAATAAAATAAAAGAAAGCTAATATCAGTTTCATGTGTCATAGGTCTTGTACACATTTCCCATTTCACAAGAGAAAAACATATGATTAGATTGTTAATTTTTCAAAAGAAACAACATCATATCCAGATTTAAGGAAAGACTACTAAAAACACACAACTGCATATTACATTGTGTGGGTATAAACCAAAACCTAACATCTTATGGTTATCTACAAACCACCTCTCTAAAATGTGCTGCCACGGAAGGGGGATGAAAAGGATTACGGGGAAGCCCATAAAGAGAAATGGAAAGCTGGCCATTGATTATCACAACCACAGACAGATCTTATTTTGGCTTCTATTGACACGGTTAAAAACAAACAAGCATAAGACAGGTTTCAAATCATATACTACATTGTCACTGATAATATATTGTTCCCTGTCTGCCCAGGGTCATTTTCACAGCTTCATAGTATATTTTCAATAAATTTCATACATATTGTGGTTTCCCATCATATTCCTGTCCTTTAGGGTACAATTTCCACACTGATCGTAAATGGATAGGCGATGCCCTACTTTGGGTTTGTTATTGTGTCTATATTTTGGGCATTTTGGGATATTTCAAAGTAAAAGGAAGAGAGAGAGGAAGGAGGGCTAGACAAAGACAGACAAAGAGTAAAAAAAAGGAATTTAAGAGAAAAACACAAGTGTAGACTTGGAAACTAGTTTGTTGCATGGATTAATGGGCTGTACCATTTCTTGAAAGGAGGCGGAGTATTTCTTATAAAAACCCAAGGAACACTCAAGTTGCACCTGACGGTATCTGATTCCTATTCTCATATATGTGGACTGTACAGTGAATTGGTGCAAATTTTTTACCACGACTTTTTTCGCTTGTATATTAGTTCATCTTACATATACCTCACAGTGTTTCTTACTGACAATACAATATATAGGTGCAGATGCTTATCACAACGGTCTTTTTGCGGTAACGTGGGGTTAATTCCTTCCTTTTTCCAAATAGTTTTCTTTTTTTGTCGTGCCCACTTGGCTGTTCTTATATTAATCTATACAGAGAAAGAAAATATTTTTAGGTCCCTTCAATTAATATTTTAGAGGGATCCTTTAGTTTTTTATTCTTTAATGCGTACCTTTTATCAATGTGATATATTCTTATACTCTTCCCCTTAGAGGTTTCCACGCTTCCGGTAATGGGAGCTTTTT
Source organism: Lissotriton vulgaris (assembly GCF_964263255.1). Classification (NCBI taxonomy): domain Eukaryota; kingdom Metazoa; phylum Chordata; class Amphibia; order Caudata; family Salamandridae; genus Lissotriton; species Lissotriton vulgaris. The sequence continues at coordinate 453,638,641 of NC_141691.1, read as the reverse complement.
ATTATGAATAATCCAGGAAGTTCAGTCTCTTCCTTTCCCTGACCATTTTCAGATCCTGACCAGAGACAGATGATATCGTCAATGTACCTCCCCCAGAACACGATGTTGTTGGTCCGGGGGGAGGCACTCTGGTTCCATGCATGTTCCCTCTCAAATTGTCCCATGAAGGGACAGGCGTACGATGTAGCAAATTTTGTTCCCATCGCAGTACCCCTCTTTTGGTGGTACCACACTTCATCGAATAGGAAATAGTTTTTTGTTAGCACTAGTTCCATCATTTCTAGAACCATCTGGTTTTTATGTAACAGGTCGGCCCCTTCTCTGTCTAGATAAAATTCGCTGGCCTTTAGGCCGATGTCATGTTGAATAGACGTATAAAGACTTGTGACATCTAGAGTAACAAAGTATAAATCATTCGACCAGTCAAAATCCTGCAGTTTGTTCAGAATGTCCTTGCTATCTTGGATAAAAGATGGTAAGTTTTGGACATGTTTGTTGAGTTTGAGGTCAATATACTCTGATAGCCTCTCAGTTGGTGATCCTATTCCAGAGATTATTGGCCGGCCGGGCGGGAAGGCCCCCCCCTTGTGTACTTTTGGGAGGATATAGATGCAAGGGGATTTGGGGTTCGACACTAACATGAACTGATATTCTTGATCACTGAGTAAACCCATATCCCTCCAATCCAATAGTTTGGAGTTGATTTCTATGATCAATGGGCCTCTCGGGTTGTGTGTTATCCGCTCATAGCACTCCTCATCTCCCAGTTGTCTCTCAATTTCACTTGTGTAGTCCTTTATGTTCATAATAACGATGTTTCCCCCCTTATCAGCCTCCTTAATCACTATATTGGGGTCTTCTCTTAGTCTCTTAAGGGCAGCTCTTTCTCCCTTTGTGAGATTAAAGTTCCTGCATCGTTGTTCCCTACTTTCCCTCTCAAGTTTATGTAGGCCGGCACTGACTCGCTCATTAAATGTATCAATATTTCGATGATATGTGTTTGGGAGGTATCTGGAGTTGGGATGTAGTCCACTATCCCCAGAAACATTTTCAGAGATATTATATTCGGATCGAATGGTGTCAAGATCGACCTCCATTTCTTCATGCAAAGTGGTTAAACATTGTAAACTTTTGATCTCAGCAATAGACAATAGATTAATATAAGATCAACCAAGTGGGCAAGACAAAAAAAGAAAACTATTTGGGAAAAGGAAGGAATTAACCCCACGTTACCGGGAAAAGACCATTGTGGTAAGAATCTGCACCTATATATTGTATTGTCAGTAAGAAGCACTGTGAAGTATATGCAAGATGAACTAATATACAAGCGAAAAAAGTTGTGGTAAAAAATGTTCACCAATTCACTGTACAGTCCACATATATGAGAATAGGAATCAGATACCGTAAGGTGCAACTTGAGTGTTCCTTGGAATTTTATAAGAAATACTCCGCCTCCTTTCAAGAAATGGTACAGCCCGTTAATTCATGCAACAAACTAGTTTCCAAGTCAACACTTGTGTTTTTCTCTTCAATTCCTTTTTTTACTCTTTGTCTGTCTTTGTCTAACCCTCCATCCTCTCTCTCTTCATTTTACTTTGAAAAATCCCAAAATGCCCAAAATATAGACACAATAACAAACCCAAAGTAGGGCATTGCCTATCCATTTACGATCAATGTGGAAATTGTACCCTAAAGGACAGGAATATGATGGGAAACCACAATATGTATGAAATTTATTAAAAATATACTATGAAGCTGTGAAAATGACCCTGGGCAGACAGGGAACAATATATTATCAGTGACAATGTAGTATATGATTTGAAACCTGTCTGATGCTTGTTTGTTTTTAAACGTGTCAATTGAAGCCAAAATAAGATCTGTCTGTGGTTGTGATAATCAATGGCCAGCTTTCCATTTCTCTTTATGGGCTTCCCCGTAATCCTTTTCGTCCCCCTTCCGTGGCGGCACATTTTAGAGAGGTGGTTTGTAGATAACCACAAGATGTGAAAAATTAACAATCTAATCATATGTTTTTCTCTTTTAAAATGAATTGTGAAATGGGAAATGTGTACAAGACCTATGACACAAGAAACTGATATTAGCCTTCTTTTATTTATTTTGTTTTCAGCTCTGAAGATACTCCCTGGAAGAGATTGAAACGCGTTGGCTGACCTTTTTGTAAAATATCTGGTGATTTGTAACTTAAGAATGGATAAAAATAAATAAAGAACTTTTCTACATACTTGAACGAAACTATCTTTGGACTTCTAATTGGTGCGCCCCCATAAACATTGAACAAAATATCTATTTGATCTGGAAAGCACAGCAACGTCAAACAGCAGCTGACGTTGGGGTTGGCAGCACAAAGCGTTAAAGAGGACTTAATTTGGAACTGGATTTTAGGTGCGACATTTTAGGGTCCGCTGCTGGTTTTCTTGTTAATATTTTTCTTCTGTCAGTAGTTCTTGTATTGTCATCAATTGTATCCCTGGTGTGCCCCCCCGCTCCCCGCCGCTGCTCCCTCGCGGCCCCGCCCCCTTTCTTTTTTTGTGACCCATTGGCCGCCCCGCTCCCGCCTCCCAGCTGCTCCTCCCCCCCACTTCACCTCATATGGAGCCTGCGCATATGCGCAGCGGGCGCGCCGATTGTGTGCCGAAGGCACGCCAAAGGCAAGCCTGTCTACGCCCGTCCATGCCTGGACTGCGCCCAGTGCCAGGACCCCTGGTCCTCAACGCTGCCACCGCACCCGACAAACCTACGACGCCGCCACCCTCCACTCACTCAACACCGGCCGAAACACCGCCTGCTACCAAGCCACCCCGAGGTGCACACACGGACCCTTCACATGCCAAGCCTGTCGATTCACCTGCCTCCAAACCGAGCACCAGCAACAACCACCTGAAGTGCATCCTGCTCAACACCTCCTCCGTCCACAGGCACGCCGTTGAATCCTGGAACTTCTTCAACACCACATCACTGGACGTCGCCTTCCTCACGGAAACCTGGATGAACGCCTCCTCAGCCACCGACATCGCCATAGCCATCCCGGATGGCTACAAGATCACCCAGAGGGACCGCATCAACGAAACCGGAGGAGGCATCGCCATCGTCCACTGAAACACCATCCGCATTACGACCAACTCCGAGGACACCCTCACCGCCGTGGAACACCTTCACTTCCAGATCCACAAAGACCCCAAGACCACCCTCAGAGGCACCTTCATCTACAGACCCCAGGGACCACGCACACAAATCAGCGAAGCCATCGCAGACTTCGTCACTCCACACGCCCTCACCTCCACAGAATACATCCTCCTAGGGGACCTCAACTTCCACCTGGAGAACAACAAGGACTGCAACACTGCCACCCTGATGGACAACCTCGCCAACCTTGGACTCAAGCAACTGGTGAACACCCCCACCCACTACGCCGGCCACACGCTTGACCCTGTCTTCTCCTCCAGCAAGCACATCTCCTTCAGCCACTCCACTGGACTACACTGGACAGACCACAGCTGCGTTCACTTTGACTTCAGGAAAACCACGACCCACCACCACCCGCAACAGGTTCCCTGCAGAAGCTGGAGCAAGATCACCGCCGACCAGCTCGCCATCACCCTCATCCAGAACCCGCCCACCAACACGACGGACCCCGACGAAGCAGCCCTCAACCTCACACAGTGGCTCACGACTGCGCCAACAAACTTGCACCACTGAAGAACCCTCCCAGCAGACCCGGCAGCAGGAAAGCATTGTGATTTACCAACGACCTCAAAATCTCTAAGAAAAACTGCCGCACCCTCGAGAAAGCCTGGCGCCACGACCAGACAGCAGAACACATGACCTCCCTCAAGAACGCCACCCACAAACACCACCAGCTGATCCGCACCACCAAGAAGACAGCATTCAAAGAAAGACTGGACAACAACACCCACAACAGCAAGGAACTCTTCAGCATCGTCAAAGAGCTCTCAAATCCCAGTGCCTGCAACAGCGACATCACTCCCTCGCAAGACCTCTGTGACTCTCTCGCCTCGTTTTTTCACAGCAAGATTGCTGACATACACAACAGCTTCAGCACACAAACCATGCACCCTGCCGCCGAACCAGCACCCCCCACCACCACCCTCTGCACCTGGACCCCTGTCAGCACCGAAGACACCACCCGCATGATGAACACCATCCACTCCGGCTCCCCTACCGACCCCTGGCCACACCACATCTTGCACAAAGCTGACTCCACTGTCGGAGGAAGATCCTTCTCCTACCTGGCAGCCAAGACATGGAACTCCCTCCTCACTCACCTACGGCTGACCCTGGATCATTTCTCCTTCAGGAAACAACTCAAGACCTGGCTGTTCGAGCAAAAAATTTGACCTAATGATCAACAAATTTATATGGCAGGGCAAAAAAGCGAGGTTAGACCTACGCAAGCTCAGATTAGCAAAAAAACTAGGCGGGCTTAACATAGCGGACCCTAAAACCTTCCAACTAGCATTCATAGCCAGACAAGGAATGCACTGGGTGCTACCCACCCAAAAATACCCACCTACCTGGCAAACCATAGAGAGAGCGATGTTAAACAACTCTTCCACACTCACTCTACTAACAGCGAACAAGCAAGTACTCAACAACAACCCCATCCTAAAGTTCACAAAACAGGCTCTACTGATAATAGACCGTAAACTAGAGGTCAGCATCAAAAATTCATGGTGGGAAACACTCTTGGAGGAACCACAAGATTAAATACAGAGGCAAAACCTTAGATCTGAGTGCATGGAAAAGCTGGGGGATCCAATTCCCAATACAACTAGAACCAGAAGGAGCACCATACACTTTCAACAACCTGAAAAAAGAACACAATCTACCTGACATAGGACTCTATAACTTTCTAGCCATTAAAACAGCCCTAACGAAGGCAAAAATACACAGACAAACCCCCTCTATCTTCCAACTAATGGAGAACATAAACAAGACAGGCCACCAGGTCTCGCTTCTGTACAAACTGCTCCAACCATCCATGTCCAAGCTCAATGATAAAAAAACGGCCTACTGGGAAACCCAAACTAAGGCAAAACTGTCACAACAAGAGCTACACACCCTGTGGGCTTCCCCATCTAAGTGCATGAGATCCCCAGTACTCGCGCAAACAACATTCTGGCTGTTACACCGTGCCTATTGGACACCAGCACGGCTAGCATCAATAGGACTAATAGACAATGATATATGCTGGAACTGCAGCCTAGAAAAAGGGGACCTAGAACATATCATCCTCAACTGCACTAAAGTCAAAAACTTCTGGACACAGGTTTTAGCTTTCACCAATGACACACTAAGCAGCAACATCAAGCTGATGTTTGCCTCTCTAGCCACAGCACAGATCTCACAAGAAGTCAAGACGCAAGAAGACAAAAACCTCCTTGACTTTCTACTCTCCTCAGCAACAAAAATTATACTCACAAACTGGAAAGACACATCCAAGGTCACCTTCAAAAGCTGGCTCAATTGGGTGATCTTCCTTAGGGGGCGGACATCACCACCCTTAGAAACACGCTAGGTAGACATCACGACAGAGCGATGCGGACCAAACTAGACAAACACATGGACACATTCAAACCGCCATAGCCACACCTCTTACTCCAACACAAGAAACGTCTTCATGCCCACCGACCCCTGACCGGTACTGGCCCTATTCCCGTCAAACAAACCGCCTCCACTCTATGGTTTATGTTTTATGTTTGTATGTCTCCTTTTTGCACAAACGTCAGCGAATAACAATCAAAACGCCTGTTAATATTTGTTACGTGTAACCTATAAATACCAATAAAAACTTTTTTTTTTTTTAAGAAATATGTGTACATTTCCATATCTGCCATTGAACAAACGTTCCTTATTGAAAACATACTTTGGCCTAAAACAATAACTGGGTGACTAGTGGTAGCCATGGTATTGGTGGTGTAAGCGGCCGTGGACAAGGGGCAATGCAATGAGTAAAGAGCAGCAGCCTTTGCAACAAATGTTTGTGAACATGATGCCTAATCTAGAGGAATGGCACTAGATTTAGCCAGTGTCTTGCATCTCTGATGTATTTATTAATACAAATATTAGCAAATATGATAACAGTGCTAGTGTAAAAAAGAGCGAAAGACAAGAAAGAAAAAGTCAGACAGAAAGAAAGAAAAGAAACATGAAGAAAGAATGACGAAAGAAAAAGGAAAGAAGAAACACATTAAACATATTGAGGTTGAATTGCTTTTTAACTTATCTAATTGGTCTGGCTCTTCACTTTTTAAATGTACATTAAGACACTGAATGCATAAAAACATGTTTCCTGCAGTCCGTTATATGTACAACCGCATGGCCGCTCATATTAAAGTACTTTAAGCACTCAAGCTAATTGTGAAGTCTTTGTTGCCGCGATGAGCAGATGTTGTGTCAGTTCGTACACAGTCATTCTTCCCTCCTCCTGCCCCAAACAATATGAATAATAAATCTCATGCATATCTGAAAATCTTGCGTTTAAAGGTTCTGCCAGTTTGGGAACCAGAAAAGCCCTGTTTGTGTGATGCACTGGCGCTTCCAATGACAGCTAAAATAACCACCTGAAGCTCAATGCACAATGTCTCTTTTCCGAGACCCTTGATCCAGCATTTCACGCCCCCACTTCAATGGAGTCTTTTGCGAGGAAAGAGGGGCATTCGGTCCAAAAGTTAAGATTGTAAATAATTTTGAATCCGAAAGAGAGGCGCCCTACTGAGTCCAGCATCAATACACCCACCACACACTTCCTTAATGGATCTTTGTCAAGTGCAGGGGAAAGGCAGGCTTTCAAGCATGTATCAGAGCCTAACAGGCGCAGGAGGGACCATCTGTCACCGGGAGGAAAACACTGGAACCGCGCGGTGATTGAGATGCCAATGGAGCACATCTGACGCGCGGCCTCCGCATCACGCTGCTCGTTAAACTCTGCTCTCTGGAACCACAGATGAAAGCTACACTCGAGTTATGCCGCTTCCGCTGGACCACTCTTTGTTTACTTCCTTAATTTTAGACTGTCAACCCTCGCAGGTAATATGTGGATTAATTTCACTTTCAGTTATATTATTCATGCTAATATTCCGCTAAAACTAAATGCATAGCACTGGCATAGTTCCCTCAGCCAATTAAAATGAGGATATTTCATCCTCCACTTCATTATTGTACTTCATAGATATGAATGCGAAATTGTTTGTATTTTTCATGGTCCAAGAAAAAACGGATTGGTCTGTCGTTTAACCTTCAAAAAGATGTAACTGTATAGACGCAGTTTATGGGTGGGGCAATGTCACAATTTTACAAATCGTGGCCTGTCCCTTGATGTCACTTACAGGAGATGTAAATGTCCATTTAGGCGCAAAATTCTCCAATACTAATTCACGAAATCAGGCCGCGTGAATTTTTGATATACAGATGGCACGTCAGATAAACAAAGGAACAGATTTTCAAAAAAGGCATGCACTTCAGCCCATCACCCAAAAAGGCTGTGCTGCATTGAGTGACAGGGAGGGAGCAGAAGAGCTCATATCTACAGAGGTACGGCACTCTCCGCCCCTCTCCCTAGGGCCAGCACTGATTTCAGCTCCCCTGTGTCAGACACACACCTTAGTTCCATAGTACCATTCCTGTTTAAAATACTATGCCTAGACAAGTTTAAACATGCTTCCCACTTTGTATGTGGTTTGCACACTGCAGGACAGATGCAAATTCAGAAAAAAAGGAGAAATAAAAACATATTCCCTAAAAATGCCTCCTGAGTGGCGTTAACTTTTGGCACCAAACCCTGTCTACAAGTGTTTGTTGATAGGGTTTTGTGTGAAAAGGTGTGGGTGGTTGCATGGGAAATATCATGTACCACCCATGTAATGCTCCCTTGGTGTTAAGTGATGCAAAGAAGTGTTTCACGCTGTTTTGCGCCATTTTGGGTGCTTTCCAGCACAGGACCAGTTTTGCGCTGAAAAGTAAATTAGAAAAGAAAATTTGGGGCCAGATTTTCAAAAAAGTCATGCAATGCAACAAGCAGCTGCACTGTGATACGTGACAGGAAGAGAGCAGGAGAGGACCATATTAACAGTGATATGGCACTTTCCTCCCCTCTCCACAACGCCGGCACTGATTTCAGCTGCTGTGCACTAGGAACTCACCTTAGCACCATGGGGCTAGTCTATGTGCCTGAGTCTAGCATAGGTTGTGTGTACAAAATACCATGCCTAGATACGTTTAAACACTTTTCCCATTATGTATGTGTGCTGCAAATTGCAGCATGCATGCAAAGTCAGAAATGAAAGGAGAAATAAAAACTATTCTCCTTTAAAGTGGCGTTAACTTTTGCCACTAAACCCTGTCTACAATTGTTTGCATCAAAAGGCATGGGTGACAGGATGGAAATGCCCATGTACCACCCATGTAATGCCCCGTTGGCGTTAAGTAATGCAAAGCAGTACTTTGCTCTGTTTTGTGTTACTTTCAGGGTATTTTCCAACACAAAACAAGTTTTAACTGGAAATTAATTTAGGAGGAAAACATTTTGTGCTAGATAGCGTCATTCTTGTGATGCTAATCCAGTGAAAAATATTTGTAAATCTAACCCTAAATTTGCTACATGTGGATCTTCCAGCAGTCACAAATGAAGGCGGGAGGGGGAAATGTGCCTTCCCTTGGAGCAGAGGGAATGCAAATCTTGTGAAACCCACCAAGTTGTATGAGTGTAAATATTCGCAAAGAAGCTAAATTGATTTTTATTTTTTCAAAGGCTCACACACATTCTCTAATGTGCACTCCAGTTCTAAATAGCATTTGCCAATCTTCAAGATGGCGTTCGCGGATACAGCTCCAGCTCACCCATCCTTATGATACGTTTTTTTAAGCCGATAATTGCAGGATTAACTCTTTTTCTGCTAACAGAAACACTCTCCTGCTCCTACAGCACTGTTTTAGCCATTTTTTTCCAGTGAAGATGGTGGCTTTTGGACCTCCTGGCTTCCAGTTTCCTCCACCGAGACTTCCCTCAGCTTAACTCCACAGTTCCTGTCACGGAGGCAGAGTATGGCACTAGGGGAGGGTGCGGCTTTGGCCTTGGTTTCCTCCCACAGCTGGTTTTAGCTTCTGCACTATTCCATTACCTCTATTTCCATTGTAAAGTTGACAATTTTTGCCCGTGTTTTTTCATTTTCTTGAGAATGGAAAGCAAGTCTGCAGCAACTAAGAGTAAACAGACAGTTTCTCCTCCACCTGTAAAGTCAAAAATTGTAGATTCGTCGGAACAGTCTATTATTATTATTTTGGCAGATTTGAAGGCTGTTAGATCAAATACTGTCGGTATTGCCATGGAAATTAAAATATACGGAAAGATATGGCTAATCTTGGTCCACACAGGAACACGGCGACCCGGGAGGACGCGGCATTACTTCGTTCGTCTTCATCAGATATTCACTGAGAAGTTTTCGCCAATACTACCTAGTGCACACACGACTCCCGGGCTCAGCACGTCTTCACCACTTTCTGGGGAATCGTGAGATTTACACGGTTCTTCAGCACATCGTTTGCGTTTATTACTGGGATTCCTTACAGGGAACACCTACTCCTTGACACAGGGTGTGGACTCCTCATCCCTGATAATCGGATGTATGACGTTACAACGCATACTTTTACTCCGCATACCATTACAACGCGGTATTCACAACGCATACCACTACAACGCATAGCGCTTTGGGGTGCTGGATAGTGGTAAGTATAATTTACTATTCTAACTCCAGTCCCTGTGGACCCTAGGGAAGGTGTTGGATAGTAAATTAAACTTACCTCTTATCCTAGAGCGCCCCCCAGCGCTATGCGTTGTAATGGTATGCGTTGTAATGCCTGCGTTGTAGTGGTAGTGCGTTGTAAAAAATGCGTTGTAACAGGTGAATACCCTGATAATCACAACTAAGGTCATGGGCCCTGCTGGGTCGGAAGTATCACCGGCAGAGCGACTTCAATGCTCAACACAGCCACGTTAAGCCCTGAGGATCCTCATAAGCGATAAAACACGTGTCGGCTGGCTGTTTTACGAAATAAAGAATGTCATCGGATCACTATCTTACAGGAGATCCCTAAATATTCTGTTGCTTTGTTTCATTGTACATTGTATAATGACTCTTATACAACGTATTGTAATTTTCTTGTGTGTGCATAGGGTATTTTCCTTTGTTCAATTGGTTGGTAGACTCGTTTACTAACTGCAGAGTGGTTCTAAGGGTTTTCCACTCACCTAGTTGCACCACCTCCACACAGTACGCTACTCGATTCATGCGCCCACTTATGGCTGAGCGCCCTTTGCTCATCTGACGCCTAAAACCTTTTAGGATTAGCCTCTCAATGAAGGTTGAAGATAACCAAAACTGATAAGCTATTACCAATGGTTTCAAAAATCCACTTAATTAGTAAAAGTGTACTTGACTACGAAAACAGAAATAGGCAATATAACCTATGTATTTTTAATTTGCCTGAAGATATTGAAGGGAATGATTGCAGTCGATATCTAGAAAGATTGTTACCTAATTTACTGAAGTTGAATTTTTTCCAAAAACTTGAGAAAGATAAAGCACATCATATTCCATCTCAATGTAAACAGGCCAAACTAAACCCAGACAAGTCATCTTTAAGGTTCTACGCCATCATCACCTTGTCCTTATCAGGAAGGCAGCTCATGAAATTCACTCTCTTCTAGTTATTGGCTTGAAGATTTTCATTCATTAAGACTTGGCCAAGGAGAGGGTGGGGCTACAACGAGATATTGCAGCTTTTAGACCGTGACTGAGAAACTCTGGCTTCATATATGGTCTCTTTGATCGTTCCACCATGCATATTTGGAAAGACAACATATCCAAATCCTGTAATTGACCGGAAGACCTCCAAGTTGTTTGGGATAATCATTCTCCTCTTTCTATAGATACACATGACTCTCCACCTTGAAGCTATCTTGATGGTATCATTATTTGATGTTTTATTACCTGTGTGGTAATTAGTATGTGTTTTTTGATGTTGAGTCAGTGATATTCCTGTTATTATTATGATAGTCATTTAACACAGGTGTACCACCATTCTCTCTTCTCTCTTCTTGGATGCACTTGTTTGTCTCTTTAATGTTGATGTATGTTCTTAACTTTTTGTCGTCTATGTCCCTTGGCTATTTCTTTGGTCTTTTATGATACTCCTGTTGTATATATAAATTCCCTCGACTCTTTCTTTATCATTTTCTTCTTTCACCTCGTAAACTATGAAAAGTTCTCCTACAGTTAAAGTTGTTTTATTGAATGTCAAAGATCTATGACATCCAGTTAATAGGTTAAAGATTTTAGATGATTTAAATAGGCAATATCTGTTTATCACAAGAAAATCACATTGATGACATAATTTTTTATGCATATCTTTTTTTTTAACTTCAAATCTTTTTTATTTCATGAGATAGAAACAGAACACTGGGCCTGATACACACAGCGTTATGCCCACAACCCTATTTAGGGCCGGCCGCGCAATTTATGATTAAAGAGGAGCTTCAGTGTAAGAAGTTAAACACAGCATGTTGCCTACAACCCGTGACGGACCGGCCCCGTGGTCAACATTAAAAGGCAGCTCTGAGTTGTTGTAATGCTTCATGGGCCCTTTAAAAACCGTTAATATTGTAACAAGGGCACAAGGCCCAGAAGAGAAGGAAGCAAGAGAAGCAAAGAGGTGGAAGACAGACAGAGGGTGAGTAACAGCGTTTCAGATAGTGGTAGAGAACAAAATCTCATGGGCGGACCGGAGGAAGAAGAAGGGGAAGGGTGGGGCCAGTGATCTAGGCCAGTGAGGGGCATCATAATCCCTATGAGAGGATCATGCGCTGGGTTGGGCCAGTTGTGGAAGCAGCTTGTCAGAGTCAGGTGGGAGGATAGCATCTTCAAAAAGGCGCAACGCTCTAAGCTTGGCGGGAAGATATCGGGCAAGCTCCATCTTATAGAGATACTTGACTAAGGGTTGCCAAACTGCAGTGAAGCAAGTATCACATGCTTGTATTCGTGCTGTAAAAAGCTCCATTGTTATGACATGCCATTAGCGCATGTACCAAGTGGTGATAGGGGGCGCCTCTGTCTTTTCCCAATATTGCGCAATGAGTTGCTTGGCTGCTCCAAGCATATGCAGTGCTATAGTCCAATTGCTCCAAGTAACAGCCTTTAAAGTGGCCGGTTTGATGCCCAGCAGAATTGTGCTTATAGACTCAGGCAGGAGGAACCAAAAACCCGTTTGATATGAATAAGGACTTCTTTCCAGAACAGGGTCAAGAGCGGGCAGGACCACCAAGTGTGTATGAAATCGCCAGTCGCAGTCAAACACCTCCAGCACCTGGGAGAGGAAGCAGGGAACATCTTGTGCAAACGATCCGGTGTGTAATACCACTGTGTCATGATTTTATATACGTTTTCCCTTTGTGGAATACTGCGAAAAACCTGGGGAATGTTGCGCCATAAACGACCCCACTGTGCGGATGAGATTTCCTTGTCAGACTCCAGCTGCCACCTGCGCTGGTACGGGTCGGTAGATATTGAGGGGGGGGTGCTGTAGAATCTGATATGTGCAGGAGATGAGGTCCTTCGAGTCGTCAAACGAGCGGACCAGGGGTTAATGGGTGGGTGTCAGCCTCCTGCATCTCTACGGAGGTGACCCAATGTCGCAGCTGTGCATTCTGCAACTCTGTTCCCAGTGGGAGGTTAAATTCACCTCTACACTGCGCAAAGGTTTTGAGTACACCACCCTCAAAGAGTTTGCAGGCCACTCTGCATCCAACCTTTTACCATCTATCAAAAGCCTGGGAGCGGTATGCCGGAGGAAATAGGGGATTGCTCACTATGGGCGAATGGGGAGAGGGAAAGGTTGTAAGGCCCCTGCGCACCGCCACCTTATCCCAGATGTCTAATACAGTTTTAGTGGGTACCGCCATGCAAGCACTCCTAGAGCGTGCCCTACGGTGGAGCCACGTGATGTCCTCGATGGTGCTTCCAGTGACCATCCTGTCCATGTGAAACCAGACTTTTTCACTTTCAATAGTCGTCCACTCCGACACAAAGCGGAGATGAGAGGCCCAATAGTAGTCTAAGAGGTTAGGGCAAGCTAGCCCCCCTTTATCCCGCGGCAGCATGAGGATCTTGTGAGAGAATCTCAGCTTGCGCCCGCCCTATATAAAGGCGGTAAGATCATGCTGTTAGCCCTGTATGTGATGAGATGGGATCGGGGTGGGCAGGCACTGGAATAAGTATAATTTTTTAGGGAGGACAGACATTTTGATGGCGTTGAGCCTGCCCAGCCATGACATCGCCTGAGGCTTCCATCCACGCAGGTCCTCTAACACTGCCCTCCTGCCGTCACGCCAATTAATTTGGGTCGATGACATAATTTTAACGCACATGCAAACGAAGTAGGTTGGTTGGATTATCTCTTCCACTGTGTAAAGTTTATCTTAATTGCCGAAATTTTTTTTTAGCCAAAACTAATTCTGATTGTTCATACAGTAATATGTTGTTAATGCAAAATTGTAATGAAAATAAAAAATCTGCTTTTAAAATCTGCTTTTAAAAAGTTCTGCACAAAGTTTACATCATAACTGTTACAGAATTGGTTAATTAAATTTAAGACTAAAGACAAAGAGTTTTAACATTTTAACGATAGGGTTTGGAAATTGTCCTCTAGCAATTCTGCACAAAGACACGTTATTCATTGCTGCTCTCTATTATTGCTGTTATAATTTTTCAGTGTAAAGCTGTATACAAATAATGTTTTTTACATACTGTGTTTTATCTCTGTAACGATTTTTATTAATCAACAAATAAAGCAATTACTACTAAAAGAATAGAGTGGCTGTTCTTTTTTCTAAAAATTTCCAGCTACAAGTTTAGACAAACAATCTGATTTTGAAGTCAGATTTCTCTTAGTCAAAGTTAAAATTGGAGATACGATTTTACACTTAATTAATATTTTATGGACCAACAGCAGATGACTCTAATTTTTGGTCTCATATTACTTCTTCAACTTGGGAAAGCTCCCTTAATTTTGTGGGGTGATTTGAATTTGATTAGCAATGTTCTTTTAGATAGCATATCCTCAACTAAATACACACCTCCCAAAGCATTTCCCTCCCTTAGAACATTATTTAAAAACACTAAATTGGTTGACATCTGGAGGTTGCACTTCCCACCCAGAAAGAATTCATATTTTTCACCAATCCCCACAACTCTCACTCGCATTTAGATTATTTGTTAGTGTCTAGAAACTTAGCCAAATCTATAAATCAACCTACTATTGGTAGTGTTGAAATTTCAGACCATGCAAAAATGTTGGTTTACTTCTTCTGTGTCTCATTCCCATTGGTGTATGAATGTCAATGTTGTTCTTCAATACATTCATAAAGATACAATTTTAGAAGCTATTCATGAATATGATTTACATAACTCTGATGATGCTACCTCCCCTATTACAAGATGGGATGCTTTCAAATCCCATTTAAGAGGAATTGTTATCTCTATAATGGCACATGAGAATAAAACATTTAACATCAAGTTGCCACACTTAGAAAAACAAATTGCAAAATTTGAAAGGTTGTTTATGTCTTCCCAAAATCTTGATTTTAAAACCACACTGCAAAAACTTGGATATGAATATAATTCAATGTTAAGTAAAAGAGCTGGTATTCAGATTGCTAATCAGAAAGCTAAATTTGCTTTTAATGCTAACAAGTCAGGAAAAACTTTAGCTACGTATCTCTTCATTAAGAAAGATAGAAATCAAATTCATGCGCTATACACAGACACAATGGTACCATTGCTGTATCCACCCCAGACATTATAGATGAATTTCTTAAATTTTACTCTTTGTTATTCAGTAGTCAAATCAAATGAAAACCATCTTTATTCAGTTTCCATAATTCGTAGAAAACCATAAAAGCTCAGATAAAAACGTGTTTTTTTAAAAAAAAGCAATTATAAAATAACATATTCCGATGTATACATAATACCAACAATCAATAAAGGTTAAGATTACCACGGTGATTTACGCAAAATTTCAAAAAACAGGCTACAGATTTTGCATGTAGTTCATTATCTAAAAATTAAAGCACTAGGAAAGCAGGACGGCAGGTTCGAAGTCTCATAGTTTTTAAAATGGGAACGATCCAGCGTTTGCATGGAATTTCATAATATCTACAAAACAGTAATGTATGAATTGAAGATTGTGGGGCCGTAGAGTCACATGGGCAGGGTGCTAGGTTCCTTGTCCAATCATTTTGCTGGGGAAAGGAAATCAACCTATGAAAACTATCAGATCTAAATCTTGTTAACAGGAACATGTTGTACTGGTTCAAGTTAAACATCAAGTAGGGCTGCATGGAGAGAGTGGTTTGTATCGCTAGCAAGTGTTGTACTGAGGGTTTCCCTGTTTCTTGAGAGAGTCATAGCTCACCTAGATGGGAAAGGCACTGTTTTTTCAATTCTTTCCTTGGCACTTCAGAGATGGTAGATGGGTCTGTAAAGTATCTCTGCAGACCTAAATCCTCCAAAATGGACCCTACATATGCCAACCATCCTATTTTCTCCCTGTTGTCTATTACCATACATTCCTGAATGAAACTACGCGTAAGTTCACACTGCTGTGTGGTCCAGATGCGCCTCCATAGCATAATCGGTTGGATCTTTAAGATAACAGAGATATAATTCAGCCCTAATTCTAGATGGCAGCCCTATGTCGTAGTGCTTTGTCGGACTGCGAGTAGATAGCGCAAAAAGGTATTTTCCACTCTCTGTATGACATCCATATTTGTGTACCCCCACAACCATGAACCATAGCTAGCAAAACTGATGCAGTTTGCTTGATAGATTTTTAGCATTTCCTGTGGTGGCCTCTTTCCTAGCTTCTGCGCAAATGCCACTAGTGCAGAAGTGGCCCCCAGGAACTGTAGTTTCTTTGCCTGTATGGCCTCTGTCTATTTGAGCTTATGATCTATTAAAATCCCTAAATAGGGATATGTAGTTGTGCACTCTAGACTGCTACTATTAACAAAAATGTCTCTAGTTTTTTAGGTCTGGGACCAGCATGCATGGCATATGTCTTTTTTATGTTTATTTTGAGGTTCAGGGAGTTCATAAAATTGCAGTATTTGTCTAATGACCGCTGGAGCTGGACAGGGGTTCTCGCCAGAATTACGGCATCGTCGGCATAAAGTAGCGCCGAAATTGGCCGACGACGTATTGTTGGCAGGTCCTGACTTCCCTTCACCATCTCCACTTCCAGCACATTTGTATATAGTGTGAAAAGGATGGGGGCCAGAACACACCCTTGTCTGACCCCCCTCTCTATCCGAAAGGGCTCAGTAAGTTCCCCCTATTCCATACCTCACTCTTGCGGTTGACTCCGAGTAAAGTTCCCTCAAACAATTCACCAGCGGGATATCCACTCCCATAACCAATAAAGTAGCCCACAGTTTGGAATGACCGACGCAGTCGAAGGCAGCTGTCAGATCGACATAAACCATGTACAGAAACCCTTTTTTTGCTGAGACATACTTCCCCATGAGAAGTGAAAGGTTTAATGCCTGGTCCACTGTGCCCAGACCCTCTCGGAACCCATTTGGAGATCAGATATTATGGTATTATCGCTAGCCCAGTCCTGCAGACGATCTAAAAGGATTCATCTAGCGATTTTACCAAGGGAGTCTAGTAACGATATGGGTCTGTAACAGGTGGGACTCTGATTATCACCTTTTATGAAAATTGGCACCAGAATTGACGTGGACCAGGAATCGACCAGACCAACCTTCCTGGCTGCTTCCAGAACTTTTGGGGACCATAGATCCGGTTTATATTTAAAGAGGTCTACGGAAACCCCATCGGGTCCTGGGGCTTTGCCTGATTTTGATGTTTTTAAGGGCAAAAATTACCTCCTTATGATCGAACGCTAGCTGTATGGGATAGTTTATTTGGGGTACAACCTCCCCATGAGCCGATACATCATCCTCTACTTGTTTGAAAATTTCCGTGAAGTGATGTACCCAAGTACAGGCATCTAGTGCTACATCCAATTTTGGAGCTTCATTAGCCTAAAGAAAAATGGAGATTTAACCGATTCTCCAAAAAGTGGTCATGTCCTTCATATGGCAACTTTCATGCAGTTGATTCCACAGATTATTTTTGATCTGGGATTTATGATTTTTTAGTGCAGCATTATACGCTTTCCTCAGTATAACAATTTAGTTCCTATCCCTTTCTTCCTTGTTCAATGCCAGTTTTAGTTCTTTGTGAGATTTTGTGCACTTGGAATTATACCATCCTTTCCTAGAAGTCCCTTTCATTTTCCTTCCGTGAGTTAGTTCTTCTTTAACAACTACATTGGCTTTCACTAGCTCTTGATCTACTTTGCCCCATTTGAGGGAAAAGCCATTAAGCCTGTCGATGTTCAAATAACGTTGATCCAAGTGACTCCAATAGTCTACATCTGCCGAAGATGAGGGAGCGTTTATAGTCAGACTATTGGGAAAGTGGTCACTTACAGGACTAATAATTGTCTCGAAGTTTGACAGTATTGATGAGCTGGAGTGGGAGATGAGTATAAAATCAATTGTGCTTGTAAGTCCTCTCCCACTGAAAGTTGGGGCAAAGAGAACTGGAGGATTGACTAATTCTTTTGCAAACCCGAGATCCAGGGAGACCATAAGTTCATTCATTCTATCTCCTACACTCGTGTGTGCAAAATGTGTTGGGTTGTTCCCTGCCTCATCCTGTATTCCGCATATGTTTGCGTTGCTTTTTTTGCATAATGTCAAATTAAAATCACCACCCCATATCGTTACTAGCGATTTGTCAGAGTGCTTCAAACTTAACCCTTGTATTAAAAATGAGACCTTATTTAAAATGTCAATTAGATCAATTGAATTTACATTATTATAAAAATGTATCATGAAGTAAACGGACACCTCATTGACAAACATCAAAAGTACCTGATAGTTACTTTCTAACACCGCAACCTCAATTTTGTCCACAGGTAGAACATTTGATATGTACATTATGAGGCCCACTTTTGACCTTCCGGCGGTGGATTGAATAGCCGCCGAAAAGTAGGTTTTGTGTCCTACTAGGTGAACGGGGGTACTGAGACAGGTTTCCTGCAATCCTATAATGTTGTGTTTCATCACTAATGACAACCAATTTTTATTAGCAGGTTTGGAGCACAAACCAGCTATGTTCCAGAAGACGATGTCCAGTTTTGAACCTTTTGTCTTTAGAGATGAGAGCCTTTTCTGCATGGAGAGTTCCCTGTATGGGGTTAAAGATGCAGTTGGTATTTTTGTAATACATTTTCTAGTCAGTTCACCTAAGCCGTGGGTTGCTGTTTTTAGAGACCCACCATTTATAGATTGAATGCTTGTAATATCTGGTGATGAAGCTACTTGTATGAGCCCAAAGTTTGCAGGGTCCTGTCTAGTTAATATCTCCATAGCACTCACAGATGCTGACCCTGCCACCGCCAGGTCCAGTCACTCATTGTCATCCAGACCTGATAGGGCACTAAATCTGTTATAAGTGGGGACCACTGAGCTGTATAGGGTTTCTCATATGTAATGGGGGAAAATTTAAATTTTGTGGAGGGTAGAAAAAACCCAGCGGCAGGATGTTAATCCCTTCGTTATTATCCATGTGGCTCCGCCCTATATTCAGGACTTTCTTTACCAAACGGGGGGAGCCAAGTGTCATCACTACGCAGTCCACCGACATAACCTTTGCCCTTGCCCCCACCCATTGGACTCGCCTGACCATCTTAAAATCTTGGAAGAGGTGGGTATGTAATCCAACCTTACTACTCAACCAATTGAGAGACTTGTTCTTAAGATATGTCCATGTTTCCACACTAGGGGATTGGTTGGGGGTACGTTGCCTAAAATGATGACATAGGGGGTAGCTTCAGGTGGAAGGTCCAAGCGGGGGTCTACGGCCCTCTGTTCTGCCCGGAGGAAGATGGTAGGATGATTTTGGGTTGAATATAGAAGGGAAGCAGGGACTAGTGCACGGGATGTTATTACCTGTGGAGGTAGGTTAGTAGGTGCGTTAGTGTGCCTTGGTGATGTTTGCGAAGCCCCTCTGCCAGCCTGCGTATTGTGCATCTTTTTTTCCAGGGGGGTAACCAAAGGGGGTGTCTTTTTTGTTCTTAACCCTTCATTTACGCAAATATGTTGATTCCCTGGCTGAATGATTGGAGTCATATTTGGGCCTGGTTCGGTGCTTATAAATTGATTCACTGAGCTAGGTTTAGTCAGTAAGATGTTTTCTACATTGGTCATTCTGGTGGATATCTGATCTAGCATGACACTTATATATGAATCAAATCTTTCCACTAGAGCTGTTAGTTTCTGTATCTCTGAGTAGGACTGAGTGGTGGCAGTGCCAAGGCGGTTGCCTCTCTTTTGTGATTGTATTTTAGGCTGGGGTGCATGTCTCCTCTTAGATGGAACAATTTTCTGTTGTTTGGACGTGCTGGGTGGAGGGTGGATAACAATAGGGCCCACTTCGTTATGGATGTTATTGCTGCAAGCATCTGTTTGTCTTGGTTTATTCTTAGTTTTTTTTTGGGGGGTTGGGTAGGAGACTCGCTACCGATAAACTGAATATCATCAGTAAGCATGGGCGAAAAATCCGTTCCGCTCGCGGATTTTGTGGATTTTCGGTAAATTCGCAATCCGCGAACGCTCGCGAATTTACCGAAAATCCACAAATTCGCACGCAGCGGAATTTTTTTTCTTGGTGATACAATTTTGCGGCGTTCACTTACCGTCATTCAGCGTTTGCCGAGTTGTTTTTCTCGATATTTTGTTAGTGCTGCGCCATTTTGGATCTTGCTGCGGGATCCCGCGGGAGTTTGGCGACGCATCACGAGAGTTCGCAATTGCGAACATGTGGGTGCGGCAGGCAGCAACAATCTCGCACTCGGGAAATTACAACATTTGCAATTCTGCACAAGAAATCCACTAGCAAGCAGCATAGACCTTCTGAAAATTATGATTTTTATCAGAATAACTCCTCAGGTTGACATTTGCCTGCACTTTTTTGGATTTGAGGCCTTTTGACTTTCTTTGGATCACTTTTGGATTAGAAATCAACTTTCACTAGTAAGTTTGTTTGGGGCATTACAGTTGCTGTTCTGCAGAAAAACGAGTTTTGCAAAACTGAAAGCACTCAGCAGGTGCAAAAGTTCACTCATCATTAGTAACCATTCCCTGTAGTACTTCCTGAGGGGCCCCTCCAGAGTTCAGTTGCCTATGTTTGTTTGGGGCATTACAGTTGCTGTTCTGCAGAAAAACGAGTTTTGCAAAACTGAAAGCACTCAGCCGGTGCAAAAGTTCAAACACATCATTAGTAATAGTAACCATTCCCTGTAGTGCTTCCTGACTGGGGCCCCTCCAGAGTTCAGTTGCTAGTTGCAACAATTGTATGACCCTGCTCTGACCCTCAAAGCAGGCTCATAGAATAGCTACAAGTAGGCCACAAAGGTCCTGGAAAAAAAATTGCACTGCAACAGAAAGCAAATTACAGATAAGGAAGCAGGTGCCAGACTGGAATTTTAAAACAGTGACACATTAATAAATCAACCCCAAATTAATTCATGTCAGTTGAAGCAGGGCAGGTGTGCTTGCTTTCCCCCCCCATAATCTACAGTGATGATGAACCAGAGGGTGGCATTGATGTACCAGAGGGTGGCATGGGTGAAACAGAGGGTGGCAGTGGTGAAACAGAGGGTGCTGGGAACCTGTGATGATGAACCAGACATGGAAACAACATAGTCGCGACCGTTGCGAGCCGACAAGTAAGTTCGCAATTGCGAACTGGTACAAAACCCTTGCGAACTGGCAGAAACCCTTGCGAACACAAAAAAAAAGATTCGCGAAAATTCGCGGATTTTGCGGATTGCGAGTTCGCAAATACGCAAATTCGCGAACGCCAGATTCGCAAAATTCGCCCATGCTTAATCATCAGTGAGTGTTTGAATACAACCATTTTCAATGGTGGGTACCTTCCTCCCTAAAAATGGAGAGGTTGATGATTCTTCGCTAGGGGGTAGGTCCTGGGTTAAACCGGGTGATGGCCCCGCTAGAGATTCTTCTACTGAAGGGATCTGTTTATCTTACACAACAACCCCTCCAGTCAGATAGCTCAGAAGCGTCTGTTGTGTGTCAGTATTACGCCTAATTCCCCGAGGGCTTGCTATTTCCCTTTTACCCATTGTTCAATACAGACTTCCTTCAATACCAGTGTTTGAGGGGTTACTCTGGAAGAAATGGGGGGAATAGAAAAGGCACAGTATGAGTCAAAATTATAGACCAAGGGAGTGGGCCCAGCCCAGCCTCTTCCGGCCAGTGACAGGCAAGGACAGGCCCGCCCTTGACCCGGGCTTTGCCCGGGTGAGTCCGCGCTCGTCCCGCGGCATGGGGGCCCACGCTCGATTTAAAGGTCCCGGGGGGCGGGGCTGCTGCTGAGCACCTCACGCGAGACCGCACTGCCTTCTGGGTGTTGTAGTTGGGCAGCGCGCGGTCCGCGGATGCCAAGAGGCGGCAGACAGAGTAGCTCACCCGCAAAGGAATAGTTGGAGCCCCAGCAATGTCAAATTGGCAGGCAGCTACACAGGTACAAACAAAGTCACAGTGTGATTTCCAAAGCACCCCGCTGCGCGGAGGACCGAGCTCGATGTAAGGGTCGCGGGGGGCGGGCTGCTGCTGAGCACCTCAAGCGAGACCACGCTGCCCTCTGGTTGTTGTAGTTGGGCAGCGCGCGGTCAGTGGATGGCAAGAGGCGCGTCAGACAGAGTAGCTCACCTGCAAAGGAACAGTTAGAGCCTCAGCGATGTCGAATTGGCAGGCAGCAACACAGGTACAAACAAAGTCACAGTGTGATTTCCAAAGTGTCCTGTGACGCGGGGGCCCGCGCTTGATTTAAAGGTCCCGGGGGCGGGTCTGCTGCTGAGCACCTCACGCGAGACTGCGCTGCCCTCTGGGTTTTGTAGTTGGGCAGCGCGCAGTCCCCGGATTGCAAGAGGTGCATCAGACAGAGTAGCTCACATGCAAAGAAACAGTTGAAGCCCCAGCGATGTAGAATTGGCAGGCAGCAACACAGGTACAAAGAAAGTCACGGTGTGATTTCCAAAGTAGTCCAAATGTTCTAGATGCTCAAATTATTGATATTTTTTTAACTTCTGCCAATCTGCCACAACTCTCTCAACCCGATGAGATAACCCTATCACGCAAGTTGAACTTTTATTGGCTATTCAGTTGCCTAAACCTCAAAATTCTCCTGGCCCTAAAGGCATTCCTGCAGAATTTTATAAAGCTCTTGCAGACATTCTTGTCCCTCACCTACATCATTTATTCACTATACTCACTCAATCTGGTTTTCTCAATGGCTCTTTTAGAGAAGCATTGATTATAGTTTCACCTAAACCAGATAAAGACCAAATCAAAGTCTCAAATTATAGACATATTTCTCTGATAAACCAGGATTGTAAAATGTTTGCAAAAATACTAGCTACCAAATTAGCTCGAGTTTTTTTGTCCACTATTCATATAGATCAATCTGGTTTTATGTCAAAACGTTTCTCTGTTATTAAAACAAGACACCATCTTCATGTTATTGACAATGGCTCTACCCTTACCTTTCCTGTTGGTCTCCTAGATTTGGACACGGAGAAAGCGTTCGATAAAGTTCACTGGCAATTTCTTTTTCGAACGCTATCTTCTTTTAGTTTTGGTAATAATTATATAAGAAAGATTTCAACTCTGTATGGCTACCCACCTGCCAGACTCTGTAGAAACGGTCAATTTTCAAGTCCCTTTTCTCTTTATAGAGGGACCAGACAAGGATGTCACCTTTTCTTTTTTCATTAGCAAGTAAACCTTCTCTCTCCCACATTCAAAATTCTGTATATCTTAAAGGACATATTGTAAGGTGATGTTAACCTTAAATCATCTGCATATGCAGATGATGTCCTATTGTATCTTAGTAACCCAGCCACATCTCTACCCGCAGTGTTCGATGTTATACATAAATATTCTACTGTTTCTGGTTATACCTTGAATACTCACAAAACAATTTTTTTTCCCTTGAACATTCACTGCACACCTTTAATATTGGACATTACTGAAATTATATGGTAAAAAGAGAACATTAAATATTTAGGTATACTATTCTCACTTCCCTTCAAACACTCTGTTACTCTCAAGTGTGACTATTTATTTACAAAAATTACAGAAAAAAATTGTCATTGGTCCGCATTTCATTTATCATGGTGGGGGAAACTTGAAACCATTAAAACGGAACTAGCCCCAATTATTTTCTATACCTTATCTATGATCCCTGTACAATTGCCTCTCTGAATATACAAAAGAAATCGATAAGCTTATTTCAAAATGTATATGAAATCACAAACCCCCTCGTTTGGCTTATACTGAACTTAAACTGTCTAAACTGAATGGCAGACTTAGCTTACCCGAATTTTTCAAATACCATAAAGTGTTTATTTTAAAACAAGCTTCGATTTGGTTCACATGTTCGGACCCTAGCTATTCTCCTAAATGATTAATGATTGATCACAACTTAGTGTCACCATTTCCTCTCCCTTCAATTTTATCTATGTCTAATTCAAATAAATTTTTAAAATCCTCCTCCATAATTGCTTCCATTAAATTGATTTTTACTAATCGGGGTGGGCGTCAAATTCTGTCCCGCATGCAGAATTTGCAATAGTTTGACATATTCGCATCCCACGGAGTACGCGTAAATGTTGAAATTTCCACGATCTGCAGCGCAGCAGAGATATTTTTTTCATGTTCGCGCTTTGAAAATGAATTCTCGCGCGCGCGAACCGTGATCCCTGCGTTTGCCGATGAGTTTTCCCATCCGTTTGCATGCTCGATGAGATGTTGGTAATCGGTCGCCTTATCCCGTGAGAGTTCGCGATCGCATTCACGTCATTTGCCTCGCCATCAGGCACTGCGAGAATCAAATATTGCAAACACGTCATTCTCCAACATGGGAGAGAGCATGAGGTCGCAAACACGTCACTCTCCACCGCGACAGAGAGCGTGAGATCGCGAACAGGTCATTTTGGGGGCGCCATCGACATCCTGCGGAAATGTGGTGAAGCTTGCCATCTCGAACTCGCAAAATTTTCTATTTGGAAAAGAATAATATCTCCAGCATCATCAAACCTTCTGTAAAGGATGATTTGGATGAAAAAAAATCCTAAGATTGACATTTGGCTGTCCTTTTTGTGCAAGGAGAGGGAGGAAGTTCCACAGAGTCTCCAACTTATTGTTCCTATCCTGCAGGCTCCTCCCAGTGCTTTGTCCATCTCCTGTTCATTCTGCCTTTGGATTTTGAGCTGGAAGGACCACTCTTTGTGACTGCTGCATCATTTTGAATTTGATATTTTACAAGCAAGTTGGTGTTGAGTGTCTGATTGGGGTCATTGCAGTTGCTGCAACTACAATTTTGGTACTTATCATTCTTTTTTTTTTATTGTTGTGTGTAGCCAGTAGGCCCAGAGCTAGTCATGGGTGGGTGCATGATGAAGCAACTGTTCATTTGGTATGTGTTGAATGTATTTCAAACATCATTTAGGGTAAGCATGGGCGGAAAATCCGTTCCGTTCGCGGATTTTGCGGATTTTCGGTAAATTCGCAATTCGCGAGATTCGTGAATTTCCCGCAAAATCTGCGAGTGGAACGGATTGGGTCAAAAGTTCAAGCTGACTTTTGTAACTCTTTTAGAATGGTGCTGGCAAGCTGCTAGAGCAAATTTAAAATAGTTACAAAAGTCAGTTTCAACAATAAGCTCTAATAGATAAAGTTAAGCAGGTGCTCGAGGTGAAGGTCAAATTCAGTTACACAATCATTAATCACCCCAAACGTGGGGTGAGTAATGAAACTCGAGCACCTGCTTTACTTTATCTATTTGAGTTTCCTGGTGAAGTTCTTTGTAGCTATTTTAGAATGGCGCTGGCAGCTTGCCGGCGCCATTCTAAGTGGGGCTGAGGGTAGAAGGGCACAAAAGTGGGACAGAGGGAAGAAGGGGATACAAAATGAGTGGGCAGAGGGCAGAAGGGCACCGAAACGAGTGGTACAGAGGGCAGAAGGGCATAAAAAACGAGAGGGTGGCAGGTATTCACCAGGCAAAAAAAAAACTGCGAACACGCAAAGCGCCCCGCGAACACCCGTGAACACTCAAAGCGCCCCGCGAACACCCGCGAACACGCAAAGTGCCCCGCGAACACGCAAAAATAAAAAAATCCGCAAATTTGCACGAATTCGCGAATTTTGAGGATTGCGAATTCGCATATCTGCAAATTCGCGGATCGCAAATTCGCAAAATTCGCCCATGCTTAATTTAGGGCTTGGATGGCATTGGATTGAGTTACAAAATGTATCTTTTTTGCGGGGTATTTCTGTTTTTGGGTGTATGTTAAAGAAATGCCTTTGTTGTGTGTGTATGTGGTGTATTGGTGTGTATCGTGCAGACCTTGTTTTGCCCTGTGGATTTTTATTTGAGCATTTTATTGCATTAAAAAGGCAAAGCAGTGTGGTTTAGCCTGCATCCTTTGCCTGGCTATAATAGGCCTTTTTTCAGTACATTCAATCAATCAATCAATCAATCATTTCATTTGTAAAGCTTGCTACATACCCGTGAGGGTCTCAAGGCACTTGGGGGGGACTGCTACTGATCGAAAAGCCAGGTTTTGAGAAGTCTTCTGAAGGCCAGCAGGTCCTGGGTCTGTCGTGGGCTTGTAGGGAGAGTGTTCCAGGTCTTGGCCGCAAGGTAGGATCTGCCGCCGGTGGTGGTTTTCCGGATGCGTGGAACTTTGGCGAGGGCGAGGTTTGCAGAGCGAAGGTCTCGGGTGGGGGTGTCGAAGCTGAGTCAGTCGTTGAGGTATGCTGGTCCGGCGTTGTGTAGGGCTTTGTATGCATGGATGAGGAGTTTGAAGGTGATCCTGTTGTTGACGGGGAGCCAATGCAGGCCTCTCAGGTGGGGTGTGATGGGGCTGCGTCGGGGGACGTCGAGGATCAGTCATGCTGAGGCGTTCTGGATGCGTTGCAGCCGTCTCAGGAGAATGGTTGTTGTTTCTGGCTATAGGGCGTTCCCGTAGCCCAGTCTGCTGGTGACGAGGGCCTGGATGATGGTTTTTCTCGTGTCGGAGGGGATCCGTTTGAAGATCCTGTGGAGCATTCGGAGGGTGTTGAAGCAGGAAGCGGAGACGCATTGACCTGCTTGGTCATGGAGAGGGCGGAGTCGAGGATGACCCCAGGTTGCGTGCGTGGTCGGTGGGTTCTAGGGCTGTTCCTAGCGATGTTGGCCACCAGGAGTCGTCCCAGGCTGAGGGGGTGGGGCCGAGGATGAGAACCTCTGTCTTGTCTGAATTCAGCTTCAGGCTGCTGTCCTTCATCCAGTCGCCGACGGCCTTCATTCTTCTGTGGAGGTTGGCTTTGGTGGTGTGGGGGTCTTCAGTGAGGGATATGATCAGCTGGGTGTCGTCGGCATAGGAGGTGATGTTGAGGCTATGTTGTCGTGCGACATGGGTGAGTGGTGTCATGTAGATATTGAACAGCGTCGGGCAGAGGGATGATCCCTGTGGAACGCTGCAGATGATCTTGGTGGTCATGGAGCAGAAGGGTGGGAGGCGGATGCTCTGGGTTCTGCCGGAGAGGAAGGATGTGGTTCAGGCCAGGGCCTTCTCTTGGATTCCAACGTCATAGAGGCATGCTGTTAGGGTGCAGTGGCAGACCGTGTCGAAGGCTGCTGATAGGTCCAGATGGATGAGGACGGCTGTTTCTCCTTTGTCCATAAGGTTCCTGATTTCGTCAGTGGCGGCAATGAGGGCGTTCTCGGTGCTGTGGTAGCTGTGGAAGCCGGACTGGGATGGGTCCAGGATGTTGTTGTCTTCGAGGTAGCGGATCAGCTGTCTGTTGACGATCCGTGACCTTTCCCGGGAAATGGAGCAGGGAGATGGGCCGGAAGTTCCTGAGGTTGTTGGGGTCCGCCATGTGTTTCTTCAGTAGGGCGCTGATGTCGGCGTGCTTCCAGCTCTCTGGGAAGGTTACTGTCTTGAAGGAGATGTTGATTGTTTTCCGGAGATGGGGTATGAGGGCTATGCTGGCTTTGTTGAAAACGTGGTGAGGGCATGGGTCAAATGGGGTTTTGGAGTTATGTTATGTTATGTTAATTCTGCTTATATAGCGCATGGCTACCCCAGCAATGGGGCGTCCCAGCGCTGCGGACATACCTAGAAGCAGTGCAACACAACAGAGAAAGTGGAGCTAGATGGAAGAGAACAGCCAAGTTTTAATCTGTTTGCGGAACAGCAGGTGGTTAGAAGTGGCCCGAGCCCCAAGGGGGATCGAATTCCACAGCTTCGGCGCCAGATGCCTAAAAGAGCGACCACCAGCTCGGCACCTACGGATCTTAGTCGTGCGTGCCAGTGACAGGTCGGCTGAACGACGGGCGCGCGAGGGGACATAGAAGGAACAGAGTCCCAGCAAGGTTTGAGGGGCGGTATTATACAGGATTTTATGAATTAGACAAAGGCTTTTGAACTGGATACGTTGTTTAACGGGAAGCCAATGTAACCGATGGAGGATAGGGGAGGTGTGGCATTTTTTTTGCAGAGCGAATAGAATGCGCGCCGCGGCATTCTGAGCTCTCTGAAGTCTGTTTATCACCGTCAAGTTAGAACCTAGCATCAGGACATTGCAGTAGTCTAGATGGGATAAGACTAGGGCCTGAATTATAGTCTGGCGGATGCAAGGCTCAAAGAATCCGAGGATAGGTTTAAGAGAACGCAGGCGACCATAGCAGGTGCCTGCCACTCTCTTGGCATGAGTTTCCATGGAGAGTGAGTTGTCCAACATCACACCCAGGTTTTTAACAGCCTCTTTGGGGACAGGAGAGGGTCCCAGAGTGGGA
Source organism: Lissotriton vulgaris (assembly GCF_964263255.1). Classification (NCBI taxonomy): domain Eukaryota; kingdom Metazoa; phylum Chordata; class Amphibia; order Caudata; family Salamandridae; genus Lissotriton; species Lissotriton vulgaris. Next base: position 453,610,607 of record NC_141691.1, on the reverse strand, counting down.
GGCCACCAATGTGCATCCCATTTCTCGGTATCCTTACCTACAATGAGTATCTCCGTCTTGGAAGAATTTAGCTGGAGATAGTTCTGTGACAGCCAATTCGATATGGCCAGGATATCTTCCTGGAACTTAATTTGGTCAGCCCCACTGTTCTTAGAAAAGGAGAAGATGAGTTGTGTATCGTCCGCGTATGATGTTAGTTTGATGTTACGATCCCTGGCCAGCATGGCCAGGGGGCGGACGTACACATTGAACAATGTGGGGCTGAGCGCAGAGCCCTGCGGGACTCCACAGTCCAGGGGATGTATGCTGGATGAGTACGGCGGGGCGTGCACTTGGAATGAGCGGTCAGATAAGAACGACGTGAACCATCCCAAGGCACTCTCCCTGACTCCGATCTCCCACAGTCTCGCAAGCAGGATCCTGTGGGAGACCGTGTCGAAGGCCGCGCTCAAATCCAGCAGAACCAGGGCAGATGTCTCACCCTGGTCCAGCCCCTCCCTCAGATGTTCCGTAACGGCAAGCAGAGCAGATTCCGTGCTATGTTTAGCACGGAAGCCGTGCTGAGATTCGTCCAATATTCCATTCGACTCCAAATAGGTGGTTAGAATGGAATTAACATGGGCCTCCATCACCTTGGCAAGATAGGGGAGCAAGGAGATGGGTCTAAAGCTGTCAGGTCTAGTGGGATCTAATGATGGCTTTTTTAGGAGGGGGACAACTTTAGCATGTTTCCAGGATGGGGGAATGGTCGCAGACTGAAGTGAGTTGTTAATTAACATCCGCCCTTCTCGTAGGATGGAATCCTGGAATAGTCTGAATAGTTCTGGCTTAACAGGGTCTTCCGGGGAACCTGATTTGACTCTTTTGATCAGAGAGTCCATCTCAGTTTGCTCAATAGATGGTAAACATTGTAGTAAGAATGGCGAGTCGATGGACCCCATAAGGTTGGAATTAGCACTGGGTTTGTCTGAGGTTAAAGAGTTATAAATCCCTTTGACTTTGTCTACAAAGAAACAGGCCAGCTCTTCACATTGGGCATCGGACGCAATTAAATTCCCTGGACCTTCTGGTATCTTGGTCAGATCTTTTACTAAGGTAAAAATGGTTTTGGAGCGATTGGTGCTGGAGTTAATCAGCTCTGTGTAGTATTTGGCTTTAGATAGTTTTATAAGTTTGTGGTAGGCTTTAGTAGCTACTCTAAAGTTGATTTTAGCCAAATGATCGTACGACCTCCTCCAGAGGCGCTCCAACTGCTTACATTGTTTTTTCTGTAATTTAAGGGCCTCAGAGTACCACGGATGAGTTTGGCCCCTCTTGGGCCTAGAGCATTTCATAGGAATGAAATGGTCGAGGGATTCTTTTATCCACTCCCTATAGGCTGTATCGGCCTCGTCCAGGTTGCTCGGCCAAGTGGGGCAGGAGGAATGGAGTCTAGCTTCGAACGCTGCATTGTCAAGCTTGTTCCAGGGGCGTCTCTGCAACGGAGGTGGTGGCTTTTCCCTGCATCTAGCTGGAATCTGGATAGTAGTAAAAACCGGAAAATGATCTGTCCAGGTAAGAGGACCGGGAATGGAGACAGACGCTTCCTGGATGTTCGTGAACACCGGATCTAATAAATGGCCTGCCTGATGCGAAGGCCCTTCGACCAACTGGATAAGCTGGCAGGCTTCCATATCACCCAGGAACTTCAATATAGTGGGCGAGTCTCGACATTCAAGATGAAGGTTAAGGTCCCCCAGTACACTGAAATTAGCTGGCTGTAAGGCCAGTGCAGTGATGGGTGCCACCAGCGATTCTTGAAAGGCAGTGGCAAAGCCGGGGGGGCGATAGATTAGGAGCCCCGTAAGGGTGAAGGTGTCAGAAACCCGTGCCTTAAATACCGCACTTTCACAGTTTGTTATGGTTGTGGGGTTGAGGGTGCAGGAGTAGATATCTTTAAATATCACTGCTATACCACCACCTCTACCTTTTGGTCTATTCTGGAGGCATATGAGGTACCCCGGGGGTAGCGCCAAGGTGGAAATGGCCATGGTGTCATCGGTTAACCATGTTTCCGTCAGAAAGTGGATGGATGGAGTGGATGAAGTTCATGGTCTTGATGGTGTCTTTGTTGCTGACATTGTTTCCCAGGCCTCCTGCTTGTTGCTTGTGATTTGTGAATGTCTATGTGGCTGGTGGCCATTTCTGGTGGGAGTTATTAGTGTGTTGCTTTTGCCATATAGGCCTGCATGGTATTCCTTTGTGGCCTAGGCTTCTTGAGACTGGTGGCCATTTTGAAGACAGGCAGTGAGCTTTTTGCAATAGGCCTGTATTTTCTGTCTTCTGTTTCTTGTAGTTGTGTATGGGCCTGGCCATGTGGCTGGTGGCTTTTTTGAAGCCCGGTAGTGTGCTTTTGCGATAAACCTTCAAGCGTGTGTGGCCTAGTCTGCCAACATGCCTTAATCCAGTAGGCTCAGAGGTAGCCACAGGTGCATTAAACAAGTGTTTCTGTGTGTTATGTTGCATTTTAAACATCATTTAGGGCTTGGATGACATTGGATTGAGTTGCAAAATGGGCTATTTGGTGGGGGGTATTTCTGTTTTTGGGTGTGTGTTAAAGAAATGCCTTTGCTGTGTGTGTGTGTGGTGTGTTGGTGTGTGCCTTGCAGACCTTGTTTTGCATGTGGAGTTTTGTTTTTACATTTTATTGCATTAAAAAAGCAAAGCAGTGTGGTTTAGCATGCATCGTTTGCCTGGCTATAGTAGGCCTTTTGTCAGTGCATTGTTTTCCAGGCCTCCTGCTTGTTGCTTGTGATTTGTGAGTGTCCATGTGGCTGGTGGACATTTTTGGTGGGAGTTATTAGTGGGCTGCTTTTGCCATATAGGCCTGCATGGCTTTCCTCTTGGCTCACTGCTTTCATCAATCCCCTTTGCCAACAGCAGCTCCCAGAATAATGTGATAATCAAATATTGTAATGCCAAACAGGGTCAACTTCCATTACATTTGTATTTTTGTTGTTCTTATTCTTTCCAATCCTTCCGGAGAGTGTAGGGTGTACAAAGTAGTATACCATAGCCCTTGTTGACAAAGTCAACAAGGTTATTTGTTCATTTGTACTAGCAGTAATTGAGCCACAACAACAAATGCAACATTTCACTGATGTTCTTCTCCTGGCTTCTTTGCTTTTAGGTGCACAAAAAGACAGATGAGGAGGTATCATCATTACCTGTTGTACTGCCAGACAGAAGTCCTGCTGTGCACCACATGACGTCCACGTATGACCACAGACATCTTGGCAACTTGTGCACCCACGTCCAGCCTGACATCTGAAGAAGATGACCCCAAAGAAAGGTACCAGGTTCTCCAGTACCAAGAAAGTTGCAGGTGAGAAGAAGGAACAGAAAAAAAAAAGTGGCACTTACCACGACTGGTGTGCCGGCTGTTAGAACTGGCTATTTCTGGTTGGCTAAGGCTGACGCCAAAGCTAGGCAGAAACCACCATTCTAGTCAAGGCAAGGGAGTCACACGCCAAGATAACCCCTGCTCACCCCCTTGGTAGCTTGGCACGAGCAGACAGGCTTATCCCGAAGGCAATGTGTAAAGCATTTGCGCCAGCACACAACAGCAACAACATCCTAGGCACAATCATGCCACATATATCATTACGCAGCATTCAATCTCATGAGTTCGCACATACCAAACTCGACCCTGCACTCCCTACACATCAGGAACTACCATGGGCATACATATTCCCCATTCATTCCTATGGGAGGGCAGGTCACTCACCACTCATACACAGAGAGCTCACGCACTTTACACTGTACCACAGTGAAAAAGTGCGCAGAGGCCTAAAATCACCACCACCAGGTTCCAGAAACAGGCTAGGAAAAAGCAAAAAGTCTCAGGGTGAACCTGCCAAAAGGGCCGGGTCCAACACAACCCCCTTCCAGCCAAAACGCAGGGTAGACCAATCACTCCACTGATGGGCTTCCCTGCTTTGGGCGACAAAACACGGACACGGACCCGCACGGCAGGGAACCCTCCGGTTTTTCGCCACTCTGAACCCACATGGTTACCTCCAAACCAGAACTCTCTGACCCAACTAGGATACCCCACTGGTACTCCCTAGTCGTCCACAGCCTGGACCAGGCCCTAGGCCATCCAAATATCACAGGTCCTAACCAATCCACAGAGTGGGGGCAGTAACCCCTGGCACACAATAGCCATTCTTCACTCTCCCTCTCAGTGTAGCTACATCTATCACTGATCCTACAACCTAGGGACCACACCCTCAGGCTGACCAGAGGTCACGTGCAAGAATGCCCCACCCTACCTCTGCGTCTAGGTTTCCGCACCCTCACAGGGAAGCACTCACCATAACACAATTCTCCTACCAGATCAGGACCTCACTCCATCACTGGTCTACCACCTAGAAACTATTTCACTTCTGAGGTACAAAGCACACAGCACAGTTCCTCTTCAAGCAGGTGGGGGGACACAGCACACAGCAAAGTCCCCTTTCAAGCAGGTGGGGGGACACTTCACACAGCAAAGTCCCCTTTCCTCTACCTTAGTGGAAACAACAAACTGCAGGTGAGCCCCAGATCACACAGCAAGGGCAGCCCCCTCAGTCTCTTCAGCTGATCCACTTTGGTAGAGATTTCTTTTGACCTGGAAGCTTCCTAATCTCCCAACCTAGGACCTATACCCTCAGGTTGCACCGGGTCAGAAGTACACCGTCCCTCTGCACCCCCTTCCAGAGTTCTGTACCCTCCACTTAGGAGCGGTACCACTCAACACCAGGACCGCCGGAGTTCTGGTTACAGACACTCCCCATCCTCTAGACACAGGAAGATCCTCCTCAAATGACCTGTATGTACAGCCTAGGCTCCTGACCTGGCGCTCCCTTAGGGAACCCTCCAGGCCCTGAGGCAGGGTTTCAGGCCAACGTGGGACACACCGTCCCACACTCGCTCCGCCTCTACTGAGACAGGGCATGAGCCCCTACACCCCTACAATGCTACTGGGACCTAGCCGGGTTACACATGAACCTCTTCCCCTACACAGGATTATCAGATGCACAAGCCACTACTTTTAGAATCAACTTCCTAATGCCTCTGCAAGACATCTAGCACACTGCCAGACATCCACCTTCTTGTCCAGTGCCTCACCAGGCCCTCCTGCACACCACCAGAGGTACACCTCACGTGCAAGCTCCTTAAAAAAACTCACACCAACTCCTCCAGTTCAAGACACCACTCATCCACACACTCCCCATCCAGACTGGTGAGACAGTTCCTCACTGCCTCTGACTCTCAACCTGTACCCCTCTTACTGAGCACCAGGCACCATACTCTGGGAACTGGGAATGGGACTTCACGCACTGGACACATTTAAGCTGCCACCACTGGATCCTACCATACCGGGGAATCCAGACACACACGCACTACACTCAGGGGATAACCACCCTCCCGAGCTAGCCATTCCTCCCCCACACTCCCTCTCATCCATCTACCCACACAGGGACAAGAACAGGGATTGGGCACTGGACCCAGCAAGGGATACCTTATCTATGGGAACCTCCCCCTCTACTGGCGTCCTGCCCTGTCATTTTCTCTCATCTGCCACTAAACATAAAAGCGCAGGAACACCATTTGAAAATGACACTCTTGAGGAAAAACAAAATCACAAACAATAATGCCAAACATGTGACTATCTAAAAAATGCAGAGTTTTGTAATGTAGCCAGCTTTAGCTGCGGTACTGCGCAAACACAAGTCCTAATCCCCACCGCTGACCAACAATGTTAGAACTGGCTATTTCTGGTTGGCTAAGGCTGACGCCAAAGCTAGGCAGAAATCACCATTCTAGTCAGGGCAAGGGAGTCACACCCCAAGATAACCCCTGCTCACCCCCTTGGTAGCTTGGTACGAGCAGACAGGCTTATCCCGGAGGCAAAGTGTAAAGCATTTGCGCCAGCACACAACAGGAACAACACCCTAGGCACAATCATGCCACATATATCATTACGCAGCATTCAATCTCACGAGTTCGCACATACCAAACTCGACCCTGCACTCCCCACACATAAGGAACTACCATGGGCATACATATTCCCCATTCATTCCTATGGGAGGGCAGGTCACTCACCACTCATACACAGAGAGCTCGTGCTCTTTATACTGTACCACAGTGAAAAAGTGCACAGAGGCCTAAAATCACCACCACCAGGTTCCAGAAACAGGCTAGGAAAAAGCAAAAAGTCTCGGGGTGAACCTGCTAAAAGGGCCGGGTCCAACACCGGCCAATGTGTTTTTTTGGCCCAAAACAATTACGCCTGCAGCAGCGTTTTCCAGGGGCCAAGCTGGGAGCAGCACCTCCGCACCAGTGGGCCAACTCCCCTAACCTAGGCCCAAGCCCATGAGTGTCATTATCGCAAAGTAGGACACAATTAACACAGTTGTAAACTCATCAGATAAGTGTGCAGTAGCAGGCGCAGCCGCAAGAACAGAAGCAGCTGGGGGGCGTGGCTACGCGCGCAGCGAGACTGGCTGCACACTAGCGGAGCTCCGGCGTGATCCCGCACTCAGGGGTTAAATTATCCGGTGAAATGACCACATCGGAGGCTCAAACTTGCAGCGAGTGGTAACGAGACGCTAGCACAGCATCGGACCAAGTCTGACGGTCCGACGAGCACCGGGACCGCACCGACGTCAGCGGGGCTTTCATAGCCGAGGAAGTGGTCACAGGCCCGGCGAGACCCGACAGGCAAGTCCGGTGCTGGGACCGGAAGCAGGGGCCGCGTGGACGAGGCGCCCGAGAGGCGCGAGCAGAGACGGCGGCACTGAGACACACCACGGCGGACAGACCCCCGACAGATCGCCGGAGGCGGAGGTGACCCAACGGGCAACGCACGAGGGGCTGAGAGGCGGCGCCCCGCCGGAAAACTGAGGCCGCCATCGGGACTGCTGCGGCGGGCCTGGAGCCCATCCCCCACTCGGCCTATACCAGCGGAGCGGACCCGGGTACGGCCGGATCGCCTGCTGAGCTGACCACCCACCGGATTCCAGCGGAGCGGAGCCCGGAGGACCCGAACTGCCCCTCGAATTGGAGGTCGGATCCCCGACGCCGCCCGCTGTGGCCCTGGGGTTGAGTGCCGCGGCGCGGGGCACCCCAGCAGCAGAGAAGCAGCGCATCGCCGGAAAACCGTAACTGCCATCGGGACTGCTGCGGCGGGCCTGGAGCCCATCCCCCACTCGGCCTACATCAGCGGAGCAGACCAGCGCTGCGCCCAACGGACCCGGGTGTGGCCGGATCGCCTGCTGAGCTGCCCCCCACCGGGTTCCAGCGGAGCGGAGACCGGAGGAACCTGAGCTGCCCCTCGGATCGGAGGCCGGATCCCCGACGCCACCAGCTGTGGCCCTGAGGGTGAGTGCCACGGCGCGAGGCGCTCCAGCAGCAACACATGCCCGGCGGGCACAAAGCGTGGGCACACCGCGCCTCACACAACGAAGCCACAGCAGCGCCTGCCTGACAGGCGCAGAGAGGGGGCTCACCGCGCCCGACATAGCGGAACCTACAGGCACGGACCCGTGCGGCGGCACTGGCCAGACCAGGCACACAGACACCCAAGTGACACTCAGCAGGGCGCCCCGTGAGCCATACCCACGACCCACAGCGCAGGGCGATTGAAGGGTAGCACCAGAGAGAGCCGCCGCCAATCGCAGAGCTTGGGATCCGACTGCTCTGGTCACCCGACACAGACACGGACGGCCGGAAGGCACTGCTGCTGATCGCGCCCGACAATAGGGGCTGCTGAGTGGGACGAGCGCTGTGGGAAGACACTGCCTGCCACGCGCTGCACACGACTCCGGTGCCCTTGAAATCACGGCGTAACTGGACGCCCGACGCGACAGGGGGTAAGAGAGGAGTCCGGACCACACCCAACTGCGGGAGGGGCACAGCATAACCCATTGCCCGAGCCTGAAACCGTCCTGAACGGACTCACGACTGCCGCCGACCCGCGCTGCACTCTGGGCGGCTCGACCACACAGGAGGCTCTAAGAAGACAGTGACCTGCCCTGGAAACACCGCCTGCGCACCAGCCAGTGGCTCTGGTGATCGGCGAGACCACGGACCATCACCCCACCCGGACCCTCCGAGAATCAGTTCCCTCTCATGTCTGGAGGTGCCGGGAAGCCCACAGGAACGGGGAGCACGTCCCAAAAGGGCAAAATGGACAAGTCGCAGAAACAAACGGACGCAGATCCGGTGACGGCCAGGCTGGACTCGGTGCTGGCGGCCATGACGCGCCTGGAAATGTCCATCCAGTCCACCCGGACGTCCCTGGAGGCGAAAATAGACGGAGTCGCCATTGACCTCACGCACTTGAAGGAGGACCATAAGAAACTGGCCGAACGCACCAAAACCCTGGAAACCATGGTGACGGACCTGAAACCTAGTGTAACCCAGTCGGACAAACATATTAAAGACCTCCTCAACAGGGTGGAGTTCCTAGACGACAGGGCAGAGGATGCAGAAGGGAGGGCGAGACGCAACAACGTCCGAATAGTAGGTTTGCCAGAAAAATGGGAAGGCAAAGATCCGACCGCCCACGTAGAAGACTGGCTACGCACCCTGTTGCCCGAAGGCACCCTCTCGCCATATTTCGTGGTGGAGCGGGCACACAGAGTCCCGACCAGGCCGCTCCACACCGGCTCTAACCCCCGCCCTTTTCTGATCCGAATGCTGAACTACAGGGACCGAGACACTGTACTGCGAGAAACTCGAAAACTAGGCACCATTCAAGTGGAAAATGCGAACATAATGTTTTTCCCAGACTATACAATCCAGGTGCAGCGCCAGAGACAATCATTCCTAATGGTAAAACGGAGGCTACGCCAACTGGGACTTACATATTCCCTCCTCTTCCCAGCGAAACTCAGAGTGATAGCGAACGAGAAAACATACTTCTTCGACTCCTCGGAAGACGTGGAAGCCTGGCTGGATAATGGGACGGACAAGAGCACGGGGAGATCAGGAAATCCGGACAGGCCTAGGAGGCGCAGGAGATCCAAGAGGAGGCGGGGCTCCAGGACACCCTCCCCCGCGGCCAGCAACACCCAGCATAGAGCGAGCCCACCGGAAGAGGACATACGCAGAGAACAACGGGAAGCCCTGCGGATGGTCTCGGAGCTCAGCGGCTCCCCGTCACAGCGTACCCCGCCCGCCACCAGCCCTAGGATATCACCGAGCGACGACGAGGCGATATATGGTCTTCCCGATTCGCAACTCTCAGGCGGACTGCCAGACATCACCCCACAAACGTCAGACCTGTATGGCTGAAGAAGTGCCGCAACACGGGGTACTTAGCAATGACAGCATAGACACGGCACTGCCCGGTGGTAACGAACACTGAACCCGCTGTAAGTTAGGATGATGTCACGCTTGCAATTACCCACTGCGGAGCAGACGCCCCCTGGCACCCACACCGCAATGTCCACCAAATTGCTGGGTCCCTGTGGGTGGGCGGTGGTTACCAACTACAAACTTGAACGGAGCGGTGGCCCCGTGTCTTCGCAAGTAACTTGCTACATAGACGGCGGGCCAACCAATTAGCCACTCGGACCTACAATCACACCCCCCTGGGAGGGCGCTCACGCCTTCACGCTCAATAGACACCCACTGGCAGCTTGGACTGCGTGATGAATAGCAACCCCCCAGAATGGATTGTTCGCATATTTTGCAGAATGTTTGGACGGCTGCCCGTTTGGCAACCGACCCGGTGGTGTTATCCCCAGTTAATGTTTACCCCCCTCTTCCTTCTTGTGAAACGCTGCATGCATGACCCGCAGGGGTGCTCGCTAGACTATTCCAGGGGCTGCTCGGACAAGGGTGGGGATGCTCTGACGCTGGATACTGGAGGGCATACTGGGAGGGTGCCTGAAGCGTGGGAGAGAACGGGTGTGACTGCCTTGTTGAATGCTGATGGCTGAAGTCAAAATATGTACCTGGAATGTACGCGGAATACACACACCCGCGCGCAGGTACATGATCTATTCATACCTGAAGAGACACAAGGTGCAGATAGCACTCCTACAAGAGACACACCTGACAGCCCCAGAGGTACACACCCTGCGCAGGCGGTGGCGAGGACAGACCTACGCGACTGGGTTCTCCTCTTACGCCAGGGGGACACTGATATGGGTGAGACCAGGGCTCTCGTTTGAAGTTGAAGACTCACACATAGACAGGGAGGGGAGGTTGGTGGCAGTGAGGGGACGCCTGGATGGACGGCCGCTGGTAGTGGCGTCGCTCTATGCCCCCAACACAGACCAGCAGGGATTCCTGGAAATGGTGTCCACGACCCTGGCGCACTGGCACGGGATCCCCTGGATACTTGGGGGGGATTACAATAGCGTATTGGATACCACACTGGACCGCTCATTCCCACCTCTACCCAACGCACCAGTGGTGGGAGCCATGAAAGCTCTTATAGCCTGGGCCTCTCACTGGAACTTACATGATGTGTGGCGCCACCGGAACCCAACGGCCAAGGTATATTCGTACTACTCAGGAGCCCATACCCTGCACACCCGGTTAGACAGATTCATGCTCACAGACGACCTACTCCCACTGGTAACGGAAGCGCTTTACATGGGTAGAACACACTCTGACCATAACCCGCACATGTTAACGGTCTCGTGGGCAAACACTCGCCCCCCTGTTCCCAACTGGAGGCTGCAACCGGACCTCCTGTTAGACGCACCCTTCCGGGACTCACTGTTCGCACACATAGTACACTACTTTGAGGACAATGCAGGTTCAGCCACCTCTCTGCAGATGGAGTGGGAGGCATTCAAGGTGGTCATTAGGGGACAGTGCTTGGGCACACAGGGGAACCTCAAACGACAGGTGGAGAGGGACTTACATAGGGTGGAGGAGGAATTGAGTCGACATGAACGAGAATCGGTGGGAGGACACACCACTGGGCTTCACAAAGCGCAGGCGACCCACGAAAAACTGCTGGAGAGACTCAGATGTCTGAATTTCGCGGCTCATGCGGCGCGCACACATGATAGGGGGGACAAACCCGGTAAGTTGCTGTCGTGGCTCATCGCTAGAGAGGACCGGACAAAGCCAGTCACGAAAGTACTAGACGCAAATGGGGTGCCCTTACACACGCAGTCGGAGATTCACGGGGCGTTCACCGCACACTACAAATCACTGTATCGCTCTTGCCTGCCCACACCCGCTCCGGACACGGAGGAGTATCTTAACCAGGTACTGCTGCCGACACTCACCGATGCCCAACGTACCGTCCTGGCGGCGCCCATTGCCCCAGAGGAGCTCCGGGAAGTCATAGCGGCGCTCTCAAACGGAAAGTCCCCTGGCCCAGACGGACTCCCAGCGGAGTTTTATAAAGCATACCAAGACCTCCTGGTCCCTGAACTCGTAAAACTGTATGAGACGGCACTGGACGACTCCTCCCTGCCCCCATCCCTGAGCGAAGCTACCCTGGTCTCCCTCCTGAAGCCGGGTAAAGAAGAGACGCTTATGGGCTCATATAGACCCCTCGCCCTCTTAAACACAGATTAGAAAATACTAGCCTCTACGCTAGCGAGGAGACTGGCCCAGTACACACCTACCCTGGTCCACCCTGACCAGAATGGGTTCGTACCCACGCGCAGCACATCGCACAACATCCGCCGGCTGTTCAGAGTGCAGGAGTATGCGAGAGGCCCTTGGCCACGATCGGGTTGCATTGTATTAGACCTGGAAAAGGCATTTGACTCGGTGGAGTGGCCGTTTCTTAGGGCGGTTATGCAAAAGTTTGGCCTGGGAGATGCATATCTGGCCATGGTGGGACTCCTATACCAAACGCCGACCGTCCGGGTCCGGATAGGGGGCCTGATATCGGAGGCCATACAGGTGAGGCGGGGCACGCGACAAGGCTGCCCGTTATCGCCTCTACTCTTCTCGTTGGCCATGGAACCGCTGGCGGAGATACTGAGGATGCAGGGGGCCGAGTGGGGCATCCCGTTGATAGATGGGGTACACGCGGTTTCCCTGTATGCCGACGACCTACTCCTCTATGTCAGGGACCTAACGCGGATACCCCCGGGACTTACTGACGCCCTCCGCGAATTCACAACACACTCTGGACTGAGGGTCAACTGGGGTAAATCTGGGGTCTTCCCCTTTCATCCGGATATGCAAGAAAGCGCAGTACAGCTAGGGGACACAACACTGACATGGTATGCCGGCACTTTCAAGTACCTGGGCATCCACATATATAGGAATGCAGCAGATATACTGGATGGCAACCTGATTCGAGCCATAAATTCCTTGCGGGCCCAGATCCACTTCTGGGGCACACTCCCGCTCAATGTGTCGGCCAGAATCACCCTGACCAAGATGATAGTCCTACCTAGACTCCTGTACTATTTTTCGAATATACCGGTGTATGTCCCGGCTCAGGTCTTCAGGGACCTGGAGACCCTCACGAGAACACTGATTTGGAATGCGGGGAGACCAAGGGTGGCCCTGAAGAAATTGTATGCCCCGACGTCCTCGGGGGGACTGGCGGTCCCGAATCAGGAGCACTACTACCTTGCCGCGCAGCTCCAATGGGTGGTGGCCTGGCTAGCGGGTAGGAACCTGAATGATACGGCCTCGACGGTCCCAGCCCTGACCCACGCGGAAGCACTCGCACTGTTCCACCCCCTCAGAGGCGCGACACGCGAGACGCAATTACACCTAGCGGTGGCACTGAGATGCTACAGGCGTGCACTGCGATTGACCAAGGAAACTGCCCCCTACGCACCGGCCCTGCCACTAGAGGGGCTACCGAGGCCTGGGGGAGTGGTGACTGCAGCGCGCCTACAGGACTGGGCGCAGGTGGGGCTTGAGACACTGGCGGACTTATATGACGACGGGGCTATGGTACGGTTCGAGGGGCTTGTGGAGAACCCAGGACTGCCAGCGGGACAATTCCTTCTGCATGCATCAATGATGCGGGTCCTAACGGAACACTGGGGCGATATGTCCGTGGAACCCGAGACACACCTCTTAATTCAATACCTGCATGTAATGGGGGCAGGGTCGCACGTTGTGCACTGGCTAACGCAGGCGCTGAGATCCCACACAACGGCCTCCCTTCAGCCACTCAGGGACAAGTGGACCGCAGACAGGGGGAGGGACTGGTCGGATAAGGAGTGGGAGAGGATCCTAGAAGGACCGCAACGAGTTCCCCGCAACACGAGATTCAGGATCATACAGTTCTATATCATGCATAGGGCGTACCTGTCTCCGGACAAGATTAACCGATACTTTGGTCTGAATACCTCCAAATGCCCGCGTTGCGCGCTCCTAGATGCGGATCTCCTGCATATGCTGTGGGCATGCCCCAAGCTACGGACGTACTGGCATGATGTCAACACGCTGTTGACAAAAGGAACTGCGCTGGGCCAACGTCACGACTGGGACACCTGTGTACTGGGCCTCCTCACCAGGACAAAACATACCAAGGCACACATGAGGTTCTGGGATATGGGGCTGATAACTGCCAAAAGACTCATAACCCGCCACTGGAAGGCCGCAGAACCGCCCCAGACGAAACATTGGAGTGCCTCCCTCATCTATTGGGTGACCGCAGAGGGCACGGTGCTACGAAGGGAAGAGACGGCGGGGCGAAGGGCCATACCGATAGCCCAGACATGGGAGGGATTCCTGGGAGCATTCACCAGGGCCTGCCACGATAAAGGGATATTGTAAGGGAATGACTTCAGCGGAGCCCACACACACAGTCGACCCCACCGACGCGCCCCCACCCGAGACCTAGAGCTACCACACACCGCTGATACCCCCTCCCCGAACGCACACAAAGCCAGCACCCTGCAAGACTACTACACCCGAAACTGTCTAGACAGGACCCGCACTGCAGCAACCCCCCCCCTATACTCCGAGATCGGATTCTTTACACCCACACCTACTCTCCTGTTTCCCCAGTTTGAATAGGTGGCGTTTACGGCAAGGACGCCCCCCAGTTGTCCACGCTGGATCTGCCTTTCCCGCTCACACCTTTCATTTTTGATACACGGCGACGGAACACAGGAGTGCAGCACACATGCAAGACACCGCCGCGGCCCTCTACCCCACGGAGGAGTGCCACCGAACCTCCTGGCCGATCACAGCGCATACGCAGGTTGCCTGGAACTGGGCCCGGTAGGTTATTTACACCACTGAGGGACATCTAGCTACATCACTGACCAGTAGGTCGCGAACACCGGGGGTGCGGCTGGCCATCAGGCTGCCCGCCCTGACGGGTGAGGCCCGACACCACAGTGAGGCTGCAGAGCGCATCGCACTGTACAGTAGCAGTGAAGCGAATGATTTGGTGAATGCAGTGACTGCCCCAAGACAATGGATGGAGCTCTTTAACAGTGAGTGCACTTATTGACTTTCCACCATCGCCAACGCTCGCACTGATGATGTACGAGCTACTACAAATGTTGTTTCCCCTTTGAACTATGAACGTAAGAAATGTAACTGTATGCCACGTGTATCAATAAAACAGATTTAAAAAAAAGAACAGAAGCAGCTGCAAGAACAACAGCAGCTGCAATAACAGCAGCAGCAGCAAGAACCGCAGCAGCCACAAGAACAGCAGTAGCCGCAAAAACAGCAGCAGCTGCAAGAACAGCAGCAGGCACAAGAACAGAAGCAGCCACAAGAACAGCCACAACAACAGCCCACAATAGTAATTGTTCCTCCTGAGGTAGGGGCATTTCAGGAAATCGAGCTTCCTGCAGACAAAGTGGAGCAAGCCACTGTTTCAGTAGATCCATTGTCTTCCAGACTCCAGCAAGAAAAAGGAGTGTTAGTCCATCATCTTCTTCTTCAAGCCCTGCTTCTGATGATCGAGATGCCACTTGGAAGCCACCAGCTCAATCTGAGAGTGATGCACTCCACAAGATAAGACTAGTGAAAAGGAAGGTTCCAGAAAGCCTTGGAGTTATGGAGGTAGATTTACATAATGGGGCTGATGATGATGATGATGATGATGATGATGAGCCAGTCATCATGAACATCACTGCCGGCCCAAAGGAGATGGAGACCAACATTATTACCCTATCCAAAATGGCTGCGAGGGATGTAGCATGGATACCACCAACACAGGTAATATCACCATGACCTCCAGCTTCCATATTTGCATTTGCAAAGGCCCGGCAGAGACCTACATCCAGCTCAACCACCACCTGAGTAGGTAGTGATAGAACTCACAGTGTAGCTGCACAGAATCACATTCCAAGCACACCCTCCCGTTCATCTGGTATTGAAAGTGGCAAATCCGGCAGCACCAGAAAGTTCTCCTCACCAGTTTGGGAATTCTTTTCGGTTAGCAGTAAGGAGGAGAACATTGCACAGCGCCAGGACACCTCTGGGTAGCAGAGCGCTTTAAAAATCTTATTAACATAACATAACATAACATATGCTCAATTTGTCGACATGCTGGTAGGCGGGGTAAGCTTGGTACAAACTATAATACCGGAGGCCAAACAAGTCATCTCAAAATACACCACAATATCGTGTGGGAGGCTCACCTACTTCGCTTAGAATAAAGTAAAACTCAACCCATTGTTGTTTTGCATGAAGAATATGGGGAAGATATTATCGTGGTGGAAGGTGAACAAGAGGGAGACATTTCTAGGCCTGTCCCCAGCAGTGTAGTGGTAGTGTCCACATCCTCAGCAAAATCTCAGTGGCACCACAGTAAGAGCCATACTCAGAGTCAGCCTGAGACACCAAGGCGACCGAGTACTGCAATGAAACAAAGTGCGTTGTGGAGCCTAACTGGGTTCAAGAAAACAACTGCACCACAAAGGAATATAATCCAGCCTACCATTGAGGACATGCTTATGTTGAAGGGGCAGTACCAACGCAACCACCCAATAGCACGGTTGTACAATGCGAAGCTGGCTAAAATGTTAGCGCTGTACTTTCTCCCTTTTTCATTTGTGGAAGGGGTGGGTCTCCTAGAAAATTGTGTCAGCCATCTGCCCTAAATGAAAGGTTCACAGCCGGTTCTATTTTGCCAGAGTTGCTGTTCCAACACTACATCATGATGTGCTGGAATTGTTTGGACATGCTTTGCAGCAGAGTGCTGTTCACAATATCCACCTGATAATAGACATGTGGACTAGTTGCCAAGCCACTGATTACATGTGCATCACTGCACACTGGGTCTCTTTTGTGGGGGTTAGATATAAGCTATCTGAAGTAAGTGCTGTTGACACAAATGAGATTTTTAATGCTACTAGGAAACATGCAACTGTAGCCATGTTCGCCATGGAGAAATCTCATACTGCTGTAAACATATTGGAAGAGTTTCACAGCAAGGTTTATGAATGGCTGTGCCCAAGAGGTCTTAAGATTGGTTTAGTTTCTACAGATAATGTCAGTAATGCACTGAAGGCCATGGCACATGGTACCTATTTCAGGGTCTCATGTTTGGCGCACTACATTAACATTATAGTTCAAGACTTTCTGTAAAAAGAAGCCATAGTCAGCAACTTACTGACCATCTGCCGAAGAATATGTACTTATTTCAGCCATTCTTTTAAAGCTCAGAAGCAGCTGAAGATCATTCAACGTAACTATAGAATACCATTCAAATCACTCATCCAAGAGGTGGCAACACGTTGGAACTCCACTTATTACATGCTTGACCGTCTGTTTGAGCAGTAGAGGCCAATCAATGAATATGTCATGCGAAGAGGGGATGCTACTGTGAAAGGCATGACCCTACAGATGGACCAATGGTGCCTAGTTAAATGCCTGACTGAGATGCTTCTTCCTTTCGAGGTCTTCACACGTGAAGTCAGCAGGGAGGACTGTACTATGGGCCAAGCTATCCCACTGTTGCAAATGCTACAACAACAGCTAAAGGAGGTGCCTGAAGCGTACAAAGGTGTAGCGGAAAAAAAGAAGCATTTGAGTTGGTGGAGCGCTTAGCCTGTTTCTTAACTGACAATACAAGAGTGCAAAATAGGATTTTGTCACAAGAACATTACATTTGTGCCACAATTCTGGATCCACGGTCTCAATTGGCACTGAAAAGTAAGACATTAATTCATTTTTCAGAAATGGATGTAGCCCGGTAGAAAACTTGGATAGCCGAGTCAGCCAGTAAGTTGGAAAATGAACGGCTGCTAATTAAAAGCCCGCTATATAAACCCACAGCAAGTACTGCAACTGGGCATCCTGCGTCAAGTTCAACTTTGGAGCCTGAGGGCAGTGTGTTCGGCTCAGAACACTCACCTACACTATCGAAAACAGCAAGAACTGGATCATTAGGCCCAATGAAATCATTAATCGATTGGTATTTACAGCAAAGCATTGGTAGGTCAGTGCTGATGCAAAGACAAAAGAGCCAGAAAAAAGTGTAGCACCACTGAACATTGAGCGGATGGTCCAGGCCTATCTGGACGACCCAACCGAGGTGTACATTGATCACAAACCATTGCGGTATTGTAATGGGAAAAGGGGCCAATGGCCACTGCTCAGCAGGCTGGCGATAAACTATCTGGCTTGCCCTGTCGCAAGTGTCTCTTCTGAACATTTTTTCAGTGTTGCTGGTTCCATTGTAACAGTGAGAAGGACCAGTCTCTCGCCCAAAAACGTGGGGAGGTTAACGATGATCAAAATGAATCAGCACTTTATACCACCAAATTACACAATACAAGAATCATGGGAGGAAGATGACAGCGGCTCAGGTGGCGGAAGTAGTGTGGTATTGTAATTGTAATTGAGTTTATATAGTGCATAAATCACCTGAAGGTCTCAGAACACTTGCAGATGCATGAAAGAGTTACCGGAAGTCCGATAGCTGGAAGAGCAACGTTTTTAGGAGTCTGCGGAATCTCATATGGTTGGGTTCGGTTCTGATGTTTAGGGGAAGGGCATTCCAGGTTAGATGATGATTACCTACTTCTGGTAGTACCCCCAGAGTTTGAGAACGAGCTATACTTCCCTAACAATTAGGCTTACACTTCTTACTGTCTTCCTCCCTTATTTTCTTTTATTTGTGTGTCTGTCTTTCGGGTTATAAATTTTTGAATCACAACTAATCCATCTCCACCGTCTTCTAGTCTTTTTATTGCCATATACGAGTTTGAGCTGTCTGCATTTAACAGTCCACTCCTCTGAATCCTGTCCTCCATCCTCCTGAATCTCCCAAAATCCATTGCCCTCCAGCCAGATGATGATTGGTTGATGCAAAATAGAAGAAAAAATTAAATCTTTCCTCGTTGAGTCCCTCTAAAAGAAGTCAAACAGGAATATGACTACTATAGCTATCCTCCTTTCTGAGCCGAGATAGGCGGCCCATTAACTGAAGATGAGAAAGAACAGGTAATGAATGATGCCATGCATTGGACGCTGACTGAGTGATTTTGCACACTGAGTAGGACAACTGTGGAAATCCACAAAATTGATGTACATAAGCAGCGTTCATTTGTCCTTTCCCATTCCCCTCCCTGTACGCACCACGAATGTCGTGAGACGTAGACCACATCACTCCGCCAGTGAAGGCCCATGCCCGCATGTACCTGACAACCGTTTTAGGCACCATGGCCTCTTTGCCCGCTCATTGAAATCCCCGGCTTCCCTCCTGCGCGCATTTGAACACCCCCCCCACTCTCAAATTACCCTCTCCCTCCGCGCACCCTGGCTGCCCTTCCCTCACATGCACAGGTCCGCATGACCCTGTCCTTGGGAGTCACAGCCGCGCCGGACCAACACCTCCCTTCTTTTCATGAATAACCCCTCTGTTGGTAAACCCTCCCTCCGCGACTGACTGTCCACACATGTCCGAGGTCATCGCCTAAGCCGGGAGATACTGTTTACTGCCCCTTATTGTATGGAGTCACTCCTCTTCAAAGGACCCACTATTGATCCTGGCCTCCCCACCCCCTGGGGTACGATCAGGCGCACACATCCTAAGAATCAGCGGAACACCCAGCTGCGTGATTGCCCCCTCCTCTTATCGGCAGGTTAAGGGCCTCTATTGTGGATATATGTGGGGTGGGATTGACACGAGGATTACGGGGATGTCTTTTCCTTGTTTCACAATGTTGTTATTGTAATAAGGAATGTTTTGTAAGGTATAAAAGGCGATGTCTCAAAGAACTTGTTAGAGCACCTCCCGAAAGACACTGTGTTTCGTGTCCGAAATGACAGGCTCTCCTCATGAGTAATAAATCCTGTTCCTTGTGATTCCTGTTTCCAGCGCCCGTCTCTTTATTTGGTAACTATTCAAAATGGGAACTAAGAGGCATCTTGCGCCAGCCGCCCGGGCATCGATAGGTAATATGGGCTCACTTTCCACAATTGGCGTCCCAACGCGGGGCCCATCAGTGACATAAGGTCCAGTAAGAGAGATCCAGACGATGAGGTGAACATCTAAATGATCGGAGTATACCTGCCTTGAGAGGGCCCTCGTCTGGCTGCCGATCGAATGAACTTCACCGATTCTGAACGGACCTCTCTCGAGTGACCTATTGTCCTGACTGGAATCCCACAGGAATGCTGCACAGAGTAAGAGAACGATCGGGCGCTGGAAGGGGAAGACGAAGAACTATCCGCATTGTCCGGTCCGGGTAAGATTAAGTAGGGCGTTTTTACGCCTGATTGGTAGGATGGTTTTATCCATCTAATTGATTGATTGATTGTATTGGAATCGGTATTTAAATACTGATATTGTTGTTATTGGTTCATTTAGCTTTGGTTGCTACTTGAAATATTGGTTCTCTTCTTGAGAACGAGACATTCTCTGTTTGCAAACAGCGGCGAATAGGAACGTTCGTCTCTCTTTGCAGATAGAGAAGGGTAGGTAATGCCCCTTTATGATTCGTCATGCCTACCTTTCTCCCCACTGATTGTTTGTTATCGATTTTTATCGATTGTCGCTCTTTGAGATATTCTCTGTCTGCAAACAAGAGGAATAGGAATATTCCGTCTCCCTTTGCAAGCAGAGAAGGGTAGGTAATGCCCCTTTATGATTCGTCATGCCTACCTTTCTCCCCACTGATTGTTTGATATCGATTAATAATCGATTGTTGCTCTTTGAGATCTTCCCTGTCCACAAACAGAGACGAATAGGAATATTCTGTCTCCCTTTGCAGATAGCGAAGGGCAGGTAATGCAGACGTTTGTCCCCGTTGTAATCCGTCATGCCTGTTTTTCTCCCCACTGATTGTTTGATTGGCTGGACATTGTTGTCCAAGGAATTGTTTGTTGAGGTATTTTCTGTTTGCAAATAACGTGGAATAGAAATATTCTGTCTAGTCTTTGCAAGTAGTAAAGGGTAGGTTATGCCCCTTTATGATTCGTCAGGCCTACCCACTCCCCACTGATTGACTACTTATTGGGGGTAGCTCACCTGGTCCGCCCAGGAGGCTACCCTAATGGAGGGACATATGCTCCCCACTCATTGACCATTTATTGGAGGTAGGCCATCTGGTCCGTCCAGGAGGCTACCCTAGTAATTGGAGGTACATCATTTGGTCCGTCCAGGATGATACCCTAATGAAGGGACATGTGTTCCCCACTGATTGATAATCTAGTTCCACCCCGGACCATTTATTGGAGGTAACTCATCTGGTCCATCCAGGAGTACCCCTAATGAAAAGGACACATAAAAATATGAAGTGATCACCGTACCCTGTTAACAGAAACTTTAGCTTGAAACACGCTAAGGAAAGGAAGGAAAAATAAAAGAAATCGGGCTAAGTCAGTAACCCCCTGATGAGCTTTCGACTTCACTAAAAATAAGAAACATTAGGAATAGTTCGTAATAAGAAATATAAAATGGCGAAAGCTTGACAGCAAGACAGCCACGAGGTAGCTAGGTTCCGCTGCCTATTCCTGCTCCAAACATGTCTGCCTCATTGCCCACCACGCCCAAATAACGGTAACATGAGATAGATACAAATCAATAGATACCTACCCCCATTCCGGAAGCTCCCGAAGTGCAACAGGTCCGCGGTTACGCCCATCCGGAAGGCGAGCCCTCGATGCGTGCAGAGCAGGGCTCGGCTGGCCGCCATCGGAAGGGGAGACTGTGGGGCGGACGGCCCGAAGGTTGTTACGGTCTCCCCATTCCCTTCTTTCCTTCTGCCCTGCGGGCCACGGGGGGGATGTCTTGCCTCAGCCTCCGACCCCCCCCCTCTCTATCGCCTGCTCCGGCCGTCAGAAAAACGAAACCGGAGCCGAGGTTGGCAGCGCCCTGCGGCGATAACACAAGGCAGTTGCAGGTAGCCCCTTCAGCGGCAACGCTTGAGTTGCAGGTAGTCCCGCCACATGACAGGGGGGGGATGTCTTGCTGCCTCCGACCCCCCCCCCATCTTCATTGCCTGGCACGGCTATACCAAAGCGCTGGAGCCGAAGAACGGCGCGGGGTCGCTGGAAGGGGGAGGCGGCGCGAACGAGCCTCCCCCACCTCCCTCCAGGTGGAGGCTTCCAGCGACACCCCAACGCTCCTGCTTGAAGAGGGTCCATATCAAAAAGCGGGTTTTCTTGCCCGGGACGGGCACACGCCCTGTGCTCCTCAACCTTGAAGATTCTAAAAGAGCCGGGGGGGCCGACCTCTCCACGAGGTGCCCCCCGCCCCGTCCTCCGATGGAGCCACGAGACGTCGGCGCACTCCTGCCGGCGCCAGCCTCAGTTTGGAAATGACTAAAATCTTGCAAAGATACAGATTTGTTCAGTTCCGGTGGAACACCAGAATGACCCGGTAGGAAAGATTGTTGCCTCCCTCCCCACTTTTGACTGATGGTCCATGTTGCTAGTCTGTTACCCTATTGCGAAAAACTTTTTGAACTGCCAAAAGAGGTTCTGGTCCAACCACGAGTCAGTGGAGGCATTCTGACTATACTGGGACCTGCCTGACCTCGCCCAAAATGGCGCCGATACAAAATGAAACTTTCGATCTCCCTGTTCACCCTGATTGCTCAAACCTTGATGCTCCGAGATATGTATGCAGTTTTGGACAATGAAAGTAGATAAGATGGATATCGATTATGTGCTTGGAAAAGAAAGCGATATAAGATGGATATTGATTATGTGCTAGGAAAAGAAAGTGATATAAGATGGATATTGATTATGTGTTGGGACAGTGAACTGATTTGGGGTAGGTACTAATTATGTTTGGAAGCAATGAATTGGTATGAAAGAAGCACTGATTGAGCATTTGGACAATGAATTGATAGACGTCAGGTCTTGAGTAAATAGTCGGACAATGAGATGATATTATTGAAAGCCTGAATTCTTGACACGCATTATACTCGCCCCTTAAGAAAGTTCGATAAGATTTTATTGCACTGCTGCATTTTATGAACTGAATGATCACCGACTTCGTTCCTCTTATGCACGGTTCCAGTCTGCTCCGTGGCCGGCCCACTGGGTTGTAGGCCCGTATTTGTGCGCCAACATTTTTTTAATTAAAAGTTTATTGAAAAGAAAAGTATAATCGTAGCGATTGCATTAATAAGTCTCGAATGTGTTACTACTGTCTCCAACATAAGCGAAAAATAAGCAGCCTCATTAAGGTTGAAGGGTAAAAAGGCCCGATACTTAGCAACTACATTATGTTTCACAGGCAGCCGAAAAAGTGTTTTAGACGCCCCTAAGCGATACCAAAGAAATGCCACTTGATCACCACCTTTGCACATGACCTAAAAGGCCACGACCAAGTGATTTATGTAGATACGCAGACCATCGACGATTATCTATCTAACACTACTGATCCCTCTGGGCTTAAACGCCGAGATGATAAAGAATGCACCCCGTGGAAGATAGGTCGAGTATGCGGTAGGTAAAAACATTTTCGGATTTATGCCCGTTGATGTGTTTTGAATGCTACCCCCACCCCCTTCTTCTCCTCCCTTCTGCAGGCTGCGCCGGAACATCGGCTGAAGTATGGAGGAGGGATGATCGAACGACCGACGAAAGGGGAAGGAGGGGATCTGAGCATAGTACTTATGCTAGCGAGTTTTGAAAGACGTAGACTTAGACATGACTGTTCCTCCTTAGAACGTAGCGACTGGGAGGATGGACTGACATAGAAACTTGACGAGTTAGTGCTGTATGACGGAATTTGACTCGAACCAGCACGCCAGATAGTGCAACTATGACGTTTAACTAGATAGGGAAATGACAAGGAAAGTTCTGGGGTAAAGTTTGCCTGGGTACCACCCGTCTGAGAAAGTAGGAATGTAGTTGATGTTCAAAATGTACCACCTCCTTCTCGCACTCTTATAGATATAGCCAAGCTGTCCGACTGTTCTCCTGATCAATACCCTCCGTTGCCTCAGCCTGGAGAACTTCTCACCAAAAGAAGAGACTCAAAAGTGATTTAGGATCCAACCGTGGGCAATAGCCCGACCAGGTTAATTTCTGACCGGCTGACCGAGGTGTAAGTATTAGCCAACGAGAACGCTCGAAAAAGATAGCAAGCGAGAGGAAAAAGGAGGAAAAAGGTAAAAGAGCTCAGCCCGTAGATAAATAAGATATTTAAGATACGCAGCATGCAAAAAGACATTTTTTCCTTTGGCCAATAACTGTTCTATGTTTTGTCGTGAATATCCTTGTATGTAATACATGTACTGTCTTCCTTCGTCTGAGTTTGTGCGTATGTACTGTATGGGTTTATGTCTCCCCTCTGTTCGCGTCTCTTTGTTACCTGACCCCTGCTGTTCTGTGTTGTGAGCGCACTAAATGACCTATTTTCGTACACGTCTCTCTCTCTCTCTCTCTCTCTCTCTCTCCCCCTGTATCTCTCTCTCTCTCTCTCTCTCTCTCTCTCTCTACATGTCATACGTGCACCGAATGGCTCGTTTAGATTGCGGACGACTCTCACTCTCTACGAGAGTCCCCCTGTTCCATCTTCCTTTTTATGGTAAAATTGTGCCTCGCTGGCACCAGTCTGATTGGATACTTATTGAACACGAAGGTGTTCAGCGAAATTGACAGAAACTAAAATGATTGTATCTCGCCATATTACTACCTCTCCTTTCTGCAAAATGAATGAACTCGAATTGGCTAAGAAAGGAAGGACAGGTAAGACGGCTAAGGTCCCCTAAATCTGGCCTTTTATAGGGGAACTATATGTCAATGGCACCCTACTTTTCAGTTCGTCAGAGACAAGCGCCAACGTCTAGATTGACCCCCAATGCCCAGATTGCCCCACCCCCTTTGCACCCAAGCGCGAATGCCCGAAGCGTCCCCGCCCCACTTGATTGACCCCAACTGCTGTCCCGATGTATAACTAATGACCATGAGTAACTGTCGCCCCTCAAGAAAAACCTGTTTAACCCTGTCTTTCGATGATTGCACCCCCGCTCTGTTTGAAAGAGTTAGCCAGCTCTAAAGGGAAATGTAAGACTATTAAGGCTCGGGTTAGAAGGACGAGTCTCCCCTGAATGTTGCCAATTTTGGAGTTTTTGTTGAAATACGCAAGTGATAGGAGTCTGACCTCTGTCCATATGTGTCATGAATGAACGCCGATTAGACTTGGTGCGAACACAGTAGAAATACCCACATGCTTACTTCATGGTAATAGACTTCTGACTATGACCAATGAGCATAACCCCAGGTGTTAGGATTGCGAGTGGAATTCAAATGTAAAAATCGCTTCTCCTGTCAGTTCTCAAAAACTTGTTTTTACCCATTCAAAGATATACGATCACCGGAGGAGAAGGGTCGGACGTGACACACAACCTGGCTGCAGATCATGAGACACATGCGACCTCGACCAAAGGTGGAGCCGCAGCGCAGCAAGATACGGGACGAGGCAACACTCTCAAACGCGGTAAAGGAAAGGATGAAGGGCTGTCCTGAAGCTCTCTGTCCGCCAACCCACGTGTGCCTGAAGCCTCCGTCCCCCTTTTCAAGCCTGATTGATGGGCCTGCTTGCTTGTTATCCTTTGCTCCCTTGGTCCCTTTGGTGTGTCCCAGGAAATCTGACCCCACTTCTCTCTCTTTCTTCCATCGACTATTGAACCACACACCCTCTTTTCCACGTGACTTTTTGCCGGAAGGAAGAACAGCATTTAGGTGGAAATGGGGTTATGCCATGGAAATATAGGTGCCGAGCATAAGGCGCCACTAAAAGGATTGGTTAGGGAACAGGACTGTGGTCTAACAGCAGAGGACAGACCGCACCTTGCCCCGCGAAAGGTTAAATCCGAGCTGGACCTATAGCTCCACCGCCGGTGCTCAACAGCGCCAACGAAAGGACACGGACTAGAGCCTACCAGTGATGGCTCACTGCTAAAAAGACACTGTGACGAAGAAATCTTGTGTATTGGACTGAATTCCGCCCTCAACTACTTGGTCAAAATGTTCATTGGTCACATTTTTGAGAAAGTCAGAAGCATTTATGCTATGTAGTACGTTTGAACGTTAGGAACCCAACAAATGCAATTTCCTATGTGCTGCATTCTGCCAATCGCATCGACTGTTCATGGTTATATGCAATATGTTAGTATTGACAAATGCTATTTCATCAACCACACATGTTTATATGTACGCCCATCAATTAGGAAATGAACTTTGTTATGTAAAAAGCGGCGACTGTGGAAATCCACAAAATTGATGTACATAAGCAGCGTTCATTTGTCCTTTCCCTTTCCCCGACCTGTACGCACCACGAATGTCGTGAGACGTAGACCACATCACTCCGCCAGTGAAGGCCCATGCCCGCATGTACCTGACAACCGTTTTAGGCACCATGGCCTCTTTGCCCGCTCATTGAAATCCCCGGCTTCCCTCCTGCGCGCATTTGAACACCCCCCCACTCTCAAATGACCCTCTCCCTCAGCGCACCCTGGCTGCCCTTCCCTCACATGCACAGGTCCGCATGACCCTGTCCTTGGGAGTCACGGCCGCGCCGGACCAACACCTCCCTTCCTTTCATGAATAACCCCTCTGTTGGTAAACCCTCCCTCCGCGACTGACTGTCCACACATGTCTGAGGTCATCGCCTAAGCCGGGAGATACTGTTTACTGCCCCTTATTGTATGGAGTCACTCCTCTTCAAAGGACCCACTATTGATCCTGGCCTCCCAACCCCCTGGGGTACGATCAGGCGCACACATCCTAAGAATCAGCGGAACACCCAGCTGCGTGATTGCCCCCTCCTCTTATCGGCAGGTTAAGGGCCTCTATTGTGGATGTATGTGGGGTGGGATTGACACGAGGATTACGGGGATGTCTTTTCCTTGTTTCACAATGTTGTTATTGTAATAAGGAATGTTTTGTAAGGTATAAAAGGCGATGTCTCAAAGAACTTGTTAGAGCACCTCCCGAAAGACACTGTGTTTTGTGTCCGAAATGACAGGCTCTCCTCATGAGTAATAAATCCTGTTCCTTGTGATTCCTGTTTCCAGTGCCCGTCTCTTTATTTGGTAACTATTCAAAATGGGAACTAAGAGGCGTCTTGCGCCAGCCGCCCGGGCATTGATTGTAATATGGGCTCACTTTCCACAATACTATGATGATGATGGTGAGAGAGACTGCCCCTTTCACTTAAGATGAGAAGGAACAGGTAATGAATGGCATGCACCTACACAGCACTAATGGTTACGCTTGTGTCCAGTGTACTGTAGGCCCAGTCGAGTGACTCACCACAACTAGAGTTTGTAACTCTGTGTACTAGGCTATCCAACCACCATGTGGTTGTGTTTTATTTGTATTTTTGCATATAATTGTTTGGCAGTAAGTTCTGTACTGTATTTCATACTACTACTCCTCCAGCAGTCTATCTCAGGCGACTGACTGTCATTTTTTTTTTTGTAAATGCTACAGCCAGTGTCTACTTCTACTACTACTACCACAACCATGGCATGTTAGAAAATAAAACCATCATCACCATGCAGCAATCACTGTGCCTAAGTTAAACATCAAGCAAAGGTAAGAGGAGTTTGGGGGAGGCATAATTATTAATGGACAATTTTTCATTAATTCAATTTCACACACCCCTTTGAGTCCAGTTGCAGAATGCATAGACTTGGAGGACAGACTATACTAGTAGGACAAGTCACTCAGTGAGGGGTGCTGCATCTATCTGTTTGTGTCTTACAAAGTCAGCCAATTATTTAAATCAAACACTGGCTGTGGCCCTGCACCAGCAAGGAAACAGTGTGAGGTAAAACAGTACCCCCACCCACAAAACATTAACAACATCGTATGTAAAGTATAAATATATAATTGAATCCCCTAACAAAAATAAACTATGTAAAAAAATCCCACAACAACACCTGACCCACCCCTCTCCCTAACCCTAACCAATGTCTGTAACGTAAAAGTCCAACCTAAATGAATGTCTCATTGTCCAAAGAAAGTTAACCCCAAAGCCCGATTCCCACCCACCAAAAGAAGATGTAAAAAAGAGGCAATTAACAGGGTCTTACGATCGGCAGGCTTGACTCTCCTGGAGGACATGTACTTGCTCCTCTAGCCGGGCAACACAGCGCTTCAATAAACTGCAATTGCATCCACAGAGGGAAGGGCAGCAGTGATGTTAAAAGAGGGGGGCGGTGGGTGGCTGCCAGATGTTGGCACCGTAACACTGGAGGGGGTGGCTATGGCCCGTGGCATTGGAGGAGGCTGAAGCTGCTGCCGCCGCCTCTTCCTCCTCCTTTGCCAGAACCAGCAGCCAACGGTATTCCTGTTGTATGCCCTTCAGCTTTCGGCACCAGGCCTTGGCTGCCAACTCCTACCTGTCCGATTTCCCATCGGAAGGAGGAGCTATATCAAGAAGAAAAAATAACACTATTGTAAAATATACTCTCAGAAAAGCAGTAGGACAAATTAATTTGACACATAGTGGCAAGGTAGCACAAGCACACATAAGCACACACAGTACATAACATTTGTGATATGTATCTATCCTCCCACTTCCTTGGCCTTTAACATTTGTGGGGGTTTTAGACATTCAACCACCCATGCATCTGATTCCTATAAGCCACCTATGCATGTTTGCATTCCACGTATACTTCTCTGTCAGTCATAAATATTAAATCTCGCCCGCCCTTCTTCCTTCCACCCTTCTTTCCCTTTTTGTTCCACCTATCCATCAAGGTCATCTGATCTGACTTTTAGTCTTCTTCATAAAACTTTTAAAGCTGAGTTGAAATCAGATAGAAGAGGCCATTGGTTACTCAACACTCCCGCTGTTAATGCTTTTACTAATGCTCCTAATGCTAAGTAAAGGGTGTCTTAAACCGGGGTGTTCACAACAACTTCTTACTTAGTAAGTCTCAATAGTGCAGTATACAGTACACCCTTGCAGTGAATGTAATGTCAGTAAGTAAAGATTAGGAATATAACTTACCACCGCCCACCACTGCTTCTGGCTCAACCCCTGTATCTCTTTCTACAACTGCTACATCTTCTCCCTCAGCAGCTGCGTCGCCTTTGCCGCTGGCCTCAGCACTGAAGGTCGATAGTACGCCTAGAAAAACATTACACATTTTTTAGATGTCATATATACCTCCTCTTATTTTTCACTAACAAGATTGAAAAAAGAGTTAATACATATATATAACATACATCACTAGTACAAATCAGGTAGTAGAGTAGACACTTGTAGTTATATGGTCCATAGGGTCATTCTTTTATTTTTGCGCATGTTATTTCGCAGCTTGTTGTGTAAGACGCCTTTGAGCCCACATAAGCTCATACTGCTACTGTCTAAGCGCTGCGTACAAGGTCGAACAAAACAAGCCACTTTGTTATGGAGTTCTGGTGTTAGTCCATATTGCTTATCCATAAAAATGCTACACTTTTTGGCATGATTGAGAAATGCTTGCAATACACTAAAGTGCACCATTTTTCTCATAACAGACGGAAGATTCTGATCTATGAACCACAGCTTTGCAGAGCTTCTGATGTAACCAGTAATAGGTTCTTCTAAGGTGAGGGGTCCACGGAATTTGCTCAGAGATCTTTATTTATAATTTAATATAAACTATATTCCTACCAAGTGCAGTGTGATGCTTCCACAACTGTTCAGTTATCATGATTTCGCATTTTGTCTTCATTCTATGAACTTGTAGTTGTTGTGTAACTAAGTGTCACAATGTTTATTGTTTTAATCTTATGCATTTTTCTGTTGGTGCTGCATTATAGAAAAACGTACAGAGCTTGTCAGTTGAAAATAAACCTTTTGAAATTACATAGACTTGGTGGTATTTGGTGTTGACTTACACGAGTGAGTGAGCGAAAGGAAGGGTGTGCATGTGCATTGCTTTTACGACTGATAGGTTGGGAGTGTTATGTTCTGGGTTGTCTAGCCATTGGGTATCTTGGGGGTTCGGAGAGCTAATAGTAATGATGAGACACTACTATCTATATTTAGTCGGGCAGGGGATTGTCGTGGGTTCTGATTGAGGTGTGATGAAGGTCCAACCTCCAATCACCAAAGTCCTATTTTCTTGTGCAATGTTCTGTATGTGCAAAATCCCTACAACAGTAGTAGTATGTCCTATCCTATCAAAAATAGTAAAAAAGTAAAATCTGGGTTGGCATTTTGTTGGTGGGAATTGTCGAAAAGCCTCAAGATTAAGAAGAATAGAAGTAGTAGACGAGGACAAACCAAAGGCTAGAGCTACTGGTGAATCTGAGTTTTATTTAAAACCTTTTAAATAAAGAGTGGCCAACTGGTCAAGCTTAGCTACAGAGAGACTAATAGTAGTAGTACAGAGAGTAATAGCCGATGCAGTTCGAGGCAGGGATAACAAGAATTTAGAAACTTATAGTCTAGATCGAAGGAGAATTGGTAAAAAATAGCATTAGGAAACGGAAACAATAGTTCAGTAAAAATACAGTGTAGTAAAAGTTAAGGAATAAGAATTATTAATATTAAAAACAGGAAGACTTACTGGGGCCAGCAGCAGAGCCCTCGTCCTGGTCCTCCTGTCCATGGTGTTCAATTGCTCCCGCTGACTCAGACCCCGTCTTTTTGCTCCTGGAAGATGATCATGAAAGATATAAGAAAGAAAGAGACAAACATTGATGACTGGTGTGAAACAAATAACATATTTTTTTTTAAATGGTCAAAAAACATTTATGTAAACAACAATTGCAATAAAATGGACCTATCTAATCTGGTCAACTAGTAGTATTGGGGGATTCGGGGACCGACCAGTTATTATTTATCAACACTTAGCCAGTGTTCCATTCTGATTCCAGAATACTAACTACGCCTAAGTACCACCTGACCTAGCCCACCTCTTCCAGGCGTGCCAATTCTTCATTAGGTCTGCATTTCCACTTCTTTTAGTCCTAAAAAATGCATAAATTGAGGACACATGCCTATATTTTTGCATACACCAAATTGTTTTTTGGTTGCTGCTGATGTTCTGCCAGTGTTAAGCCTATTACCACTCACTGAATAAACTACAAAAGGTTGTACTAAGGACTGGGGTAAGCAGCACTCAGAAGCACGTTAACAAAGGGTGCGTCATGCAGACCACTAAAAATTCACCAACTTATACTAATAAGTAACTATACCTAAGTATCAATCCACCACTATCTCTTCGTGATAGAACAAAGGAAGGACTAGACTCACTCTAGCATTACCTAACTTAAGATCTCTAAAAAAACTCTTACATAATCACTCTAAGAGACCACAAAGCTGCAAACAACTAATATTAGTAGCGCAGGGCACCTATGTCATAACAATCACAGAAGACTTTTAAATGCAATTTACCTGCAATGTAAGCAGCAGCATTCTAGCTGGTCGAAAAAAAATATATTCACAATATATAACCCAGAGCAGAAGAACAGACACAAAGTAGTAATAATTAAATAGCTACTCACCAAATCCCGGACCTCCACTCCGAGCAGGTCTAGCAGTTCCTGCTCCCGGTTCAGAATATTGGACCGCCGGTGCGTCAACTGGTTATGGGTGCGCTGGACACCAGAGAAGTGAAACACTGCCCGGCGCACCTTTCTCCAACACTGTTGACGCTCCTGGAGCCCGTACCCGGACCCGGACCCAGGCCTCAGCCTGCTGCCAGGGTTAAGGGAAGGTGGCGCTGCACAAAGCAAGCATTTGCAATGCAATAGGTCTCACATTTACGTAAGTTCGAGCTTTTGGCATTGTAAATGACAATGTCTTTTATCTATGTTTTGGTTTGTAAAACAAATAAAAGGCATTGTCATTTGCAATGCTAAAATCTTAAACTCTCGCAAATGCGAGACCTATTGTATTGCAAATGCTTGTTTGTATTTGAGGCAAAAGAAAACGAATTAACGGCAATGAAAAATATGCTATAGTACAAGGCTTGTCACCACCAATGTTAAAGACCACAGCCCCAGAATAGTTACTCCCCAGGTAAGAAGTACTAAAAAGACCCCTCGCCCACTAAGGCCAAGTTTTTACTCCCTGGAAAAGCAAAAAAAATGCAAAAGGTTTTAGAGAACAGTTTAGATTAACCTAACAATTTCAGTAGCACTATTTTATTTCTTTTATAGCGCTACGCAACCCAATGTAGGGTGTCAGAACTCTTTACATAACGTGGAGTGGTGTGGCTCACTGGTTAGAGGCGGCAGACCCGAGAGCAGAGGACTGCCCGGGACCAGGGTTCAATTGCCGACGCGGCAGGGTCGTGGACCAGGGTCAGCGGACTTGATAATTCTCATCTCGGTGCCTACTCTAACCAGGGATCACACTTGGCAACTCTGGGCATTAGCTTGCCTTATCTCCACAATGGCCCCCCACATACGCCGGGGAGGCCTGGTTTCACCTTGGAGATACCCAGTAGGGACCATCTCACAGGGAAAGACAGGGCGGGTTCCCCAGCGGTCTACTGCACAGAGATACTTATTCGGGAGTCGATTCTAGCGAATACACCTTGACAATAAATCATGTTCATGTGTAAATCAATGTACAAGATGAGTTACATGAGACAGGGTTATAAGGTTTAGGAGTCACGTGTCCTTTGTAGCTCACTGTGCTATATTACAAGATTTGCAATTTATGAACTACAGGTACCAAAAGGATCTCTCTGTTAAAAGCAGTAACCCACTTTACCATCTACATAAAATAAAAATCTGTCATCTGCATGTGATGTGCTTTGAAGGAGACACATTAACCTTATACTACTTTGATTCAAATCTCGGACTTCGCAAAACACTGATCTCTTCAACAAATGTGTTCAACTCCAGAGTTATCTCTCCATTATTACTGTTCCCTGAGATATACTGGGCACCAATGTTCCCGCAATTTTTTTTCCTCTGTGTGCGGCAGTGTAAGGTCTCTGTGCGCTGCAGCCAAGGTTATGTGTCCCAGGAACAAGACCACGGGCATGGGTGCAGCATCTAAAGAAAGGGGCGTGGCCAACTTTTTTTTTAATATCAGTAACCTTCTGAGCGTCTGACAGAAAGGTAGACCCTTTAGGAATATCAAGTATATCTTCAATTCTGAACCATAAATCCAACACCATGCAGCCATTCATATATCATGTTCCGATTTTCAGCAGAGGCTGCAAATGTTTTGTATATAAAGCTTATCCATCCTTGTTATATGTTATTATCAGACTGTACATGGTAGACATTCATAAAAGCCAGGCATTCCAATCTAATGGGTAAGACCTAGGAGCAACAGCGCACTATAGGGAACTTTTTGAAAGTGGAAAGGAACTGCCTAGACCATTTCAGCCACTTTAAAAACACCACATCAAACTACAGTGTCTCTAGTAATCACTGAAATTATTAAAAGTCACACATAGCAATCTGAAACCATAGCAGCTGTGCAAGTCATGCTTTTGGGTTTGATGCATGTTTTTAGTTCTTGCCTAGCATTGCAGTGCATAGCGGTGCTCGCTTTGCGAGGCATGATGTATCAGGGTATTTTTTAGAAGTGGTGTGGAAGCCCCGCCCATTTTTTTCATTGGCTGGCATCATCGTCCATGGTAAATACTGGCTTCCAAATGATAATGAGGCTTCTTAGTCCCTCCTTGATACCGTCCTGTCTGCTTTTGGAACCGCCCATCAGGACTGGATTGTTTACTTGCGGCATTATTCTGTCTTCTTCAATTAGTCTGTGAGCACTTTTTTTTATTCGTGCAATGGTGACAACTTGTTTAGGTCGCACCTGAGCAAGCGCTTCTCTTTTTAGTGTACTGTCGCCACTCCCCCTCCTATTGTCCGTGTTCCTTTTGTTCCCGCCTCCTCCTGCTGTCCCTTGTCGCGCAGCTCATGGGCCATGGACATGATTTTGGTGACCACTGGTCACAGCCCTCCCTGCTCTGCAACAGATTGCAGTGCCTCCTGCAGCACCGCGATGTCATGCTACTGCGCCTCCAGATGCACTCACCCAGCCCTCCAGCACACCCCCACCAGCTCGCCTTGCTCTGACGAGGTCGCCATGTCCTGCCTCAGTGGGCTCCTGGCCCCTCACCTGCCCTACTTACGTGTCCCGACCCATGCAGCTCACATCCGTGCAGATCTCACAGCGCAGGTAGCTGCATGGCTCTGGGCGCTTCCCTCGGCTGCCTCTGGCGGTTCCGGTGGGAGGGAGGAGGGAGGCCTCCGCCAGGCTGGTGTCCTCTTCTTGTGTTTATCTTGGGTGCCCCGCTTTGCTTAAGCATGGCACCTGCATTTGTAGGTATAATATACTTCAGCGCAACCGCTCCGTCCATAGGGTGTTCTCCACAAATGGCTGCTAAAGCTGTACCTTTTTTTGTTTCTGTTCCTCCCTATGTTTTTGTGCCACCTTATTATTTCTGCTTTAAATGCTAATGGACTTAAAATAACGGAATTGGATATCCTTCACGCATGCCCTCAAATATCCATCAGCAAATTTTCTATCAGGCCCTTTTTTCTTTCACGTAAATCAAACATGGTTAGTGAGCAGGCTGTTAGGGCAAAAACGGTTCATATAACACATTTAATAGATGTCTCATAGACCATTCAAGATTGACGCAAACTCAAACATGATAACAGAAAAAAATAAAAAAAAGTTTTACAGATAATGCTGCTCATTCATTCCATGTGTATATGGGGGAGTGGAAAATCAATCCAGTCACAAAGTAACAAAAGCATTAATTTTCAATCACATACAGACATGAGATGGTCCGTTTTCAGTCACTATGTGTGAAAAATGCCCTTTAGTCCCTTGAAATCACAGACTAATAAGCAGAAATGCACTGAAAAGTGTTTGTGCCCGGGAAGCTGTCTCAGCTTGGTCTGACACACATGGGGGGGGGCTGATGTCTTTTGAGCCCAATGGGCGTTGCACGCATGGTGCTTAGCATAGTGTGCCGCCCGACTGGTATTTTGCTATTTCCGTCATTGTATCCAGATATATTATACAAAAGTAACATCAGACCTACAACATGTCAAGGCGATTGGCTTTGTCAATGGTTGTTAGTTGCATAAGATAAAGGAGCAGCGACTATGGCTTGTATTAATATTGAAAAAGCTTCCACTTACAGCCCTGGTGACACCACAACACTGTTGCTGCTCCTGAGTTTCAAAAAGAGAAGGGAAATCCAGAGAGCAATTACTCTCTTCAAAGGATTCCCTTCCCCTATAATGCGTAAAAAAAAAACGGATTGCCTTTGCCAGGGCACAAAACAGAGCTCGATAGAGACCCGTTTCGAGGCCTCTTTAAAAAAACTGAAGGGGCTCAGACCTGGTGAGACCCAGCCCACTTAAAGTCCTGTGCTCGACTTAAAAACAGATGCACCAGTTTGAAGGATTCTAAATAGTGGTGTGTAAGAACAGTAATTTAGCAATCTGCCAAAAATAAAATGTTTTTGTGTCAAACAAAAGGAGATCAGCATTTGCGGTGAATTACAGAATTTGGCAGTGACAAATGAAAAAGACCTCCCACCACTCTAGGCATCATGACATTTGGGGTTTGTCAAGAGATCCTTCAATTAGGTTTAAGGCATCTGCTGAGGGTCTATAGAAGCAGAAACCCCAGCACAAGTATTGTGTTTTTATCTAGGAACCAGAATCAATATTACTACTTTATGCCCTTGTACGGCTATAATCAATAATATCCCTATAATGGCATAAGAATCAGATCCATATTTCAGTAAATCGCCCTTGCAGTCCAAGGCACGGCAAAAGCTACTTCATTAGATTCCTAGAGAGCACAACAAGTTCTTTCGACACACCAAACCTCCAGCAACCTGGGAAATCCCCACTTGCTTTGTTTTGATTTGTAATAGAACTCCTGCGAGCTCTGTAAGAACGGCCAGTTCTTAGTGACATCTTTATTGACGTCTTATGTCCAAACCTTACGTCAAACTCGGCACCTTTCAGGTATAAATATACCAACGTTGCCTTAAGCAAACACACAGTGGTGGTTTTGGAGCAGAGCAGCTATCTACTTGCTGAGAGCCCAGCTGATGCAAAAAGCCCACGGACGCTGCCCCTCCTCTTTGACGCGCTGACAAAGACGCTGTCTTTTCTCCTGCTGAGAAAATCCAGCTCCGGCGACATCCTACATTCTATTCCCAAGGTACAGTGCTGACTAAACCCTTAGAGAGAATTCTTGAATCAGATTCTTGGCAAAACCAACTTAACTTAAACTGCTACTTACTCACTCCTTCCCACGTATTAGGCTTAGGTCAGTTACACCAGGGTAGGCGTATTTTAGAAGCACCAGTTGAGCACGTTAGCCAATGTATATATGTATGTATATATTTTATCCATTTTAAAGTGTCTTATAGCTAAGAAACCATATCAATGGTTTTTCCAGTATTATTTCTTAATACTCCTTTTACTGTACGTACTTTACTTTATATTAAGTATTACAATTGTGGCAATTCATTTCTCTTGCATGAGAAGGAAGACTGCTCAATAAATAATACCTTTTATTAAAAGCGCCCGTCTCTCTATTCTCTGCACTCTGGTGAAACTAAGAACGCACAATTGACTGAGTGAAATAGCTGTCTATTGTTTTCACACGACTCTAGAGATTTACTCTTATTCTGGGGGAGCAAAGTTGTCATGTTATATGGTTGTCGAAAGCTGAATCCCTTCTTGTCTGAGCCAGGGAAGCTGATCTCTCCCTATTTATTCAAGAAAGTTTCCAGTGACCTCTGAGCTAGCTGGCGCAAACCCAAATTAAGTCTAACATAGTCAGTGGAGACCTAGATGACCTCAGTCCTACGTCTACACTGCTGTTTATGTTATTCCAATGCGCAGAGCCTATTGGGAAAATAGGAACTACACTACACAAGGACATGGGACCACTATCCTTAAGTGCACAACACCACAGCATACTGGTTGACGATATGATTTTCTATGAACCATTGTACAGATCAATAAATGGATGATGTAATGGAATGCAGTGTTATTTATGAGATGTAGCTCAACATCAAGCACAATTATTTAATGTTCGTACCCAGTGTCATTAAGAGCATCTTTTTATCTTTCAGGTTTTCTTGGGGCGCGGCTAAGGGCTGAATGAAGGCCTTTTTGAAAGTATTTCTGGTGATTTCAGCACCATCATGCACTGCAATTAACAGGAATATTTTCACAAAAGCTCCCAATCAGCCCGCAGCCGCGCTCCACTAACAAAAAACATGCATCTAGTCCAAAAGCACAAGGTGTAAAGCACACGTCGTGGTTTTGGACTTGCTACAATTCATTTCTTAATGGAGTGCGGCTGCCGGCCTATTGTGGGCCTTTGTGAAGGTATTCCTGTTAATCGCAGCACCGTCATGCGCTGCAATTAACAGAAATATTTTCACAATGGCCCAGAATCAGGTCCCAGCAAAGCCCCATTAGGAAATAAAATGAAGCAAGTGCACGTGCTTCTTACTGCTAAATGCGTGCAAAGGCTGCCATCAAAAAGCAAACATACCTCCTGCCACTCCCGGCGATGCAAACGCTTCGAGCGTACTGCTGTGTGCGCGCTTCAAATAGGACACTGCGTGCTCTGAGTGAGAGATGTGGGCACGCGCACATGCGTGCAGCTTCCTGGGAACACAGCTGGGCACCCATACAGCAGATGTCTTAACCCAATCAAATATTTTGAAAAGAAGACTTTGCAACCAATTAAGCATAACAGATCTACTGCCATGCTTCTCCTTGTTGCCAATTTCTTTGTGGCAAGGCTTAAAAAACATAAATGTATTAGTTGAGGCCCAGATTTTCCGTGCCGATTGCGCCACTTTTTTGGCACACCGCTGATGCCAAATCTCATTTGTTAAATCTCATAATGTGCTTAAGTATACTCATGATATACCTGATAATATGTGTGAGGTCTTAATATCTGATGTCACTTCCTGAGGTATCACTTTGTGACATCATGCGTTGAGATGGCACGCTACATTATTTCACTTGCATACTGCCTACCCTGGGTAGTCAACCCACTTCAAATTTTAGGACCTGTGCCCTGGGCGGTGGTTACCGTTTACTAGGATTTTCACTCTATTGTAGTCACTGGGTAATCGATCAATGTCAGACCCCATACACGAAGAGGCCTATATATCTCTTCCACGACTCTTTATTTATGTTATTATCGTACTCTCACTTACACCAATACTCCTCTCATTAAATATTTTTCTCTGCCCCATCACTTTCTTCCGTCTATCCTCCCTTGTACCTCTGACTGTGCTTCCTGATCTATTTTCTTCTCTTCAGCTCCCCACTCCTTTATCCCTCTTCCCTCCTCTACCCCTCCCCAACCCATATTCAGCATCTTCTTTTCCGCCTCCTCTCTTATACCTTTTTCCGCCTCATTTCTGTTTCTCGGGTTTTTAGAAAAAGAAACAAAATAATTGGCTAGTCAAGGCTTTGAAAGGCAGCTGCTCTGAAGTGTGCAGTTCATACAGAAGGGATCTGATTAGTCCTACGTACACCTATGCCCTGCGCAACTGTATGAGATGCCAGCCCGCCAAACCACACCTGTCACTCCAGAAGTGGAGCAGCTCTGCAGATCTGATTCCGCTGCTGGTTGTATCCTTCGGCTGAAGTACCTGGGGTTTAAGCAGTGGTGGAGGTGCCACAAAAGTGCTGAGGGTGGTCTACATGTTGGTGCTGCTGGACATAAAGCCCTATGATGCCTCCTCAGGTTTAGTAAGTGCTACATAAATGCAATTACAATTCAAAACAATAGAGTGCCATGTTCTCACTTTGCTTGTGTGTGGCATTTCTGTGTTGTCAGGGTTTTTGTTTATCTGTGACATTTAAACACCTTTGCGTAACGCTGTCATGTATGTCTTTGTAAGGACATACATTTTAGATGTTGCCACCTTGTGTTTATGGCAGAGAAATGACCTCAAAACACAGACTGATTTAGGAGTACCCAAACAATGTTGGTTAACTCCGTCCCTTTTGTAACAAGCGCATTACATTTGTATTCTGGGACTTTTTAGCCTATTTAAGTTTGTTTTTAAAGGGTACAAGCAAAGCAACAGAATATCTCGGCTAGGTAGAAGAGATAGCCACCGGTGTTAGTCACTCAAGACATAGCCCCTATGTGGCTATTTTATGACCTTGGCACACCAATATGACACATGAAACACACGAACCATCACCGATAAACAGTTATTCCACATTAAAGGTATTTGCCACAGTCAAATCACAGGAATTTCAAATACCTATTGTTTTATTTTAGATTTTTTTGGACGATCCGTTGTACCAGCAAACAGTAATGTACAGAACACTTATCATGTTAGGTTTTTGTTCCTGGCAAGATCTCTCCACAAATCACGGAAATGTCACGGCCCGTGAAGCGGTACTAACCCATGACAGGACAGGTGAGAAGTTGTCCTGCATAGTACTAGCCACTAGTAACCGCATGGAGTGTTACTTGTTCACTCACGCATGGCTTTCAAATGATAATATCATGTTGCACTTTGGGAGCTGTGGGTTCAGTGTTTGCACAGGCTGTTGACTACATACCCTAGCTAGAGATGTCGCACCTGACGGTTTCGACTAGAATACTTTAAACTTTGTACTTTAAGGAACAGCAGTGGGGGCGGGGGTGCTGCACATTTTAAAGTGGGACGGTTCTTTAAAAAACAGGAAACATAGAAGCCTATAGCTAACTTTTCTGACAAAATAATAGAAGCACACAGAATGCACCCCTGTTGAGCCCCAGGTCGAAGGCCATATTAAGAAGAGCACATGTCCTCATCCTCGAGTAGCTCAGAGAAACTCGAAGACTGAACACAGGCCAGGACCCATATTTAGTACTTTATCATGTTAAAGGAACACTGCACCGGCTGTGCTGGAATTCCAGAGGTGGGTGGAGTGGAGGGGGAAGTGCTCAGAACAGATCGTCCGCTTCACGGCTGTACTGAAGAATATTCTTAACTGCTTGTTAAATAAACAAGCAGATAAGAAAGTCTTCACGGCAGCACAAAACAGGCTATCATGTCCGGAGGGGCAGTACAAAAAGTGGACAGGGTGGCACCCAAAAACCCTCTTTTCCAATGGAAACCAGCGTTTACCATACAGGCTGACACTACAATATGAAAAAGAGGGGCGGGGCTTAGTGTCCCTTTTAAAAATCTTGTATTTACAAGATCTCTTGGAGAGGGGGAGCAGGGCTCTGCCCTGCCACACCCAGCCGAGACCTAAAAACCAGTGCGACCAACTCCGCCTCCCCAAATAAGGCCCTTGCCTGCACCCAATGTGGGCGCCGCCTTCCGCAAGGAAGGCGGTCGCAGCTCTGGCTATGATGAGCCTGGGCCCTGTTTCCCTTTACCATGGTACTGGGTAGGTGGGGGTGGAAAAGAAAAGGTAAACATTTAAAAAGTAAGTAGAAGAAATGAAAAAGCAGGTAATAGAAAAAGAGTGAAAAAGTAGTTAAAAACACACAAAAAGCAGACAAAAAAGTATACAATCAGTAAAACAGACATATAGATAATAAATAAAAAAGATTACAAAAAAGGTTCCTGAAACAAAGGGTTGAAAAGAAAGAGGGAGGATTGAAAAGCAGGCCCCAGAACCATAGCAATAGAGTGAAAAACAAGATGGCCACGCCCATTGCGACCACATGGGCAAGTTTGCAAGATATTTCTCCCCCTAGCACGCAGAAAGCGCTGCGAACACGTTATCGCGTTCCCGAACAGAAAATATTTATCGCGAATGGGTG
The DNA here is from genome assembly GCF_964263255.1 of Lissotriton vulgaris. Classification (NCBI taxonomy): domain Eukaryota; kingdom Metazoa; phylum Chordata; class Amphibia; order Caudata; family Salamandridae; genus Lissotriton; species Lissotriton vulgaris. The sequence goes on along the minus strand of NC_141691.1, from coordinate 453,570,493 downwards.
GGAGCATGCATTGCGCAACCTGGAACAGGAAATAAGGTTCGCGAGCAGGCTGGACAAGTAAAAATAGGATGGCTGCACCCATTAACGACCGCATGGGCAAGTTGGAGATACATTTTCAATGTGATCACGCAAAAAATATTGCAACAGGCGGAGTAGGGCCTTCCACGTCTTCGCGATATTTCATCGTGTTTGTGGAGAATTTTGGTGCTTTCGCAGACATTTGCATAACACGATAACGCAAATTCCTCCCAACCCTATTTTTGATGCATCTTTTTCATCACTTATTTCTGATTCTACCATGATTTCCCCGTGGCACAACCCTACATTAAAATTTAACAGTACAATTGCATTCTGGAAACCATGGATATCAGCGGGCATATTCTTCATCCAGGATATTTATGAAGAAGCTGCTTTATTATTCTTCTCTGAATTACAGGCCAGATACATGTTACCCAATTCTGAAGCTCTTAAATATGAAATTCTTTGTAATACATTGCTTAACGCCTTTCCAAATGCGCTAACCCAAATTAAAACTCCAGGTTTGTTAAGTTGTTTTAAAGCTTTTTCTACTTCTCAACACACTGTCTCCGAATTTTATAAGCAATTTAATTGTACTACTGCCACTAAGCTTTCCATTTTAAGTACATTTTTTTAATGCAGAACTTTTGTTGAATTTCTCATTAAAAGAGTGGAGACATATATGGACCATCCATATTTCAGGATGGTTTCCTGTATCTCTTTATCAAACCAACATCTTTATTTTGTTTAATTGTCTATAGACTTCTTATAAGTAACTGAAGGTAAACTTATAGACTCCCTACTCTGTTGGAACTGTGAATGTTATGATAGTACTTTGAAGCATGTCCTTTTTAGATGTAATGTAATATCTAAATTCTGAAAGAATGTTTGGGATATCATTGTTAAAATACTTCCTATTTTTGAGGCTCTCACTTACAACAGTACAACATACTTGTTGGTAAATGTTACGTTCTATCATTCACCTTATTGGAGTCCCAGTCTAAGCTTCTCAATCTCCTTATTTCTATTATGGTTAAATCCATTACTTCCAACTGGAAATCATCTGAAGCAATATCCATCCAAGCATGGTGGTCATATGTCACTTTTATTAGGTCGGGTGCCCAATTATCTCTCAAGGCTCCATTACAAAATACATTGTTATTTCAACAATTATAGAAACCACTTGAGGATTAATACTTATTTCTAAATTATTTAGTAACACTATTTGCTTTTATAAGTTCTATTGTATAACTAATGTTTTGAGGAGAAGGCTTGATTAACTCGTTTTTCCATTCTTATCATTTGCTATTTTTAGGACAATGGGACATTTTGGTATATTGATATTGTTATGGTAATATTTTTATGTTTGCAATATTTCATTATATACACCAAAACTGAATCATTTTGTTCGTCTTATTTACAACAAAACCTAATAAAATATTTTTAACATAAAAACAAAAAGCTTTCTACGCATGAATTCCCGAAAAAGTTTTCTTCAGGATTTGTAAGTTTTATTGTCCTCTGTGACAACTTATATCTGTTTGGGTTTTACATACACCTGTTAGGTATACTCATGAAGGGTCTGATTAACAACAACAGATGACTGTATCCAGCAATATGCTGCATGCTTAGCATTATTGCAAGATGCATCTTTTTGGTGTATTCATTTAACTTGCCCAATTACGAAATCCAGAAAAAAACAGGCAAAACGTGTAAAAGTGTACTTATACTAGTTTCATGATTCTTGACTAAGCTGGTTTAACCGTTGCATGAAATACACATGCTCAGGTTTGAAAAATCAAATGTGTTCCTTAATTCTTCAAATTATGTTTGCTTTTGAGTCAACATATGTTTCAGTACCATGTCTTTTTGGTCCTAGAACCACATCTCCTGTGGAAACCTAAATAGTTGTTCTTTCTTAAATTTTCCACCTTCCCGTACACATGGTTATGTTAAGTTTATCTTTCATGTGGACCATAGTGGGCGTTGCACAAATATGCCAAATATCACCAAATATTCATAGAGTTTCCATGACCTCTTCTCTGCAACACCCCTCAGAATTCTTACATGCGTACAGTACATATATGGCTCACTATGTGAACGTTTTCAGCATTATGTCTATACTAATGTCTTTCTGATGGAGGTGATGTGATGAACATACACGTGCATTTTACTCATTTTTGTTTCTTATTGTAGGGCCCATTCTTGAAAAAATAATTTGAAAATGGTGTCTTTTTAATTAAATCCAGGTACTTTCTAGATTTATTTGTGGAAAGAATAAACATATATGTAAAATACAGATAAACGGCTGCAGCTTTTTTCATCTGCACTTTGCTTATTAACTTGTTTATCAAAATAAGCAATTCAGTGTATTATTTAGTATGCAATTTATTGAGTAGTAAGGTAATTTTTACTGAATATGAGTTTTCATCCTAGATTCATCCTTAAGGACTAAGGCTGGTTGCTTGCTAGTCCTATCATCGAAGCTACCGACCACACAATAGGTTCTTGGCAATCCAGTGACATCAACATAGTACCTGGTTTTAGTAGACAATGGCAAACACTTTTAACATTGACTGCCAATTTTCCATGTACTCCCATTGACCTCAATAACTACCTGATGTAAGTGGTGATGGAGTCTTTATAAAGACTTAGGAGGACACTTAGGGGCTTTTTATGAGAGCCTGACATCACTTTGGCCCCACGTAAAGTGGTATCTGTGTGACAAGTCTCTCATAAAATTTAGGAAGCCATGCAAAGCCACGCTGCATGACATTGAGTGGCCTCATACATGATGATTAAGGTAACACAATGCAAATCGCTGTGTGACCTTAGTCTGCGCCTGGAAAGAATTCCCTAGTCATTGCAGTGGGATTTTCCAAGCAACACCCATGGAATCTGAGGCTGCCCCAGATTTACTTAATCACGTAATCCTGGGACAACATCAACACCTAACACATCCCCAGAGCAGGAGTAACAAGGAGAAATATTTGTATTTCTCCTTGTTTTTTCCTCTTTCTATGTGTGCTGTATTCTGCAGCATGCAAAGAAAAAGGAAGACTCCTCACAGGATTGTGTTTGAGCAGGAAGGTGCCACTTCCTGCACAAAAACATTCCTGCATGCAACACAGACCCGCTTGCACACAGTGCTAGGGTGCATGCATTGGCACTAGGAAGCAAATTGCGCTCAAGCACAGGGAAAAAAGGACATGAATGGACTGTATTTCATAAATACAGTGCATTCCTGCCCTTTCACATTGGCTTCAGTCTGCCCAGCAGGAATACTTGTGGCACTGGCCTAAGCCAGTTCCCTATAAATAAGGCGCTAAATTTCTACTAAATCTAGTTAAGCCATTTCATTTATTTTGTAAAATGGCAGATAGTCACCACTTTGAGTTAACTGAGTGAGAATCTTTGTCCAGAAACGAGTCAGGCATATCGAAGATTCAATGTTACATTAATTAAAGTTTCTTAGCTAGGATTATGCAGCTTCAACACTCCACTGGCAAAGGTGTACCATTGTCCAAGCAGGGACCCTTGCTTCTATGCACCTTTATCTAAATCAAGCAAGAACAAAACTACAAAGATTCAACATGCTTATGCCAGAATAACCCTTTAAAACAGTTACTTGCTGAAATAGCACTAGTAGAAACAAATAGCTCCACCTGGGGCTATTACGACATCATGACAGGCATAAATCCAAAGTACGGCACCGATCACGAGGTGCACAGTGTCCGACACGTAATGCATGGACCCCCAAACAACAGTACCTTGGAGAGAAGTCTTTGGATGATGCACGGAGTTGTGGAGATGAGGCTTCGGTGCCAAGGTCGATGCCAGCTCCCTGGCTGCCACGGGGAAGGCAAGGGTAAGTTGGTTGCATCAGTGTAAGGCGTCGGTTCTGGTGAGGTGTTGCGAAGTCTAAGACTCATGGAGTGATGGTGTCAGTTTTAGGCTTGGCATCGGGAAGGCCGATAGCTGTTGGCATCAGTAGGCATCGAAGAGCTACGACACAGGTGGGGCAGTGCGTAAGGCACTTTATAAGGGGTGCCCTGGCCTTAATGCCAGTTGCCGCATCATGGCAGCATCACTCACTGTGTTGCAGATTACTTTTCTTGCTTCCTTTAGGTTTCTCCCAGTTCCCAACAGCAGGAATATCCTCCAAAGGCCCAAAACTGGAATCAGCACTCATGGCAGGTCAGGACTCATAGCAATGGAGTTCAGGGGAGCTGGTGGGGAAGTCTTTATGTCCCTAGGACTGCACAACAGGAGGCCAGTACACAAAAACCCTTGGAGATTCTCCTCCAAGACGGTTTCTATGTCCTTTCCTTGGCAAAAGCAGAAACTGCAAGCCAACCCCACACAGCACACAGCAAAGGGGCAGCACTCCAACTCATTGCTCTCCAGCTATTCTCAATGGCAAAGGTTCCTCTTGAGTCCAGAAGTGATCTAATTCTCTGAGGTTTAAGGTCCACAACTTATACCCCATTGTATCTTTGTTCTGTTCGTGGCAAGCGCCTTTAAGCCTAGTCCAAACCAGTTCTGTCCGCTCTAGTGCAGCATCACTACAGAAGGTGGAGACTTCATTGTACAGAGGAGACACTACCTAATCAGGTGTAAGTGAAACTCGTCCCACCACTCTCAATGCAGCTATGGTCTTTTCAGCTCAGCTCTGAGTCAGCCAGGAATAGCAGGAAACACCTCAACCACCCCAGTGGCTGTCCCCAGTGACTGCACATCCCCTGCCTCTGTCACTTCAAACCCAGACAGTCAATACACAACCAGCAGAGGCCTACAAAATGGTTTAACTAAGAAAATGCCTATGTTGGAAATGGCTCTATCACATTGCCTTTGGGTCCTGACCCTGTTTTCATTGGCTATAGGATTCTGGGCACTTTAACACTGCTGATCAGTGCTAAAGTACATGTGCTCTGTTTATAAATTGCGATATTGTTGGTTAGCCATTATTTGCACACTTGATTAACTCATAAGTCCCAAGTTAAGTACACAGTGTGTGCCAGGGCCTGTAAATCAAATGCTACTAGTGATCTTGCAGAACTGGTTGTGCCAACCACATGAGTAGCCCTGTAAAGGTGTCTCAGACCTACCACTGTAGTGTCTGCTTGTCCACTTGTAAGCTGCCATGTTATCCTGGCAAGTGCACCCACAAAAGGTTGTCTGCCCCATAGTCTAATCATTGGAACTGCTCTGTAAAATGTTACACATGTAGCTTTTAATAGGGACAAGATAGAAACACGGAGTTAAGGCTCTCTGAACTAAGAATGTATTAATGCACCTTTTGGTGAAGGTGGTTTTTAATTTCTGTATTTGAAAGTGCCACTTTTAGAAAGTGGGCATTTTCTTACTTTACCATTCTGTGTGCCAGTGGCTGTTTGTGTATTCAGTGTCTCATGTTTGAGTGAAAGCAGCTGGGATGTGCATTGACTCTAGACAGTCACTGGGGGATTGAGGTGTGTCCTGCCCTACCTCAGGGCTGAGTAGACCTGGGCTGCATTTAGAGTGGCGGGAGGAGTGTTGCTTGCACCTGAATAGGCTGTGTCTCTATTTTCACAATGCTGTCTCCAAACCCTGTGGTCATGCTGCACCGGGGAGGACAGGACTGGTTTGGACTTGGTTCAGATACCCTTACTACAAACAGAACAATGGCAAAATGAGGTATAAGTACTACACCTAAACCCCCAGGGCTTTAGATTACTTCAAGGAATAGGAGCACCTTGCCAAGAAGAAGAGTGGAAGCACTTTGTGATGAGGTCTGCCTATTCTGTGTGAGGGGTGGGTTAGCCTGCAGTTGCCGCTTTTGTCTGTGGTGGAGGAAAAGGACTGACTCTTTTTGCCCTGATGTGATATCCTGCTTGTGCAGAAAAATCTCCAAGGGCCTGTGTATGCTGGCCTCCTGTTTTGGAAGACTCAGGGAAATCAAAGTCTTCCCTCTGGTGCTTATTTCAGGAAAAGCTTCCCTCTGGTGTTTTGACTGTTACCTTACAAAAAACCTGGTGCCTTGACTTTAGTGGGAAAAGTCTTGATGCGTTCGCTTTATTCAGAGGAAATTCCTGGTGCTTTGGCCTCCATTTACACTTATTTTTTGGAAAAGCCTCTCTAGGCTTCCTTATTTGAGGATCCTTTGTGCTTTCCCCACCCTTTCACCTCCAGCAAGCTGCAACCGAGGTGCCACCTGCCATACCATACAGCGAGGTCTCTGACCTCCAAGAATCTGAAAACTAAGAGCAGCCGCTCTCCAGCTGGGTTTGTGCAGCAGGGCTGCTAAGCATTGTCTGGCAACCCTCCCAAACGCTGCACATCGCTGAGGTCCTAGGAGCAGCCCGTCTGGAGCCCCGGTGCATCAGGTTCCAATGTTCACAGGTAGTTGCTAGCCTTATTCTGAGCTCTCCCTGACCAGCGGAGGCTTGATGTACTTTTGGGGAATTTCTTTGGGATCCGAGTATCCTGGGCTGGTAGCAGCTGCATTGTAGGTTCGCGGGTAGCTGCACCTTATTCAATTTACGGATGACCAAGTGAGGTCTCCCCGCCAATGGGGACACATAACTGAGAGAGCAGGTGTGCTGTGTCCAATGGGTGATTGTGGATGGTCCTGGAGATTCACTGGCAGTAATATATTGATCCCTTCCCGGCGATGTTTGGCAATATATGCGTTATATTAAGACCAGTTGACATGTACCATTTGCAGAATTTCATTTAGATGTCAATTAATGGTATTTACAAAGTGATTCATGACAGTATGTACTTCAGTGCACTAAATGGAGTTAGGATAATGTCCTTGAGGCAAAGTGATGTATGATCTCTGCAACTAATGAGTCTCAGAACACTACATGTGGTATTATGACCATTGCAGTAGGGCAAAATGACTTATGAACTGTGTGATTTCATGACAATTGCCTAGTTGGCAAAGGGATGTATCTTATTGGGGTCTAATGTATTTTATGTATAAAACAAAGGATATTTTTATATAATCTTGTGTAGAGTCTCTCTTGTGGTGAGCCTAGTGTGTCACTTGTGTGTGTGTGTTGCTCAAACACTTTACACATTGCCTCTGGGATAAGCCTGACTGCTTTGCCAAGCTACCAAGGGGGTGAGAAGGGTTATCCTGGGTGTATAACTCCCTTACCCTGACTAAAGCTGTGTTTTCTGGCCGGCTTAGGTGCATACCTTAGCCAAACAGAAACCACATTTCTAACAGCCTTCTTTCTAAAATTGGTGTTTTCAAACACCCAATTTAAAATCCATCTCCCTAAACAGATGTGTTATTAAATTCTGAGCTCAGGGAGCCTAGGCTCCATTTCTCCATCTTGTCCCAATGGAAAGTTACAGTTCTTGACAGAAACAGCCAACGCGTGTTTTGTCACCACAGTGACTTCCTCAAGGCTCAGTTTGATGGTAGGACCCCGGCAAGATATTTCAGGTATAGCTCTATATTTTCAGAATGCTGAGGGTCCCTTGTCAATAATTCAAGAGAAGGTGTGTAGGTCTAGAAAAGTAGGCCGGTTGACAGCTATGGAATTTTCAAGAGCTTTGAAGCCCCAAATGAACATTACCAGCAAAAAGTATAGCAGATATGCATGGGAGGGTACACTGGTCACCAAATCCACAGTAGAGATGTATTTGAATACTGTGTCGTAGACTAGAGTTTCTTTATTTGCACCAAAATTGTGTCTTCCCAAAAAAAGGTGTAATACTCAGGAAGCATGGAGAGACATCGTACGTGGGTGCTGTGATAAGACCCAGCCTGAGCGCTCGTACGCGACACCGGCACCTTTAGACGCCTGTTTCCCAATGGAAATTTATACTTGTAAGATGTCACAAAGTAACTCCCATGTTAGCCTATGGAGGAACTTTAAATGGGCCAGTACTCACCAGTACTGAGTTGTGGCATTTCTTTTGTTAAACTCTCTGAGTACCAGTACTTCTCCATGCTGAGGGACAGTACCGGTTCTCACTACAGCATCTTGGGATTACCCAAAGATATGGGCATCATGAGAGAATACACAGCATTTCTAATCTGCAGTGCCTTTTTACATTATTGGCATCTCACATTGGCAGTGTACATCATCTGACTATCAACAAAACGTGCAAAGTCACTAACCTGTCGCTGTGTGGCAGGAAGGAATGGAAGCCCTTTAAATATGCATTTTACAATGGCTTTCCTTTCCTTCTTTGCGATACAGAAGCGAGGATCATTGACAAGGAGCCAGTCAGGAGCAGATACTGAGTAGCAGGTTTCCCTCCAGTGCCAGGTAGGGGTCCCAGGACCGGATTCCTGCATCCAGTGCCTAAGTGACCCAGGAAGCAAAAATCAGATTCCTGCAGTTGGACTGCCCCATCCATACAGCCCTGCCGAGGACTTAGGACACGAGATTGGCCATTTTCACCTCTTAGCCTGCCTGTCACTGGTATCTGACAATGTCTTTCACCTGACTCCTTTGCCTCCTGCTGAGCTGGGACATTGAGCCCATAATGGGCTGGTAGAAGGTAGGGAGATGGCCAGAGTGGCTCCCTGAAACCCTGGTCAGATTGCGGATGACTCTGCTCCGGTGGAGACGTTGTATTTGCTCAGGACCCTGCAGTGCTCACTCTTTCTTCTACTGCCAACTCTCCGGCTGTGGGGCCTTTTGATTCCAATCTGTCTCTGCCTGCTGAAAAGGGGGATACAAATAGGTAAGTTATACTCATCACTTTCACTGATGTCAATGCTGATGCTCAGTGAGCACAATCTATTATTAATGTGCAGATTTATTTTTACATTTGTTTCTTGCTGTAAAAATAACCACACTGGAGTTAAGATGAAAGAGCAAAAGATGCCTTTAAATTTAATTTTTTTTCTCTTGCCACAGAGGTGAATGTGAGGCGATACCATCAGACAAATTGCTGCTTATTCTTTTACTATGTAGACTGATGTTTACTTTTCTTGCCCTGACTGCAGGATGACAGCCTTTTTGAGAATTTGCAAACATGGAAGATTTAATAGGTAACTTTTCAGGGGGATGTGCAAAAGATAAATATTCTCTGGGGCCAGGGGCCTTGCTTCCATTGGTGCAGCAGTTGCAGTGGCACAGAGGCCCGGGGTCCATTAAAACCAGCTTATTGCTGTATTTCACAGATCAAACTGGGGTAAGTGGCCCATTTGCTTCCTTGCACTCATGCCCATGACACACTGGTTACACCTCAGGGTGGTACCCAGTGGCACACTTTATCCTTAGTGTGCTGCAAAGTTTTTTGTCAGTAAACTAAATCTGTGCAGATTTAGTGATAATGACAAAGGAAAATGTGTTGTACTTGAGTGGCAATGCGTCACCACACTATGCACCACCAGTTACATACCACACTGGTTCCTGTAAATGTTTGCATGTAGCCCAACCGATGTCCCCACCCCTAAACCGCCTCCTCACCCGCCCCTTGGGTCACAGGTCAATTTGGTGAGTACCTGCACTCTCCACTCTCCATTTGAAGCACTGGCCTATAGGATAGATAACCGATCAATAGTGAAAAACAAAATTGGCAATATTTTGCTATCAGGGCATGTCACACACACCAGTACATGTCCTACCTTTCACATACACTGAACCCTGCCCATGGGGCTACCTTTGGCCTCCCTGAGGGATGAAAACTGTGTGTGCAGCCATTGCAATGACAGGTCTAAGTTACATTGGGAAGGCTACTTGTGTGGGTGGCACAATCAGTGTTGCAGGCCCACTAGTAGCATTTGATTTACAAGCCCTGGGCACACTCTAGGCACTTTACAAGGGTCTTACCAGTAAATCAAATATGCAAATCATGGATAACCAATTACAACAATATACATAGGGAGTGTTTGCATTTATACACTCATCAGCAGTGGCAAAGTACCCAGAGCATCTAAGCCAGCACAAATTAAATCTAGCACAGCATAACAAATACAGGTGGTAGAGGCTAAAAGTGCAGCAAAACCACACTAAGTATGCCAAGTATAACATTTCCCCAAACATTTTGTCTGCCTACCTCCTCTTTTTGCTGATTCTCTTTGTTGGCCTTAGGACTCTGAGCACTTTACTACTGGTGACCAGTGCTAAAGTGCATTTCCTTCTTCCTTAAACATGGTAATCTTAAACATGGTAACATTGGTGTATACACAACTGACATATTTACTTTGCCTGTAAGTCCCTTGTAAAGTCATATACTATATATCTAGGGCCTGTAATGTAAAGGCAACTAATGGGCCTTCAGCAATGATTGTGCCATCCACACAAGTAGACTTTCAAACCTGTCTCATGCCTGCCATTGCAGGACCAGTGTGCGCAATTTAATTTACTGCCACTTTGACTTGCCATTTACAATTACTTGCCAAGCCTTAAACTCCCCTTCGTTAAGTCACCTCAAAGGTAGGGCCTAGGTATACCATAGGGCATGGTGCTGTGTAAATAAATGGTAGAACATGGACTTTGAAGTTTTACATGTCCTCATAGTGACAACTACTCAAACTTGTTTTACACTACTATGAGACCTACTCCTATCATTCGGAATTTTTTAACACAGTTTAAAGGCTGCGATTCCTTATTAGAAAGGAGTAGCTGCATCATGTTTTATATCTTTGGAATCCTATTGATAAGTTTTCTTCAGTGGTAACGTTGGAGTTAACACTACTATCTTTAAAATGCCACTTTTAGAAAGTGGACATTACTATGCTCTTACTGCTCTCTCTGCCTGCAGCCTGTCTCCAATACACATCTGGGGTGGGTGAGAGCTACACTTTCTGCATTCCGCCTAGATAGCCACAATCATAGGTTGGTAAGGTGTGTCTAAGCACTCATCTGTATTCTGATGCCTCTCCCTGCCCAGAAGGGGACAGGGGAGCGGACAACAATACTTGAATAGGCAGTGTCCAGTTTCCCACACAAGGGGCTGATTACCCCCTACTGATAGTCTAGAGCTAGGGCTGGGAAGAAAGAACCTCTGTGCATGTCAAAGTCCATTCTTTGAAGTTACCCCCTCTTCAAAGGCACATTTGGATGTAAGTACTCGGGCTCTGACCCTACCAAGATAGTACACTTCTGGACATGTGAAGAACTCTGGCAGGAATAAAAACTGCTGTGCTACAAGGATTGCCACTATGAATGACTGCTGCTCTGGAAGAACTGTTTTTCTGATTTACTGTGCTGCCCTGCTACCTGCTGATCTCTGCCCTTCTGAGGATCAGGTCTGGACCCATTTCACTTGAACCCAGAGTGACTTCAAAGGCTTGCTGGCTTGCCCCCTGTCTGAAGTCTCAGGGCCAACAAACACTTCCTTCAACCGTGCAGAAGCCCCAGGACTCTTCCATCTGTGAGTCCTGCCCTGCCAAGTGGTGCTTTTCCTGTCCTGGGCCCTTGAAAGGTGGCTTCTGCTGTACACAACAAACAACATTGACGCAGTGACAACTTTGCATCAATCAGAACTCACTCATTGCTCTTTGAGGCTGATGCTGGAGCTGATAGACAACATCGCCTCAATGGACTTCCTGGCGCGACAATGTCAGACACCGCAGCTCAATGATGACGCAGCTCCTGTATTATAAAGAGTTCATCGACAAAGCCTTCATTGCCTACACGGATCGGAGTCAACTCATTGAGTTTTCGAAGTCGATGATTGCTCTATCCAAGGTATATTTCAGCTGGACCTGCAGAAGTCCTGTAGCCGGCCTGCCCTCCATCGTGGTCAGCCTGCACTATGGATTTACCCCGGTCCAGTGCAACCTCAAATAGCTCCTAAGTGCTATTTGCTTCTAAGCCCTACTTTTTGGTGGATTCTTGACAAATTCAAAACTCCGGTTCTACATATTGGATTCTTGCTGTTTTGGTCTTGTTGTATTCATATACATATAATCTCTTTTCCTAACCCTATGAGGAGGGTTTTTGCAGTGCTTTCATTGTGCTAATGTGTGTGTATTGCAAACATACTTTTCACATTGCCTCTTTAGATAAGCCTTACTGCTCATTGCCACACTACCAGAAGGTGAGCGCAAGTTATCTTTTAGGGTCTATCTAGCTTACCCTGACTAGAGTGATTATTCCTGCTTATACAAGGTGCATGCTCTGACACCCAGAAACCCATTTTCCAACTGTAGTCCTATCAGTCACAGACACTTAAGCACATGTACTTTTCCTGTTTCCCCTGATAGTCACACTCATGGTCCCAGAGGGATTCGTTTATCCATAGGTAGCATCACATTGTTCTTAGAAGAATATAGTTAGTAATGTAGTTGTCCTTAAAGTTGATGTACATTCATCAGTGAATGGCTCTAAACTGGTCATTAAAATGCTAACAAACAGTTGAGGATGAAAAAGTGTCTTGTTTGCTTAGCAGGTATCTCTTCATGTGAAATGGAGCTATTATAGAATTCATTGAGAGTAACAGAAAAAAGTATGAGTTTGTCAAAGATGGTATGATTATACAAGTTAGGTTGAGCCACTCTCAGTACTAAAAATCCTGGAATAGTTCAGGGAAAGTATCACTGGAGGACTTTTGTTGAACTGAATTGGTAAGGATATGTGAAAGAGTAGATGGCGACATTCTTCAAGAGACTATTTTTTCTGCTTCTAATTCAGCAACCTTTAGGTGGCTATCCCATGTAGCTGCCCCAGAATTTGTCTGAATCTCAGCTTGCTGATCCAAAGGAGTTTGCAACATATTCTGAAAAAATGGATTGCAAACTGGACAGGTCTGAAGTGAAAGATAGTTGGCAAGAAACATGTTTCCAGAAATAGATTCAAGCAGGTCAAAAGTTTGAAAAATAAATATATTCTTTTCTATGGAAATCTGAAAAGTTAAAAGACTGGAGAAAATTGATCTTTTCAGTAGAATTAGATAAGTGTGCTACACCAAGCCTCAGCAAGTGGACTATTAGTATAGCATGTAAGGACATATCAAGCATAAGTGTTGAAGATAACTCCAGATTTACATGTATCTAAACAGCTCAAGCTATGTAGTTGGGATGCACAACTCAGTTCATTTTGAGTTCTTGGAGACTGGGGAAAGTATTCGCCCGATAGCAGAGTGGAACAGTGCAGTGGTGGGCACAGCCTCTGCCTTCAGAGGATTGTACCTATAGAATCTTGAGCCTTGCTGAAGCCCATTTACAAATCAGTATTGGGGGACTGAGACTTACTGTGTGTCTTCTCTGACCTGAGATAGAGATCCAGGGACCAAATGTACTGTGTTGGGGTCCAGTGGGTGAGTGCCACATGTTGGCCTAGTCACTCCCAGTAGGAGACATCAATTTTAGTTCTTCTTGGAATGTAGATGTGTGCATATAGCCTGTTTACAAGAAACACACCTGATCACACACAATTTCCTGAAACTGGTAAAATATTGTGATGACAATTGTAAGGTTCAAGATACCACACACTCATAAGGCTCACATTAATCTGTATAGCACCAAGTATACCTCTATCAGTTTGAGCAACTCCTATAGACATGGAAAGGACATAGTAGTGGCCAGCATCTATGCCCCCAAAATAAATCAGCCATTATTCTTAGAATCCTCAAGTCAGTTCCTTCTGAAAGATGCAGGCGCACCTCACTTGTAGGGAGGGTGCTATTACAATTTGGATTGCAGAATGGACCGTTCTCCCCTGGGCCTTGTTACATTCCTCACGGACTATGATAATTACTCCCAAGTTCAAGAGATGGATTTAACAGTGACACATGTTGGATATCAGGTGCAGTCTACACCCAGTAGAACATAAGTGTTCGTTTTATTCTCCGGCACATGGAGTGCACACTAGATTAGACCTGTCTTAGTAATGGACCTCTGGCCTGCAAACTAAACATGAAGAAATAGTTGTGGGGATTATGCTGCCAGAATAGATACCATGTTGTCACTTTATATTCAGTCGATGCCCTTTTGATATATCTGAGGCTTGCAGGGCTGACTTAGCCTGATGTGATGAACCTATTACTTGACCGCATAGCTGGCCTTCAACTCAATACGTCTTATCTCTTTCTCATAAGTTTAATGAGTCAGCCAGAGAATCAAAGACTATGCAATCTCCATGCAAATGAGAAACTACATCTTTAACCCCTTCAGCGCGGCGCGAATTTTCGCGCAGTGCTGAAGGTTCTAAGGTTCTAACGGGCTCATGACGGAACGGTTCCGTCATCAGCACAGCTCACCCGTAGCTGATGACGGAACCGTTCTGTCATCAGCATGGAAGGGGTTAAACATTTGGGCATTCACATATATTTCAACAATACTGTTCATTGGGTTTTGGTGTGGTTTCCTGCTGTCTCCAATGGGACGTGCGTCCATTGTCAAGTTGTTGCTTTTGCCCAGACTCTTGTCCCACTTTGCAGCATGTCAGATTTCTTGCCTACAAAATTCTCTAGTGTGATGAACTCCCTATTAATAACATTTATATGGGGTGAGGCAATAAGACTAGTGGCACCAGGTAAACTTATACAATCACTGGAGAAAGGAGGTTTGGGGGAAATTAATTATGAGGCTTACTATCTAGTAGCACAGCTCATATGGCCTGTGATGTGGTTCTCGAGTGCATTTGAGGCAGAACGTGATGAACTCAGAGCATCTCTAAGAAAGATTTCCCTGTATGAAATTGTATTTGGAAATTCTCCCTGAAGTAGATATTACCCTCGGTCCCAGAAACTGGCAAGGCAGTTCATTGTTGGAGGGGATTTCTCAGCTGGCTGGACATACTTATAATTTTTGCCCCAGAGGCTCCTATATAGTGTCCTGAATTTAAGTAATTAATAAAGAATCAAAATACGAACTATAAACCGAGGGAGGTTATAATGCAAATATAAGAGCTGGCAGACGATCATGGGACGCGAAAGTAATGAGCCGCTGTTGAAAAATAGCCCTCTCTGAACGGTCATCCCAAACTTTTTACCTTCCTCCTCCTATTTGTCGGACCTTTTTACGTTGACTTTAGGACTCTGAGCATTTTACCACTGCTGACCAGTGCTGAAGTGCCTTTGCTTCCCCACTAAACATGGTAACATTGTAGCATACATGATTGACATATTTAGTTTACTTATAAGTCTTTTTCACTACTGT
The DNA here is from genome assembly GCF_964263255.1 of Lissotriton vulgaris. Classification (NCBI taxonomy): domain Eukaryota; kingdom Metazoa; phylum Chordata; class Amphibia; order Caudata; family Salamandridae; genus Lissotriton; species Lissotriton vulgaris. The sequence goes on along the minus strand of NC_141691.1, from coordinate 453,555,414 downwards.
GAGGCCAACTCCTCTCATTGGCTTGCACTGGGAATTCCTTAAAACACTTTTTAAGCTGTAATTCCTGATTAGAAGAAAAGTAGCTGCAAAATTTTTCATATCTTTGGAATAGTATGGGAGAATCCACTTTAGTGGTGAAGCTGGACTTTACCTTACTATTTTAGAAATACCTCTTTGAATAAGTGAAAACACAAAAGTGTCAATACTGACACACTCTGGGGCAGATCTACAAGAAAGTGGTGCAGCGCGGCACCGCAAGACCTTTCACTGTGCCACCCTGCGGCACTTTTAGAACACAGGAATGCAACATATCTATAACGATAGGTCGCATTCCTGTGCTCTCCCCTGCGCTGGTGCCGAAACAGCTGCCATTCGCCGGTGCAGGCACCCTTGCACCATGGTGCAAGGATGCTTGAGCCTTTGGGGGATTGCTTTCGTGAAGGAAGGGCCCTTTCCTGCACAAAAACAATCACTGCAGGCATTTCTTCTTTCAAGTCCTGCTGTAGAATGCAGCACGCATTGAAAGAGGAAAAAACGAGGAGAAATTAAAACATTTCTCCTCGTTTCGCTTGGCTACGGAACCCCTATGGTGGCGCAGTAAACTGACGCATTTCCAGGTTTACGATTTCTCGTAAATCTGGAAATGCCTCAGTGGATATGGGTGTTGCTTGGGAACAACCACAGCAACACCCATGTCCCGCCCCTAACACGCAAAGTGTTGCTTGAACAGGGGCGATATTTACAAGTTCAGGTCAAGTCACATGGGTGATTTTACCTGTCATTGTAAATATCCCTTAGCAGGCTGCATCACCGGTGCGTCACGCAACGTGATGCACCGGCGGCGCATGGGGCTTGTAAATCTGCCCCTCTATTTATTATGAGCACTCTATTCAATAATAATGATTACCATATATTATTTTTTCTTTTAATCATTTTAAAATTTGTCATACACTGAAGCCTATTACGAACAAATCCTTTCGTTCATCACATTGTGAGGTGGTTAAGATTAATCTATGACATTTTTTGTGTGTGGGTTGGCCAAGAAGAGAGCCTGAATCAATTTTTCGCATGGCTAAATCATAGGTCTACTGACATCAAGTTCACTATCACGAGCAATAAATCCACCATTAGGTTTTGGATGTTGCTGTTATGGAGATCAATGGACGATTGACAACTACTTAATTTTCATAACCTACAGATCGGAATAATGCTTTACATTGTACTAGTCATCACCCACGGAGTCTTTGTGACAATTTGCCCTACAGGCAATTCCTTAGATTGAGGTGCAATTGTTCTGAAAAAAGCCAATATTGTGTTCACGCCAATACTTAAGGAGTAGGGGCAGCCCAGCTCTCCAAACTCCAATCTTTATGAAAAGCAGCTGTAAGAGTATTACTTAATCTTCCAAAGCATCACTCCGCATCTGCCGGGGTAAAGCAACTACATTGGCTTCCAGTCAAACCACGGGTGGCTTTTAAGGCTTTGTGTATAGTTCACAAAGCCTTTTATGGAGGAGGGGCATCTGATCTACAAGCTCTGTTCCCTCGCTATAATCCATTGCACCGTCTCAGATCCTCTAATGCGGGACTGGTGTTATGTCCTAAAATAAACAGAGTGAGGTGGGGAGGAAAGCGATTTTCATACTTAGCTGCAAAATTGTGGAACTCACTCCCGACACCACTCTGACTTCAACCAAGTAGAATACTTTTTAGGAAGCAAATCAAAACCTGGATTTACTCCCAATGCTAATCGATCTACTCGCAATCGTAGGTACCTTATCTTAGCGCCAAGACGTCTCAGCATTAGTGCGCTTTATAAATGTCTCAGTCAGTCAGTCAGTCAAGAACGAGGATACCCTAAGAAATTGGTAAAGATTTCAATGAAACGAGCTTTGTGGACCCCAAGAGAGACCTTATTGGAAAAAAGAGAAAAATCTAGGACAGACTGTCTGGTTTGTGTTTTGATATTTTGCCCTAAGACATACCAAATTAAAAGGATTATCAGACAAAATTGGCATCTGATTGAGAAACTGGATAAATCCTTCACGAAACCGCTATTTGTCCTAAAGAAAGAACAAACTATTGATAGCCAACTCGTCCAAACCTACACTCCAATATTACCAATTAAAAATAGTTTGCAGCAATTTTGGAACATGAGTCCACTTGAAGGACATTTCAAGTGTGGTATGTGTGCATGTTGTAACAAAACTATCAAAGGGTTGGTGTTTCAACATAAAATGTAAAATGGTCTTGTAAAACATTTACAAATTGTAAAACCAAAGATTTCGTCTATGAAGTGATATGCCCATGTGAATTAGTGTATATTTGCAAAACTAATCAAGAAAATCGCCAAAGGGATCCCACAGCACAAGTCTAGGATACGTAGAAAAGTAGCAGCTGCACCACCGGTGTGCCATTGGATTGACAAGAAACATTTTGAAGCAGATTTGAGCTGGTCAGTATTGATGGTCATCAAATCTGACCCTCGAGGAGGAGATGTTGACTTAAAACTCAGCCAAAAAGAAGCCTCCCTTATTTTGTATTTCAAAAATGCTCATTGTCTTGATGAAATTACTGAAGTTCAGCATTTGTTTGCTTTACAGATGGTGCCTTAGACTAGAAATAACATAACGTACCAATGTGTGAAAAATAAAAGTATTTTCCATAGGGTTTTTATTCGATTTTCAGATTCAGATCTGAACTACATCTTCCCCCAAGTGCCAGCAACTACTTCTCCCAGAAGTTGGAACTGTAAGTGAATACTGAGAGACGAAGTGAATACAGAAGCAGCGTGCAACCCATATTGCACAGAAGCATGAGAGGGTGACTGAGAAACCCCCGCTAAAGCTCCAAATTTGTGATAGTAAATTTGAGACTTAAGATTGTCAATGGTAGACTTGCGTCAGGAGGGTGAGATTGCGCTTGTGATCTCTAAATGTAAACATTGGGGAAAACTAACATGGTTCGATTTGTAAAAATGGTGGCTGTTCACTGGTGTCGGATAGGCTACTTTAAAGTAATAAGTAACTGCCTGGTTTAATTCTAAATATCTATTATATTGCTAATTTGCCCATAGTATTGTGGATTATTCAAAAATCTGTATAAACATTCTGATGCGGGAATGGCTTATACAGGACTCATTCTCCGTTACAGAATTAGTTTGGGGTCTTCGTTGCTTAGAGGGGCTTGAAAGTCATTGTATGTGACTGATCCTCATGAATTATGTGAGTAATTATTCATAGAGTATCAGGTTTTGAATGATTTATTGGTATAAAGTGTTCTAATACCTACCAGAGCTCATGTTTGCTCTTTTCAGATTTTTTTAATGGAGAAGTAAAGATCGTTTTTCGGGTCACATGATAAAGTGAAATATGAATCCAGGGTAAACAATTGGTTGTATACAGATGTATGGAGATATAAGATGTATGACCACCTGGATTAATTGCAAGTAGTGAGAGATATTGTGTCTTTTTGTTTTTAGTGTGTATCATTTCTGAGTCCTGACGAAAACCTCTAAATAAAGCCACAGGTTTGATTTGTCTCAACAACACTGCTGACTACAAGCCGATAAATGTGGCATTGCAATCAGGGAAATAACAATGAATTAGATTGATGCACAAACCCCTGGTTACAAGAGAGGTGTATTGTTAGGTTGTTTGGCCCATTAATTAAAGAATAGAAAAGTAAATAAAATTGATGTTAACTTTAAAGTCCCCCTAATTGGGCAATTATAATTCAGAAAAGTGAGCTTTCGCCTGTATTGTTACAACTAAATTGTATATTTATTTTTGTTCATCATTATTTGAGACAGTTTTTCTGCATGTCTGTTGGGTGAGTTTTATGTTATCTCCATGTGTGATTTGTTCATAATAAACTCCTGTGTATAATTAATTTTAAAGTAATATGATTAAAAGAAAAGATATCAGATGTGATCACTATTATTAAATAGATTGTTCATGAAAAATTGATGTGTACAAATAGTCAGTTAGTATTGGCACTTTTTTAGTTTTTGAATTTATGATGGGCCAGCCTCACTAATTTAATTGGACCCAACCCCTTTATGTGGTGTACTTTTAAAAAGTGGACTTTTCTATGTTCTTAACTTGACTCTGTGAGCCTGCATCCTGTCTCCAATACAAGTGTTACGGTGGGATTTTTGATCTCTTATCAGATCACTATAGATCTAGATCCCAACTCAGGTCGACTGAACCTTTGTTACCTGTCATAGAGTAAAAAGCAATCCACTACTAGGTTAATCAATTCAAGACTTTACACAACTCTGAAGAACCCCTTACTACGAATAAGTTTTAAAGTTTTATTATAAAGCCAAAGATAACTGGAGATACAAACATCTCAATATAAGGTTCAAAAGATACACTGGCATCAATACAAACATGAATTCTCTAAATGCTCTTAAGCAACAGAAGAATATCACCAAAACTAATTCAAAGATCAGCACGTTTGCAAGAATAGACACAAGTTGTAACTTGAGCGTCATTTACAAAAGGAAGAAAAATCCAGATTAGACTGTCCCTACACTAGACTAAGTGACATCCCTACTTAGCAGAATCTTAACCTAAAAAGGAGTCAGCCGTGGTGACTTCCAAAGAAGATCACTCACTTTCCCTTTGTTGTAAATCTGTGCATCGCAGTTATGCCCTATCTGCCTACCCATCCGCTATCTTAGGTTCCTCAGGCCATCTGCTCTAACTCCACCCTGGGGTGCTGTCCCTAATACAAAATCACAAGTACAGTTGAAACGCCCCTCAGAAATGCCCCTCACGTACACCCCTCACGTGGTGTCGGTTCTGGCTTTTTCCATGCTGATACTCCTCTGGGCTCCTTGTAAGCGTTGACCTTGCTTCTCAGGCTCTTCTCTGGCAAGACGGTACCCCCAGGAAATTCCTGAACCCTCCTCCAGGCCTGTGCCTGTCTCCCTCAGAACAGAGCTCTATTCATCACTCTCTTGATTGGAACCCCCTCGCACCTGCAAACAGACACCCATGAAGTGGGCCCCAAATTCCGGCCTCCAGCTTATCTCACAAGTCGTAAACCTTCGAGCATGGTCCACAATTTATGCTTAACACGACCTGATTCTAACTAGCACATGCAGATCAAAAGAAATGACCTTATCTCTCCAGGCCTACTAGAATTACATGAAACAGGCCTGTGCACTCTATGAACCTTTATTTCTCAGCCTAAATAGTATTCTAACTTATTACACACAACTGTCTATAGGAAACACTTCTAATAAACATATATTTTCAGTCTATGATCAATAATACTTTGAATTATAACAACAGTAATCCATATCATGTGAAATTGTAAAGGCACGTTTTCTTTCTCAGTGAACTGCCATGAGGCCTACACATTTCTACGTTTGGCAGCATTACATTCTCCTCTGCAACAGCCACATAACATGAAATTTAATATCATACTAACTTCTCTAAACACTCCTACATTAGCTTTTCACACTGATATATGCACTCTGTATTAATTAAACACTCTTATATGTATGCACTCTATAAATTCGACACTCTTATATGTTCCTTTAACTAAACTGGTGCAACGTGCTTGTAAATATGGTGCACCTCTACATTTTACTTGATTTGCGCTCTCTCAGTTCCCCCCTTTGATGACCTTTAGAGGTCATCACCATCACAATACCATCCCTGAGGGTATGAATTGAATCAAACAGAACTCGTTGCAATGCTCCCTTCGCTTCATCATCTCTAGAGCCCTCAGACTCCTGTACTGGTTATCCTGCATCGCAGCTAACCTATGATCCTGCTCTCTCATAGATCTTTGCAACCTATTTGACCTATACCATTGATACAGCCGCACCAACCCCCACAATGTGATTACACAAATCACTATTATGATGATAGGTTTCAGTATGTACCAAATGAAACTCTTCCCTAGATTGGCAAACCAACCTCCAACTTTACCCATTCCATGACCCACTTTTTCCCACACATTTACCTGTGTCAGATCCTCAATCTCATGATGAATTTCAGTGATGTTCTGTATATATTTCTCAAGAGGTTTTGAATTGTCTGGAATGTAAGTGCAACATTCCTGGACCTTCAAAGCCTTACAGACTCCGCCCTCTGTGGCTAACAGAACGTCTAGAGCAAGTCGGTTCTGGAGAACCATTGCCCTTATCGATTGCATCTCTCCCTCCACCAGCATTAATGATCTAGCAGTACTGGCAGATAATCTATCTACAACTGTTGCCAATCTCCTAATCTTGACATCATTCAGTATTAGCCCTAAAAGAGGGAACATGGCACCAAATACGTCTCCAACTACCTCATCATTGCTTACATCCCTTCTCCCTCTGGCTTGAGTTCTTCTCTCTATGATTTCTAGATCCTTAGCATGATATATTTTGGGGAAGACAATTGCTAAATAACATGATCCGTACCAATTATCTGGTAGTTTCACGTATGCATTTCTTCCACAGACAAAATATACATTCGGGATCACCTGCATTCCCTTCAAGAAATCCTTTGTATAGTATTCTATTTGGAAAGCATGTTCACAACTTACTTCTCCCACAAACACATTCTCATAGTAGGTTTTACCCCTGTATATACATAGTTTCCTTCTTTGCACTCGATCTAAAGCTATTGGACCATTACTACCCTTCCTCTTGTGTGACTTTTCCTCCTCGGTCCAATCTGTTTTCCATTGGCCCGAAGCCTTTAGGATCTTCTGCCTCCTATATCGATCATCCACCTGCCCTATAAACTTTTTCTCAATTTCTGACAAGTCAAATTATTTCTTCGGGCATATGAAGTATCCAGCGTTCTCCAAGGAATGAAAAATTTCCTTAATCGATCCTCACTCTTATAATAGTCCCACTTGTTCATATGCTTGTAGGCCAGGACCTCTGGTAAAACAGCGTCAACGTTTGAAAAATAATACTCAAAGCTATCACGTTCATAAAATATACTAAGCAACAAACTACATGTGATTCCATAAGTCAATGGAAGATGATGGTACCTAATACCTTCGTCTACAGAGGCTGGCAATTGCATGCAGACATAGCAGTCCTTTGCATCCATAGCATCAATGTATTCATAAAGTAATTTAGCATATGCAGTTGATTTGAAATTTCCTTGTGATTCATCTACGTGCAACCTACGAGCTTCTGCTGCTAACAAAGCTTTATCTTTCTCTGTATTGTCCCCCCTTTTACCAGCAGTAGTAGGTTTCAATGTTACTACAACTTGTGCTTCTTTTGTTGCCTTCTCTTCATTTTCATGTCCCACTATATATGATACAGTAACTACTAGAACTATAAGAAAAATTACTCCCACTAAAAGTGTGCCTACTATGCATTTTGCTTTGCGGTTCAGGTTGCCGGCCTCCATGATCTCAAGACAGTGTAGTTCAAATTTTTTGCCACGACACAAAGTCTCTTTTCTTTGCTCCTTCAACAGTGTTTTCTTTGCTTATTCGGTCTTTTCGAACCACACCTGGAAGCTGATAATCCCTTTTGCAAGATCAGTCTTTTGAATTATAGCAACAGACAACCCTAGCCCTTCTCCGTCCACTAAATGGAAGAGTCCCTAAATTTCTTCTTCTTCCACTTGGCGCTAGGTTATCTCTCAATCTTGTTTACTTACAAAGTCTTTAGCAGTCGCTAATCATGCGTGTTCCAGCGGCTCTAATCACGTATTCTAAAATTTCTAAGCGAAGAATGATCTCCTCGAGTGCTGGTATCGTTGGACCAAAAGTTGGAAATTCTACTCTGTTTAAAACCAGTTCTCTTATTCTGCTCAGATAAGGAGGATTGGGGACAGTGAGTGTCAGCAACCCTTCGATCTCAAGTCCAGGTACCAACAACACCACTTCCAATGTTATGATTGGGTCAGTACTGGTCACTGTCACTTCCCTCACCCTCCCGGATCTCCGTGCACTAGACATCTGCTGCTAGGTAGGTCCACTCAGGAGTGGCGTATCTTCTGCAGGGCACTCGCACCCTCCTTGATCTTCTTGGACCCTCCTGTTCTTGATTCTGTGCACCTTCGTCCAGATCTGAGTCTTCAGATATAGGAGCAAGGGTTCTCCCTGGAGTTGGCTTCAAGCTCAGTCTCTTCTTCCTTTCAGGCCAACTAGCTTCTCCACACCTTGTTCTCCTATTTCTTGTCCTCACACTCGGTTCTTGATCACTTGTGACTTGATCAGTGTCTGAGCCGTATTCACAGCAACTTTCTCCTTCTGTGGCAACGTCAGTTTCACTGTCGTCCTGTCTTTCTTCCGCTTGATCTGAAGCACTCCCAGCTTCCTCCGACACCCCCACAGCTTGACTGATCCCCTCTAGTGGTTTGTCGTCCACAGCTGGATTTTCATCTGTGAGAGGAGCTGTTTCTTCCAGGGGTGCTGGAACTCTTCGAGTGTGGGAGGCGTGAATCAAATTTGGCAGCCCTCCACACTTTACAGCAGTATTCGTTGTCAGAATTATCTGGTATGGCCCCTTCCAGCGCACGTCTAGGCAGTTCTTCCGGACGTGCTTCTTCAACAGCACCCAGTCACCAGGGCACAGGTCGTGACATAGGTCTCTGGAAGATGGAATTTCAGCAGCCTGCACCTGAAGAGACACAGAATGAATGACATCAGAAAGTCCCTTGCAATAATCCAGGATCAGATCATCTGTGATATTCAACAAAGCTGTAGTTGGAACAGATGGAAGTCCAATTGCCCTCCCCATTAAAACCTCGTGTGGGGAGAGGCCTGTTCTCCTGTCTGGTGTGCTACGCATACTCATGAGTACCAATGGCAGGGCTCAGGCCAGCTTAAGGACGTCGATGAACACACTTTGGCCATTCGGGATTTTATGGTTCCATTTATCTGCTCCACGATCCCCGAAGCCTCTGGTCGATAGCTACAGTGCAATTTCTGGTCAATATTTAATGCAGAGCAAAGCATCTTCACAACTTCACTGTTAAAATGTGTCCCTCTATCTGATTCCAAAGAGGTCGGCACCCCGAAGCGTGGTATTAACTCTCTAAGCAACAACTTTGCTACTGTGAGTGTACCGCACCTGCGTGTAGGGTATGCCTCGACCCATCTGGAAAATATGCATACAACCACCAGAACATACCTGAGGCGGTTGCATTTTGGCATCTCAATAAAGTCTAATTGCATTTGGTTGAAAGGCCCACCAGACCTCCCAATGTGACTCAATGTAACTGGTGTCCTTTTCCCTACGTTCAATTGCTGACATGTCACACACCTCTGACACACTGCTTCTGCGGCTACACTAAACTTGGGATTATACCAAGTCTGCCTAAATACCCGCAGCATGGCATCTCTTCCTAAATGTACTGGACCATGTATCTGTCTTGCCATTGGACTCACTAATTCATTTGGTAATACTGCCCTTCCATCTGCTGAAATCCACAAATCCATTTCACTTTTTATACAACCTGCAGTTTCCCATGTCTTTTTCTCAAAATCTGATGCGTTCTCTTGCATGCCTTTTAAATCATCCCAAGTGTCAACTGTTTCTAGCATCATGTTTAACTCTGTCTTTTCCTGTGTCCCACCCTCTTCCACTTCCGTGAAAGAGTATCCTTGCTCTGCACAGTAACGAGCAACCTCGTCGGCATAACGATTTCCTTGGGACACAAAATCTGTACCTTTGGTGTGTGCTACACATTTAACAACGGCAATAGCTGCTGGATCTTGGAACGCTTCTAACAATAGTCGCACAATCTCCCCATTTCGGATAGGCGAACCTGAGGAGGTCATGTAACCTCTCTGAGACCACAATTGCCCAAAGTCATGAACTACTCCGAAACCATATTGGCTATCCGTGTAAATGGTGACTTGAATTTTTCTACCTGCTAAACAGGCACGTGTCAATGCAATGATTTCAGCTACCTGAGCGGAGTGTACTCCTTCCAGGCAAGCGGCTTCTACAACTCCAGTAATGGTGCAAACAGCATAAGCTGCTCTCAACTGACCAGTATCGTCCCTTACACAGGAGCCATCAACAAAGAAAATTTCATCAGGGTCAGTCAACGGCTCATCTACAATATCTGGTCTTGGCTTGGTGCATAGTTCAGTCACATCAAGGCAATTGTGATCTTCACATTCCTCGTCTTCTATATCATTAGGGAGTGGCATCAAAGTGGCAGGATTCAAAACAGAGCACCTCTTAAGGGTCACGTTCTCCGCAGCAAGAACAACTTGCTCGTAGCGCGTGAGCCTATTATTGGTCAAGTGCTGTGTCTTGGTCCTGGTCATTACCAGTTCCACAGAATGAGGTACATACACCACTAATTGATGTCCCATCACAATACTTTCACACTTTTCAATGCTGACACCCGTTGCAGCAACGGATTTGAGACATCCGGGCAACGCTGCGGCTACAGGGTCTAAAGTAGCCGAAAAATATGCAACTGGTCTACGGGCATTTCCATGAATTTGTGCTAGGACTGACAAAGCACAACCTTCCCTTTTGCAACAGTAAAGTAAAAATGGCTTTTCGTAATCAGGAATTCCCAAAGCTGGAGCACGACACAAGTCTTCTCTCTGCTGTAGGAACGACATCAAACAATACTTGTCCCATGGTACCGGATCACTCACCTCCTTGTGCGTCAGTTTTTGTAAGGGTTTTGCTTTCAGGGAAAAGTTAGCTATCCACTGTCGGCAATAACCAACCATTCCTAGGAACATCCTGACCTCTCTTTGTGTCGTAGGCGAATTCATCTTCATGTTCGCCTCTATCCTGTCTGGTGACACCTTCCGCTTTCCTTTTTCAATTCGGTGACCCAAGTACTGTACTTCTGTCAGACAGTACTGTAATTTGCTCGGAGACACCTTATGCCCATTTTCAGCTAAATGGTTCAGCAAGGTGATGGTGTCTATCTTACAAGCTTCTTCTGTTTCTGACACAACAAGTAGGTTGTCTATGTACTGAACTAGAACCGAGTTCTGTGGTAGTACTAGACTTTCAAGACTTTTCTTCAGTAGCTGGTTGAAAATCGATGGGCTTTCTGTATACCCCTGTGGGATACGACACCATGTTAAGACGCGATTTTCCAGCTTCAACGCAAAAAGAAACTGGCTCTCCTCATCTAATGGAATTGAAAAGAAAGCCTGGCAAAGACCTATCACTGTGAACCACTCAGCTTGGAATGGTATCTGAAACAATATCACTGATGGATTCGGTACCACTGAACAACATGAAACAACTATGCTATTAACCTTTCGGAGATCCTGTACTATTCTAAATTTCCCGCTAGGTTTCTGCAAAACCATAATCGGGGAGATGCATGGACTACCCACGATTTCCTTCAGTATTCCCTGCCTAATCATGGAGTCGATCACGGGTTTTATTCCTGCAATTGTTTCCGGGGTCCGGGGAAATCCCATACTTCAGATGACACAGTATATCTTAAGTCTCAGGGGAGCTCTTCCACCGTCAGGGTAGGATACAGTTCTACGCGGTGTACAGACAAAATATCGACTCCAAAATATCGACTGGACATAATATCGAGTTTTAAATATAGACTGGACAAAATATCGACTGGACATAATATCGACTACAAAAATATCGTTTTTCAGGTAAGTGAAGTAATATCGACTGTATAAAATATAGATAGCAAAAATATCGAATTTTTAATAATATATAATATTTTATAGTGTATTTATATGTAATAATATGTGTGAATAGTGTGTATTAATGTTATAAAATATTTTATTAAATGAATTTTGTTTTTATAATAATTGCGTAATCTAATTCAGTAGCGGGTTGTGGGTTTATAGGGGAATAGGGTGGGAAGTAATTTAATAATAATTAATTAATGAATATATGTTTGTTAATATTTTTAATTAATAATTAATTGATAATTAATTAATATTAATTAGTTAATTAATTAATATAATTTTGAACATATTTTGTATTAGTAATTAATTGTTAATTAATTAATTGTAATTAGTTAATTACATTAATTAGAGTAAATTTTTAATATATATAATTTTGTGTTATTTTTAAGTAATTAATTTGGAAAAAATAATATTAATTATTAAAATAATTACAGCTAATGTTCTAATATATTTACTTTATTGTTATTGTTAATTAATAATTAATTGGTAATTAAATAATATTGATACATTTTGGGTAAAGGAGCATTTTTAGGGTTCAGGGTCAGTTTTCAGTTTTAGGGTAAAGGGGTATTTTTGGGGTTCAGGGTCAGTTTTGGGTTTTTGGGTAAAGGGGTATTTTTAGGGTTCAGGGTCAGTTTTGGGTTTTTGGGTAAAGGGGTATTTTTAGGGTTCAGGGTCAACAAATAAGATTGTAAAAAATTATTTTTATTATTTTCATTTATTATTTAATTATTATAATTTAATTTAAGTAGTTTAAAGTATATTTTAGTAATTAAAATTTAATATTAATTTAATTTAACACTGTTTTTAATAAAGTCGATATTTTTTACATCTATATTATTGTTAACTATATTTTGTACTCGATATTTTTGTACTTACCTGTTTGTAGATACAAACTCGATATTTTGACTGTCGATATTTTGTCCACGATATTTTGGCAAGTCGATATTTTGTCCCTCGATATTATTTCAGTGATCCATTCTACGCATACTTTTGAATTTGCAACTTTAAAGGTGGCGTCATCGTCGTTAGTCTGTACCTCTACTCCCTGAGGTGTGCAGTATATTGTGCAATTTAGTTTGCACAATAAGTCTCTTCCTAACAGACACACAGGGCTAGAATCACATACTACAAACTGATGTTCATCGCTGTAGTTTCCTATTCTCACTAGCACTGGTTCTGTCAAAGGGTTAGTCATTCTCCTATTTGCGACTCCTACCACTTGAATTGTTTCCCCCGACATTGGCAGATCCGGAACCACGGGTGATCTCAAAGTTGATCGAGTAGCTCCGGTATCTTCTAAGAATGTCGTAGGACACCCCGCCACCTCAGCCTCAACAAACGGTCCTCTTTGGTCCACCTCTAGAACTGCCCCGAGGCTACAGTCCTCTTTTCTACTCTCACGCCGTCCAGTCAGTGGATCAACGTAGTAACACTCTTCTCCTCCTACTAAAAGAGGCATTTGTCTATAGATCTTGCCCCCTGTCGTAATCTTTGATGGTTGCGGGAACTGGGCTCGAGGAGCCGCAGACCCCCCTTTGGCCACCTTACCCTTAGGTACTGTCGCCCCTTGTACTGGAACGGTCTGAACTTCTTCCTCCTCTACTTCCAGTTCTCCGTTTTCAGGGTTATAGGGACACTTGCGTTTCCAATGTCCCACCTGGTGACACTGGTGACACTTTGTCGTCCTTTTCAAAGTAGCAAAGTCTATTCTAGGTCTCGGATTTTCCTCGTTGTCCCTATTCTGATTATTTGATCTCCTTCCCATCGTCCCTGTTCCCTGTTGCTGTTGTCCACCCTTTCCAGCCGACTGCATCTGAACCATCATCAACTTCTCCTTAAGTTTCTTTGCTTTGGAATCTATTTCATCACTGCAATACCTTGCGTATCTCAAAATTTCATCCAATGGTTTGTTTTGCCAGCAAATTAAGTGTTGCTGAATCATCAAACAAATATCAGGTCTCAACCCCAAAACGAACTTCGATACAAACTGTCCTATGTCTTTGGGATCCATTACATCTAATCCACTGTATTGTTTGAACGTTTTCAGCAATCGCTCATAAAATTCATGGACTGTCTCCTTGGGTTCCTGCCTAGTTCGGTCTATTTTCACCCAATCTATATCCTGCGGTGGTACCTTATCTTTCAGCCATGTCATCACCTTTTCATATTTTATCATTACTCTTTCTGACGGACCATTAGTATGAGCCTCTCTTTTTGGTTCTTCTGTGGGCCATTCGACACTAACTTTGCATGCTGTCCACAAGTCTCCTGGGACCACAATATCAAATAAGGTGTTCAAATCAATCCACAGTACTTTCGAGATCTTCACAAACCTCTCTTACTGTTTGTACCACTCTACAGGATTCTCTCTTAACTTCGGAAATGAATTTGTAAACGCAGCCAAATCTCCCCTACTCCAGGGCACATGTACATAACTCCCATTCGATATTTCTCGCAAAGGGAATGCCTCCATCCGCAGTGGCCCTCCCTCCGGGGACATCACAATCGCGCTCCGCCTGACAGTCCCTTTCTTGGACCACCTTTCTTCCCATTTATCCAGATCTCTCCATGCCCTTATTCCTGTGATCAGTTCCCTTATGTGTGCTTTTAATCCAATTGTCCTCCTCTCGTCCAGGTCCTGATCTGAATAATGCAACCTATGGTTACCCTGTAATGCCTTTGTTCTCGACAAGTCTACCATATACTTGTCTGCCAGTTCAGATAATTTCTCATGAATTGCTCTTGCCTTCCGAGTAATATCCTTTGCTATAAATAGCACCTCATCTTGCTCGTACATGTCGATCCTTTCTAAAGGCAACGTACCATCTATTATCTCGTCCACGTCAGATTTTAAACTGGTCACATCGAGCCTTTTTGCCTTTATCACAGCTTTCAGTGTGTTGTCTCTAGAGAGCCCATTTACGTCTCTCCCATCACAGCTCTGAGTCCTACGTCTGGGCTCAGGCGTGTTATGGGGAGTCCTCCATGCTCCCATCTCTCCAGGTCCCATGCAGTTCCATCCTCAATTGGTGTATGGTGAAACACTGCTCGATTCCCCATAATCCCACATCTCCCATTCTGCCTGATGTCTCTAGGTGCATGGTAAGACACTCCATTATTCCCCATGCTTTCGCAGTTCCCCTGCTGTCCATGATCGCTCGACGCATGGCAAGGCCCTCACGGCTCCCCATGTTCCCGCGTTCCCGCTCCTGCCCATGATCGCTTGACGCATGGTGAGACACCTCGTGGCTCCCCATGTTCCCGCGATTCCAATGCTGTATGTTATCGCCAGGTGCATGGTGGGTGCACTTAAAGCTATCCCTGTACTCTTGCGTCCTTCGGTCTCCCTCACTGTGAATGAGACGAGACACCCCTCCACACTCTGTACTTCTACCGTCTTGCTCCTGCCTACTTCTAGCGTGGATATGACGGGTAGCTCCTCTACTCTCCTGACTCTTACCGTCCCACTCCTGACTGCTTTTGCTAGCCCCACAGTGAGACAATGTCCCATCGCCTCGACTTGCCCATTCAGCTTCCGCTCTTGACCTGTTACTCTGTGTTTCTGTGGCAGCGTCCCATTCCCTCAAATCAGCCCTCAACTCCTTAAAGGATTTCGGCCGTGGTCCTCTCAGATCCATCGGTCCTCTCTGACCCCCCTGATCTGTTATGGGATCCACTGCTGAATCCAATGGGGTGCTCCATTTTGTCGGTCCTGGCAATTGCCTCCAGGCATTTGTCATGTTGTTCCTTCTTTCCATTTCTGCTCTTTCTCTGTCTAGCCGTACCTGTTCCTCCTCTCGCACTTTCTCCGGGTTATAAACTGACACTATAGGACCTATGGTAACGGGTACTTGAAGAGCATCTGGCAATCCATGAGACTCAACGCACTCCGTTGCTGGCACCTTCTGCACCACAAACCTTCCGACTACCCTCTGTACTGGACTAAGTTGTGGTGTTTCCTCACCTCTGGTAGGTACCCGGTCCGTTATAGGGAGTGATCTATTCTCCTCTATGCCAACCCTATCTTCCCTTGGGAGCTCGATACCTTCCATCTCCCTATTGTACGGAGGCAGTCTATCTATCAACAACCTATTTATTAGGCTATCCTCTGTCTCGCTCTCGTCATCCTCCTCTGGGGTTCTCTCTTTCTCCTGTAACCTCTATCACTGGGTACAACCCCCTCGCACCTGCAAACAGACACCCATGAAGTGGGCCCCAAATTCCGGCCTCCAGCTTATCTCACAAGTCGTAAACCTTCGAGCATGGTCCACGATTTATGCTTAACACGACCTGATTCTAACTAGCACATGCAGATCAAAAGAAACAACCTTATCTCTCCAGGCCTACTAGAATTACATGAAACAGGCCTGTGCACTCTATGAACCTTTATTTCTCAGCCTAAACAGTATTCTAACTTATTACACACAACTGGTTATAGGAAACACTTCTAATAAACATATATTTTCAGTCTATGATCAATAATACTTTGAATTATAACAACAGTAATCCATATCATGTGAAATTGTAAAGGCACGTTTTCTTTCTCAGTGAACTGCCATGAGGCCTACACATTTCTAAGTTTGGCAGCATTACATTCTCCTCTGCAACAGCCACATAACATGGAATTTAATATCATACTAACATCTCTAAACACTCCTACATTAGCTTTCCACACTGATATATGCACTCTGTAATAATTAAACACTCTTATATGTATGCACTATATAAATTCGACACTCTTATATGTTCCTTTAACTAAACTGGTGCAACGTGCTTGTAAATATGGTGCACCTCTACATTTTACTTGATTTGCGCTCTCTCTCACAAGTCTGGGGTTGGTGACAGCTACACTTTGAGCATTCCTTCTAGACAGCCACAAATCTAGGAAGGTTGGGTGTGACAGCAAACTCATCTGCACTCATCTACATTCTGATAGCTCTTCCTGGGAAGCGAGAGGGAAAGGGAGCTGACAATTAGACCTGAATGGCAGTGTCCTGTGTCCCACACAAAGGGCTGATTACCGCCTATTGATAGTCTGTAGACAGGGCTGGTATGAAATAGGCACCTGTGCTCTTCAAGGGCTTACATTGAAATTACCCCATTTCAAAGGTAGAATTGTGTACAAGTCAAGCAGGTTCTGACCCAACCAAGACAGTACACTACTGGATGTGGGAAGAATTTTTAGCCTAGTGTGAAGGCAGCTGTGCTACAAGGATTGCCACTCTGCCTGACGTTTGCTATAAAGGGACTGCTTTCTGCTGTGCTGAGCTGTCCTGCTGCCTGCTTATCTCTGCTCTGCTGAGGACAAGGACTGGACCTATCTCACTTGAACCCAGAGTGACTCCAGGGGCTTGCTGGCACGACTGCTGTTCTGAAGTGTCAGGTATACCAAAGACTTCCTGTAACTCTGAAACAGCACTTGAAGTCTGCCATCTGTGATTGCTGTCCTGCCAACTGATTCCAATCCAGCCCTGGGCCCTAGAAATTTGATTTCTGCTTTCCAGAACCATCATAACTTACACAGTGACTACTTTGCACCGATCAGAACTGATGCGGTGCCCTTTGATACAGACGTTGTGCTGATCTGAGAATATCCCTGCGTAGTTCAACAACAATGTGGGACCCAACCGGTAAGTTAGACGGTGACACAGTGTGTTCGCGCATCTGGGTGTGTGAGTAGGTCTGTCAGTGCTTGCATGGATTTCTGAGTGGGTCTGTGAGTGCCTGTGTGATTCTGTCAGTGAGAGTCCATTACTGAGTATGTGAGTAGTTGTATGGATCTGTAAGTGGGTGTGTGAGTGCCTATGTGGGTGTGAGAGTGGATATCTGAATGCTTGTATGGGTCTGTGGATTGGTGTGTGCGTACCTGCATGGGTCTATGACTGGGTCTAAAAGTGCCTGTGTAGGTCTGTGAATGGGACTTTCAGTGCTTGCATGAGTATGTGAGTGGGTGTGTGAGTATCTTTGTGGGTCTGTGAGTGAGTTGGTGAGTGACTGTGTGTTTCTGTGAATAGGTTTGAAAGTATCTGTGTGGGTCTGTGAGTGGGTGTTTGGGTGGCTGTGTGGCTCCGTGAGTAGTAATATTCCACTTTCTCACACAATATATGTCTGCTCTAAAGGACGTTTTGCTTCTTCTGGACTGGGGATGGCTGCACTCTGGTAGCTGAAGCTGTAGTATGGACTTCATACAGTATAGGAAGAAGAGTGCAGAGCCTTGGGTGAAGGCCGTTTTTATGTGCTCGCTGAACGCATGTAAGGCTGGTAGAAATAATTGAGACCAAATGAATGCTACTTCCCAACACCTTTCAATTCTGTCTTTTTTTTATAGCGAAGGTGGACTTCTCCGTCTTAACAGTGAAGTTCTTCATCTATAGGTGTAGATATGAAATCTGGTTATAATGTTACATGTAGTATCTTTACAGAAGTCATTGCAGTCATAACGGTCTCCAGTTCATGTAGGGCCATGCAGACTCATACTAGTGGGTTCACCCAGTACTGATGAATACCATCCGGGCATAGATCCCAACTCAGTCATAAGTGTAAATCTACATGTGCAGAAACTTCACACTTAATTTCCCTTTGTGAATTAGTGCCCATCTATTTTATTTGATCAAATGTCCAACTTTATTCTTCAGATCTGGTTATTCCCTCTCAAAGAAGAGCATATGCAGCAATATCTACTGTGCATTATGCTAATTATGTACAAAAATATATAGACAGGTGAAAACTGAGGTAAATTAGATACATTCGTAGAAATGCAATGTCAGAAAGACTGAGGAAGCCATTGAAGGGGACAATTGAGGAAGAAATGTCGGAAGCGATGTTTGATGGATAAGAGTAAGGATCAATGAAAGAAGACAGGGGCAACCTGGAGAATGACATGAGGCCTAGATGGTGACGAGAAGTAAATATGGAAATAAAAACACCATTACACAAATGATACATTCGAAGCTGTAGTACTTGTGTGATACATCCGAACGATTGTCTGCATTAGACTACTCGAGTTGTGCTGTTTCATTCTGAAGGAAAACTTTCCATGAAGTCCCGCTGTCCATGTTTATTTTTTATATTAAATTCTTGATGCAGAGGCAAGGGAAAGGAGATAAGAAACACCCTTTGAAATGATTTATTAAAAAGTACTCTTTGCCAACAGAACTTGACAGAGGAACCAGAAAAGCAGCAACACTTTCAGTATTCCAACATAAAATATGAGGTGCGCAATCCTCAAAGGCCCCTTTGTCAGTTATCACCTTCTTCTTGGTGAAAGGTACTCTAGGGGTCTCCCGAGCTTGTTTGCCAACTGTTCTTTTCATCCACACTAATAAAAGGTTTTTTTTATGATGAAAAATGTACCTCCTCTATAGGAAATTCTCAGCTCGGACTTTTTTTTTATCACTGGAGAGTGTTATTGTAATAAATAAAAGTACACGAAAGCGTGTTTCTTCCGCTCTTCATCCACAGCGGATCCTTTCGATTCCCAAAGAAAGGTGCGTGTGGCAGCAGATACATCATTTATCAGAATATGTGAGAGGCTGCGTCAAAAGTTGCAGTAGCTATCTGCTGGGCTGCTCATTAACTGACTCTTAATGAGGCCACAAATACAAGAAAGTCTTCTGGGACTTTACCATAGATCAGCATAATTCTACCAATGATTGCATCAAGGCTTGTTTCTCTGTAATTCATGCACTGATGGAGTTGGCACGAAACGTAAGTGCTGAACTGCATTTAAAATACCTGTGTCCAGGTTCCTCAATAATAGATTTTCTGTAGGTAACAAAGGAGATCCATTAGAAAACTGCCAATTCAACGCTGAATACATGATGAACTATTTTAAAGCTTCACAACGCTCCCTTAAATATCATCTCTCCTCATCCACCTCAAATCTATACATTCAGACACTGGATTTGTTTTAAATGTGCATCAGAATTATGTTCATTAGAGTTTTCCATGATTGCCTTTCAGTTCCGATTACTGCAACTCACCTGGTCATTTTAGAAATTAGGCAAGACTCAATAATTCTTCCTCTTCATGACATAAATTGTTAGCAAAAAAATAAATGAAAACTCGTCCCAGAGATCCCATGAAGTTGCCAGAACAAACAACAAAACTCTGTAGCAGTGGGGAACCAGCTAGAAATGAATTGCTGAAACCTGTCAAATACCTTGGACAAGCTAGTCTTCCTTAGAATGAGAAAATCTATACTGTGCACTAAACTTATAAATGAGTGATGTAGTGGAAAGAAAAATTGATCGAGCCAGAACGAGTTGCCAATAATCTGAAACATCTGTGCTGCAGAAAGAAGGAATAAACTGGCAAGAATCGTTAAAAATACACAGTAAGCACTATCACAAAATTGCTAAGGAACGCTAATGTTAACCTTCACTATATCCTCCCCATCATTCTATCTCTTTTTTACAGCAGTCATTTCTCTAACTTAGGCCCCTCGAAGAAGTGTGTGGATGCAAGGCTTGCTCCCATAATTACAGCACAGATGTGTCAGCTCGATAATGGCACGCCTGAAGCATGAAGTGTTTCACTACTGTATCCAATCTGACGTCATAGGCGATGTAAACACATCTATAGCAAATTAAACTGAAGTCATCCCATTGATCATCACTCACCTGAAGAAACCACCGGTGGCGCTAACAATATGGACTATCTTTGCATCTCTACCCTGCCTCATTCCATGAAAGTGTGGGACAAAGAGGTAACCACATAATAGTAATAATATTTTCTCCAGAACAATTAGGTTGAATTCAACCTCATGATATCAGTATGGTTAAACTAATATCAAGTTCGAAATATGGTACGACGATAATATTGTGGTGAAAATGGAGAGACTGCCTAAATATGGGGCATAATTTCGAAGGTGGGTATATCATTTCTTGTGTTGAAAACAGCGTTGTCTAAATATTGTTTAGTAACTTATTGTTGTAATAAATATAGTCAGCATTATAACTTTAATGCGTATTAACATTCTCGCAAATCAAGTAGTACCATGGTAGTTATTTTATCGGTATGTATTTTTTCCAACTTTGTTTTGAATGAGTTGTTGGTTATTTTGCGGTTTGAATGGATGATAATGTAAAATGTTTTTTTTAAACTATTAATTTACTTTGATACATTTTATTTTATGTTTGTTAAAAATAAGAGGGGATGTTTAAGGGTCCATATTTTTGTGGTGTATAAATTATATTTGTTGTATATATTTTGGAAAGTTGAATTTATTGGAGAACAGATTCCTTAGTGTTTTCATATAACATTAAAGTTAAAGATGCTTTAGCTCACTTTTAGGAATGGAGCACATATAGTTTTACAGTTAGCTTACTGTAAGGAAGTGGATTATTAGTTCGGGTAGATGGTACTCGATCACAAAAAAGAATGGCGCTATCATAGTTAGATCGAAAAAAGTTTTCAGCAATTTAAACCTGAGCTCAACTCCAGATAGCTAAAGCTTAATGCAGACAGTCTTAACTTAGGAAACGTGTAAAGCATTTATATGTAACAAAACAGTTAAAAAGTCAAAAACACAATACAATAGAAATCCCAAGCCAGCTCATAAAAATAGCGTCTTCTTTAATGAACAAAATCTCACCAAAATTATTTAGAAAATCCAAAAGGGGATGGGAAATTTTAAAGTTTTAGTTGAAAATAACACTAAAAAGCACAAAGTGCCAATAGCATGTAACTGGTCATGCTAGATCGAGACAAGTGTAAGTCTTAAGGCCAACCGTATAGAGCGTGGGTCGGATCAAGAGATCAGGTTAGTCCCGGTCGAACGATATTCCTTCACACTTGGAGCCTGATTCACAAACGTTAACATACACTTCTGTGTAAATTTACTATTTTTGGGGTATTCACAAAGTATGAGTTCAAATGTACGAATATTAATTTTATGACAGCAGTGACTCCGCATTCGGGAAGGATATCTCTGTACATAAAATGATAGGACAGTCCTATCTTTTTATGTATGGAGTAGCCACCACAAGTTGCAGAGTCTCTGCAGTCATAAAATTACGATCAGTAAAATTAAACATGAACTTTGTGAATACCAAAAAATTGTGTGCGTACACAAAAGTGTAAGTTTGCTTTTGTGAATCAGGACGTAGTCTGCTAAATTGGAATCAAAAGTCCACAGCGGGACAACATATCAGGTTGTAACTGAGATTGATTCCACAGGCCTGATAGCCATTAAATTAAGTTTCAGTGAAGCTGATGAGATGTGGCGGGAAAGCTCAAAGCTAGAGAAATTCAAAATTTGCATCCAAGTAAGGTCCCTCGACCGGTGAAGAATTCTACCTTCGGACATAGTCACTTAATAGCACATGATAG
Organism: Lissotriton vulgaris; assembly: GCF_964263255.1. Classification (NCBI taxonomy): domain Eukaryota; kingdom Metazoa; phylum Chordata; class Amphibia; order Caudata; family Salamandridae; genus Lissotriton; species Lissotriton vulgaris. The sequence continues at coordinate 453,533,455 of NC_141691.1, read as the reverse complement.
CCCAGCACACTTTAAACACAACTTGTAACAATCTTAGAAAATAGTTCAAAAGGATCTAGTTCCATAAGCGAGTCGATGTTCAATTTCAATTTATTCTTTATTTTTCATTCTTTAAAAACGTTTGAAAGCATCACTTTTGGAACCGCCAACGCGTTTTGTCTCTACCAGGGACTTCTTCAGGGCTTGTACAGTAAATATAGGCTATTCAAGTTGATAATTTCTCATTGGTTCACAACTGGTAATTATTAGATCTCAATAAAAGGAGTATTCTATTTGGTAACTTTTTAGTTATTCGCAACTGGTGATTATATAATCTCACTTTTAGAGCGTTTCTTCATGTGTTAGACATAATATTTGGCAGGTGTAAAGTCTTTTTCACGAAGCAGTGTCCCGGATATAGTAGTTCGGGTCCCGCAAAGAAAATCCTCGGTCGTGCCCGCTTCACAGGGTTCACCACGATACTGCTTCGTAAAAAAGACTTTCCACCTGCCAAATATTATGTCTAACACATGAAGAAACACTCTAAAAGTGAGATTATATACAATACCATTAACACCAAACTTGATATTCTCAACTGCTCCGAATTGAAAGTCATCACTTATTAAATGTAATAATGTAACCAAATGTTATCCTATGGAAAGGCAGGCCTTGCAATAGGTAAAAACAAATGTAAGTGTTTTTCACTACCAGGATATGAAAAGTTAAAAGTGAAAGCCCTGGTTTTAAATACACTGTGTTGTGCCCTATTGGATGTTTAGGGCCTAACCTAGAGTGACATTTTTTGTATTAAAATGGAAGGTTTAGGCCTGGCAAAAGGTTTTGTTTGCCAGTTCGAAATGGAAGTTTAACAATAGCTGGCCTGAGACATTTTTAAAGGGCTACTTATGTGGGTGTAACAACCAGTTCTGCATGCCCACTAGTTGCATTTAATTTACAGGCCCTTGGTACATGCTGTGTCACTTTAATAGTGACTTTACAAGTAAATTCAAGTGCCAATTGCATGTAAACGAATGCTACGATGATTAGAGGGGATACCACACATGCTTTAGCATCGTTTAGCTCCATAAAGTGCACAGAGTCTTAAGGCCAACAAAAACTAATTTAGCAAGCATGGAGGAGTAAGGCAAAACGCCTGCAGGAAGAACATCCTAAGGCTGACACTAGGCATAAGTGTGGCATCCATGTACCCTTTGCAGATCCCTTTCATACTTATGGAAGCACGGAAGAGGACTGCACCTGCTGACTGTGGCCTTTTAAGTGTCTTGGAGACTGGACCTTCTGGTCCTCTTGAAACCAGAACAATGCAAAGCTGAACTCATGTTTAAGCTACAGGGACACAACCTTCTGGAGGACTTTTCCTGCATTCCCAACTGACCTTTATCAACTTCACCTGCCCGGGACCCTGCTGCTGTCTTGACTCCCGGGTGCTGTTCCGAAAGGTCATGTGCCCATGGCTGATGTCAAAGTGCATCGCTGATGGGCCAAAGATCCAGATTGCTCTTGCCACACTCTGCAGCAGCAAGTCCGATCCAGCAGGACCTCACTGAGTAGGCATCTGCTCTGCTGGAAGAATCCAAGCTTCAAAATGTGACTAAGTTTAGAGGTAAAAAATGTTCACCAGTGGAAGGTGCAACAATTATCCGGCCAAAAAAATAACTTCTCTGGGCACACAATTAAAAAATTCTCCCACAATGATCTTCCTTGCCAAACATTAATGGCTTTGATAAGACCACATCTAGTGGCTATCCGATGATATGGAGCCCTCCTTAGTCACAACCTGCTGCCTTGCCTCACTGAGGATTTGCGCCTTCTAATGCAGAAGTCTGAAGGTAGAACTTTTTTTTTCAGGAGGAACCTGGTCCCCTCCATCTGACTTGCACTCCATCACAGTCAGTCTTACCTTTAGGCTTTGTCCTGGTCAAACCCAACCAGATGACAGTGGTTGGCACTTAACTTTTTTGGCACTGTTTTGAACCTTAAACTTTAAATATTCATACCTATGGTTCTACTAATTGGCTTTTTGCCATCTTTGGTGTCATTATATTTATTAGAATGTACTCTCATTTTTAAAATTGCTTTGGTATTTTCCTTATGTTGTGTTTTCACTTTATTACTGTTTGAATAGTAAACATATTCTTTACGCTTTGCCTCTAAGTTTAGCCTGCCGTCTTTGTGACAAGCTACCACAGGGTTAAGCATAGGTTTATTTAATTAATTTTGCCCTAAAAGGATTATGATTATTATGTGATGAGGGTCCGTACCATCTCCACTAATACTCCAATCCCTTACAGTTTACAACTTTAACACAATTTCATATAGATGTTGTTGGACCTGGCTATTTCTGCAGGGTCACCCACAAACATTTTACCTTCCTTTTTATCTGACCTAGTTTTTGATGATTTTAGAACTCTGGTCACTTTATCACTGCTAACCAGCGCTAAAGGGCATATGTTCTCTCCCTAAAATGTGGTGACATTGGCTTATTCAACATTGTCATCGTTATTTTACATATAAGTCCCTAATGAAGTGTATCATATGTGCCCAAGGTCTGTACATTAAATGCTACTAGTGCCCTGCAGCACTGAGTGTGTCACCCACTCAGTAGTCTTTTAAACATGGCTGAGGCTTGCAGAGCATGTGTACACAATGTTAAACAGTCATTTTGACCTGGCAAGTTAACTACTTGCCAGGCACAAAGCTTACTTTTTATTATATATAGGTCAACCCTAAGGTTGGCCCTAAGTAGCCCCAAGGGCAGGGTACAGTGTATTTTAAAGATAAGACATGCACTTTATAAGTTTATATGTCCTGGTAGTGCAGAACTGCTAAAAATGTTTTTTACTACTCCAAGGTCTATCTCTCCAATAGGGGATTACATTACATCTTTCAACTGTAATTCACATTTGGGAGCAGATTGAAAAGTTTATTGTCTCTGGACTCACAATTTAAAAACACACCTTTTGTTAAAGTTGCTTTTTTTAATTGCTGGTCTAAAAATGCAACTTTGAAAAAGTTGGCATTTTTTTACTTAGACAATTCTATGCCTCTGTCTGTCTCAGGTTACACGTCAGGGTTAGAGTGACAGTTGGACTTTGTGCCTTCCCTCTAGACAATTGCAAAAAACACAGTTGATGGACAGAATGTAGAACAATGTCTTACATTCATCCCGGTACAAAGATCTAGGCCTAATTCCATCGTTTTTTTGCACTCCACACCACCCTAGGTCAGACAATGGCTATATGCAAATCAGCCTTGACCCTGTGCCTCATGGGAACAGTCCAGCCAAAACAACCAAGCCTTGTCTTTCCTAGACCGGAATTAAGCATCCAAGGACTGGTTTCTGTCTATCAGCCTTCTTCAGCCTGGATAGCTTGACTCCAGTGATGTGGAGAGCCTGGGACTCACGTCTGAGCATACCCAGCCCACTCGGGGTGAAAATTGCAAAAAACACAGTTGATGGACAGATTGCAGAACAATGTCTTACATTCATCCCAGTACAAAGATCTGGGCCTAAATCCATCGTTTTTTTGCACTCCACACAACCCTAGGTCAGACAATGGCTACATGCAAATCAGCCTTGACCCTGTGCCTCATGGGAACAGTCAAGCCCGACCTACCAAGCCACGTCTTTCCTAGACCAGAATCAAGCATCCAAGGACCGGTTTCTGGCTATCAGCCTTTTTCAGCCTGGATAGCTTGACTCCAGTGTTGTGGAGAGCCTGGGACTCACGTTTGAGCATACCCAGCCTACTCGGGACATGTTTGTAATAACCCTTTTAGAGGACAGGAGTCCCAGGGTAGGTTTTCAACTAGGGGGAGAGGTGGATACAGGAGGTACACTACCTTTTCCGACTCCTCTGCCACCAGCAATTCAGAAAACGAGCAGGAAAGACCAAGCACCAGCAGTAGCACATACCCTGACTACTCAAACACTTTTTTAGAAGAGGAACATGGGGAGGGTACCAAGGCAGAGGCCGTCCCTGGGGGAGACCCAGGGGGCACGGACAAACAAACTGGAATCAAGGAAGGGGTGGAACAGGAAAGAAACAGGTCCACTTCAGACAGGAAGCACATGGGGAAATCAGAACCCGGCAGAAACACTACAGGTGGTAGCATTTCAACCTGAAACCAAGCAGGACAGCTCGATAATCAATTTGTCTACATATGTCCTAAAACCAGAGGAGTCCAAAATACTTGAAAAGGGCTTCTCATTTGTACCCACCAGCCTCCCCAACACATTCAATTTAAAAACTGAGCTACACCAATTTTTCAGAAAGGTGAGATTGAAACAACACTTCAATAGAATCCCTTTCAAACCGATATTCAGCAATACCGGTTTGCGGCCACCCTCAACATTTACGCCACCTGCACAGATGATGTCGCATAAGATTCTGGCATTTGAGCAAGTGGTAATGAGGGATATCAACCAGGTGTTGTCAAAAAAGAAATATACTAAATTTAATACCAGCAAACAAGAGAAACAGGCACTTGAATCACTAAAACAGAACTCTGATATCGTGATAAAACCAGCCGACAAGGGTGGGGCGATTGTCATCCAAAGCAGGGATGACTACAAATCCAAAATAATCTCACAGCTCGGGGTGGAGGGCAACTACAGGAAACTGCAGGCAGATCCAACTAAGGAGATAAGCTCTGATATTAAATCTATTACTAGCAAGGCCCTAGAGGATGGTTTTCAGACCAAACACGAGTATGAGTATCTGAACAACAGCCATCCCAGACTTCCCACGATCTACACGCTCCCCAAGGTGCACAAAAGGCTAGACAAACCCCCGGGACGACCGATCGTCTCCGATTGTGGTTCAGTGTTAAAACCCCTCTGTAAGTACGTGGATATATTCATAAAACTGATCGCTGAGGCGACCACGGCTTACCTGAGAGATACTATGCAGGTGATGCAATTGGTGGATGAGTACCCTTTTGACCGAACTAATAACCTGTTGGTCACAATGGATGTAACCTCACTCTACACCAATATCCCACAAGAGGCTGCACTTGAAGTCATCAAAGGGGTTCTGGATGAAAGGCCGAGACCTTGCCAGGTCCCGACGACCTTTATTCTGGACCTCCTCGAAATCGCTATGAAGAAAAACTTCTTTTACTTTGATGGGGACCACCATGTCCAAACTAAGGGTGTAGCCATGGGGGCAAGTTTTGCCCCCGATCTGGCTATAATCTTCATGAACTCATATGAGCACAACTTTGTATTGAATGAGACCAACCCTTACCATGAAAACATTGTGCTATGGCGTCGTTACATAGACGATGTGTTGATGATATGGCAGGGTAGTGAGGAACTTCTAAGAAATTTTCACATCTGGCTCAACAGCAGGTCCAACGACATCCAATTCTCACTGGACTTTAGCGATAAGAAGATTAACTTCCTTGACATCAGCATAGTAGAAGATGAGGCACACTTACGGACCACGCTTTACAGAAAACCTAGTGAGAGAAACACCCTGCTTCGCTACTCGAGCCATCATCCCGCAACCTTAGGGACAACCTACCCTACGGGCAATTCCTGAGGTTGCATAGGAATTGCAGCCGGAAGGTTGACTTTTTCAACGAATCATCGCTACTGATTGAACGCTTGGCTGACAGGGGCTATCCACGCAGATTGCTCAAAAAGGCCCGTAAAAAAGCATGGTTCTGCCACAGGGAATTCCTCCTCGAACCTAAATCCAAAGAGAAGGACAACAACAATAGAATGACTTGTGTAAGTACCTTTAATACCAGGAGCAGTGACATTAAGAGAATCATAAATGATCACTGACATCTAGTGGCAGATGAGATAGGGATCCCTGACCCACCCATGCATGCGTTCAGGAAAGGGAGGAGCATGAGGGACTATGTAGTCTGATCTTTGCTTCCCAGTAAATCCATCAACACACAAACGACTCTCTGGAATATGCCACCTGTGGTCGGTCACTACAAGTGTGGCACATGTAAAGCTTGCCCCATGACTTTAGAAATCAAGCAGTGTACGCATAACAACTACACCCACACCATGCGACAACAAACTAACTGCAACTCCGCTGGTGTTATCTATGCGATCATGTGTCCATGTGGGTTCCTATATGTAGGTCAGACTATAAAGAAAGTCAAAGCTCGTATTCTGCAGCATGTAAGCAGGATACGCTGTAAGCTACAGGGCGCCCCCCTGGTGGAACATTTTTTGACTTTTGATCACCCACCAGAGAGCATCAGATGGTGGGTTTTGGAGAAAGTCCAAGTGAATGTAAGGGGTGGGAACTTTGCCAGCACCCTAAACCTCAGAGAATGCAAATGGATGCATATATTTGACATGGTCAACCGGGGTTTAAATGAGTATGAGGAAACAACAAGGCAAATGGCTACCCTGTACAATGGTTGACTCTAATTCTCTGTTTTACTCTATGATGCGGGGCATGTGATCAGTCGACATTCATATGAAACTGTATGTAACTATATGACCGGCTTGTATATATTTCTTTTTACACCTTACATTTATGTACTGTATAATATATACCTTGTAAATTGTTCTAATTGCATACAGCTTTTTATCCTATGTTTACTCTGTTTTTCTAAAAACTTTTGATCCGCCTGGAGTCTGTCTTCACTCCAAACAAAACACGTTGCTAGGCAACAGCCCCGGCTCTAGCGTGAGCCTTAGAGGCGTGCATGTTGCAGTCACGTCCACTACTTAATCGGCGCCGACTGAGCATCCCTCAGCAGTCGCCAGCAGACAGAGCCCCACTGATAGGCCGCGCAGTCCGACATAGGAGGTATGTTATGGAAACAAGCATCCTTTAACTTCAAACTTATTCTCTGTTTTGGGCTGTGAATCTAGTTAGCTAACTATACACTCTTGCCCACAGACACAGCGTGTATACTGTTCGACAAACCAATCATTACCCATCCATCGCCTTTGACAGCGAGGGTGAGTGTAACCAGCGTTTTCAAGCGCTTTTTATGTAATGTCACTGTGTGTAGTAATGTCTCAGTCCAGTCAATGTTTTTCATGTCCATTTGTACCCTAGGAAACACAGCACTGATGGCATTGTGTTTTCCTTTTCTCTCCAGTACTCGAGAGCACGTTTGGACGGCTTTCCAAAAAAAACCAATTGATTTTTCGCATATGGCACACCATTAAAGGGTGAGCGCCTTTGGAGTACTGGTAATCAGTTCTGACCTTCATGTTGTTGGTTTGAAATACTTAGCCCTCACATTTGTTGTTACAGGTGTCCGCCCACACCGCTGGGGTTACATGAATGTAATGTAACTTAGCTCCCTCTCTTCAATTTCCCGTCCTGATGAAGACCCGTTCATGAGGATATCAATTGCCCTTCGTATCCTTGGGTCGAAACGTCGACAATCTCCCCCTCTCCCTGGAGCCTGCATCTTTTGTGCCCCTGCCCACTCACCCCTCTGAAAATACGAAGCAACGGATAAACTGATCGCCGTAAGACAGCAAGAAAGATTGACATTTTTTTGCGTAATAACCATTGAGGGCAGACTCCTCTTGAATCTTGCCAAGGATTATTTAACCTTGGACTCAAAAACATTTGAAATTCACCGTCCCCTGACCATTTTGGTCCTTTTCTATCTTGCACAAGCACTAATTTCTCACTCTATGCACTTTACCCTTTGGTAACCCCCTGTTTTCCTAAAAACTGCATATTTGTGTATTGTACCATGAGGAGGAATTTTATTGAGAATAAACAGTAGAGTCTTCTCTCCTCTACTTTTAAAACGATTGAAAAACCCCTTTTTTGTGTGAGTTGGACATTTGTTTGTTTTGAGCTATTGTGTTTCTTCTTCTATGTTTCTAAATTCTTCATTGCAGGATTAATTTCGCATGTGGAATAAGAGTTGAACAAAGTTCATTTGAAATAATATCAAGAATTGTGTGTGGAGTTAACGTCTAGGACCACCATATCTGTAACGTTTATCTGGACACCAGCCCAGCCGCGAGAGCCTCCCCAAAACAGAGCGGTAGGAGTGGTAAATGCCGGCAAACAAACCTTTCCTTCATGGTGAGAGCATTTTCTTCACGGCAGGATTTTTTCCTTCACAGGTAGCCTTTATCTGAACACCTTCCCAGTCACGAGAGCCGCTTGCGGAGGCAGCTGCGGTGATTGCCGTGAGTCTTGCTGAAACCGCTGGGTTTTTGCCTTCATCCAGTGGGGGTCACACAGTGTTTTGTGGAGGAGGAGAGTCTTTTCTTCACGCGGCGGGAGATGCAGCCGAGCGCAGAAGCTGCAAGTCAATTGCAGAAACAACTGCCAATTTCCAGCCGTAAGCCCTTTCTTGGCGCTGCTGAAAACTGGCAAGTGCAGCGGAAGCGGTGAGCTTTTTCCAGAAAGCGGCAGAGCAGCACTGTGCTATGCAAGTGACAAGTGACTGGTGAGGCTGGTGAGTCTGACGTAGCCACTCTCCAAATTTAATCCAAATTTAGCATATTACATCAGAGGGATAGAAGAAACTGCCATAGGCTTCTGTATTGAGCCGGGTTGAGTGGGGTAGAGCTGGCTGAGCTGAGGAGGTCCCTGCCCATTCCCTGCCACTGCCGCTGCCGCTCCCCTGCCCCGCACCCCTTGCTTACCTGCTCCCTTGCTTCCCAGCTCCGCTCCTCCCTCTTTTTCAACAGCTCTGGGAGTATCACAATCCTCCCAATCCACCTATTCCAGATAGGATCGACTGGAATCAAGATACCAACTGCTGGAGTACGATATAGTTGGAAGGTCCAAGCGTTCAAAGGGCTTTTTCACTTTCTTTATTGAACCAATACAGATAATCAGGCTTGGTAAAGGGCAGCATGAGGTCAGGTTGTGTTCAAGGAGGCACAATGGTTAAAGGGGTTACAAAAAAGTGGAAGCAAACAACTAATACGCTCGAGGGCACAGTGGATGAACCACCACCCAAAACCAAGCAACACAGAAGGACTGCTCCCTAATTGATATAACAAAGGATGTAAACATTTCAGGGAAACAAAAGAGTGGTCATCCATCAAATTTGGAAACAATCAATAAATTTAAAAACTGCCAGACCTCATTCCAACCAAAAATGTACACATTTTGCTTTTTAAAGAACGCAGGGGATACCTTACTTTCAAACACCAGAGAAGTACCAGGCCTTCAATCTCCTCTTCAGCCATTACAGCCAATAAAACCATTACAATTTACGGGCGCACAGAGAAGCACTTACAAAAAGAGAAGTCCTAACATGACTAGAACGACAGCTAGCAGCTCATTACAAGTAACATAAACTCCACAATGCAATAAAACTTGGATGGCATATGATACTATAACCACCCGCAAGAAATTTACAATCGACACAGAACTAATCCAAGTACATAGATCTAACGAAGCACAAGAAACGGCTGTAGACGATCAAGAAGAAAGTCAAATAGACATCCATGATACAGTTAGGGGCAGTCGATCAATTCACAATAAAAATGCAATTGGTAACTGCATCACAATCGATGTACCAACAATCTGTGAACAGAGAAACCCAGAGGCAATAACACACTCTAGGAATACAAAATATAACCAAATGAGGGTAAGGGAGGAAAGGAGAGGTAAATAACTTTCTGTGGGAGCTCCTATTCCACTTTCACAACAGAACAAACAAGCAACAGATTACAATACACCGCTAAATGTGGGGGGAGAAAGAGAAAGAGGACAGGCCAGCAATTCATTCCACAGAAGAGACAGAAGTCTCTTTATACCTAGGAAAGGACAAGTGGGAAGATCTTATGGCCGCCTACTCCCAAGACAAGTGCATGAGCACGACTACCGCAAACACTTTGAATATGACAACTGAAGGTAAAACCAGGAACAACATATGGGAGGGGGAGACTAAAGGAGACCAAAATGTGACAACAAATCGAGGAAGCCAGGAGAATCACCAAAAAATACAAAATTAAGGAAGTGCTTGGCCTAGTTTGTTAAAAACAATGCGACTCTTGGTAGAGGCCCTCCATTACCAATCCAACAAGATGGACACCCAACTGATGCTACTAGATCTTTTGACTGTCTTTGTGGTTGCCATCAATGGGAAGTTGGGTACATTAAATACAAGTAAGACCAATCGCAAGGCGTAAATTTGAGTTGCGGATGTGGTCCAATTATTGATAAATTGGTCTCACTCCCAGCAATGCTGAGTGACCTGTGTACACAACTCAAAAAACCCCCGCAGGGCCCAGATAAGCAACCTTTTGAGGGCCATACAGAAAATGAAACATACAATCCGATAAACACAGTATCAATTAAAGCCAACAAAAAGGGATGCCCTAGGATAAAGGATTCCCTGGCTCACACGATAAAAGAACAAGAGACCAGAGAAACCAAAACATCAGACAGACAAATGTCTGGAGCCTCATTGGAAGATAAAGTAAACAAACAAATGAACACAAAACAAAGGCGAGCAAGAAAATGGAAACGCAGAAATCGAAAAACAAATTTAAACCACAAATGTTTCAAGCGTCTGTTTGGGACCTCATCACCATCAGTACAAAGCGAACTCAAGTCTGGAAATGACAACAGCTTAGTAGGGACCCCTGTACGAAATACATTAACTGCAAAAGCAATAAAGCAGACCGTCAACAAAGTGAAGGGAGCAACTGAGAAAATGCAAGTCCTTGGGAATAATAAGAATGAAGATTTAGAAGCCCCACATCAAGAAGGGCCTAGTAGTGTAGAAAGATACCAGGAAGCAGGATGAAGTTGGTTCAAGGATTTAATGGAAGAAGCATCCGGTCACAAGTCCGGTATAGATAGTTATGCCCGCATTATTCCAACCTCCCAACAAACCCACATTTCAAATGATGCAGCATGTGCACCAACCAACAACAACCAACACGAGATAGACACGAGTCACAATCTCATGCTATCTCGTGCTATACAACACATATGATTCCCCAATCAACCAAAGAAGGAAAACATCTTTTGAGCTTGTTCAGAAGCAATTACAAAAGAGCAATACCACGAATCATTCTATCGTCAATAAAACAACAAATTGTGAATACACCTTGGTAATAAAGCTTGAAAATGAAAACAACCAGTGCATACTGTCTAAGAAGCCAAGAAAAACAACAGGTGTAACCTTAAAGAGATAAATGACAGTGAACTTGCTTCTATCACTCAAGTGACTTCATCTATATATATATAAGGGCCAACCAAAGAGAAGAATCACAGACACCCGCGAAAGAACTAGGAACCATGCTAGATGCTCCTAGGCACGGAGAGGAAGGTCAAATGTTTAAACCAAGACAACAAACAATTCATCAACAAGAGAGAGATGAAGTAGAATCTTCCATTTATCAGGCATCATTGTCAGCAATAAAAGGATATGAGCCTACATCACAGAGCCAAACCAAAAAAAAGAGCAGGAGCTCAGAAGAATTAAGGAATGCAACAAATGCTATATGGCACAGTAAGGATTACATCTCGAAAGGTAGGCACAACATACTGAACAGAGGCAATATTTTATGGCTGCTAACTCACATTCCCTCTTTGGAAGAAGTGACAACTTTAGATCTGGCTTCAATCAAATTCATAGCTGACGAAGGAACGGGCAGTAAATAAACTAAAGCAACATGGACACCATCATTAATTGCACACAAAATATTAGCAGAGGCCCATACCTTCAAAAATTGGGGGATAACAATAACTCCTTATACAAAACCAAGATACACGGAATTACTAATTCCGGCAGCATCAGAGGGAGCCCAGGCTTCTGTAAATAGACCCGGAATACCGGTACTTAGAGGAGCAGTGGGGAAATGCGGAACAAGATATGAGCAACATCCTAGCATTATTAGAAGTATCCAAGATGGTCCATCATCACCAACAGGATTAACTGATCTAAGATGGATAGCTAGAACAATAAACAACCGTGCAAATTGACAAACCAGTTCACATTTAAGGTCGAGTGAGGATAATCACCTAAGAGTATGTTCATGGAACGTTAATGGTCAAGCCTCCAAAATGTTTGACTCAGATTTTGTTAGCTATATAAGATCTTTTGATATTGTGGCATTACAAGAAACATGGCAAGCAGACCCCCGCACCTTCAAAGATTTCTGCATTTCTTTACTTGTGCAAAAAGGATGGCAAAATACGGTCACCTTCAAGGTTGTCTAGTAACCTATGTTTCACCCACAATTCCCCATGTGGTCAAGGAAGTTGGACCAACTTCTTCCGAGTCAATGGCAGTAAACCTTTCCACCTTGCAACCAAAACCAGGCATGGGGGAATCGATCTTACTTTGATCAATGCCTATGTCCACCCAAAAAGGAAATCAAAGGCAGTAAAAGAATTATGCACCTTACTTCGGAATGTATAAGGGAAATACCATCAACAGATCTTATGCTCACCGGGGACTTTAATCTTAATCTTATGGTAATCTTGACAGATGACGAAAATATAATTCAAGATTCATCTAATAACACGACAAGCGAAGTCGCAATTATTCAAACGAACCAAACTAGGCAAACAGATATTAGAGGTCCTCCAACTTTTTAACATCAGAGCATTAAATGAAAGATTTGCTGAAGACCACCCGCCAGCTACTACATTTCACTCAACAAGAATCAATACTATACAGCATGATACCTTTATACCTTTATTTCATTACCCTTTTTTTAACATATGGCTTCATTTTGGATAGGTTAAATAGCTGATGCCGACCACTGCCCCCAAGAAATTGTTCCCAAAATTAACAAGCCTAAATTTCAGCTACCCTCGGTGCCGAAAGAGTCAGTTTACACTATCAATCATAAAATGATTCAGTACAGAGCAGCAACCAAATAAATCATATTGGAAAAGGCTAAGCAGCTCTTCCACGCTAGAACCGGATCTAGCGAAGTTGATAAATGGGAGCATTTTATGACATCTATGGCAGTTTACGCTACAAGACATAAGCCACAAGCGCGAATGGGTCGCAGCAGCATGAAACACTTTACACAAGAGTATAAAGAGAAGATTAGGTGCATAAAAAAATCAATCCATCACACGATGAGACAACTTCTGTATAATCCTATGGATATAGTGAAACATGATCTTTTACGGAAATTAAAGGCATTGCTGAAAACAATAAAATGTGAAGTCAACAGATCTGTGGCGGACACCAAATGGAGTTATGATGCAAGATTTTGGAAAACTATAAACCACTTCATAAGACTTATGCATAATGGAGTTTCCTCCAACATTACAGAAGAAGTATGGGCAAGCCACATCAGAAATCACTTTATTCTGGATAGAGATTTTAATTTGAAGACAAAAACTGACAATGTGATAAGAAGTTTTGTCAACAATAAATCACTGATACACCATAGGCGCTCCGGCAATCTAGAAGGTCATACATTAACCATAAATGATGGATTGACAAGTTTACAAAACATCATTAGGTGCCAAATTAAAAAAGGAAGAAGAGAGTGGGCACCAGGCCCAAACGGAATTCCGCACTTCCTTAATAAACAAAAGGAAAATGAATGGGCAGATCGCTTGAGCTGCTATTTTTGGAAATAAAACATTTTAATAGATTGCCTGGCTCCTGGAAGGGCTCAACCATTTCTCCAATTTTTAAATCTGGGGACAAGTCTTTCCCACAAAATTATCAATTAGTGGCCCTAATGGACAATGAGGCAAAGTATTTTGCAGGTACACTCTTGGAAGAATTGCAGGCCTGGAGCACAGAGAAATCCCTAATTTAAGTTAATCAGACTAGCTCCGCTAAATCAGTTGGGACATCCACTAATATCCTAACCATGGGTATGCTAATAGATAAGGCTGAAACAACTAAAATGCCCATCCACTTCTGTTTTATAGATTATAAGTCTGCTCTCGACCATATAAATTGGAACATTTTATGGTCCAAATTGAAGAATCGGGGGATGCCAAGGCATTTGTTAGACTTGCTGATCAACCTTCATATGGAGACATGGGTCCAGATAAAGTTGGGTGATGGATCTCTCCTGTCAAGACGCATACCAACCAACAAGGGACTCAAACAGGGTTGTGTTTTAGCACTCACATTATTGAACTTATTTCTAGGGGACCTCATCCTGATCCTCAATAGCTGAAACTCTCATGCACCCAAATTAGGAGGGCTATTATTACTGTGTCTTCTTTATGCGGTTGATATAGTCCTAAGCAGCCATACAAAAGTAGGACTACAACATCTTGTGAATGCTACAGGGCTATTCGGATGCAAACAAACTGACAATAAACCTGGAGAAAATGCAGACAATGACAATCAGTAAGAAAAGGAAAGAACCATACACCTGGTTTTGAAACAATGCTCATATTGAGAATTTGTCAGAATATAAATATCTTGGAGTAAAAATCGACAACAGCTGCCAGTTTACTGTACAGAAAACTAGCATTAGAGGTAAAGGACTTGCCTTAGCAATCTCTTTAAAAGCACTAAACAGTAAACCTACTGACCCATCTCTCCTACCTCTCGTACAAGTAATATGAGCTAAACTCCTGTCAACAATTACTTATGTGAGCGAAGTACAGAACAAACAAACCTCACCGGCTCAAATTAGGATAGAGTTTGGCGTCCCAAAACAGCTCCTGGCAAGACAGGGGGCGAACATAACTGCTTGCGACAAAGTGCGAAAATCCAAACAAGGAACTTTCAATGAATATCTATGGATGGAATTAGAGCAACACCCAGCCTCACCAGCTGCCAAGTATCTCAGAAGGAGTCTGTCGAATATTGGCTTATATCAGCTTTGGGATACCCCCACAAATCATATAACACTTAAAAAACTGGTTTGGAAAACAATCAAACATCTTTCGGGGGTTGAAGACATGGCTTCCCTCACGAAAAGGTCACACGACCGGATGATCCTGAATTGTATTCCACACAAGAACCACAGAGCTACCTTGATTTGGGCTTTTCCAAAACTACCAAAATGAAGTTTTTAAAATACAGTTTGTGCCTGTTACCCTGTATCCGGCATTTTCCACACTGACTAAAGGATAAGGCGGGCTCCCTCTGTCGCTTCTGTGGTACGGTGCCTGTGGATATGCCGCATTTGTTATGCTCCTGTGACAAATTGCTGGAAGAATGAAAACATCTGCTAAAATTCCCTTTTAATCAGCAAGGGATACGCTCACAAAGACAAGCAGTTCTTGCCTGCTTTACACCCCATGATCCGCAGTTGAACTGTAGTCTTGTGAAGTTTATGAAGGTGGTGGAAAAGAAAATGCAAGTCTTGATTCCTGCCTTTTAGATAATATTATAATACAAAACGTTACCTACTTCCACTAAAGGTCGCCCAAAAAGTCTATTTATGATTTTAAAAAGAAATGAAAAATTGTGACTTGTGATATACTGTTTTTAACAATGCATGTAGATGTAAACTTAATGTTTGTAGTGCAATGGTTTTAATTAACTATGCAGATAAAAAAATAAAAATAACTTACTATACCTTAGCAGTACACTTTCCCTTACAAACACATAAACTGGCTGCATGAAAACTGAAGGCAGCAATGTAAAGTAAAATTAAAACAAACTACGTCAGGCATATATTTAGATTCACCTTTATTTTTTTACGAAGATACCCAACCACCACCACACTATGCCCACCCCTTCTCCCCAAATAAACTGAACTGAGCGAAGCCCCAATGCCCCAAATTGTCAAAGAAAGTCAAACCTGGTTTAATCCCAACTCTTTTCCCGCCCTCCTCACCAAGCAACAACAAATCCCTCCTACCGAAACAAAAGATTTCAAAAGAGCTAGAAGAGGGCATTATGGATATCGGTCAGGAGCTAGGGCAGGCTCTGCAGGATTCAGCACAGAAATGGACTGTTGTCAGTGTGGGTAGAGGTGGCAGAAGTTGGCTTGTAGTGGTGCTGGCAATGGGATGGCCAGGAGGCAGAGGGGGACAGGCTGCACCGGGGCCTGGCAGAAAGGCATTTATTTCCTCCTCCCCC
This sequence comes from Lissotriton vulgaris, assembly GCF_964263255.1. Classification (NCBI taxonomy): domain Eukaryota; kingdom Metazoa; phylum Chordata; class Amphibia; order Caudata; family Salamandridae; genus Lissotriton; species Lissotriton vulgaris. The sequence goes on along the minus strand of NC_141691.1, from coordinate 453,517,504 downwards.
TCTTCCAGGATCACCAGCCACTAGTATTCTATGTGGATACACAACAGCCTCTGCTGCCGCAGATGTGCCGTTATCCCCTGCCTGTGGGGTCCTACGGGTGAAGCAGTAGGAGTAGCTTTATTGAGAAAACCAAAAAGAAAAAAGACAAATTGAAAGCAATTCTCAGTGCAAACATTTTTTTAAATTAGAGGGTGTCATAGTAGGACTACATTGTTGGTCCCCTAGGGCCATTTGGAATGTGATTATAATTAGGAGAGTCACAAGGCCTATTTGTTTTACCCATACATACCTTTCATAAAAAGCACTGACTGTGTGGGAGAAAAATGTTAAGGCACAATAATAACACCAGATTAAACAAACAGTGATTTTATATTCTTCTTCTAAAGGCTTTTCAAGTAACTGTAAACCGACATTTTGAGTGGAAAAATAAATTGCATCTCATTAATGAGTGCAGCTTTATACGCTATGGAGTTGTGTGTGGTACTAAAATAATGGAGCCGGGCTCATTGCTAGCTAGAGCATCACATATTTTGCCACTGTTTGCAGCTGGGGCAGCAGTAGTTGGTAATTATTTATTTTTACTTCTAATAGCCATGCTCTTCTCCAAATGCATTTCAATTTCTATTCTGACTCCAAAGAGGCAGATGAAAAATAAATAGGACACTACGTCACACACCTCACATATAAAATGCAGATATTCATATTATCCTTTTGGCCATAAGGAGACATTGCAAAAATGATGGATTGCACTATAGGGGAAAGAAATGGGCTATAAAGATTGTATTTACCACATTTATGACCTTGTATACCATATGCCAAACTTGATATTAAATCATGCTCTTACTCCATCTTTATTCTGTGGCCTCGCCCACCACCACATATTATTCCCAACAATTCCATTTGCTGGTCAGTAAGCAAGGAAAGGAAACTTGACCTTCTCTACTGCAGGGTAGGGCAGAGGAATTAGATAGGTGGAAAAGAGCTTTTTTGATATAGAATAGAGAGGCCACTATACTGGTCATCAGTTTGTCATCTTGGCTTATTCAGTCACTATACAAATTGAAGGGGAATAATCTGAACAGGTGTAAAATAAATCTGTTATGGGTAACTATGAAATATGTATATTTTGAAATTACTTCACTTCACATGGTTATAAAATTACATGTCACTCTTGCCAAGAATGGATTGTCCAATTTGGTATGCTGGGATTGAAAAACGTAGGAAAAAATAAAGGAATGAAGTACTAAAAGGTGACTGGGTGGGCATAGGTAAACAACACACCTCGTGTGTTAGGTTTGCATTGCATTGAAAACATTGTAAATGCTGCATTTACTGAAGCAGATGCACATTGCACAGCCAACACTGCAGTCATGAATTGACCAATACTGCACTTCAGACGTAGGTGGCAAAAAAATTCCATAAGCAGGGAAGAGGGGTGAAGAATGAAGGCTGGGATACATCTGCCTCTCTTAACAAATACAGCAAGCCAACGGGGTAGAACAAAAAATAAAAAATACTCCACTTTGAACCATACATTTGAAAACCCTGCATAAACAAAGTAAGCAAAGTAGGTGAGCAGCATGCTCCACATGAGAAAAGGTGTGTTGCCTTTTCATTCAAACAATCCAAATATTCATTCATCCTAACTCGCCACCATGATTAAGATATGAAGGTAAGGGGACATAAACAAAAAGTCAGAAAAGATTCTTCCCAAAAATTTAAAATACACAAACACAAAGCCACAGGCTAATATAAACAATTTAAATGAAGGGTAGATTAGATTTAAAGAGGGAGAATTATGCAAAAGAAAGAAAGAATGCCTTTTAGGGCCCGCACCATACAGACAGCAGAAAAACAAGAGGGCCACACCCATGTGTACTATGAGATGCCATGTGTGTGAGATTTAGAATGCAAGAACGCACTTTAGAACTGCGTGGTGGTGTTTACGCAGGATTTGGAACACGAGGACGCATTCTGCTTACCCATCACAACATGAACAAGCGCACTGACAAACCCTGCCTGCAAGTGAAACTCTGTATCGTGGCAGAGTCTTTTTTGCGACTTTGTCTAGTTCCGATTAGCATAATCCAGCGAACTCCTCCCGGGCCTATGGAGACACAAGAAGTACACAAATTGGCAATTCAAATATTTATTAAAACAATGGGACTGTGAAATATGTGTGTGCTGCAAAGATTAATATAAGAAAACAAAACAATGTTACTAATGTTACAAGAATGATGAACAGAATGAATAATTCAACCATTGTACATGTGCATATAATTGTACTCCTAAGTACAATTAGGTTTCAAGCTAGCCTGTCAGGTGAGGGGTGTTACCCTGAAACGGCCTCAAGATGATTGAGTCCAGTCCAGGGAAAACCTGGCTTGGCAGTTCGGGCTGGACTGTTCCCATAAGGAGCAGGGTCAAGACTGATTTGCATATACCTGGGTCTGAACTGTGGTTGCAAAGTGAGCTAATGAACGATGATGTATTCAACCCCGATCTGTGACTGGGGTTGAGTCAAGTGTCTGAAAAGTTTCAGCGTTCCGTCCATCATCTCCCTGTGTTTGCTCTTATTGCCAGAGAAATATGCAAAATTCTGTGCAAAGTATTGAAGATACCCAGAGGTGGTGTAGGGCAATGTTTCCATTATATAATTAAATATTACAGGTTGAGTAGTAGCTCTGTGTAAGTAATGCTGTGCATATCGATTCTAACTCAACATTTCATCATAATTAGATGTTCCACTATTCATATCTTTACTTTCAAATATAGTATAAGGTTCTTGCTCATCAAGCATAGATTTGATTGTGTAAATGTCCCAATCATCAGATATGCTGCTAGAAGTAATGATTACTTCCAGGGATATTTTAAATACATATGGTATCTATAAAGTTTCTGTTGATCCAAATATATCATATGATACCTCATCTCAAGTTCTGGAACCATTGAAATCTTCAAAAGGGACAGGTCTCTTTGCACGTTATGTGATGAAGAATGAGGCTTCACTACCTACATTACCAGTTGATCAGTAGAGCATTCTGGGAGATAATGTCCATTCAGAAGCAGAAAGCATACTGTCACAAAACCAATCCAAAGGCAATCAATGAAATATACATTGAAATGTAAATCAAAGGTGAAATAAATTACGCCTTTTTGAGCCAAATTAGAAATGCACAAATTCCATGTGGTGATGGGTTTGACGAATCTTAGGAAAAGTCATCAATGTTGGCACAATAGTCAGAGGCAGTCTGTGCAAAAACAGGGACCTCCCATGGTGGTGTAAAACTGGTAGTTAACTTCATGGTGGATCATTTTAAACAACTTTGTTGTAAGCATGTGGTGATGAAACCTGTGAGGTGATTGTATGGTAGATAACTGGAACTAGAAAGACTACTGAGTCAGATATCCGCAGCAGGGCAGAAACCTCAGTGTTGGTTGGAGCTTGTAATGGGGTTTCCTATATGGTGGTGAGAGGAGGCATGCAACTACCCAGAAGCGCTTGTGGCCTACTGTGTGGGACTGCCCACATTGAGTGGCTTGATTAGTTTGATTGACACAAATTTTGTACTTTTACTACCAGCAAGGGGCAGTAAAAGAACAGTTCTAGTACCTTCATCAATTAGGACAGGCGCAGGTGCTCTGTATGTTGGGTCAAATTGTTTCTGTACACATTCTACTCATGAACCAGATCCCGGATCTTTAGAATCCAGCCTGGGGTTGCTGGTTGTCCCTTCACTTCACTTATGGAAGTATGTTTCTGAAGCTCATTGTTGTGCTTATCCCAGACCTCTCTCAGTTCCTGCTGCCACTGTGCAAGGAATGCCAAGGTCTGGGACCCATATCTTGATCCCAAACATGACCTCATAGGGAGTCCGACCACCCAAGGATCTTCTTAGCAGATTATTTAAGGCTCTCTGTTCCCCATGCAGGTGGGAAACTCAACTATGACCAGAAACTAAAAGTATAGCTGGTAAAGACTTCTTTAAAACACGTTTTACCTCTCGAGTAATGCATTTTCCTCAGGATGATAGGGAGATGAATAGTGCAGAGCCACACCCAAGGTACTCAAAGCAGCCTGTGAAGTCCTAGTGCCCTGGTCTGAATGGAATGAGGCTACTACATATGTCCAGGTGAAGATTTGCAAGTCTTTTATAACAGTTCGAGCATCAGCCAATTTCTGTGGCCATCCCTTATGAAATGAGATCAGGAATTCACTGCTAACACATCACTATAAAATGGCCCCCAGTAATCCAGGTGGATGCTAGTGAGTGGCTTTTTTGAAACTAAGATAGGTCTCTGTGGTGGATGTGCTGTGGTGGAAACATTTTATGGTCCACACTCATGGGTGGGGACATGATAATGGAGCAGTAATCCCCATCACTGGACACCAGAGTTGTTTCTTTATGTATTGTTTAGGGGCCATTTTTCAACTGTGTTTTGGCTAACCCCAGGCGGAACTAGCGTAGCACGACTACCACTCCATCCTCCCTACTACCATTCCAAGATGAGGGGACTGTCCTGCTCTCATAACACATTTTGAAAACTGAGTGCAATACTGCAGCCCAAAGAGTAGGTTTCTATTTTATTACACAAATTGGCACTTAATCTAATCCCATAGTGGCAAAGGAGCACATTCTTGAAGTGGCAGACTCGATTTCCTTTTTATCTGTTGTTCAGATTTTGGGGCATTTCTGACTCACCCTTTGCCGCATATAAAACAGATATTTATCATTTATTTATTCATATAAAAGTTTTGTATAGGCCGAACAAGACCCCAAAGGGTATCAGTGTGCTTCACAGTAATGGGGGGGGAGTAAGTGGACATTGAAGAGAGAGTAAGGGAGGTTAGCATGCTGAGCTAAACAAAATTGTACATAGATGCGGGCAAAAGTTACATAATAAGGTAGACAGAGAAACACAGACATTACAATTGTAAGGAGAGAAAAGAAAAAAAAATTTGCAAACAGACAGGCCATGATCCAAATAAGTCAAAAACTTGTTCATTAGGATTGATTTTACTTCATGATTGAACGCCGCCGTGTAGGGGATTCTGCAAATTTCAGGTGGAAGAGAGTTCCAGATCTTGGAAGCCATGGCAGAGAAGGCTCTGAGTCTCATTTTCTTTTGGAGAAAAGTCTGAGGTTTCAGAAGTAAAGAGTATGCATTCCTGAAACGTCTGCTCCCTCCTGATAGTTGCAGTTTTTGAGCCAGGTATCCAGGGGTTTTGGAGTGGAAGGCTTTGTGCGTCAAACAAGCAATCTTTAAATGAATTCTTGCTTCATAGGGTAACCACTTCAGAGATCTTAAGGCTTGGGAAATGTTCTACTTTCTTTTTGTGTCAGTGATCAGTCTGGCCGTGGCATTCAATGAAGCCCTGAGTGGGGCCAAGGTATTTTGGGGAGGCCACAGAGCATCACACTCCCATAGTCTAGCCTCAGTAGGGCAAGTGCTTGTTCCATCTGCTTGAAATCCTCCTGAGGGATGAATGTTTTTAGATTTCTAAGAATCCTTGCTTGGTGATTCGCAACCTTGCAAATTTTTCTTCATGTTCAAGTGTGATTCTAGAGTGATTCCAAGACACTTAGCTGAGTCGATAATAACCGGGGAGCAGTTAAATGTTGAGAGGTGTTTTATCCAGAGCTCAATCTTGAGGGTGTGCTTGGGAGGGGAAATGAGAAGGAATTCAGTTTTGATAGTGTTCAGTAGGAGATGGTTTTCAGTTAGACAGTTTTGGAAAATCGTCAAGGAGGAGTTGCGTGAGATGAAGTCTTCAGAGGAGTTGATTTTCAGATAAAGCTGCGTGTCATCCGCACACATGTGAAAAATAATATTCATGGATGATAGAACGTTTGCTAGTGGTTCCAGGAATATTTGAAAGAGAATAGGGGAAAGAAAGGTCAGATCTAAGGGTGGGCATAGTGGGTGTAGTGGGGCTACGTGAAGCTATGCGAAGTGGGTCAGAAACTACGCCCACCTACGCACTTCGCTTAGCCCCACTATGCGCCACGCGCTTCCCTCCCGTCCTCCCTAAATGCTTCAATTAGCTTAAAAACTAATTATAAAGCACTTACCTTGTCCTCCGCTGCGTCCCCGGGGCTCCCTCTCGTCATTGCGCCGCCGGCGCCGCCGTATTGGATACTAATGCGCATGCGCGGGCGGCCGTGCATGCGCATTAGTATCCGTGTCGGCGGCAGATGACAAGAGGGAGCCCTGGGGACGCAGCGGACAAGGTAAATGGTTTTATAATTAATTTTTAAGGTAATTGAAGCATTTAGGGAAGGCGGGAGGGAGGCGGGTGGCGTGCAACTTCGCTACGCCCACGGATTGGGCGTAGTGTTGCCTGCTACGCCTACTTCGCACAGGGCGAAGTAGGCAACACTACGCCCACTCCTTGGGCGTAGCGAAGTACTTCGCCCAGGGTTAGTCAGATCCTTGTGGACCCCCATATGAAATTGACCCAACTCTCTTTCCTAATTGGGAATGGGGTGGACCTAACCCTTATCCCACACCCCTCTGCAACTATTTCCCAGATGTTTCTCAATTGTTTCTTACAAACAGCCTCTCAAAAATGAAACCATGTCTGACCACAAGCTTTTTTAGACTTGCCTTTAGACAGCTTCCAAGTCTCTTCAAAAAACAGATGAGAGTTTCTCTTGTTGTTAATTAAAATAAATAGCTTCCTAGCTAGACCATTTATTTCCTTACTTAGTTGGAGAATCAAGGAGGGGTTTAGCTTTCTAGTAACCTTTGGTTGTCTACGAATTGCATGAGTTAAAATCTGCTTCATAAACTGATTCAAAAAAGTATAGAGTGTTGACCTCCCAAATGTCCAGAATTTTGACTGTATCTTCAAAAATGCCCTTTAGAACAGTTATCATTTTAGGGCCCCACTACATTCTACCAGATTTTTTATTAAAATTAGTGGAATTTCCAAAAACACCACTACCAAACAGTCGAAGATTGCCTCCTCCTTTGATGATTTATGAGTGTATTGTGCAGGGGATTCAAGGGGCATTCTCCCGTTTACTATCAAATGCCCTTTACTTTGCAACTGATCGAGAAGGACTTTCTCTGTCGTTTTAGTTTTAGTATTAGCTGGAAAGGAACTAGGGGGAATAGGCAGGGCATCCTTGTTTTCTGTTTCATGAAAAAGATTAAGAGCATGATTTCCGGATTTACAGTTTAGATCTCTTACCAAGATCACATGAGGAACATTTTCCTTTTTAAGGTGTGTTTAATGAATGTGAAGAGCTTGTGCGCTAAATAACTTTATGATTCAGAAAAGGGGGTGGTGATGAACAGAGTGTCTGAATTAAGCAGACCACTCTTACCCAGTCCAAAGATCAGGGCTTGATCCATCACCGTTATTTATCTCACTGCACCATCCCAGCTCAGAACCTGGCTATATGCAAATCAGTCTGTCAATGGCCCAGTGCATCATGGGAACAGGGCAGACTAAACTACCAAGCCAATTCTTCACCAGAAAGGAGACAAGCTACCGGGGACCGGTTTCTGGCATTTCAGCCGTCTTCGGCCCAGCTTGCTTGAATCCTAATGATGCAGTGAGAAAGGGACTCATGTCTGAGTATACCCTGCCACACCTATAGTGGCCAAAAACGATTCAGAAAAGGGGGTGGTGATGAACAGAGTGTCTGAATTAAGCAGACCACTCTTACCTAGTCCAAAGATCAGGGCTTGATCCATCACCGTTATTTATCTCACTGCACCATCCCAGCTCAGAACCTGGCTATATGCAAATCAGTCTGTCCATGGCCCAGTGCATCATGGGAACAGGGCAGACTAAACTACCAAGCCAATTCTTCACCAGAAAGGAGACAAGCTACCGGGGACCGGTTTCTGGCATTTCAGCCGTCTTCGGCCTGGCTTGCTTGAATCCTAATGATGCAGTGAGAAAGGGACTCATGTCTGAGTATACCCTGCCACACCTATAGTGGCCAAAAACGATTCAGAAAAGGGGGTGGTGATGAACAGAGTGTCTGAATTAAGCAGACCACTCTTACCCAGTCCAAAGATCAGGGCTTGGTCCATCACCGTTATTTATCTCACTGCACCATCCCAGCTCAGAACCTGGCTATATGCAAATCAGTCTGTCCATGGCCCAGTGCATCATGGGAACAGGGCAGACTAAACTACCAAGCCAATTCTTCACCAGAAAGGAGACAAGCTACCGGGGACCGGTTTCTGTCATTTCAGCCGTCTTCGGCCCGGCTTGCTTGAATCCTAATGATGCAGTGAGAAAGGGACTCATGTCTGAGTATACCCTGCCACACCTATAGTGGCCAAAAACGATTCAGAAAAGGGGGTGGTGATGAACAGAGTGTCTGAATTGTAGTGTAGTTCCTAGTTTCCCACTAGGCCCTGCGCATTGGAATAACATAAACAGTAGTATCGACGTGGAACTGCAGATATTCCAGGCCTCCACTGACTATGTTAAACTTAATTGGGTGTGTTACCAACTAGCTCAGAGGTCACTGGAAACTTTCTTCTCTGCATAGGAAGTGATCAGCTTCCCTGGCACAGACAAGAAGGGATTCAGTTTTCCAACAACCGTGCAACATGACAACTTTGCTCCTCAGATCAAGAGTCAATCTCTAGGGTCGTGTGAAACAATAGACATGTATTTCACTCAGTCAGTCTAGTGCAGTTTACTTTCACAAGATGTAGAGAATAGAGAGACGGGCATTTGTCAATAAAGGGTTAACATTTATTGCACAGTCTTTCTTCTCGTACAAGAGAAATGTATTACCACAATTGCAAAGCTTGTTATGATAAAAAGTACGTACAGTAAGATAAGTATTGCGAAATAGAACTGTAAAAGCATTGATATGGTTTCTTAGCCATACAATGGTTAAAAGTAATAAAACATATATACAGTCATATATACATTTAGGCTAAAATACTCAACTGATGCTTCTAACTAAGCCTACCCCAGTGTGCCTGACCTAAGCCTAACACGTGGAAGGGGAGTAAGTAAGTAGCTTTAAGTTAAGTTGGTTTTGCCAAGGTTTGTTTCAAGAATTCTCATTTAAGGGTTTAGTCAGCACCATACCTCTGAATAGAATGATGGAGGTTTGGTATCTCCTTCAGGGGAAGCTCAATATCCCTGTCACCCGCGAGGGTAAACCGGAAACGCCGGAGCTGGATTTCTCTGCACGAGAAAGGCAGCGGCTCTTCTTCAGCGCGTCGAGAGGAGGAGGCGGGGGACAGCGTCCGCGGGCAGCTGGATCTGCTAGGCTCTTCGCAGAGGGACGTCTGTTCGGCTCCTAAGCGTACTGCACCATCGTTCGCGCTTTAGCAGCGATAATGGTATCAGTAGCTTCACCACCACAGGGACAGCAGGCTGCAGCGACAGAGTGCTACAGTGCTCAGCAACAGTAACGGTATGCACAACAGGGTGCACAACAGCTCTCGACCACAATTGCTTAAGGCAACGTTGGTAGTATTTATACCTGACAGGTGCCGGGTTTGACGCAAGTTTGCTGGACATAAGACGTCAATTAAAGATATCACTAGGAAGTGATAGCTATCAGTTGCTCATTAGAGTTCTATTACTAATCAAAACATAGCAAGGGGGATTTCCCAGTTTGCTGAGTTTTTATCTTGTTGAAGAACTCGGAGTGTTAATCTAGGAATATCAGATAGTGACTTCTGCTCTGTTATTGTACTAATTGGTCGCAAAGGAAGTGGCAGAGAGAGATATCCTTGAACGTGGCTCTGTTCGTGTGAGGTCAGAGATGACTTTCTGAATATCGCACTTGAACGGTTATGCCAATATAGGGAATAAAATGGATTTATAGCCGAATAGGGGCATACGGTCACAGTATCGATCAGGACCCTAGACAAACACGCAACACCCACTCCACGTTTACATGTCCATCAAATTACTAAAACTAAAGCAATAGGATGCATGTGTAACATTGCCCACCCCAAAATACATAAATGCATTCGAAATAGGCGTACTTGTAATACATGGAATTTAGGTACTGTACGTTTTTGAAGCATAGAAATCATTCAAAAAATTATTGCATATGAAATCAATGAACGATTATGCAAAAAGAATTACACATGAAGTATCTCCGACAGAAGAAGGGCGAGATAAATCATCACATATAAATGCATTTGCAAAATGTGTGCTAGAGGCTAATGTAAGTTGTTATGTCTCTAGGTGTGTGTAAAAAATAGAAGTATGAACTTCTGTTCTTTAAGAATAGATTTTACCTCAAGCAAAGATTTGTTTGTGCCAAAAAAAGGTCAATATTTGAAAAATATCCAATCCGAAGAGAATTAATGCTTGAACGGGGAAACAGAGTTCCAACGCTGCTAGCAGTCTTTGTTGACTAGAAGTGAAGGCCGAATTCAGAGTTTCATGGGAACGCTGTGTGTCGGAAAGCTTTTCAAAGTTATTGTTTCTGTATGGTTGGGAACATCATATCAGACAGGCTCGCAAAGAATTGGTCTACAAATTCAGGTGACAGTTCAACCAAATTTAATAGCGCTGTAACTTGGCAGGTGTGAGAATGATTGCTGTCATCGTAGTCAGGAGCAGCAATGCTCACAGAGGGCCGTACCTGGGTGATGTTGCTTTTGTCACTTGCTCCACTGTTACCACTTGGCTGTAGTACAGGAGTCTCCACAATTGCCGTCATCAGGATTGGTAGCCGCTGGGGACAACACAATGCGTGAGCCGTTATTGGACTGAGCAAAGTATCAACGTCCATTGGTACTGCTGATGGAAGTGAAAGATAGATGTCCAACACGCATTCATCGCCGCAAAGCATACATCGTAGCACAGGTAAAATGCAATTTTCCCATACAGGTCTGAATGAAAGGAACCAGGTCATGTTTAGATCTCTCAGCCTGGCCAATCCGAGGACGTTAGTTATCCTGTCCCTGTAGCGCATTGCTAGGATTGTCTCTTCCATTCCCATGGGAGCTATGTCTGAGCTGAGGCTTGCCATAACAAAGTAGGAGGGTCAAAAATAAAATCCCTGCTACAAGTCCCAAAAATAATGGTATGCCGCCAAAAACAGAGTGCACAAAATTAGGAACGATTCCCAAAATTGCTTGAAAAGGCGTTAGCAGTCCCGTAAAGACTGTCTTGAATATGCCTGGGATGCTTGTGGCACTAGACATGTTAAGGAGTTGGCTTAGCATTTGTACGAAATGCACGGGGCAATTTGTTGATAAAAGGTCATGAACTTCAGTAGCTGTCCTTGCAACTAGAAGATCATACGTCTCTTTTGATGACGTTATAGGCACTGTTGTCTGTAAAAGTACAGATTTAACTTTGCTTAAAGTATCAATTTGTATAGAATAGAGATTCAGACGAGGCCAGATGGGAGTCACTGAGTCTGCAGCCCCACTCGGAAACAATGCTTGCATACAGCATTTGACCATGGATGTTACTTCTACTAGATAACTTTTCCCTAGCACGAGGCCACAACATCTGTGATCCGTTCTAAGAATGTAACTCCCGTTCGAAAGTTGCATAAAGAAGGGCTCTATCTGAGTTGCAGGTGTGACTAGCTGGTGGCATGAAAGGTTGTTAGAATTTCCATCACATGCTCCGTGTAAATTAATACCCTGACACAAAAGTATACCGCTTAGTGAATGTCTACAGTTATTACCACTAAGAAATACATTTTTGTCGCTGTCACTATAGCAAGAATGAGTGTATGGTAATTTCCATTCAGATTTTACATATCCTTTACCCAATTGTTCATATTGGCCAGCAGGTTTGTACTCAAGGCACTTTTTAAATCGGAAAGTTGTTATCGGAATTGTGATAATTCCGTGTATTATCCATTCAATGACAGGACTCTCTGACATTGTCAATGGTAATCTCTCGAGTTTTTCGATGCTCAGGATTGTATAGTCTGCTCCTTTCTGTGCCAAACTGATCTGTTTATCAGTAAGGTTAAAACTGGAAAATAATGACGTTGTGTTGATTAAACGCCAAGGCACATAGCCTGAACGAAGATTTTGCAGCGTCCAGCCTAATTCTATAATAAAACGTAATTGAGACTGGCCATGTTGTAACATTAGCAAATCTCTGTCTATCACATCAAAGGCAGAGGATACAATATTGTCCAACGAATATATTCTGGGAGACAGAGTCATTAACCCATTGTCTACTACAGAAAGTGATTTTTCCAAATTAATACGATCAATTTCTCGTATTTTTTCAGCAGTTTCAATTTGCTTTACTTTCCAAGCCTCGTTGTAAGCAGCATAGATACTGGTCGCTATGAAACGCTTTTGACGCTGTTTGCGTGGTCCAAGAATGAAATCGCGCAAATCAGCACCATCTTTTAGTAAAGACAAGTGTTGCTTAATTTCAGCCAGTGTGGACGAAGTTAGCCATTCGAGGCAGAGTTTCCCTACACTGTATGTTGTTATAATCCCTGGATGTTGTCTCTGGGAATATCTTGAGTCTAATCTGGTCATTTTTAACCCCTGTGTTTTATTCAGGAATCTATCTTGACAGCTGTTTGTGTCTGTAGGCCAGATTAACCACTTTTTCCAATCAGGATGTGTTCTGTTGAAATGTAAAATTTGTGACACGTCTAACTCAATATCTGTGGTTGCATTTTCAGGTAATGGCTTTGGTATAGACGGTGTTTTAAGGTCTTTGATCTTAGCTAGGCCAAGACAAGATGTTTGGTGTATTGTGTCATTTAAAAACAACATTTGTTCTGGTATCATGCAGGTTCTAAATAGTGCTTCAATGCCTTGCACCTGCCAATCTTTTGTACCCCAGATTGTTTTCGTTTCAATATTATTTTTCCAATAATCAAAACCAAATGTCATCATTTTGTCATAAAATGCTTCTGAATATATCAATTTAGAATTTGTCAGCATTGTTTTCATTCCTGTTATAATAAAACGTTTCTGCATCACTGGTGTTAAACCCTGAGAAGTATTTGAATTTCCCAAAAAATGCTTTAGAACTGCTTTTAGGTGGTGTTGCACAATGTTCCCATTGAATATACATAAAAACATTTCTAGGCTGTGCAGATTTATGCAAGTAATGATCCCCATAGTGGGTGTAACAGAATAACTGCTCATAACTAGATGAACCTTGTAAATAATCATGATCTGTGAATCTAGCTGACATTACTAAATCAGACATCATGTCATCAATACTGTTAAAGTCCCAATCATCAGAGAATGTACTTGGTGTCACAAAGTCACTTAAGGAAACCTTCAGTTGATGAGGATACTTCAGGATTTCGACCGGACCATAGATTTCATAGTCTGTTTTCTCCCATACTACCCCACCAGGTATTGGAATTGCTGTGACATTTACTGTTGACAGTACTCTTTTCTTCACGTGGGATGATCTGAGTGGTTTCAGGACTAGGATATCTCAAATGATGTAGATTCGATGGGAAAAGTGCAGTGCGAGAAAAGTAAAAGTGGTGGTTTAAAATAGGATAGGGAACTAACAAAAAACTTTTAATGGGCGTTGGCCCCTTCCTGGTTAAAAACAAGAACAGTTTGGCAAAATCGTCGCAGTGATAACAAATAACTGCGAAGAGACCAACATGTTTCAGCCCCGGAGGAAGATGCCTCAGGCTTTCGTCAGGGTCTCTGTTCTTAGATAAGCTACTGCCTATATATGTGTATTAACGTGTGTGAAAAATTATACAAAAAAACACACAAGTGGAAAACAACAGAAAAGGATATAGTGTTCCTTCATCTGTGCGGACTCCCCCTGACTCAGTCACAGCTCGAGACAACGACGGACAGAGCGGGGTCTCACATATCCTGAGCCAGGTCCAGGAAGAGGTGAGGTCCACTCCCCGGAAGCACTGGTAACAAAGTACCAGCTTCCGAAGATCTACATCATTTGAGATATCTGTGTGATTGTGGTCGCTACCCCGAACCATCCGAGAGGGTATGCATGTGATCTCAATGATCAAGAGACACAATACCCGTTAAGGACTACCAAATGATAATATTGATCTTACAAGACATTGATGAGAATCCAAACAACTGGGGTGACTCACGGTTACAGGTGTTTCATATTTTGGCGATTTGGTCTGTCATTCATTTTTTTGTATTCCTATAGTACTTGTTAGACGTAGGACTTACATTAGCGAATACATATCGGGTTCAGCTCTTAGACCCCTAAGTTTATTGTGTATAGATTGCTTTATGTCTCGGTTTTTTCTTTCTACCACACAGTTCCCTTCGGGGTGCGATGGACAAGAATACCGCAACCCAATTCCCATGTTGGCCATGGCCTCCTTATAGGCTCGAGGGCTGAAAGCAGGACCCTGGTCAGAATGGAACGTGGTAATTGCGTATGTGCCGATAAAGACTCGCAAATCTTTTATAACCGTTCTAGCGTCAGCCGAGCGCTGGAGGCCTCATTTTTTAAGTGCTTTTCGTCTTAATGGTGTACACTGGGACGCGCTTCTCTTCTTTGATTGCGCAGATAGATCGCCTTATGCTATCTATCAAGGATCCTGAAACTACACTGGCCTGTTCATTACTGCGATCTCTATTGCAGTCTTCACAATTTTGAGCAAAACATTGGATATCTATACTCATTCCTGGCCACCAGTACTCTGATTGTAATTCTTCCAGAGAGGCTTTGATTGTTTGGTGTCTCAGACCCAACCCCATGTGTGCTTCCAGTAATAGGAAGCCCCTCCTGCTCCTGTTTGGAATTACTCTGTCCCCCACTCCAGGGATTCGAGCAAAAGGAACGGAGTTTGCATCGATTATGTATGCATAATTGAGTGGATAATTCACGGGTAGCGCTGCACAGTCGCCTTTTACGGTCGTTTTTACTGCCAGCATGGTTTCCCCGTCAATGTATTTATCTGTACGCTTTTTTGTGGCTACGGAAGCCGGTTTAGTTGCTTCCGCGGTGGCTGTATTAGCCAATGAATTCCCTGCAACGTGAACGCCATCACGTTGAAGACTCTGTGCCTGAATCACGTGAGTCTTTTGTAGTTCTTTACTTAAAAGAGCTACCTCGTTCCAGAGCAATTTATGCTTTATTGTGGCACCTGTGTCATCTTTGTAGTCGTTTTCAATCCAACTCTGCAGTTTGTTATTGTAAGAGTTGACGCAAAAATGAGAATCGCACACTATAAGTGTCGGGAATTCGCGTTCTGAATTTTCAAGCGCCATCTTTAAAGATCTGATTTCAGTTCTCTGAACCGAACAGTACTTTACTGATTCAGTTTTTGTTACCTTCGGTCTGATTTTACCGCACAGCCAACGACATTTAATGATCGCACATGCTGCATCGTAGGATTTTCTCTCTACGTTGAAATGCTGTACAGAGCTATCTGTATAGATTATACAGGCATATTGTGGGAGAGGCAGAATTTCGATTGGCAGAGGATATTCTTCTTCATATTCTTAATCATTCAGTTCTTCGTATTGCCGGGCGAAATAGTATTTTACGTCTTCCGCTCCTAGAGAATCTATACACTGTATCCATTTCGGATCCAGTGTCACTGTAGGCAGGTTTACTGGGCTGAATAGCGCTTCGAAGGCTGATTCCGCTGTGAGGATGTTAATCCTTTTGCCGTGTGCTAGTTCTCGTTCATTTGCTAATGCGATTTGCACTGCGTTCACAGTTCTTTCTGTGTGACTGAATGTTTTTTCTGCTTGTGTTTACAAGTGAGATTTAATTGAAATTGGTACCTTTTCTCCCTCATTAGAGGTTAGGTATGTGAATCCGCATCTTCCTGGGATGACTCGGATTACAAGATCACGTGTGTTGTCACGTGTATCTAATTTTGTTTTTGCTAACATGTCTGTTTGCAGTGATCTCAAAATTTCTGTGTGTTTTTGAGTCCAATTGATTTGTTTAAAATCAGGTTTAATTAGTTCGTAGAGAGGTTTAACCCTCTCTGCGTAATTTAGGATGTAAGTTATTCCGAAATTCAGAAAACCTAGTATGGATTGTAAATTCTTCAGCGTTTTTGGAGCCTGGAGTACAGCGCACTTCTCTAAGAAGTTGTCTGCTAGGCTTTTCCCTTCACTTGATAATTCGTACCCTAAGAATAGTACTGTCAGATGGGCAATTCGGGACTTCTTAAAGTTGAATTTGTAACCCTCTGCTGCGAACCCAAGTATGATGGTGTTCACTCTTTTCAAGTGAGTATCCAAGTCATCGTCTGTGAGATAAATATCATCTACGTAAGATAATGCCTCATCATCATAGATTTGTAGTAACTCTGTTACCCTAGCTGAGAATAATCCTGGGCTGTTCTTGAACCCCTGTGGGAGTCGACAGAATTTTTCCTGCGACCCAAAAGCAGAGAAAGCGGTCAAATATCTGCTTTCTGGAGCAATGTTTTGGCAAAAGAAACCATTAGATATGTCTAATGTCGTTTTATATTTTTTCCTAACTATATTATTCATTAGGGCTGCACTATGCGAGTTTTGTACTGCAAAAGTTTTACAACATGTATTAAGATGTCTGTAGTCCAAAACTAGACGATATGAATTGTCTGGCTTGGAGACAGGAAACAAAGGATTGTTCATTTGAGAGGTGCATGTTTCAATCACCCCCTGGTACTCAAGTTGATCTAAGATCTCCCTGACCTGTTTTTTAGCTTCTTGCTTTATGGGATACTGCCGTTGGGCAGTTGGTTCACTTTTTAACTGGATTTTGTGAGGAGGAGAATCCTCATCCCATCCTACATGATTTTTATACAATGCAGGTGCCTGGGCTACTGCCCATTTCCGTGCATATGTATATTTTTTATGAATCGGAATGTGATTCGAGAAGGCAGGCATAATCACCTCTTCGCCACGAGGGCACTCCCTGACAAACTCTGGGGGCCAATCTTTTTCAGCTAACAGAATATCATAGCCTTTTGAGAGCTTATCCCAAAATAGACCCTTAATTTTCCTAGTCTTATCACCCTCCATACGCAATGTTATTTCGTATATTTTATGGGGCTCGCTAAGTCTGGTGTCGGCAGTTTCAACCTGAATGTATACATTCGTGTCCACTGTCTCCAGATGACTCATCAAGATCTTCCGTGCTATACTGATTTCTGCTGCACTGTCCAACATTGTCAATGCCCACTCCCCGTTTTTCAACTGTGTCCTCAGTATTCTCGGCATGGTTGATTACTCTAATACTGGCTACCTTCTTTTTCTGAAACTGAGATTTTTTTACTCTGAGCAGGTTCCTTGTCTTTGGACTTGGTGTGCTCTCCTGGGTCTGACCGTCCTCTTCTTTCCGAATTCTGTGGAGAAGATCGAGAGGGACGTGTATCAATACTTTGATATCTATCAGGTTTTTTCAGATTATCCCTATTTCTAAGGTTATATCTTTTCTCAGAGGGCTCCCTCTGGGGAGACTGGCGTTCTCGAGTCGGAGTTCTTTCCCTCCGTCGAGGAGACCTTCCTCTGGACTGGAAAACTTTTTAATAAATAATTTTTCAGGACTTTCGAGCAGTTGGGGCTTTACTGGTTTCCCGCCCAAGCTGTCTCTACCTAATTCTTCATAGCATTTTTCTATGATTTTTGCAAGCTCAACAGGATCTTTTATATCTGTTTCCCTCACCTTCTGGCGAATCGCCACAGATGCTGCTTCTCCTTTTATGTTGGCTAATAATATAGCCGAGACCTGCTTGAAGTCTTTCAGTAATTTCATACCTAGATTTAAAGCGGGCTCTGGACCAAATTCATTTTGAATCTGTTTTAGCACTTCTGGTATTACCGCCATAGATGGAACACTGTGTGTTTTTGTGTAAATGGAAGCAAAGACCGTACCCCAAGTGTCACAGTCCTCCACGTGTGGTGCGATTCCCATAGGAAGGCAGATGGTCAAGATTCTGTGTTTCTCAATAGGGGTAGTATCAGGAAATACTGCCTCTATTTGAGTGATTTTCTGTGCTAACCAGAAAGGAATTTGTTCCCGATTTACGGGTGTTTTACCAAGACATGACTGTATGTTCTGTGGTGTAATTTTATTTGTGTTCCCCTGATGAGGGGTCAGCTGTGGTGTATTAACAGCTGGCTGGACTGTTGCAGTCCGCATTACATATTGGACTAATTGCCTATGTATTTTTATTAATGTGTTTAGCTGTACTAACAGCTCTTCTCTTGACATTCTTACAATGTCAGGATGTGGTGTGTAGCTGGCTAGAACCGGCCACGTGGCTCCTGGTCTACCTAGTGGACCGAGCCTAGTTATGTGATCATTGTGTTTTAGGGCGCCATTAAACCAGAGCAGGTGCTCTTGAAATTTAAGTGGAATTTCAATCTCCTCGATAGGAGCGTACTCTTCCGGAGGTTTCTCTATTTTGTAATAGTGAAACTCTTTTGTTCTAGCGTTTACCGCTGGAAAGTTTATCCATGAATAGAATACCTCTGTCTGCCGATACTCGTGAGCCTCTATCACGAAAATTACTGTACCACCTTGAGGTGTCAGTCCGTTTTCTATAAGTTTTAAAGTTATAGATCTTCTTAAGTGGACCGGGTTGATTATAGCATCCGGGTCTGCTTGTTCGGGACCTTGCTGAGTCGCATCTACTGCGGCCCCAGAGGTTCCGTTATTTTCTACCGACATTTGTTAAAATGCAAGGTTTGCAGAGTAGGTCTCCATGGAGACAAAGATTAGGTGCACAATATTTTGGAACACTGTATCCTTCAACGTTGAATAAACCAGAGCTTTACATAGGAATCTCTTCCTACTAAGGTCGGGCGGATTTTAACCTTTCACCCACTCCAGACGTCTATTGGAGTATTTACGGGAGAAAAGGGTCTGTGAAATATGCACGACTGAGTTACTCTAAAAGTCTTGCGTTAGTTTATCGCCTTACCAAACGTTTGGGCGCCATGTAGTGTAGTTCCTAGTTTCCCACTAGGCCCTGCGCATTGGAATAACATAAACAGTAGTATCGACGTGGAACTGCAGATATTCCAGGCCTCCACTGACTATGTTAAACTTAAAAGCAGACCACTCTTACCCAGTCCAAAGATCAGGGCTTGATCCATCACCGTTATTTATCTCACTGAACCATCCCAGCTCAGAACCTGGCTATATGCAAATCAGTCTGTCCATGGCCCAGTGCATCATGGGAACAGGGCAGACTAAACTACCAAGCCAATTCTTCACCAGAAAGGAGACAAGCTACCGGGGACCGGTTTCTGGCATTTCAGCCGTCTTCGGCCCGGCTTGCTTGAATCCTAATGATGCAGTGAGAAAGGGACTCATGTCTGAGTATACTCTGCCACACCTATCGTGGCCAAAAACGATTCAGAAAAGGGGGTGGTGATGAACAGAGTGTCTGAAATAAGCAGACCACTCTTACCCAGTCCAAAGATCAGGGCTTGATCCATCACCGTTATTTATCTCACTGCACCATCCCAGCTCAGAGCCTGGCTATATGCAAATCAGTCTGTCCATGGCCCAGTGCATCATGGGAACAGGGCAGACTAAACTACCAAGCCAATTCTTCACCAGAAAGGAGACAAGCTACCGGGGACCGGTTTCTGGCATTTCAGCCGTCTTCGGCCCGGCTTGCTTGAATCCTAATGATGCAGTGAGAAAGGGACTCATGTCTGAGTATACCCTGCCACT
Source organism: Lissotriton vulgaris (assembly GCF_964263255.1). NCBI lineage: Eukaryota > Metazoa > Chordata > Amphibia > Caudata > Salamandridae > Lissotriton > Lissotriton vulgaris. The sequence continues at coordinate 453,497,910 of NC_141691.1, read as the reverse complement.
CCTATAGTGGCCAAAAACGATTCAGAAAAGGGGGTGGTGATGAACAGAGTGTCTGAATTAAGCAGACCACTCTTACCCAGTCCAAAGATCAGGGCTTGATCCATCACCGTTATTTATCTCACTGCACCATCCCAGCTCAGAACCTGGCTATATGCAAATCAGTCTGTCCATGGCCCAGTGCATCATGGGAACAGGGCAGACTAAACTACCAAGCCAATTCTTCACCAGAAAGGAGACAAGCTACCGGGGACCGGTTTCTGGCATTTCAGCCGTCTTCGGCTGAAATGCCAGAAACCGGTCCCCGGTAGCTTGTTTCCTTCCCAGTATAAGAATTGGCTTGGTAGTTTTGTCTGCCCTGTTCCCATGATGCCCTGGGCTAGGGTCAGACTAATTTGCATATAGCCAAGTTCTGAGCTGGGATGGTGCAGTGAGCTAAAAAACGGTGATGGATCAAGCCCTGATCTTTGGACTGGGTAAGAGTGGTCTGCTTAATTCAGACACTCTGTTCATCACCACCCCCTTTTCTGAATCATTTTTGTCCAACATAAGCGTGGAAGGGTATACTCAGATGTGAGTCCCTAGCTCATTGCACCATCAGGATTCAAGGAAGCCGGGCCGAAGACGGCTGAAATGCCAGAAACCGGTCCCCGGGAGCTTGTTTCCTTCCCAGTATAAGAATTGGCTTGGTAGTTTGGTCTGCCCTGTTCCCATGATGCACTGGGCCAGGGTCAGACTAATTTGCATATAGCCAAGTTCTGAGCTGGGATGGTGCAGTGAGCTAAAAAACGGTGATGGATCAAGCCCTGATCTTTGGACTGGGTAATAGTGGTCTGCTTAATTCAGACACTCTGTTCATCACCACCCCCTTTTCTGAATCATTTTTGTCCACCATAAGCGTGGAAGGGTATACTCAGATGTGAGTCCCTAGCTCATTGCACCATCAGGATTCAAGCAAGCCGGGCCGAAGACGGCTGAAATGCCAGAAACCGGTCCCCGGTAGCTTGTTTCCTTCCCAGTATAAGAATTGGCTTGGTAGTTTGGTCTGCCCTGTTCCCATGATGCACTGGGCCAGGGTCAGACTAATTTGCATATAGCCAAGTTCTGAGCTGGGATGGTGCAGTGAGCTAAAAAACGATGATGGATCAAGCCCTGATCTTTGGACTGGGTAAGAGTGGTCTGCTTAATTCAGACACTCTGTTCATCACCACCCCCTTTTCTGAATCATTTTTGTCCACCATAAGCGTGGAAGGGTATACTCAGATGTGAGTCCCTAGCTCATTGCACCATCAGGATTCAAGCAAGCCGGGCCGATGACGACTGAAATGCCAGAAACCGGTCCCCGGTAGCTTGTTTCCTTCCCAGTATAAGAATTGGCTTGGTAGTTTGGTCTGCCCTGTTCCCATGATGCACTGGGCCAGGGTCAGACTAATTTGCATATAGCCAAGTTCTGAGCTGGGATGGTGCAGTGAGCTAAAAAACGGTGATGGATCAAGCCCTGATCTTTGGACTGGGTAAGAGTGGTCTGCTTAATTCAGACACTCTGTTCATCACCACCCCCTTCTCTGAATCATTTTTGTCCACCATAAGCGTGGAAGGGTATACTCAGATGTGAGTCCCTAGCTCATTGCACCATCAGGATTCAAGCAAGCCGGGCCGAAGACGGCTGAAATGCCAGAAACCGGTCCCCGGTAGCTTGTTTCCTTCCCAGTATAAGAATTGGCTTGGTAGTTTGGTCTGCCCTGTTCCCATGATGCACTGGGCCAGGGTCAGACTAATTTGCATATAGCCAAGTTCTGAGCTGGGATGGTGCAGTGAGCTAAAAAACGGTGATGGATCAAGCCCTGATCTTTGGACTGGGTAAGAGTGGTCTGCTTAATTCAGACACTCTGTTCATCACCACCCCCTTTTCTGAATCATTTTTGTCCACCATAAGCGTGGAAGGGTATTCTCAGATGTGAGTCCCTAGCTCATTGCACCATCAGGATTCAAGCAAGCCGGGCCGAAGACGGCTGAAATGCCAGAAACCGGTCCCCGGTAGCTTGTTTCCTTCCCAGTATAAGAATTGGCTTGGTAGTTTGGTCTGCCCTGTTCCCATGATGCACTGGGCCAGGGTCAGACTAATTTGCATATAGCCAAGTTCTGAGCTGGGATGGTGCAGTGAGCTAAAAAACGGTGATGGATCAAGCCCTGATCTTTGGACTGGGTAAGAGTGGTCTGCTTAATTCAGACACTCTGTTCATCACCACCCCCTTTTCTGAATCATTTTTGTCCACCATAAGCGTGGAAGGGTATACTCAGATGTGAGTCCCTAGCTCATTGCACCATCAGGATTCAAGCAAGCCGGGCCGAAGATGGCTGAAATGCCAGAAACCAGTCCCCGGTAGCTTGTTTCCTTCCCAGTATAAGAATTGGCTTGGTAGTGTGGTCTGCCCTGTTCCCATGATGCACTGGGCCAGGGTCAGACTAATTTGCATATAGCCAAGTTCTGAGCTCGGATGGTGCAGTGAGCTAAAAAACGGTGATGGATCAAGCCCTGATCTTTGGACTGGGTAAGAGTGGTCTGCTTAATTCAGACACTCTGTTCATCACCACCCCCTTTTCTGAATCATTTTTGTCCACCATAAGCGTGGAAGGGTATACTCAGATGTGAGTCCCTAGCTCATTGCACCATCAGGATTCAAGCAAGCCGGGCCGAAGACGGCTGAAATGCCAGAAACCGGTCCCCGGTAGCTTGTTTCCTTCCCAGTATAAGAATTGGCTTGGTAGTTTGGTCTGCCCTGTTCCCATGATGCACTGGGCCAGGGTCAGACTAATTTGCATATAGCCAAGTTCTGAGCTGGGATCGTGCAGTGAGCTAAAAAACGGTGATGGATCAAGCCCTGATCTTTGGACTGGGTAAGAGTGGTCTGCTTAATTCAGACACTCTGTTCATCACCACCCCCTTTTCTGAATCATTTTTGTCCACCATAAGCGTGGAAGGGTATACTCAGATGTGAGTCCCTAGCTCATTGCACCATCAGGATTCAAGCAAGCCGGGCCGAAGACGGCTGAAATGCCAGAAACCGGTCCCCGGTAGCTTGTTTCCTTCCCAGTATAAGAGTTGGCTTGGTAGTTTGGTCTGCCCTGTTCCCATGATGCACTGGGCCAGGGTCAGACTAATTTGCATATAGCCAAGTTCTGAGCTGGGATGGTGCAGTGAGCTAAAAAACGGTGATGGATCAAGCCCTGATCTTTGGACTGGGTAAGAGTGGTCTGCTTAATTCAGACACTCTGTTCATCACCACCCCCTTTTCTGAATCATTTTTGTCCACCATAAGTGTGGAAGGGTATACTCAGATGTGAGTCCCTAGCTCATTGCACCATCAGGATTCAAGCAAGCCGGGCCGAAGACGGCTGAAATGCCAGAAACCGGTCCCCGGTAGCTTGTTTCCTTCCCAGTATAAGAATTGGCTTGGTAGTTTGGTCTGCCCTGTTCCCATGATGCACTGGGCCAGGGTCAGACTAATTTGCATATAGCCAAGTTCTGAGCTGGGATGGTGCAGTGAGCTAAAAAACGGTGATGGATCAAGCCCTGATCTTTGGACTGGGTAAGAGTGGTCTGCTTAATTCAGACACTCTGTTCATCACCACCCCCTTTTCTGAATCAAATACCTTTATGAGGCATCAAGGGGAATGTATGTATTTACTGTTAAAGTTGGAGCCGATACCAACACTTTTCCACTAGGTAGGAAAGTAATAGCTACAAAAGATTGGAGGGATCCTTAAAACTCTCATATGTCCAATAGTTTTTTCTGTAAACACAAGGAGATGATGGACGGAACGCTGAAACGTTTCAGACACTCTCCCCCAGTCACAGATCTGGGATGAATACATCATTGTTCATTAGGTCTCTTTGTCACCCCAGTTCAGACAAAGCTATATGAAAATTAGTCTTGACCCTGTGCCTCATGGGAAGAGTCCAGACCAAACGGCTAAGCCATGTCTTCCCTGGACCGGAAACAAGCACTCTGGGACCGGTTTCAGGCTAACAGCCCTCATCAGCTAGGCTAGCGTGAATCTATTGGCAAAGTGAGCAAGGGACCCACGTCTGGACATACCCAGACAAATCTCGGACGAACAAAGCAAACACTAGGAGATGATTGATGGAGGGCTGAAACTTTTTAGACCCTCACGCCCAGTCACAGATCTGGGATGAATCCATCATCGTTCTTTAGCTCACTTTGCCACCCCAGTTCAGACATAGTTATATTCAAATCATTCTTGACCCTGTGCCTCACGGGAACAGTCCAGACCAAACTGCCAAGCCATGTCTTCACTGGACCGGGAACAAGCACCCTGGGACCGGTTTCAGGCTAACAGCCCTCATCAGCAAGGCTAGATTAATTCCAGTATTTTCAAAAAGACAAGGGAACCCGAAAGGTAGATAAGGACCTTGGGTAACAGTTTATTATTAGAACAATGGTCCTTAAAAAGAACAGTATGGTTATCAGGATAAATGACGCCAATCAGTGCTATATTAACAGTGTCCAGCCGAACAGTAAATTTAATCTTTCAAAAATTTCAAACTCAAAAGTATAAACACATCAATACAGTGGGACAAAATCCTGCATCCTACATAAACACATGACAAGTACACTTTTGGACAGGAACATATCAGGCAAGAAAGGGTAGCTTGTGGAATATCGAACACAATTTCTAACATGCTTGAGGAAACAGTAAATACACTTTTTTATCAGATTCGATTAATGTGCAAATTGTTTACATTAGTCGACGACGTTTCGATCCTATTTAAAAAAAGTAGTAGGATCATCATCAGGACAGTAAGGGTACAAGCCTGAATATTTAGAGATTGCCTCAATTTGGCTTGCGGAAGGTTAAGCCGCATACACATCTGTTGGCGGTAGCCGAATTATTATCAATTTCTGAGGATGAATAACCTGGTGTTTGAACTGTGAAAGTAACAAGTTCCAAAGCAGGTAGTGGCAATGCACGTTATCTTGTTTGATCCAAGGCTCGATGGCAGGGATGATCCCTGCCATCGAGCTTTGGATCAAACAACATAACGTGCATGACAACTAGTAGCTTTGGAACTTGGTATTTTCACAGTCAGGGTTGCTTGAATCCAGTGGCAAAGTGAGCAAGGGACTCATGTCTGGGCATACCCTGCCAACCTAGGGCGAACAAAGCAACCACAAGGTGATGATGGATGGAGCGCTGAGACTTTACAGAAACTCACCCCTCACAGCTCACTTTGCCACTGCAGTTCAGACACAGCTATATGCAAACCAGTCTTGACCCTGTGCCTCATTGGAACAGTCCAGACCGAACGGCCAAGCCATGTCTTCCCTGGACGGGAAACAAGCAGCCTGAGACCAGTTTCGAGCTAACAGCCCTCATCAGCCAGGCTAGCTTAAATCAAGTGGCAAAGTGAGCAAGGGACCAACGTCTGGGCTTACCCTGCCAACTTAGGGCACTTCACTCAGGGTATGACTACCACTCACACAAGATGGGCACTCTGAGCAACTTTAACATGTTTACCACCAGTGACTCAGTGACCCTCCATGGACTGAAAAGGGAATAGTTGGAGATTACACACATAGGCACAAGTGTTTATTCAATACCTCTTATTGAGATGCACACTGTGATACACACATGGAATCTGAACATGATCACTATCATTGAATTTTTGACACCCCAATGGAGTAGAAGACAAAGTGATGTAGTCAGCGGCACACATAGGGATGTGTAAGAGCACCACCATTCACTCAAATGTACACTGAGGGATGCAGTTAGGGACAGTGACATGCTCAACATCATTGACGCAGTGACACACCAATGGAGTGAACACTGACTTACACAGATTCATACATGGGGACATGCATTTAAACACAACACTCATTCAAATACACTATGAGGGCACAAATATGATTACTATCACTGCCTCATTCACACACATCAATGAAGTGAAAGGCACAGTGACATAGTCAAGAGTTACACAATGGGGCATTTGGTCACAAAATGCACTCTGAGGGACCTGAACATGTTGACTGTCACTGATTTAGTGATACACAATTGGAGTCAAACGCACTCAGTGGATGGGGGCAGACTGAAGGACTTGAACATGTTTTCTGGCACTGACTTAGTAACATGCCAATTGAATGAAAAGCCCAGTGATGTAGACATAATCTCATCTCTCACACAGGGACATGTGCTTGCCCACCACCACTCACTGAGATGCACTCTGAAGAGCACACTCCGACACACTCACTGTCATTGGTTCAGTGACACATCCATGGAGTGAAAGGAACAGTGACATGGAGTTATACAAAGGGACATGCATTTGCCCCGTCCCTGACCACTGAATCAAGTGCACACTGAGAGCATTTCTGAGGGATTAGTGGCACACCAATGAAGTGAAAGCCACACCTGCTCCGGTGCCCTGCTTCTGCAACGGCTCTGTAAAAGCCCCATTTTTCCTACTGCCATGCACCTCTCCTTCCTTCAGACTCCTAAATGGAAATGTCTTAATCACCAATCAATACTGTATGATAATCCATCATTTGAGAGGAACCCTGTGACAGCGAGTCCCTGAACTGATGACACCATTTTAATGGCACACCAATTGCAGTAAAACAAATAAAAACTCCAAGCAGAGGTCAGCTTTCATACATGATGAGGGGCCATCAATAGCCACCACATCCTGTGGTTGTCATTTCATGTTTTATGGTACAGAACAGGGTATTTTACAATACCTTCACAGTCTGGTCCTTTTGCTTTCGCACTTTTCACAAGTATATAAGATTTGCACAGAATTGCTTTTTACATAGCCTTACTGTTTGTATTATTCAAATGTAACTATTGTGAACTTGTGTTCTAAATAGTGCTCCATGACGATGTTAAGCATGTTCATCACTTCACCCCCTAGACACAGAGCTACATTCGTTTTCACTCGGTTTTTGAATGTTGCCTAAAACAATAATATTTCTCTTGTTATATATAGCTCTTATGGATAACCTCTATCATTTATTTCAGTTTCAGAAAGTCACAACTCACTGCTCCAACATCACAACAGTTGATAAAAAACTAGTTATCAACTGTTATGTCATAAAGGAATTCCAGGCCAGGTGACAGGGCTCTGAATCAGTGCAGCTCTGCTTGTCTGCTTTGAGTGAAAGCACAAAGCACACCTGCAAAAGAGGGAAGAAAGGCACGGATTGAAACAGGATTTGGTAAAGGATAGCAGGTAAGATAGTTATTTTTCACATTTGTGTGAGGAAGAAGAAGGCATGGTATGTATAACTTTCCCATTATCCTCTCCCCGTGTGTAGTAGTTGAAGGCAGGGGCAGATGATTTTGTAGGCCATATATAACATAAAATTATAGGGTCTGATTAGGATGTCGGGTGGAATGCCACCAAGAGGCCATCTGTGGCAGTCCGCTTGACAGCCAGGATGGCGTTTGATCACTGCATTATGTGTTCGATCAGAGCAACAGCGATTGAAGGGACTGACTGTCATCTTTGAAAGACTCAAGAAGCTAGGCGGGGTGTCATTTGGACCATTATCCCTACAATGGTGGCAGTGTCTGTGGAGGCTCCACCATAGGGATTACAATCTCCCTTTTCCTCTGCCTTTAAGTGGCCCCTGTGGGACTCCACTATAGGTCCTGGGGGGCAATGTGGTGCCCCTCAAACATCCATGCACCGTGTGCCAGGCACCACATGGTTGTTTGGAGAATGCCTTTATCCAGTGCAGCTTGGGCTGCCGTCCTTTCCTAGCACCAGCACAAGCCGATATGGAAAAAAGCATTTTTCCAACTGTCTACATGGTGGTCGCATCATAATTTAGGTGGGTGAAACTGCTGAATACATATCGGGTTTGTTTCATTTCCGCAGCGATGGCTGTCAGAGACGGGTCCGACCACCAGCATTATCATGCCCATAGATGGGTTAGAAGAGAATTACAGGGATGTTTTTTACCTCTGGGTTCTGAATGACATCATAGAAAACCGAGATACCACTCTTGGCATCGATTTGACATCACTCAGAACCCCTACGTAAAAAATATCCCCATAAATCACTCTTTCTATCATTCTATATGTTGTGCATTAAATTATGGATCCCTAATAACCACTCAATACAGGTGTTATACTGCATACTTTATTTATTTCAATCGATACAATGTTCATTCACTGCAGCCAGCATGCGTTGTGAAGTAAGGTTAGATCAGGCTAAGCACCCTTCATGTCATGGTATTAGAACAGTGTGGCTACTGACATTAGTGTGCCCTCGATGTTGGTTCCTAAAATCTTACCGTTCGAGTTAATCATCGAAAATCTACCCTCAATAGAGGAATCATTTTCTAAACTACGTTTAGGCCCCGATATTTATGTAAGATCATATTTTAGCTGTTGTTATTCTGAAATACAACCCTTCAGTCTGATGTTCTGACATACAACCCTTTTTATTTGTGAAGCCTTTGGCTGACTTGGGACCTCGGTGCAGGGCAAACTCAGAACTTGCAACACAAAGATAGTCTGTCTTCAGGGGATTCCTTGTTTTGAGTATTTACTTTCATATGTGGAGGTATTTAGTAATTAACAAAATGACAGAGTTTATTGCGTCTTTGTTCTCCATGTGCATGTCTAATGTATGCATTAAAATCTAATGTGTTTTGAGGAATCAAAACTGTAATTTTTATTAGCCGCAGGTGAATTATATTGCTGGATAATGCTATTATTGCTATATTAAAATGGAGGCAATTTTAATTTTATTAAAAAAATATTTTCAGGAGACTGAGAAACTCACATATTCAGTAGGGTCTCATCCTGCCACCAACACCAAGGCTCATGTTTGAGTGACGGTTTCCTGTCCTCTCCTGTGCCCTATAGGCAATGTCACATGTAGGGAAGGCTGTGCAGAAAGTTGACCATAGCACACCTGTGAGCCATAATACTGTAACACTGAATTTAATTATCTTGTTTGACACATCCTGTCTCACTATTCTTTTGTCGTTTTTTTTTTAAGTTCAGAAGAAAAGTTTATTGAGCAAAAAAGCAGGTATCAAAGGGTAATAAACGAAAAAAGGAAGGGTAACAGAAGAATGGGAAAAAGAAACTAAAACAATCGTAAAAATAGAGCATTGGTATCAATACAGAATTAAATTATGAGTAAAAAAGCAGACCATGGGCAATATATTGATTATACATATGAGCAAGATAAAGTATATGCATGTCAAATAATAACAAAGAAAGGGAATAAAAGGGTACTCAAGGAGGTTTGGGAACCTCTTGTTGGATAGGCCGTGGACAAAATGAACGGGCAGCACATCTATCCAAATATAACACAATAGGGAGCCATAACTCTGCTCTTTTCGGGGCCAGCTGGACAGGGTAGACAAAAGGATTATCCAGTCTATGGTTATGGCAAACATTATACCACCATGCTTTAAAGGAAATGTTGGAGGAAGACTTCCAAGTAATGGTGATCTGCTGAAAAGCAACAGACAACAGTAGGTCAACAATACACACATCAAGATGAGAATCCTGCCAGCAAGGCGAAAGGCTTCCCAAAAAGACATTAGTATGAGAAAAAGGAAAGCAAGTATGGAAAATTACATTAACTTGAGCCCACACCTGTAACCAAAAGTCGTGAACAGACTGGCAGCGAAACAGTATTTGAAATAACGTAGCGTTTGGGGAGGAACAAGACCAACAAATGTCTGGAATAACAGGAAATGCTTATGTAGAGTAGAGGGTGTATGGAGCAGCCTATTGTAAATAAAGAACATGGATTGCGTCAGAGTCGCCGCTTTAGATGACTTACGAACCTTAATCCATAGCTTGTCCCACAAGGATAAAGTCCATGTTGTGGCAAAGTCATGTTCCGGCTGCTCCTCGACCTTAGACTTAGGCCTAAGATACTCATTGGCATGAAGGTGTTTGTAGATAATAGAAGCCTTAGAGGTAGTACAAAGAAGGGAGTGCAATCATGCAACAGGAGTAAGGGGGATGGAATTTGTCTGTGACTGCAGAAGTTGAGTGTATGTAGCCATCACCGTTGTCTTGAGCAGAGAGTATTTGGAAGCAAAGGATGGAGGCAAAGCATAGATCAATCGGAGATTCAGGAAGGGCAAAAAAGTAGAGTGTGAAAATAGCTGCGATATCCAGATCAATCCCCTCTGCCTCCAGGATTTCCAGTAAAAGGGCTTGCTGCGGATTAAAAGATAGGCATTGTGCCAGATGGTGGAAGAAAAGAAGTCCGCAATAGTAGTGGGGGGAGCAGGAGAGGAAGACAAGAGAAGTTTGGTGGTAAATCTGTGAATGGGCGTGGAAATGGAAGAGGGCTTGCGGGAAAAAGAGATATACTCAGCAAAAAAAAAGGGGAAAAGGAAAAGGCGCTCAACCTTGGCCCACAAAGGACATGGAGAAATGGAATCCTGCAACCAGAAGGATGCCTGCTGCTGCAAGAAAGCTTTTAGATAGGCTGGAAAATCTGGGAAGTTGACCCCACCTTCTGATGTTGGACGAATCAGTCTCGCAATGGACATCCTAGGTTTCTTGTTGATCCAAAGGAAGGCAGACAAAATTGAGTTGATTTTCTTACAGAATTTGACGGGAATGGGCACAGGGATATAGGAGATTGTGTAGAGGATTATGGGGGTCAACATCATCTTAATAGTGTTGAGGCGCCCCCACCAAGATAAATAGAGGGGATGCCACCTAGTGGTAAGATCCAAAATTTTCTGGATACATTTATTCAAGCAAAGGGAAACGGTATCGGAGATAGAGGGAGTGATATGTAAGCCTAAGTATTTGATGTGCGATGAGCTCCAAGTGAAATTGGAAGCATCAAAGTCTAGCTTGAAAGTAAACTTCGGCAAGGGTAATATTTCGCATTTATCATTGTTGAGTTTATCACCTGAGATCAAAGAGTAATCCCACACTGCCTCCAGAAACGCAGGAATGGAGTCTTCGGGGTTAGAGATGAAAAGCAGGATGTCATCCGCGTAAGCAGCAAGTTTAATGTGAGAGTCAGTGATCTGAAAACCGTGGATATTAGGGTTCTGACGGAGTTTGGACAGAAAGGGTTCTAGGGCCAAGTTGAAGAGAAAGAGGGAGAGGGGACAGCCTTGACGAACACCTCTGCAAAGATTAAAAAAGAGAGAAACCTGGCCATTTGCACAGACTGCTGCATGCGGGTGTGAGTACAGTAGGGAAACCAAGGAAATAAAATTGGGGCCAAAGCCAAACCATTTGAAGGTGTGAAAAAGGTAGGACCAATCAACTCTGTTGAAAGCCTTCTTGGCATCTAAGGCAATTGCAGCGAGAGAATGTGGCAAACACGGGGATTTTGTCAAAATATTAAACAATAATCTAGTATTGTCGGTAATAAAACGGCCCTTCACAAAGCCGGACTGTTCCTCACCCAAAAGGTCAGGAAGCAGTAGATCTAAAAGTGCCGCCAGTGATTTAGCAAAAAGTTTGTAGTCGATATTTACTAGGGAAATAGGCTTATAATTCTTACAATACTTGGTATCTTTCCCCTCCTTGGGCATCAAACAGATGTGGGCATCAGAAAAGGTCCCCGAGGAACCTCCCAGGGCGGTAAACAAACTTAGGAGAGAGTGAAGTTTTGGAATGAGCAGCTTTGAGAAGTTGAGGTAAAACTCAATGGTAAAACCATCAGGTCCAGGGGCTTTGTTTAATTTAAGGTGCTGAAGCACGTCTAGTAGTTCCCTTTGGGAGATATCAGATTCCAAAGTGGAAAGGTCGAGAGGAAAATGTGCAGGTTTCTGAATGGTGGAGAAGAAATGTGTGAGTAAGTGAGGAGAGGGCTGGGTTTCAGAGGAGTATAAATTCTTGTAGAAGAGGGAAAACTCAGTTAGGATGTCGGTGTCAGTGTACTTGAGATCAGAGTTATGGTCATAAATGGCTTCAATGTTTTGCTTATTATGCATAATCTTCAAATAGTTAGCAAGAAGTTTCCCAGCCTTGTTCCTACCACCATAAAACTTAGCACTAGACTTCAACAGATACAATGAGGCATCCTCCGTGGATTTCTTATTAAACTGCATTTTAGCGTCTACAAAAGCAGTAAGAGAATCATGGGAATGAGAGGTAAAGTAGGCGTGTTCCAGTCTCTTTATTTCACAGAGAATATCTTGTGTGAGTGCGCGTGCCGCTTTACACTTTCGTGCCACATAGCGGATAATAAAATCCCGTGCTGCAGCTTTGAAAGCATCCCAGACAGTATGTGTCGGGATAGAGAGAGTATCATTAAGCAGGAAAAAATCATCAAAAAAAGCGATAAAGGAAGAAGTAAATTTAGGGTCTGAAGGAAGGGCATTGTTGAAACGCCACCTCTTAGGTCCATCAGACTTGGGAAGTACCTCAATATTGATTAGGACAGGGGCATGGTCAGAAAGTAAAATCGGGCCAATTTCAGCAGCAGTGAGAGTTTGAGCAATATTGTGGGAAACAAAAATGTAGTCGATCCGCGACTGAGAGCGGTGGGAGGGAGAATAACAAGTAAACTCCTTTAAGGCTGGGTTACAAAGCCGCCAGGTATCAACAATTTTGTGCTGAGAAATGGCCTGGGTGAAAAGCTTATGGGATTTGTTAGGAATATAATGGGCCGTAAAGTTCCTATCAACAAAAGGGTCCAAGGGATGATTACAATCACCAGCCAGGATGAAATTGTCATTCATAAACCGCGCGATGTGAAGGGAAAAATCAGACCAAAAAAGAGGTTCACCAACAGTAGGAGCATAGACATTGAGAAAAGAGACTGGAACACCTCTAAGAGATAATTTGACATATGCCCATCTTCCAGAAGTATCTGACTCTTGGGAGATGATAGAAAGGGGTAAAGACTTGCGGCATAAGATAGCCACACCATTAGGTTTACCATCACCTTGCGAGTAAAAAATCTCACCCATCCAACCCCTTTTAAGTTTGACAGATTCAGTGTCGGACAGGTGAGTTCTCTGCAAGAAAGCTACATCCACATTTAACTTGGCCAAGTGAGACAAAATTTGCTGACGTTTGATTGGAGAATTAATACCCTTAATATTCCATGAAATTATATTTAACGACATTTCATATAAAATAAGCTGTAGCAATTACATTGGCAAAAATGAAAAAAGGAACCCATGAAGCAGAGTAAGAATACAAGAAGGAAATAATCAGCTGAACTAAGGATGAAAAAAAGAAGAGAAGAAAGAGGAACGAGTATCGAAAGAAGGAAGATAAAGGAAAGCAGGAAAGAGTTAAAAAGATGAAAAAAGGACAGTGGAATAAAAGGAGTAACAGCATAGGCAAGAGTAAATCCTAGAGACACATACAAATCATCTGAAAGCAAATAGGAGAGAAGAAACAGAAGGAGGGGAAGGGAAAGCAAAACGAGGTACAAAAGGAAGACACAAAGCAGGAAACAAAAAAGATCATACCTACAGAAGGAGAATACGAGAAGAAACGGAGGAGGGATGGAACCACATGGGTAAGGCGACACACCAAGGTCGGCCAGGCGGGGAACCGGGAGAACATCATCAGACGGGAAGGGAATCCTGTGAGAATGAAAAAGGTGAACAGGGGGTTAAAGTACATAGAGACGGCGAACCAATATCACAAACAACACAACCTAGAAAAGATAAAAACTAACATATTGAAACTTCTTAAAGAACGAAGAAGGCAAGTTGTAACAACAATTCCAAGCGACCGCTTAAAGATCAAGGAAAACAAAATGCAGTGACAATAAGAAAGTCAACACAGCCACTGGTCAGCCAGGAGCAAAGGAAGAGGGTCCAGATGAATCCATGGCAGAGGTCTTATGCGCATTGATGAAACTCTGAAGGCGTACAGGATCTTCATAGGTGGTAGTCTTATTGTTGTAGGTGACCCTGAACAGACAAGGATGATATAGGCCATATCTCGCTCCCATCTCACGAAGGTCCGCTCTTAAGTTCAGGAAAGCCTTGCGTCGGTTAGCAGTGGCTTTAGCATAGTCCTGAGCAAAAAACAGGGTGGAACCCGACCATGACAGTTTTGGAGAGGACTTGGCAGCCGACAAAACCTTCAGGAGTTCAGTGTACTCCAAAAAATAGAGAATGACACCTCTGGGCTTCTGTGAGGGGGAAAGCGAAGAAGATAGTCACCCCAATCGATGTGCACATTGGATGTTAAGAGTTGTGCCCTCTGGCAGACGCTATAGCTTGGGAAGGATGGATTTAAAGAAGGCAAGAGAATCCTAGCCCTCAAGCCCCTCCGCCAGGCCATAAATGCGGAGGTTGTTCCGCCTGTTTCTATTTTCCAACTCCTCCACCTGTCACTGAAGAGCAGATACTTGAGAGTTCAAATGAGATACTGTGGAGCAGGTTTCTTGGAAGAACGCAACAGAATGCTCAACGGAGGCCACCCTAGTTTCCATTTGCGTCCAGTTATCCATGAGGTTCTGAAGCTTGACATTGGTTTCTTCCATAAAAAGGCGCAGGGATCTGATTTCCTCCAAGAAAGGGCGGAAGGACCTGATTTCGTCCAGTAATAGTTCCATAGAAACAGGCGAAGACTGTTTAAGAGGCAAGGGGGATCCTTCTTCAGTCTTTTAGAGTTAGTTTTCCCCAGAGAAGGTTGGGAAGGTTACATTGTTGTGTCGGAGCCAGACGAGGGGAGGGAGTCTTCCATTTTAGAGAGGGCAGAAAAGACTCTAGAGTTCTTGACAATAGCAGTCTTAGTCGTGCGAGGCAGGTGTGGCATGGATGTAAGCTTGCCCATAAAATAGATACTTGAACTAACTTGAAAGGACAGTGCACACAAGAGCCACAAAATTAGAGGATAGGATACAGTCCAGAAGCTGTAAAATCACTTGCTGGAAGCACTGTGCATTGACCGCAGGCAGAATGGCTGACAAGAGTAAGTTAAGTGCACAAAGTAAAATTCACAAACTGAGAAGCGTTCGAATATCAAGCGTAATAAGGAGAAGTGAATGGCCAAAGTGCATCTCCAACAATGAAGAATAAGGCATCAAAATTGTATCCAAAGGGCAGGAAATACCATACTAGTAGCCTTTCCACCTCCGTACACAGCAAAGGCCAATCCAAGTGAAATAACGCAGCAGGAGCGCACCGATATTACGAAGAATGGAGTAGTTAATCACCCAGTTCTCAATGAAACCATATCCAGTGCTGAGCGGCAGTAGATGAAGAGAGAACACCCACCATAAGCCAGAAAAGCGTCTACGCCATAAAAATGAGGAAACCGAGGAAGTACCTGAAGCCTCACAAAATGGCGTCCGGAAGTGTTCAGTGGCGCAGTGACAAGACGTAGCTAGTTTGAAGAGGAGGAACAGCGCATGACCTAGCAAAAAGGTGCTAGGAGAGGCCCCGTAAGAGCAGAAATGTTCCAATTATGAAGGAACTTCAGTCACAGGCAGAACTTCAGTAAAGAAGGCTCGTGGTGCGCGGGATCGCAAAATGGCGGCCGCACTCGGAGCTGAAACGGAGCAACTTCTCCAAAGTTCTCTGTCTCTGAGCAATGCAGCGCGGTTTCAGGGGTCGCACAGGAGTCCAGAAGTGTTCCGACGCGAAGACATGGCTTCAAAACAGGAAAAGACGGACTGTGAGCCGTATGTCTCCCGGAGCCCTAGCAGAGCCTCACTCGGGCGCCGCCATCACCACCGGGCGCCAAGCCACGCCCCCCCCTTTGTCGTTTGTTGCAAAACATGTGATTGCACCAAACAGACTTATGGAACATGGGCAAGATGCACCAGGACGCAGGAGCGGCCGGTGCAGGTAAGAGCGGTGGGCGGGGTGGGGTGTCTTGACAGACTATGACGAGGGAACATTTTTGAAATAATGAATTTTCACTTGTCGTCTGTCGAGTCTAACCCCTCCCCCCCCGCATCACCGCTATTACCTGTATGGGCCGCTCCTGTTTGGACAACATGAACAAAGAGGATAAGAAGATAACGAATGCTGTATGTGCTCTAAGGTTAATGGTACTGTTAGTGCATGAACGTGCCCAAGTTGTCTTCCTTCCCATAATATTAGAATTTTGATTTAAAAAAGCTTTAGCTGAGGGCCTGTAGCACTCTACGCAGAAATCCCAGCCAAACACCTACGACGACCACAACGCATCTTAAACGCCTCTGCCCAACTGTTCGTCAACATCCCCCACCGCAGGCACATCACCCCCCACCTGAGAGACCAACACTGGCTCCCAGTCGAAAAGAGGATCACTTTCAAGCTCCTCATCCACGCACACAAAGCACTCCACAACGCCGGATCAGCCTACCTTAACAGCAGACTTAGCTTCTACACCCCCACCCACCAGCTCCGCTCCGCCAGCCTCACCCTCACCCATGTCCCCTGCATCCAACGAACGACCTCTGGCAGCAGATCCTTCGCCTACCGCCAAGAGATGGAACACCCTCCCTACCCACATACGGCAGACCCAAGACCTACTCGCCTTCATATGGCTGAGATACCCGCCACCCCCTCTCAACACAAATCCCCAAGGATGGGAAGACGGAAACGGTTCTGAACTTTTGGAAGGCGGGAGGGAGTTACCCTTCCCGGCCGTATTTATTAAAATATGAAACAAAATTAAAACATTAAAATAACAGTTTCATATCATGTACAATTTCATTTATACAGTACGATGTTCTTGGCTGACCTTAACACATCTCTAATACAAAGGTTCTCCTAGCCGATACTAAACATCCTGCAAATGCATTTCTGAACATTGAAATTGTACATCCTAACGTTACGGGCCAACGGCAAGGTCGTAACCGGTGTCAGATCCCCAATACCAATTCCCCCCTCACTTGTGAGGGGCGGTCGCACAGGGTCTGTACCTCTGTGCCTACTTCCAATTTCCCTTGCCTTAGCGTGGGCCCCCTGTTAACTCGACGCCATCTTAGTGGTCGTCCGAGGACTCGTGTGAGGTGTCTAGAAGGTAGCGTAGACCCCCCTCCCACCCCACACAACTTACCACACCTGCCGTCGCAGATGTCCTGGCCCCGGGAAATTCTGAGGAGGGGTCCGTAGCCCCTCCTCCCCTGGGAGGGGCCTATGGCCGCCTTCCCTTTCGGCGTCCCATCCTTAGATGGGACCGCCACCCGTTTGAGGGGCCAATGGCCGCCTCCCCCCGGGCGCTCCCATCCATAATGGGTGACGCCCAAAACTCTAGGGATCTTCCAATTACTGCTCACCGATCATGACCTTACCGCCCGACCAAGAATAAATACGACAATTTGAACTAAGCTGATGAAAGGAAAATTTACATTTAAACGATTTCACGTAGAACTCTACTGAGCATCACCATTAAAATTAATCGTAAACATTTCTGCTAAGAAAACATGTTGAAAACGAAAATCATCCTTTATTACACAAACACATTATCAACTTTATTCCAAGACAACCTGTAAGAGAAACCAAATCACGTCGTTCAACTTTATTCAAACAAATCGCTGTCAACAGGGGCTGGTGGGTGGGTCAAAATTGGCTCTTCGTTCCGTCTCTAGCTCACGTGCAACGAGGAGGTGCAGCTTTAGAGCACAGGAACAAGAGGATGCTTCCTTTGCTTGTCGCTCCTTTTATCCTTCTTCGGGCGGGCGTAGACCCTCCTCCAATCCGCCTCCCGGGCGTGGCTGGCGGTGTCGGTGTCTAGGACAACCCCTTCTTGGGCGGGAAAAGGCGCGCCCCAGCTACGCCGCTTCGGGCATACCAGCCGGGACACGCCTCCCGCCAAAAATGGTTTCCCGGGGAGAACGGGGTACTCCACCATACGTTCGGGGGGACCGAGTGGTCGCCCCTTTCCATATGGCTGAGATACCCGCCACCCCCTCTCAACACAAATCCCCAAGGATGGGAAGACGGAAACGGTTCTGAACTTTTGGAAGGTGGGAGGGAGTTACCCTTCCCGGCCGTATTTATTAAAATATGAAATAAAATTAAAACATTAAAATAACTGTTTCATATCATGTACAATTTCATTTATATAGTACGATGTTCTTGGCTGACCTTAACACATCTCTAATACAAAGGTTCTCCTAGCCGATACTAAACATCCTGCAAATGCATTTCTGAACATTGAAATTGTACATCCTAACGTTACGGGCCAACGGCAAGGTCGTAACCGGTGTCAGATCCCCAATACCAATTCCCCCCTCACTTGTGAGGGGCGGTCGCACAGGGTCTGTACCTCTGTGCCTACTTCCAATTTCCCTTGCCTTAGCGGGGGCCCCCTGTTAACTCGACGCCATCTTAGTGGTCGTCCGAGGACTCGTGTGAGGTGTCTAGAAGGTAGCGTAGACCCCCCTCCCACCCCACACAACTTACCACACCTGCCGTCGCAGATGTCCGGGCCCCGGGAAATTCCGAGGAGGGGTCCGTAGCCCCTCCTCCCCTGGGAGGGGCCTATGGCCGCCTTCCCTTTCGGCGTCCCATCCTTAGATGGGACCGCCACCCGTTTGAGGGGCCAATGGCCGCCTCCCCCCGGGCGCTCCCATCCATAATGGGTGACGCCCAAACCTCTAGGGATCTTCCAATTACTGCTCACCGATCATGACCTTACCGCCACAGGCCCGGATAGTTGACCGGCTATCCGGACCCCCCACAAAACTCCTACTTAAAGTTCATGGCTACAAATTCCTCAACCACACTATGAAGTCTCCTATGAGTAAATCATTCCCCACCCGGGACAAATGAACCCCGTCCTCCAGATACATCTGATCCCCCCTGATACACCCATGCGGAATAGAATGCAATGTATTTGTGCGAAACAATCTACCAAGTTTGTTATTTACTTTCTTCACAGAATGATTTAAAGCAGACACAGAAGTCGCCCCCCGCCACACCTTCCGTGGGATCATGTGGGACCATGCGATTGTGCACCCAGGGACCCTTTTTGCCAACCAACTTACAGTGGATATTATTACCTCGAGAAGCACTCGCCGACCAATGGTCACCAAATCATTGCCCCCAAGATGCACTATGAGTATAGATGGCGGTGACCTCGTCCGCCCTAACAAACCCTCCATAAAATCCTGAAACCGGTCAATACAGAGCCCGCCCCTTCCGTAGAAGGTCACCCTGTACCCGTATTCCCCAGCCATGTGAATCATGTCACCTGCTTTGAATACGTCTGCGGCACGCCTCACGTATGAGTGTCCCACGCCCCACACCACTCTGTCCACAGCCGGTGTCCTTTGACCGCTGGTCCCCAGGTGTCGGGTCGACTGCACAGTCTGCCCCACCTCGTAAGCTTGCGAAACTGTAAACCAAACAAAAGACAAGAAGCGTGAGTTCATGACATTAGCTTCACAACATGTGCAACCGCACGTACCATTTATAACAGTTCGAGGACCAACGCCCCAACTGTTTTACTTTATCGACACTCAGACCCCTGGCTGTGGCCTCAGTAGCAGCCCCTATCCTGAAGGAATGGGTCCCAAACTCGCACGGGTTCAAGCCTGCGGCTGCAATTGCCATTGCAAGCACCCGTTGGAACTGAAACCTCGTCAGTGGGGTGGCGTCGGCGTGCCTCAGTAAGCTTCCCCCCAATGTTGCTGCCCTCTGCACTAAATATTCCTCAACGCATGCCACCGGGCACATGGGCGATCCGGGAATCCGGTGGACTACTACACAATCCCCGTTCGCTCCCTGATCGGTCTTGGACCTGGCAAACAAGACTACCATTGTCTCCCCTTTAATTTGGATGTGCTCTCGGCACAGTCCTCCCCCCGTATCCTGCTTGTTCCTCGCTACCAGCTCGCTTACCCGCATAGCCCCATGGAATGCTAATGAAAAAGCGGCTCTAAATAGTACTGTCTCAGATTGAGATGAACATGTTGCAGGGAGTACGGACATTAACAGGGCCAACCTTTCCAGACCTATCGGGTGCCTGTCGTCCACTCTGCGACCCTCAAGGCGTTGCCACCCTCGCAGTGCCTTCTGTACCACAAAGGACGCTGTGGGGTCCTGGATACCATGAGCCCGTGCCATGAAAGAAATGGCGGCCCGGTGCCTCTGTGCCGTGGCTACTGATTTTCCTGCCTGATGTAAGGATAACAGAAACTTCAGGACATACTCCTCCTGGCCCCAAAGCTCCCCCCCAGCAGAACCCAAAAAGGACCAATAGGAACGGAACGCCCCTTCGTATGCCTTCCTTGTCCTGGGCGCTAAACTCTCTCCCACGAGGTCTTGTAGTCCGGGGTACCGAGAGACCAGAGAGCTTCGGGAAATGGTGCCGCCACCGGGTCCGCTGAGGGTAGGAAACCCCAGAAGGCCTGCATACGGGAACTAGAAAGTGCGTCAGCTGCCTGATTCAACACCCCTGGCACATGCCTTGCCCTAAAGTGGACGTTCAACCTCATACACAGCAGAACGATTTCCTTTAGCAATCTCAAGATCCATCTGCAGCGGGCAGCCTGACTATTGATACACTCAACAACGGTCATATTATCCGACCAAAACACAACAGAGCGGTCACGAAACCCCTCAGGCCATGTAATTAGGGCCACCAGAATAGGGAACAGCTCTAGAAACCCAATGTTACCTGTGAGCCCATTCACGTGCCACCATACCGGCCAGGTTTGTGCTGACCAATGATTACCAAAAATCGCGCCAAATCCCACACTCCCTGCCGAGTCCGTCCACAACCCCAGTTCCTCAGAGGAAACCGCGGGTTTGCTCCACACCACTCGACCGTTGAAATCCACCAGAAATGCCAACCATATCCGCATGTCCTGACGAACCTCTGCCGAGAGCCTTGTGCGGTGGTGGCCTTCCTTAAGGCCAACCATGGCCTGCGCAATAGAGCGGGAAAATGGGCGCGCCATTGGGATCACTCTCAGGGCAAAATTTAGTTGACCCACAACCTGCTGTAACTGGTGTAATCTCACTTTCGTCTCGCTAATACATGTTTTAAGCGATGCCTCAAATTTTGTCACCTTTTCCTTGGGCAAGCGGAAGCACCCCTCTTCGGAATCGAGCTCTATTCCAAGAAACTTGAGCGAAGTAGACGGCCCCACTGTCTTACCGGGTGCCAATGGCACGCCAAAGCGCCTCATGAGATCACAAAATTTATTCAAAGCTTGTGCACACTCTATGTCCCCGGCTGCCCCCAGGAACAGAAAATCATCAAGATAATGCATCACATGAGTAAACCCTGTTGTTCTTGTGAAAGCCCATTGCAAAAAACAACTGAATCTTTCAAAATACGCACAAGAGATGGAGCAACCCATTGGCATACATTTATCCATGTAATAGCGACCCTGAAACATGAAACCAAGGAGACGCTGATCCTCTGGGTGTACCGGGAGCAACCGGAACGCTGACTCGATATCTGATTTAGCCATCAGCGCTCCGGGCCCTAGGCGATTCAAAATGGCAACGGCCTCATCGAAAGATGCGTAGCGCACAGAACAAACTCCCGGGTCAATCGCATCGTTCACCGAAAGACCCCTTGGAGCTGACAAGTTATGTATCAACCTGAATTCCCCCGGTTCTTTTTTGGGGACTACACCTAGGGGTGAACAAACAAAATTAGCAACTGGCGGGATGTCATATGGTCCAGCAACCCGACCTCGGGCCATCTCTTTACCAATCTTTCCTTGTACCACCGCCGCGTTCTGCTGCACCGATAGTTGATTCTTACAATGTGCTGCACCCTGAAAATCCCCCGCTGGGATGCGGAAACCATATGAGAAACCATCTCGCAACACCTCAGCGGAGATATGATCTGGGTATTCGTTTAGCCAAGGGATCATTGCCATGATATCAACCGGGGTCGGTAGAGGCGCCCCCTGGACCATTTCAGACCTGTTTGGCGCTACCTCTACTCCCCATATCGCTAGCTTTGGCTCTGCACATATTCTCAGGATGGGAGGACTGCCCACACCCCGAACATTCGTGCCTGAACTTACAAGAACCCTGTGGCCTAGTACATTTCCCTCTGTTAAAGCTCCAGCAGACCCCTTTTTTCCCTGCGCTGCCGCTATTCCTTGAGTTCCGGTCATTGCTGGAACCTGCCCGAAAGGGCGCCCCTGACGAATGGCGGGAATACTCGGCCACCTCACCCCCCAATGCTGGTGACTTCCCCACACCTGGCTTTTCCATGTTTTGCCATGAAATGGAGTCAAAACAATCCCATGTCAGGGATGAATCATGTTCCTTGGATTTTCGAAATATATTATCATAAGTAAACCATTGATTTCCTCCATAAGTTTCATAAAATCCCATGATACGTGTCTGATACACGGCCAATTCCCCCAACAAATTGGGCCTACGTTCCCCCATAATTGCACTGAACATTCCGAACGCTCTGCCCCAATTGCCTATCGATTCATCGACTCTAAAACCGGCCATCCTGGCTCGCCATACACTTGGATGTAGAAACTCTTTTTGATTTTTTACATGCTCGATTTCGTAGTGATCGGTCAACAAGGAAAACATGTTTACATATTTGTCTGCCCATATCCTCTCCTTCACCTCCATCGGGATATGCTGCACAATTTTTTCCCTTCTTGAAGGTACCGATCCCTCCCCAACCATCGGCAATGGCTGCTTACCTGAACCTGCCGCTGTAACTGTCGACCCCGCCGTACCAACGCCCGATCCTGGTTGACCCACGGGAGCCTGCGGGGATACAAAAGGACAAGGTGCTTTTGCGGCATCTCGGGATTGCCGCAACTGCCTCATTAATTGCTTGGCCTCCTCGGCCGTGTCCCCTGGAGCAACGGGACCCTCACTGTTTCTGCCCAACCATGCCGCCAGCTGGGCGGCCAACTCCGGGGGCATATCCCCCACGTTCACAGGGGTAACTACAACAGGGATCGGCTGCCCCGCGTCGAGAACCGGCACAGGAGCCTCCACCGGTCTGGGAGGGCTCGCCGGGGGAGCCTCCGGAACTGGGACCTTGTTTTCCTTTGCCCCGTTCCTGGCCCTCTTTCTTCTCCCAGCAGGGACCGCCCCTGGGATGATTCTTTTAGGCCGTCCTGTACCGTCCCTGGCCGCCATTTTCCTCTTTATCTCCGCCATGTCTTTCACCAGCATGCGGAGCATTTGGTCGGTGCTAACCTTCTTTGCGACCCTTTTGCCCGGCATTTTCCACGTAGATGAAAGGTCCTGGACAAGACTTGTAGCGCTAGAAGAGAAAAAAGAGAAATTACAAATTTCAAAATTGGCTCTTCGTTCCGTCTCTAGCTCACGTGCAACGAGGAGGTGCAGCTTTAGAGCACAGGAACAAGAGGATGCTTCCTTGGCTTGTCGCTCCTTTTATCCTTCTTCGGGCGGGCGTAGACCCTCCTCCAATCCGCCTCCCGGGCGTGGCTGGCGGTGTCGGTGTCTAGGACAACCCCTTCTTGGGCGGGAAAAGGCGCGCCCCAGCTACGCCGCTTCGGGCATACCAGCCGGGACACGCCTCCCGCCAAAAATGGTTTCCCGGGGAGATCGGGGTACTCCACCATAGACTCCTCAAGACCTGGCTCTTCGAGCAGTAGCAGCACCCCCCCCCCCCTCCCCTCAGTGCCTTGAGACCCTCACGGGTAAGTAGCGTGCTCTACAAGTACTCATTGATTGTTATAGTGCTTCAATTCCTTTTGGCTAGGTTCCTGCTATAGAAACACAGCATACATACAAATGCATATGGGTGTAAGAGCAAAACGATTGACTTTTACACAATACGAATTTTGTTTTCAGAGAATACATTACTGTATGGTCCTGAAACTTGTCTCTTTTTTTTTACCTTCTCTTTAATGTATTTTAAATAATTCAGTTAACGTTATATATCAGACCCTCCCCCCCAATAATCACTGGTGTCTAACGTATTTCTGTTAGCTTTTCTTATTATATTTGCTATATTTTAGTATACACTAAGGTGACAAAAAATATTTAGAAGTTGAAAGGGTGTATCTCTTTATGTGCAAAAAAGATGCACATGTAACCCCTGATTAATACTTTCTCACAAATGGAGTTTCACATTTCACACCGTCTAATAATCAATTAACAGTTGAGCATTTTGCACCGGTTCCGAGTTTACCTCCACGAAAAGGGGTATTAAGTGCAAGTTAAAAATCAATTCACTTATTCTAGGATGGGGAGCACAAATGAGCATTTATAACATGCCCCATACCCTCCGGCCCACAACATGTCTGCAGCCAGTTTTACATGTGAAAAATCAGGAGGACAAATTCAGAGATTTCAACTACTTTGATCCAGAGTTGTAGTATTTTTCAAACTGAACCGAATGTTGAGATAGGGAAAAGCATTAGTGGCCCATCTGAGATCAAGGCTTTAATGTTAATCAGACAATCCACATATACACACATCTAGAGATAACACAATGGTTTTCTGTATGAGAAATATTTAAAGCAGAATATCTAATCAAACATATAATGGTTTTGTTACCTAATTATTTGCACACTTTTATTCACTTTAATTTGAGTTTTGGTGTGTCCTGCGACAAAGAATCCTGTAGAATGCCGGGGTAGATGTAAATACATTATCCGATAATGTTAATTCGGTGTTCTAGATTGACGTGCAAGTCATAATCAACAGCACCGTTTGTATGAACGAAGTTGAGCATAGAGGATAACAAGTAATATCTCACTCTTCGAGGTGAACTACAATTGCATGGTTCTGCTGTGTCTTATTTAGCCATGTTGTCACTCATGTATTCGTCAATTCACAATATCACAATTAACTGACATGGTTAGATTTGTAATTGTATTTTAAAATAATGCTTTTGTTCTTGGTATTTTTAATTGATGGAACACACATCCGGGTAGGCAGAAAGACAAGCAATATGTTTAATAACAGTTCATGCAGAGAAAAATGGATCTTTTCTCAGAAACACAGTTGTGTAAGTGAATGGAATATTATAGAGCACTCCACAAATTTGATAGAAATAGAATGGTTGGTATTTATAAGAGAGTGAAATGCGGTATCAAGGTATATGTCCTTGGAATGGAGTACATGAAAAGGTCGTTTGAGATCCATTGTATGCAGTGTAAAAAGCAAAGGTATCGGCAGTATTTTTTTATTGAATTACTTCCACTGTCTCTTGACAGATGACACATCTCATCACTTTCAAGTTATACATTCTCTATAGCGCTCAAAGGTGAGCTTTAGTTTCATAAACGAGAAGGGACAGTGGTTCTCTCCTGTGGTACTTCATACAACTGAAGAAGTGATTGTAAAAAATAACATCTTATACCTATTGAAAAGTGGGAGTTTCATATAAACCTCTTCAATGATGTAAGTGTCGTCAAAAAACAGAGAAATTGTTTGCACTATTGGGTGCTCGACAGTTAAGATGCTTTTAGACGGCAAAGAAATATTTCCTCAAGAGAAGGAAAAAGAGTAATAGAATGCAGGTTGAGTTCAGAAGAGAACGCTTAACTCATTGGCATGCCATTTCAAACAATGCTGGGCTTTACCATCATAAGATAACTGGACCCTTGTCTGGCTTTCTGCAACATACAAATGTAATAGGAAGCCTATGTTCTGCACCAAATCGAATAATACTTAAAACAGCTTTGGAAATGCCGCAAAACAACTTTGTACTATTCTATTAAACAAAATAAAGCCTTAAGGTTACTTTTCGGAACAAAGCCTTTGTTTGGTTTTGACTTCATCTATTAGCAATGCGATCCTTTCGAGCTGGGAAGCCAGCATAGCATTGCCCTAATAAACAAGCATTGGGAAAGCCAATAGGTCTGGCTTGCATATGGAGTCTGATTAAAATGTTTAAAAAAAGGCAGCTGGAATGAAATGCCAAAACAAAAATTGTTTGATTACTGTATATAATGCATCTATGAAATAAAGAACTGAAAGTCGGATGGCTCTAAGTATGTTTAGATATAAACTGGTCAGCGGCGGTTTCTTGATGAACGATAAAAATGAAAAATAAAATGGCAATTATGTTTATCATGCTGCAACCTCCAGCCAGGATAAATGGGGACATGTCCTACTCTACTGCCTATTGGCAGCATAGAGGACTGGAGGAGCAAGATGGACCCTCCAAATTGCGCATGTCAGTTTGGCCGGCTCTTTTGAGCGGGCAAAAGGGCCATGCGCACTTTGCAGCTCTCCACTTAGATGTCATAGTCAGCTGGGTGGAGGCCAAGCACAGGCCTAAAAGGCATGAACCATCATCCAGCCAGTACACTCCATCCAGTCCAGGTGCTGCTCTCATGCTGGCGAGGGTAGTGCAAGGAGCCAACAGACAGAGGGACCAAGAAAGATGTTTGCCATGCAGAAGGCAAGGTCAGTGACTTAATTTTTTTTTTTTGATACTCACCTTGCCTGCACCCACCAACCCACTACATAGTTGGTTGCCCGTCTGCCTTACTGGTGCATATATATGCCAGCTGCCCATTAAACCAGTCCATAATGAATTGCAAGAAACCCTCCATAAGAGGCATAATGACACACTAAACAACAACGAGAATGAGATGAAATGTTAACACATCTTTGGTCAGAGCCAAAGCCCACTCGATGTCCCTTGTTATAAGTTAAGGACTAATTACGAGTCGTGTGATTATTAACATTTAGCTCTGATATATTCCTGCAGGTCAAGTCAGCTGAAATTTATCGGGGGGAAAAGTCCTGTAAAAAAGGTAAACCACCTTCAATGTTTTAAATAACAATTCCATATGTTATGCTTCATTTACGATTTAAAAACTTAGATGGGGTATTTAACACATTTGGTAAACATCACTACCTGGTTAAATGTTGTTAAGAATGCTTGGAAAATAACTCACCCTATTCCGTCTAACTCATAATGAGGGCATAGGTATATTTAAAGAATTGGCAAAAATAGGTCCAGTAAGCAGCTTCACTGTCCTGTAAAAGAGTGTTAAGGTGATTTATTTAGCTCTAAATCTCAATCGAGCAATCCCTTTCAGAGCAATTCTAAAGCATATTGTCAGTAAATGTTTGCTCTGTGGTGATCTGGTGTCGTTCTAACAAGATGCAAACTCGAAAATCAAATGTCTAGATTTGGATAAACATCATATTCAAAGATTAGACAGTGGTCAAGGTACATTACGAAAACGCAGTGGTTTGTTGCAGGGAGGACAAGGTGCATTATCTCATTACTAAACCAGTTAGCAGGGTTGAAATGTAGGGAAGTGAACACAAAGTCAAGAATGCAAAGCGACAGAGAGATAAAGGTCAGAATTCTCAGTACGAGTTTGACATTGTGAAACAGCATTGCACAATAGAATTATCCCCAGTTCTGATATGTATTTTCCAAAGATTCTTTTTTTAACAATAAAGATATCGTAGGGTTTGTCTCATAAAGGAATCTAATATGCATTTGCTTTCCATGTATTGGACAGTAATGTTGTGTACAGCTCCCGAAGTGATGTCTAGGATAGTTGTATGACAGATAATTGTGAACATCAATATTTTGAAACAAATATTGTCACAATATTGTTAATCTCCCAAAAATTGCCTGTAAAAATACATATCCAGTTTATATATTTTGAATGGAAACTACCAAAATATTGTGTCAAAAATATTGTGAAACAGAATACTGTAAATAAAAACTTTAGAACCACGGTCTCCAATCAGTCGATCGCGAGCTACCGGTAGCTCGCCGAGACCCTGGGAGTAGCTCGCCGAGTGCTGCTCAATTTAGTAGCACATTAGTTTTATTTTGGGCTATTTAGGCTTATTTCCGTGTCTGGTGCCCGCCCTCACCCAACGCAGCTGCTCCAATTGGCTTGCGCTTAGATGGGGTGGGTGGGCCAAAGAGGATGACGTTCCTTTGCTGCAGTCTCGCGGTGGAATGGTGACGAGGGCCGGGCGCACCGAAGGAAATACTGAGTGGTGTGGATGTTGGAAAAATGCTTGGGCCCGGTAAGGGAGAAACAATGGGCAGGGGGGAGGGTCAGAGCCCCGAGAGTGTCGATCAGCGGAGGTCATCGAGGAGGGTCAGATGAAGCAGAGGAGGCGATTTTACAGCCGGTGCAAGAGTTGTTCACACCTTCCCCCCCCACACTCCCACACACACCCTCCTCCCCCTTTGCACAGGTCGGGCTCGGGCACTATCAGCTCTGTGACCAAAGCAACGGCGGGACAGATCCAGAGAGGGGCGGGGGAACGAGAGCGATGCTGGAGCAAAGTAGGTCTTTGCTCTCAGTTCTTGCCATCTGGGTGGTGACCTGATAATCTCTGGTTTTGTGACTACGAGATTGAAGAGGTGTTAAGAGAGGGGCTGGAAAGAAAGAGAGGGAGGGGATGGGGAGGGACAGAGGAGCCGGAGAGAAACAGAGAGGGGCCGCTGGAGAGACACGGTGAGGGGCAGGACAGACAGGGGCAGGAGGAGACAGTGGTGCTAGGGAGAGACTGGGGCGCTGGAAAGAGAGTGAGAGAGAGAGGGGCCGCTGTACTGACAGAGACAGCGAGGAGCAAGAGCGAGGGGCTCAAGAGAGACAGTGGAGGCCCAGAGATACCGTGAGAGGCAGGACGGAGAGGGGGCCTGGGGGAGACAGTAGGGGTAGGAGGAGAGAGAGGGGCTGGGGAGAGACAGAGGATTCGGCGAGAAGATTGTCGAGATGTCACCGACAGACTGAGGGCGTACACCGGGAGAGAGGGGGGGGCAAGGAAAGAGTGAGGGAGAGCCAGAGACAGTGAACCGGGCTCAGGACAGGAGCAAGGGCAGTGTAGTGTTTAAGAAGGGGCAGGGAGCATGTGAAAGGTGCAGTAACAGAGAGCGTGTCTGGGAGCCAGGACAGAGTATAGGGGTTGGGATAGGGAGCAGTGGCAGAAAGGCAGACATGTTGGGCAGAACAAGGGGCAGGGG
Source organism: Lissotriton vulgaris (assembly GCF_964263255.1). Lineage (NCBI taxonomy): Eukaryota > Metazoa > Chordata > Amphibia > Caudata > Salamandridae > Lissotriton > Lissotriton vulgaris. The sequence goes on along the minus strand of NC_141691.1, from coordinate 453,469,101 downwards.
GGAGTGCAGCGATAGAGGACAGTGGTGAGCAGGGCAGGGACAGGTGCAGGGACCTTAGCCATGGAGATGCAGTGAGTAGGGAGTGGGACAGAGGCAGGGTCCTGTGGCACAGAACCGGACAGACAGGGGGTACCGGAAGCACGGAATGATAGCAGGGGAGGACAGAGAGCAGAAACAGGGGACAGAGTGCATGGGGCGATAGCATGGGCATGGAGCCGGGTAGGGAGAGGGCATCAAAAGCACATGGTGAGAGTGGGCAGGGAATATTATGCTGATCACCTCACCATTGCGAGCAGTTAGCAGTTAACATCGTAATGATGGTTTTTACACATTGAGAACTACTCTGAGGATAAGACTGCTCTGAATGTCGAGACCCCTCTGACTGAAGACACCCTGTTCGCCCTTAGCAAAGAGGCTCGATTGATGGACCTGTGCAACACAGCTGTGTGTGGGAACAAGTCAGGTAGAGGTGCAGGACGCCTTTTGACAAAAAAGGTTGTTGTTACACTGATGGTAGCTTTCTGGCTCTTGCCTTCACTTCAATATAACATCCAATAGTTGTCACCAACCTCCCCTGCCATGCCCCATTTAAGCTTCTCAAGCTGGTCCATTCTGAGCCTGTGCTGACTGAACCAGAGGTGGGCTGGACCACAATGTGCCTTTTCACTGGCCTCTGTGTGCTCTTCAGGGACACAGGCAGCTCTGGCCTCTCCACAGTGAGGCCTTGACTGTTTCATGGTGTCGTGTGGCCACTCAGGATGTTATGTATGGTTGTTTTGTGGTCTGTTTGTGTGACAATTTTATTGGTTGGTAGTCTGTGCCAATGCTTGTCTGTGAGTTTTTGGCTATTTGTGTGCCGATTTTATTGGCTGGTGGGCTGCTTTTTATTGTAAAATTTTCTGATAGTACCAAACATTGCCTGCTGCAAGCACAAATAGCCAAGTAGTCTTCCATACCTTGAAAAACACCGTCCTACAACATGTCTAAGTTTTACTTATTTTGCAAATCTAGGCCACTTTTTTTTAGCTATTTGATTTGCCTGCCCTATATTTAATAACATAACAGGTCTAGTTGCAAAGCGCAAGATTACCCGAAGGTGCCCTGGGGCTGAATAGCAGATGTTTATTGTTACCCAACTCAGGGCTATTCATTATATCGACCTCAAATGGATGAAAGGATGAGTGTACCTGCTGGGATTTAAACCTGTGACCATGAGGTCAAGCACAGGACCCTGCAGTGGCTGCTTTAGTGCAGTGAGCCATCAGACCCGGCTTATGGGGCTGCTTTTAATTTGGTGCCAGAGCCTCTTTTCTGTCCCATTCCGACAAGCATCAGCCTCCGCTTGTGCTTTTGTTGTGTCACTGTTGTGGCTTGTGCTTTAGCTTTTTGTCTCACTGTGCTGCAGAAGGCAGTGCACATGTAAAAAAGGAAAAAAAGTTGTTTCTTTCAGTGTTATTGTGTTGAATCCACAGTATGGGGCCATGGGCTCTGAAGAAATAGTCTTAACGTCAATAAAACTGGGCGGGGAAGGTCGCTCGAAAAATGCGCGAGTTGCTTGGGGTTTAGTAGCTCACAACGATTTTCACTGACCAGAAGTAGCTCACACTACACAAAAGGTTGGAGACCCCTGCTTTAGAATATTTACATTTAAATACTGGGTAGTTATAGTTAGGATCACGTTTCCATAGGAATGTATATTTTGGTTTGCTTATAACTTGGGAGATATTTTACGAACATTCACAAAACGTTCCCAAAAAAAGTCTCATCCACTTCAGCTCTTCCTTGGAAAGAAGAAAAAGGGGGCTCCCAAAACACATTTTTCGCCATGCACTTTTCCAGAGGAAAATTGGATACAGCTGCAGCCAAAATGGCTGAAAGGAATTACACGAAAATTGGAAGAACGCTAGAGCTTGGACGAAAAAGTGTGATTTTTGGCATTTGTGCAAATCCATTAAGTAGGATTGCGCAATTAAGCTTCAAAATAGGTTTTTCATGCTGTGGTATCTAACAGATCAAAACATATGATCGAAGATGTGTCAGCTGCCTTTTTAGAACTAGCAGACTGAGTCCTGTGTCCTGAATGAAAAGTGAAAAAGATGGGGGGGGGGGCAGGGTGTGGATACCTTGCCCCTCTAGATCCCTTGAGGGCCAAAACCCTATTTTTTCTTTATCAGCACTGCATATCTGTGGAGGATTCACCAATCTACAGTCCAATAAAAAATAAAAAACACAATTCCCTCTCACCTGTTATAAAACATAGCCCATCCCCCCAGAGACAGCTAGAGCCCTGGGGGACCAAGATTTAATTTCTATAGGGGAGGGGTATGTGTACCTCCCCCCAAGTGTTTTTCAAGCACTGGGGACCACGCCCCCTGGGGTCGCATTTCATATAAAGGTGAGGGGGCCTGTGGCTCCCTCCCAGAGTACCTAATTAGGCCTGGGAGCCCATTCCCCGGGGTCAATATACTTAATTACTGGAGGGGGCATGCAGACCCTCTATGCTAGCCCCTTTGAGGTCCTTGAGGATTTATTACCTGGTGCTGGTATTTAATTTTTGAGGAGGGTTGTACGCACCCCCTTAGCTAATGATTGCCCCAGAGGACCACATCCTATGGAGTTGCAGTGCCCCGGGCAATCCAATCCCAGTACACTGTAGTTCCTTACATAGGAGTGTGCAGGCATACTCTGTTTGCACTTTCCTGGGCAGAAAACACAAACATGTTCCCTCATGGGCTGGAAATATGCTGCTTCTACTCTGATAGCAGCAAAGCGAGTGGAATGGTTATTGCAAGCACCACAATGGGTGCTGGCTCGGTAGCAGACTGGGGTCAGTGGAGCATTTGGGCTTCCCCCTTATCCCCTAAGGGAATGGTAGCATGTGAGTGACGGGGGAGAAACCAGGGCATCCAATTATAAAACAAATGCTGGTTCTGGCTGGTACCTAGTATGGGTTCTGTTGAGGAACTGGCAGTGATAGTAGGGCCCTTGGCTCCCCCCCAGTTGCCCCCAATGATTTGGTGACATTTGTGTGTCCTGGGTTGGCACTGGGTCACCAACTTGGAAAAAAGAACTCTGGCTCCCCTTGACACCAGCTATGGGTGCTGCGGGAGCCGGTAGGTGCAGCGAGGGCCTAAGGTCTCCTCCTGCAGCATCCAACTAATAAAAATTCAAAAACAAGGGTAGGTGTACCAAGTCAACACCTGGGCACCCAAAAATTAAAAATTAAAAAGCCGGACATATAAAAACACTGTTCCTGCAAGGAGTGCCTCATAATGCCCTGGCGATTTTTTAAATAAAATTCCTTCTTGTTGGTGGTGCCCTAGAATAGTAAGTGTTACAACAAACAGTGGCTGCCCTATTACCCGAAGTGCGATAAATTATTAAACTGTAATACTACCAAAGGTTCAAGCACATAAATATACAAAACACAAAATAGTAAATATTAAGAATGAAATACACAAAAGAGAAAAAAATTAAAGTATGACAAAATTACAAAAAAGAAGATAATAGTAACCATACACAAATAAACAATATATTTAGCTTTTACTAAGACCATAATATCAAAAGACAATGCATTCTTTGATTAATGGTGCTCATAAAGTTACACAAAAAAACAATATCAAGAAACAATTAACAGTGTAAACAAAAGAACAAAGACAGAGGCAAATAAATTCACAAAGGACTGATAGAACAAAACACAAAACCAGGAAAGGCAATTAATGCATCCTCTTGAATAGGCGCCAAAGCTGGGCGTCAATGGCGTTTCAACCAAGAGAAAGTAATATGGTCATCATCAAGGCAGGCCATGTAATTGACAAATCAGCCAACAGAGATTCCTGAAAACAATATGTACAAGGGTATCAAAACAGCAAATACATTTAATAATAACAGCATAGCACAAAGCTAAAAAGTCAGTACAAATGCTATGGGAATGCTTGACTAGGTATGGAATACCGGAGGGTTTATTAACCATCCTAAAGGAAGTACACAGAAGAAATTGGGCCCAGGTAATTAAGGATATGCAAGGGGCACTGACGCTGAAAATAGTGGTAGGAATCGGGCTAAGACAGGGCTGCGTTCTGGCTCCCCTGCTATTTGCCTTATTCTTGGCGAACTTACCAGCAATATTAGAAGTGGGCAGAAGTGCAAGCCCTAGAATGAGCGGTAATAAAGTGGCATGACTTTTGTATGCAGATGACCTTGATCAGACGGAACTCGGGCTCCAAAGGAAATTAAATGTTTTTAGAGAATATTGTGAGGTAAAGTTTATAGTTGTAAATGTGGATAACATTAAGATTTTATGCTTTGGTAAAAGAGATAACATTTTTGGGGTTTTAGGACAAACAAAACTGGAGATTGCAAAAGAATATAAATATTTGGGTCTCTGGTTTGATAGTGCCCTAAAATGGTGTGCCCGCCTAGAAGCCCAAAAAGCAAAAGGTTTCTCTTCAATTTGCCTCCTAAAAAAATGTAAAAAGGAATACGGAGATATGTCCCACAGACCATTGTTAAAAGCATATGCAGCAATGATCCCTCCGCAGATATTGTATGGGGCAGAAGTCCTATACCTAAGCGGTAAATGCAGATGGGACCAGGAAGAAGGGAAGATCATAAAAACCTTACTGTCTCTACCTAGCTCTGCAATGATCCAGGCTTTTAGAATGGAGACAGGAACAACAGCTTGGGGCATTCAGACCCAAATGTCTCTGATGAGATTTTGGAAATGCCAGGACCCAGGGGGTGTGAAGAAGGTCTCAAAATGGTGCAGGGAGGAGATCTAAAGTAGCAGTCTAAAGTTGGCTAGGTAAGCAAGAAAGAGACTCCTGACTAGCGGAAAGATTAAAGGTGAGACTAACTCAGCACTCACTGGAGATAGAAGTTACCAAGTGTTCACTCAGACTCCAAAGTCAAGAACAGTCAAGGAAAAATGGCTTGGAATACCTGAGTATGAAAAAATCAGTGCAAGGTATAAAAAACTCATGGGTAAAGAAATCATAATACCCGTACCTGACACCTTGCCGAACTATGGGCTTAGGTGCAAATTACTGCAAGTACGAATTGGTATTAACCCGTGGCTGATGGAGGGAAAAGCAAAGGCTGAAATTATACACGCTGATGGAATTTGTAAATGTGGGCTTGGAACTAAAAATTATATTCTGCACATATTGGTAGACTGCCTTGCGGTTTTAGCTTTGAGGAAATAGTTTTTACGCCCAATCTTCTTAAAATATGGTATAAGGTCATGTGCCTAAGTCATAGTTATGCTTATAGAATGACATTACCATTGCATTGGGGAATTATATGAAAGGTATAAACATTTTTTACTGTTATCTATTATCTAGATTAATATATATAATATTGAACTTCTTTGGGTTTAAGGTTGCTGCTATTGGGGATAGGTTGTGGATACCGTACTTTTTAGCATTCATTTTATTGTAAGGAAGTTTTAACAAATTGAATTGTAATTTATTTATTGTGGTTTCCCGTTGTGTTTAAAGACTATGGTCTAAATAAACAAAGAGTTTGACTGTCACTGTCAGTGTCATGCATTAGCAATTATACACTATTCTAATAAAGAAAAGAGGTGAAAAAATTCAATAAAAAGAGGAAAAATATATGTTAAGAGTATACCGAATAGAGAGAAATTAAGGTGCTCAGTCTTAGATCCACACCAGATGACAAAAGAGTGTGTTCAGCAAATCATGCATTTAAAAATAAATCAAAAAAAGAGAAAAGATTAATATAAAAATACCAAGGTTTATGCCAATCAATAGTGACTAAGTGAATCAATCGTAACATAGAGAACCTTAAAAGGTTTGCACAGAATAAGGACCTACTTGTTTAAAATCGCATTAAAAAATATGTAGGCCTATGAATTACCAGCCCATAAAGGAACAAATCACATCCAATAGGTTCAAACTGAAAATGGAGTCCTAATCATCAAAGGAAAAGAATTGTAAAAACCAGAACAGATTGGAAAACTCAGCTATAAAAAGAAAAAGAATCAATCAAAACTAACCGGTCATAAGGTACTGGGAAAAAGGGGGAGTGGAAGAAAGCATCAAAACAATTCTCGACCTTCACATGAAAACAGTGCTAGCTCAGTTACCGCACAGATAAATAAATTAATATCTAGAGGAAGGAAAAATCACAAATAATGTAAAGAAATATGAAAAAACTATTAAAGGCGGAAAAATGATCAAGGCTGAGTGAGGTCAAAGCACACCATGAGTTTATGTTGCGACAACCCTTTGTGATTGCTTTCTTTCATGTATGGATGATTGATATAGACACGCACAAAACAAAAAAGTAGAATACAAGGTATATGAGTACACATCTTTAAATCCTTTATTCATCAAAGAAAAAAAACAGAAAATTATTAAAATACCAAAAGCCATAAATAAAAACACCAGCAGAAGTTTGTACTTAAAAGGAGTCATATTAACTAATTTAACTCAAATTTAAGACAATGTGTGAAAATTGTTGGACCTTAAACTGGTTACATATACCACCTCTCCAAAGTGAGCAAAAGCATATATCATGTTGGACTTTGGGGGGGCCTAAATGTACATTTCCAACTCAAAGGTAGGCAGAAGCAGGAAAACTATTTCCACTCCACCTCAAGCAACTGCAGAGAAAGTATTGATCGACTAAAGGGTTACGTTTAATATTTCCACTGTAACATACGTAAAAGAATGCAAAATGTTGCACTTCGGTATGGTTACATATACCAATCCAAATTCGAATTATTTTTAAACAAACATTTAAATATTTAAAAACATAAACTTGTTACACATACTAAATATAAAATATATATATTATATGAATAAATAAAATTGCATATTCAAACAAAACAAATAATGAAATCACAAATGCAGTAATAGAATAAATTTAGATGTATTTTTTGTAAGCTTAAAAAGCGCACAGCTACCCCCAACGGGGGTGTCCCGGCGCCTGTGGCAGGTGGCAGATGAGGTACTAGACAGGGTCTAAGGGCTAGAGAACAGCCAGGTCTGAATGGCGGAAGAGCGTCTCAGACTTGGCCAACTGCCAGCAGAGTGGTAAGCTGTTCCAGGTTTTGGCCGTGACAACAGCAAAGGCTCTGCCGCCCATTCTAGAGTGGCGGAAGCGTGGAGTAGCCAGAAGGCGGAGACTGTTTGATCTGAGGACAAAACTGGACTGGGAGTGCTTGAGTCGAGCTCCAAGATAGGCTGGGCAATGACCCTGAAGCGATCTAAAGGCCAGGATGAGAGACTTGAATTGGATGCGGTTGGTCACCGGTACCCAATGGAGTTAACTCAAGTGGGGAGAAATCTAGTGGCGATAAGGGATTTTGCATATCAGCCTGGCAGCCGCATTTTGAACGATCTGAGCTGGAGCTCCCACATAGAGGCTATTTGCATAGTCGAGATGGGAGGTGATCAGGGCATGGATGATGGTACGATGAGACTCCATGGGAAGGAAAGTGAAGGATTTTGCGGAGCATGTGCAGCTTTCCAAAGCAGGCCGAGGACACCTGACTGATTTGGGATTTACACAATAGTTCATTATCAAACTGGAACCCAAGGTTCCTAGCTCAGTTGACCGGCTTGGGAGGGGGATTCAGCTCGAATGGCCAGCACAGCGATGTATGAGGGGGGCTTGTTCAATTGAAAATTAGAACCTCAGTTTTGTCCGAGTTGAGTTTCAGCGTATTCTGCGACATCCAAGTGGAGATATTACATAAACAGTGTCTGAAATTGACATTTGCTGCCTCGGAGGGATCATCAAACGCAAACACCACCTGTTTGTCGTCGGCATAGGAGATCACTCTTACCCCACAGGATTCAACCAGTGCCGCCAGGGGAGAGAGATAGACATTGAAGAAGAGGGGGATCTGGGCAGAGCCCTGGGGGACCCCGCAAAACTAGGGTTTCTCCTCAGAGACAAAAGGTTGGAGAGAGACTTGTTGAGTGTGGCCACTCAGGAAGGATCGAGTCCAGGACAGTGGAGTGCCCTGGATCCCAAGGTTGTGGAGTCTCTCTAGCAGGATAGAGTGAGAGACCATATCAAATGCCGCAGACAGGTCGCGGAGCACTAGCATGGCTGATCTACCTGAATCCACATGTTCGCAGACGGTCTCAGAGACTTCAAGGATGACAGTCTCAGTACTGTATTCAGATCTAAACCCGGACTGGGAGTCGTGGAAATGACGCCAGGATTCTAGATAACTAGACAACTGTTCTTGAACTAGCTTCTCCAAAACTTAGGCTGGTGCTGGAAGAAGAGAAATGGGATGGTAGTTTTTAAAAACAGACTGGTCAGCATCCGTTTTTTTTGGATTGGCACTAGGAGGGCCTATTTCCAGATAGAGGGGAAAGTACTGGAGCTCAGGGAAGAATTCCAGATTCGGTTCAGTGACGTATTAATAAGGGGGCTAAGGTGTTGAAGAACTGCACTGTGCAAGGATCCGCAGGTGATCCAGATTTGCAGACGGGGAGTTTATGAAGCGAGGTGTCAGTAGGGACAGGGTGGAAGGAAGTCAGTGCATCGCCAGAGGCCGTCGCAGTGTCTGGGATAGGGGAAGGTGTAGATGGGGCAAACAATGAGTTAATATCCAGGATTTTATTGTGGAATAAATCAGATAGCCCGTTGCAGAGATCCTGGGTAGGAGGAATAGTATTCAAGATGGCAGATGTGTTGGTGAAGTCTTATACTATTTTAAAGAGAGTTTTTGAAGAATTCCTGGCTATGTTAATTTTATTGATGAAAAACTCTCTCATCGTCGCACTTTTAAGTTTATGAAAAGTTTTTATGGTGGATTTAAAGATCAACTTAGCCGCGGGATCATAGCATTATCTCCAGCTGAGTTCAAGTTTCTTACAGCGGCTTTATTCGACCCACAGTACTGAATTAAACTAGGGGGGAAGATGGCTTTTGTCTACAGGAGTTGATATGTTTAAGGGGGGAAACAGCGTCAAGGGCCGTTGAAAGCCAGCTATTGAAGTTTAGTACATAAAGCTCAGTGTCACCTGCCAAGTGAAGGGGTAGAAGAGAGTGCGGGAGTCATGGAATTGCTGGTGATTTTAAACCATTTCCTACTGTATTCCCGGGAGGTAGAAGTGTTGGATGACCGTAGGGGTAGTGCAATGCTAAACAGAATTGAGAAGTGCTCAGACCATGTAAGTGGTAAGCGAGGAGCTGTGGCTAGGTTGGGGTTGTTGGTAAAAAGCAGGTCTAGCGTATGGCCGGCCCGATGGGTGAGTCCGCCGACCAGCTGGATCATATTAAGGCCCTCCAGTGACTCTAGCAACTGGCAGGCTTTAGTGCAGTGGATATCATTCACGTGAAGATTGAAATCTCCAAAGATCATAAAATGGGGAGGTTTCAGCGACAGGTCAGCAACTATTGTAGAACTCTAATAGATGATGGGGCGGGGAGTTGAGGGGTCTATATAAGAAAATTCCAGACAGAGCGACGCTAGGTGCTATGGTAATACTGAAATACATAACTTCTAGGGGTCTAATATTAAGAAATTGCAGTGGTCCTTCACTCTAGTTGGGAAATCTCATACAGGAAACTCCTGAATATTTGTTTCCTCACTGCCACACTTTTCATAGCAGTCGCACCATCTTGAAAAGTGGGGCTTTGAGTAAACTCGTAATATGCTTAGCGGGCCGCAGCGCTCCGCCAAGCATCTTGCAGCCTCAGGGCCACCACACAGCTGCCAGGGAATTGAAGTTCCCTGCTGGTTGTGGTTTCCCCAGGATACCCGAGCCGCCCTAGTGGTGACAGGGTGGTCTGGAGACCGCCATCCTGAGACTGGCAATCCATGGACTGCCAAACTCATAATGAGGCCCATAGTATACAATATTTATCAAAAGAATATATTCATAAATAAACAATATTCTAACCTTCTGTATTTTTTATGCAATCACACAATATGTTTGATGCAACATTTTTATCTTTCACCATTATTGAGTACATAGAAAGATGTCATATTACTGGAATTAAGTAAAAAGGCAGTATTGTATGAATTAGCAAATATAAAATCCCTATGCTGCATTTGGGAAAATTGGTCATTGCCAGAATGAAATTCACCAATCTTCAGCTAATCTACTCTAAAGCTAAAGCTAAAACAAACATTAAAATAAGAATGGTGTTTCATTTTTTACATCTATTCAATAAAATGTTTTGCCACAAGAGGTATACCAAATGGAATGAGGTCTCACCCCTATAAAAACACACATAATTAAGTTAAATTGAAATACCACACTGCTAATCCTGCAAAAATATTTCCAGGATATTTTGTGTACAATGTGGGCCCAATTCACAAAAATAAAGTTAGACCAAAAAGTCTAATTTAGGGCCTTATTATGAGTTTGGCTGTCTGTGAACCGTTGTACCAGCAGTGGTGGTCTAGCTGTAGCGAGCTCGGAAATTCCGACCGGTATATCACAAGATTGGTGGATTGTGTTTCTAAAGACCGCAGCTCAACTGTGATACTGCCAGCACACTGCTGGGGTTGGTGTCGCAGTCGGAGAAAGGCAGCTGCGATAGGGCAGGATGGAGGAGATGAAACTCCTTCCTGTTTTCAGCTAGCTTTCCAATGAGCTGACAGTGGCAGTCCAGCATCCAGCTTTTAGTTGGCAATAACAAAGGATTTGAGGTGAAATCTCACCCCTCCCCTTTTCTTCCAGGCAGAGTTTGATATGCATCGCAGCAGCAACTTCACTTAGGAGAAAACAACCATGTTTGCGGCGATCTCCAGGTGAGTCCTTCTTGTACCATATACCTATTGCTGGACTTGCCTTATATGGGAAGTACTCCGGCAAGGTGTAGGTGGTTTTTTTCCACATGTATCATGCATATATGTACATTCGACACATGCATTAATAGATATGGAAAACCATTGCCCACCGTTGCAAGGCTGCCTCAGCCCCACTGAAGGCCTACAGGTAGCTGTGGTATTTGGAATAGAATGGTGCACCAGGAGGATATATCACTTTCCAATAAGAATCAAGATGATGTATCTTTGACATAACAAATTCATTTCTTTATTTTCTTGATTTTTATGAAGATATATATACAAAAATCGTCCAGCCAATGTGTTTCGTGCAGGGAAAATAATTTTCCAGACTTCCTCAGGGCTGTAACCAACATATAAAACAAATATAACACAACTACACAATACACCATAAATACTGACAAGTACAAACATAAAACAGAGTATAGTCACACGTATTTCACAAACTGCAAGACTGGCACAAAACTCATAAATGAAATAAGCATGATATAACGATAAACAATACTCTTGAGACAAAGAGCACATGTATTAACCATAAAAATAACAATAGACAAGATGTGATAGTGGGACAGGATGGATAATCAAGGGACACACACAACACATCAATAACAGTGTGCTTAAAAATCATCATCATTTCCCCTGCTCATCCTGATTAAGTTAATCCCGGGACACCACAGAGGCGTCAATTCCAACATCAAATATCCTCCAACAAAGTTTCCACCCCAAAATTCACAGAATAACCCGGTTTGAGTGCTTCATAGTTTACTCAGTTCCACGAACTGACGTAATAATACCTTATGGGGAAGCATGTATGTATTGTTCAGGGATCTGTAAGCAGTCACAGCAATACCTTCTCACTTATAAAACTCATGCGGGCTGGAAGTTCAAACATTCCTAGTCAGTATCAACTTGATATCAGTAACAAGCTTCTGGCTTTGGTAAATTTTCAAATTGATGTGTATTCCATGGGGAATATACTCCTATCCAATGCACCTATTTACAATTTGTCTATAACATAAGTATCAAAGAGTGTAACAAAGAATGGGGAAAAGCAAATCTTCAATACCTTCCACAGTCATTTAAATTCCAATAGTTTATTTAAAATGTAATCTACTTGTGATCCACTTGACAGGCAAATTATTCCATTAGTAATAAAAGGAATAAGCTTATCTCTATTACATGAAACAAAGAGAAGTAGGATGCGACTATCCCAAACAGAGCAGACCTTCCAAAGGTCAGGGACAGTATAACCAAGATCATGTCCTTAAATAAACCATGACTGCATGTATATGAATTGTACTTTATTGTTCAATTATTTAAAACCATTACAATATGCTATCATTACAATATACTATTGAGAAGTAGAAAGAATGAAAAGTAAAAGACTCACACAGAATTGGTTTAAAACTAAGGAAAAATCATTAAAAACAACTTTACAAGCTGGAACTAAAGTGCTGTTACGTAGAGATTGCTCCTGCATCGGGTGGCCCAGTTTGCCCGTCTTTTTAGGCAGGCCCTGTGTCCTATAAAGTTAATGTTCACTTTGGTTACCAGCCACTTAAAACAACTTAATTTTCCTTGTTTCGGTACCAGGTACCTGGATTAGCTTATTTAGTCCCCTGGTCTTGATATCTTTTTTTCTTTTGTTCCCTTGAGTGCCATTAATTTATAATGAATGAATGTAATCTGAGGCATGACTCTGAGTATGTTGTGGGCATGGACTGATATTTTGTTTTATGAAATGTTTAGTCATAGTCACTCATGCTTGGTGGCCGACTGATTACATCTTGTGTCTTAATCGTTTGTGTCAGTGCAGCCCGGGTTGCGTCTTTGAATTTCCCTAGTCGGGCAACATTTTGAGCTGTATTGGTGGGAAAGCACAGGTCTGAAACTTCTCGGCATCGACAAGAGCTGTGAGACCTGGAAATTGGGACTACAAGGCAGTGCTGCTCTCTAGCTAACCTTGAGCAGCAACACAGCTGATAAAGCCAAGTTTCATGGTGGTAACTACAAAGACGACAGGCGACTGAGTTGTCTTGCCGGGCCCAGAATGTATTGAAGTCCACAATGGGCAGAGCAAGAAGTCTCATGTAGGGGATTCTCTTCCAAGCCAGGACTGTCAAGGCTTGCTCATAATAGGGCTGAGGTTTTCCCAGGATATAGGAGGCAATCCAGTGTGGAAAGATTGGGTTGGTGGTGTAGAGATTCCAGGTCCCTTTCGAAGGATTTTCTCTTGACCTGTGTGTTCACTGTGTTTTTCCAGGCTGTTTCCAGGATATCCAAACTGTGCAGATTTTGGGCTTCTATTCCAAGTGGACTTGTAGCTGCTACCAACTGGGCGTGCCATGGAGAGCCACCCTCTTCAAAGATTGTTTTCATTTGAGCTTTGAGTGAGAATGCAGAGGCAGCAAGGTACTAATGTAGTATTTGTATATGTCCCCTGAGCAAGTGATATCAAGGCAGATGAGTCCCAGTCTTACTCTGGCTCTCCTGGTCTGTCGTGGGAGAGCTAAAATCTTCTTGTAGGCAGAAATTTGGAGGTTCATGAGGAGCTTGTTGAAGGTGCCGGGAAAGACTAAATGACTTTAGTTAAGAGAGGGAACAAGTTTTGCTTTTAGAACTTTCAGATGGGTTCTGCAGTTGGACTGTGAAGCCGCTGGTTTAGGCCTCTCATACTGTAAATAATGCCGGCCCCCTTCCTTCTTAGATGTTTCAAGTGGGCTGTTGACTTTCCCCCTTCCCATAGCCTGATGCCCAGGTAGTTATTGCGTTTTTTGTAATTTTTCAGTGGTACTTCTCAAAGATGAGTACCCTGGTCTTCTCTTGGTTCTCCAGGAGGTTGTTCTTTTAATTATACCTGTGTAGGGCATTTAGAGCTTTCTGTAGGCCAGTCCGTGTGTGATCCATTATTGCAATATCATCAGCGGACTGAAGAATTTGGAGCTGCACTTTCCCCAGCCTTGATGTTAGTAAACTTGCACCTTCCATGGCTTTTCCCAGGTCTACAGTGTAGAGATTATAGAAAAGAGGGGCGAGGACACACCCGTGTTTTAGGCCGTTGTTGGTTGACACCTTAGCAGTTACAGTGGCTTGGCTGGTCTAGATACAGACCCAGATCCCCTGATTTAGTGTGATTATTGCCTTTAGCAACTGTTTGGGGATTCCCCAGGAATCTAGTTTCTTCCACAGCTTCCCTCGATCAACCCGTCAAATGCTGCACTGTAGTCCACAAAACAGCAAAAGAGGGATAATTGTGCTGGGTGGGTTGCTCAATATGACAGATGAATCATTACTAGGATGTTATCCGTGGTGGAACATTCGGGCCTAAAACCAGATTGAAAGAGGGGAAGGATGTTGTTGTCTTTTGCCCAGGCTTCTAGTTCTTTCAGTAGTAATCTTGTATACGCTTTCGCTTCTATGCCTAATAGAGGAATAAGACAATAGTTTTCTGGTTTCGTGCTGTCCCCTTTTTTATAAATGGGGAAAAGATTGGAGCCTTTCCACGACGATGGGAGAGTTGAAGTGGCGTTAGTGTACTTAAAGAGTGGTGTGAGCAGTTCTGCCAAGAATACATGTGAGACTTTAAACACTGATGTAGGGACCCCTTTGGGTCCTGGGGCGCTGTCTGTCCTCATTTTCTTTAATTAAGGTGGTTTCCTCGGCCTCTGTGATGTTAGCTGTTTTAGCAGCCTTGTGTGTAACTGGGAGAGGTTGTTGTGGAGGAGTATAGGATATGTTCTGGTGGTTAGAGTATAACTGCTTTGCGTGTTTGACCCACTCAGCTGCTGCCACTCCATTCCCTTTTGTCTGGCCAGTGATACTATGTTGTTTAATGTATTTCCAGAGTTGGATATGTCCCCTTTTGTGGAGGAGAGTGAATATTTTAAACCATTCTGCCATTAGGAGGCTGGGTTGAGTTGGATGTAGACCCGTTGGTTTAATTTGTGGGGGATGATGCTGAGTGTAGATGGTCTGCATTTGGATGATCCAGATCCTACCCTAGGGCAAATTCTACTAGGAGTGCTTTCCAGTGCTCCGGGGTGGGAGGGTGATGGTGCTCATGACTGTGGGGTTAGATTCTTTATATGTAATCCACTCCAAACATTTTGGGCCAAGATTTTAAGACCAATGTATTCATCTCAGAACTTCATGGTGCTCTTCTCCAGTTGGGACCCCTAGTGTTTGCAGTTGTGATGTGGTTTTCCTGTTTAGCAGAAAGGTTGCCCGCCTATGATCACTCTCGTCCCACTTGATCACCTTGAAGTTGTTAAGGTATGATACCAGATGATCTGAAATAAAGAAGTAGTCGATTGTGAACTTGTCCCTGAAGGTGGGGAGAGGGAGCCAGAGACGGTCCAAAGCCATTTTGATGGGTTTTGTGGAGACCCAGTTTTGAGTGTAAAAAAGCTGCTGCAGAGGGGCCGCTTCGGTGTGAGGTGGGCGGTGGATTTTCGGATTCCCTAACTCCCAGGTGTTCAGGTCCCCGACAATAACTGGGAAGTGTGAGACATATTCGTTTAAAAGATGATTCGTTTTTGTTGCCAATGTTTTTTTGCTGGGAGGCAGGGTTGACATAGCAGTTGATTAACAGAAGGCGAATTAAGTTATTATTGCTTTTTAGCACGCTAATGAGTGCCTCTTCCAGATCTGGGTGTGAGTTGCAATTAAACGTGTCTCTATTCTGCGAGCCTGGTTAATGAAGATTGAGAGACCACGAAGATGTTGTGTGTTATAGCTGTGATATGATGTTCATAGAAACCTGGGAGAATTAAGAGCTCTGTGGCCCAGAATGTTGTTTTCTTGAAGGTATTTAATTACTGAGTTGAAACCGAGAAGTCTTTTTAGGCCTGCTACATTCCAGGATGTAATGGATGGCTGTGTGTAAATTCCCGGGATTCTGGTGATGTATTGGTAGCACGCAGCCTTTATAGTGTTAGTGGTGCTGTTGTGATGGCTGACCTTCTAGACAAGTATGAGTTCCATGACCAGGGGTTTGCGTTGGCCCCCCTGGTGTGAACTGTCCTGTGATCTAAAGTGCTTGTTATCCTGTACCCTCTTTCCTATAACCCTATCACCCAGGTTGGGGAATTATAACAACCGGTCGGTGACCTATTGATATAGAAGAGAGTGGGCCAAGTTAGTAAAAAACAGGATATACTTGACATTCCCAATCCAGAATCGTTTTGCCCCTACAGTGTCCGTGGAAAAAAACATTAAACATACTGTAATTGCATAGCTGGAACCCTGGACCTATTAGTTCCAGTAAAAAAGACTAAAGAATAGGAAAAAAGCCTCAGCCCCTTGGTATAATGAGGAGCTGAAATTAATGTGGATAACATGTAAGAAGGCTGAGAGAAAATGGAGAAGGTCATACTCAAAGCTGGATAAGAAAGAACAGAAATTGGTACAGGTCCAATACAACGAGTCTATCTCTAGGTCAAAAGCAGACTTTTTATGCCAAATCCATTTTGCAAGCATCAAACAGAGCAAAATCACTTTTTTGATTTCAAAGAATTTTATTTTATAAAGAAGCTAAAAAGAAGAAGAGGTACATAATACAATAAATATGATACAATTGACACCAGATAAAAAACAAAGCAATCAGAGGCAAAACTTTAAGAATAAGCACAGCAAATGTAGTCCTAAATAAACGTAGCCTGCCATAAACAGAAAAATGAAGTAGGTAAGGGAAAATGAGTGTCTTATACAGAATCAATAATCAAAAGTATCACTATCAGCTGGTATAATCAGGGTAACGAAGGGAAAGAAAAAAGAAAGAAGAAAGAAAGAGAGAATAAGAGAAAAGATGGAAAGGGAAAGAAGACAGGAAAGGAAAAGAAGAAGAAGGGAAAGAAGAATTTCCAACGGACTAACCCGACATACAAGACGCCAGTAAACCAGACAAAACAAAAGGATATTGTGCAACCAACCCTTTTGAGGACAAATCCATATAGTTATCCAATGCCTTCCAAACCCCACTAGAAATAGAAGGAGAAAGGTGAGCCTGATCAACCGAAGTGTGAGCACTATGCAAAAAGGAAACCCACGCCCACCAAGTATGATAGGAAACAGAGGAAAAGGATTTCCATTCCATAAGGATGACTTTCACTGCAATAGTCAAAAGGAGATCCATCAACTGTAATTCCATGGGATCCAAGGGAAGAGGAACAGGGGCAGCCAAAGGACCTAATAGAATTAATGGAAAAGAGAGTTGGACCTCAATACCAAAGATGAGAGTGAGATGTTTATGAATGAGGTCCCAAAAAGGCTGGAGAAGGGAACATTCAAAAAACATATGCGGAAAATCGCCCGTCAATAATCCACAGCTCCAGCATAAATTATCATCTTTGAGATTGAGCGAATGTAAACGAACAGGTGTCCAATGAAGAAGGTTGACGGAGAAAAATTTAGTTTGCATCAATGATGGGGCAATAAAATCGCACAAAATCACTTTTTAATAACTTTTGGGTCCTTTCCAGCCCAGCCTGTACAAGCAACAAGGTGGTTGCATCACAAAAACTTTGCGATGAGATTGCTTCCCATTTTGAAGAGAAAATTACTAAAATTGTTGGAGATCTTCATCCCAGCAACACCAGTCGCCAGGATGATTCACCTTGGAAGTCAGGTGAAGAATCCCGGGTAGATACTTCCCTGGAGTACTTTCAAGCTCTCATGGAGACTTCCTTTAATAACCTTGCCCAAAGTTTTTCCTCGGGCTCTCCTTTAGACCCTCTCCCACACAGAATCAGGCAGGAATTTGGGCAAGAAACCCTCCCCTGGCTGCAGCAGATTGGCTGTCAGTCCTTGGAAAATGGAGTGGTAACAGAGGTATGGAAGCAGGCAGTAGTAACCCTCCTGCTCAAGAAATCCGCTCTGGACCCTACAATTTCAGCACATTTTAGAACTATTTCCCTCCTGCAATATCCGACTACAATCTTTAAAAAAGCAGTTACCAAAACGTTGTCATGCTGTCTTGAGGATAATCGTCTGTTGGATAGGGACCAGTTCGGTTATTGTCCATGCCATAGTACTGAGACAGCTTTGGCAGCCATAATGGACAATCTACAAATGCGTGCCGACAATGGGAATTCCACTGTTCTAGTGTTACTGAACAAGTCGGCCGCATTCGACACAATGAGCCACACAGTACTGCTGGAAAGACTGAAAAATATAGTGGTGAAAGGACAGGCTTTGCAGTGGCTGCAATCCTATCTGTCAGGCTGTGACAGGCTTTGCAGTGGCTGCAATCCTATCTGTCAGGCTGTGACCATGACGCCGTTCTCGTCTAGTAAGTCTCCATTGCACTTCGGGGTGCCGCAGGGCTCTGCAATTAGCTCGATTCTTTTTAATATCTATCTGCACCCTCTGTTCCCCATTATTAAGTCCTTTAGAATTGACCTGGTCAACTATGCTGATGACACCCAATTGGTGTTCTCCCTGGAAGGGAAACAAGCGGTGTCCATGGATACATTCCAGGAGTGTATGTGCCAGACTGCTAGCTGGCTCAGGAAAAATTCCTTGCAATTCAATGGGGGAAAAACAGAGGTGGTATACTGCTCCACTACCAGAATGTCTCAACATCTACCACTGCAGTTCAAGCTTACCCCCGAGGATGAACACCTGGCTCTGGTCAAAACGGTGCGTAACTTGGGGACTTGGTGGATGATAATCTCTAAATGGAGTCACAGGCCAACAAAACGGCTAGTATCTGGTTCTCCCTGCTGTGCATGCTACAACAGATTCTTCCATTACTTACTAGGGATACTCAATCTCTTTTAGTGAGGAGCATTATTCTAAGCAGACTGGACTACTGCAACTCCCTGTATTTGGGAGCCCCACAATTCATCTGCAGGGATTGCAGAGAGTCCAGTCCATGGCAGCAAAGCTGAGGTTAAATAGACAGCGTAGGTTCTCTATGGTATTGGCCTTGAGAGATCTTTATTGGCTGCCCATTAAGGAAAGAGTCTGTTTTAAATCTCTGTATTGTATTTAGAGCAGTGCATGACTTGGGCCCAGTCCCATTGCAGGAGAAATTTACCTGGGATATGCCCAAGAGGCAGATTCGCTTCTCTAGTGCAAATCTGGTAATGATTACCAGATTTAATAAATCCAGGATGGGGGGCAGAGCTTTTGGTGTGGCTGCTGTACCCCTATGAAATGAGTTTCCACAGAATATCATGCAGGTCAATTCCCTGACCTGTTTTAGGATGAGTCTGAAAACCTGGCTGTTTCCAAGGGTTGAACACTAGGCCTTCTCACTGATAAATTGGTCTGTTCCTGTGGTAGCTATCTTCCAAGTCTAAGCGCCAGGATACCCGCAGGGTGGCAGTTCGCGCTATATATGTTTTCAATACAATACAATAAGCGTTATAAGATTTTGGCTTACCAACTGGGATGTTCCCTTGATGGTTGCTACTGTCCCCCTTAGGACTTAGTAAACTTAGTGTATTGGCGGGGGTACTGTTATCTTGTACAGATCATGCAGAAATTCATTAGGCAAAATGAATAAAAATTGTTTTTTATGAAACCTGGATTTATGAAATGTGCTCAAGGTGCTGATTTTAGGGAGCTATGGTTACATGTACACCACTGAATTTAGGGTAGTATTGTATTTCATTTTGCAAAATGTGTTCCTCCTTGCACAGTGGCCCACATTTGGAAGACGAAAATGCAGAGAAATGAATTTGTTAATATCAAAATTACTACTATTCTGAATTCCTATATATCTCCTGATAAAAATGGTACCTCACTTGTGTGGCTGCGTCTAGCGCCCATGACAAAACACACCCCAAAACATGACCTGGAAACATCAGATTTCACCAAGCAAAAGCAAAGCTTTTTTTGCAATGTGGTAGTGGCTGAATTTTGGCACAAGTTCAGCCTCCACCCAGGGAAACCTACTGAACCAGACACCCGGAAGACTTAAACGTGATGTGATATTTTGGGATTTCACAAGATTAATTCCCCAGAAGTTCTTTTAGACCTCAAACCTTAGCTAAATTCACACATTTAAGTCACATTTCTGTGACGTAATGTTCAAGAATCTTCATATTTCTAACTAACCAGTGTTCTCACAAGTCTTGAGATAAAAACAGTTCCCCACTTGTATAGGTGGTTCCAGCATTCTGGACACATCAGGACACAAAACACAATTCAGAGACATCCACATTTCTTGTCAATAAAAGTGACATAATATGAGAATCGGTATCTGGCAAATTTGGGCATGTGCGATGCCCCCACCTAAGTAAACCAACAAAACCAGGGATTTTTTTTAACTACACACCAAGGGAAGTCCAAAGTGGTGTGCCTTGCATGGAAGCCGTGAATAATTTTACTCTCAATCCTCTGCAAACCTCAGAATTTGTCTAAAATCACACATTTTTCTCACATTTGTGTAACAGAAACTTCAGCAATCTGTAGTAATAAAAAAGCAAAACTACTAATCCACACTCCAACACTTGTTCCGATAAAAATATCCTGCATAATTTATGTGGCTGTACCCAGTGCCTGTGACAGGAATCAAACCAAGAAAAATGGGAGTCATCACAAAAAAACTTGCATTATACATGGTTTAATATGCTCCTTTCATGAGCACTAGGCCCTCTCACAAATGTGGGGGACACGTTTTATGAGGGCAAGTGTGGGAATACTGAGTGGTACGAATTATGTGGCTCACAGCAGATTTCAGTAGTGAGACAAATCTATTATTTTGTTGAGCATTGAATGGCATTGTAAGTAAGAAGAATTTGTTGAATCCCTGCAAAGCATGCTCCTCTAGAATCCTCCAAGTAGCTTTCAGAAATGTCTGGGTTTGGTAGTTTTCCCTAGGTGGCGACTGAGCCCAGGTCCAAATATGTCAGCTACCTCCATTACTGATGTCTTCATAGCAGTAGGTTTCAGAACCGTCTGGGTGTGGGAGGGTTTCCTAGGTGGTAACTGAGGCCAAGTCAAATACCTCAGCTACCTCTATTACCGATGTCTCCATACAAGTAACTTTTTGGGGGCTTTTTTGTAATTTATTATAAGCCATGCAACGCAAGTATTTATCAGGAGAAGTATGGAAACACTGGTTAAACGTAATTTAGTGGACGCTCACAAATTCTGGGAGGTTTCATCACAGAAATGTGAAGAACATACCCGATTTTAGGCAAAGTTTGACGTTTACAGGGCATTATGGCTAAGTGAGTTGAATTCATGCAAGTTATGGTGTTCGTTTTTATAAAAATATGAAGGGCTGTCATAGTTCCTTTGGTGTTTATTCTCTACAAACTTTTGCTGGTTGCTTTTTGCACTACTGTTGTAATAGAGTCAACGAGTAAATACTGAAAAGAGTAGCAGAATATTGAACTTATCCATTACTGATTTAAGCCATAAAGCCTTGTCAATATTGGGGTTTTATTCTGTTAAGGTTCATGGGGGAGGGATCATTATAATAACAAAAGAATAGAAAAGCACCCCAATGGCCATAAATCAATCACTAATTAAGTTAATTTACCAGAAATCAAAATAACATGTATTCATAAGTCACTTTTGCCCACATGCATCAAAGTCAGTTTTTGCGATTCCTTATTGGCGATTTTTAGGGAATCGCAAATAAGGAATCGCAAAACGGGATGCATGATTGAAATTGCATAAGATTTGCGATTCGGTAAAAATCACAATTTTTACCGAATAGCAAATATTATGCGAATTCCAATTTGCGATTTCGCAATTCCCATTGATTCCTATGGGCCAAAGGGCTCATAGGAATCAATGGGAATTGCGAATTCACAAATTGGAATTCGCCAAATGTTGATGCATTCCATGGGTGCAGGGGGGGGTCCAAAGGACCCCCCCCTGCACCTCTGAAATGTATTTTGAAGTGCATGTTTCACACACACATGTGCTAAGGACATGTGTGTGTGAAACATGACAGTGTTTTAAAATGCATCTTTGGGCATTTTGACACATTTTCACAAATTACCACGAGGTTCAACCTCGTGGTAATTTGCACCCCCTAATTGCGAATTCACAATTTTAAAAGTAATCATGCATTGCTTTTAAGGAATCGCAAATTTGCGATTCCTTAAAAGCAATCGCATTTTTGGAATTCGCTAAAAATAGCGTTTTTACCAAAAATGCTTGATGCATCCCAGAAACCTATTTAGGAATCGCAAACGGACGAATTTTGCGATTCACACCATTTGCACTTCCTAAATAGGTTGATGCATGTGGGCCTTTGTGTTATTTCAGAAAATTGTTAGGTATTTAGAACTCCACGAACTGCAAACATGAATATCAAGTCATTACAAACATAAGATCACATTTTTAAGCTTCCTTTCTTCTCTCATTACATCATCAGCTATTTCTAGATCCTTGGTGTAGAACATAAGTCCATGTGTCCAAACTGAGTCTTAGCAAGATCAAGCCTTCTTTTGTTCAAGATTGTGGAGTGTGCACTTGCAAACAAGGGTTGATTGACACTAAGCATGGGCGAATTTTGCGAATCTCGCGTTCGCGAATTTTGCAGATTTGCGAACTCGCAATCCGCAAAATCCGCGAATTCTCGCGAATTTGCGGATTTTTTTTTTTTTGTGTTTGCCACTCTCTGTCACCACTGCCACTCTCTGACTACTCATGCCACCCTCTGGCCCACCCATGCCACCCTCTGTTTCATCACAGCACCCTCTGGTTGTCCAGTCAGTGTACATTATTGTGGCAAAGCAAAGCACACCTTCCCTGCCTCAAGTGACCTGAATTAATTTGGGGCTGATTAATGTGTCACAGAATATTTTTTTAGCTGGCACCTGCTTCCTTAGTGCTTCCTGATTAGTGATCTTTTGCACTTGCTAAGTGCTTTCATTGTTGCAAAATTAGTTACAACACCTGCCCTGCCCCAACTGACAATAATGAATTAGGGGCTGATTAATGGATTTGAACTTCCAGCCTGGCTCCTGCTTGTCTCCCTTAGCTGTAATTCAGGACCTTTGTGGCATATGTGTAACTATTCTGAGGTTCAGAGCAGGGTCACATAATAGTTGCAACTGGCAACTGAACTCTGGAGGGGCCCCTCAGGAAGCACTACAGGAAATGGCTACTAATGATGAGCCTGAACTTTTGAACCTGGTAAGTAGTTTCACTTTTGCTAAGATCGTATTTCTGCAATTTAGCGCTTATTCGCGGGGCGCGAAGTTGTACTGGGAAGCCGCGAACTCACGCGAACAGTGCGAGCAAGCCATAAAATCCGCTGCTCGCGGATTTGCGGATTTTGCGGGAGATTCGCAAATCTCGCGGATTGCGAATTTACCGAAAATCCGCAAAATCCGCGAGCGAAACGGATTTTCCGCCCATGCTTAATTGACACTACATCAGTGAGTCACTGTTTGGAAAACCAACATACCATATCTTACTTTAAATGGACCATCTGAGACATGTGACTAATGTGGGGGATACTGAATCAGCATTACGGAGACAAGAACCCATATGTTATTAAGATTATTGTGAGAATGTCAACCTTTTAGGCCTGATCACCCCCCTTTTTTACTAAAACTGGTGTTAGCTAACTCCAACTGTGTCCTAGGCTCTGCTAACTAAGCCCAGGGCCACTGTGCTGATTAAAAAAGGTATACGGTAATAAGGTATACTTTCAATTGGCAAAGACAGACCTATAAATCCCTAGTATATAATAAGGCAATGGGGGATTCAAAACTACCTATAACTTCCTAGTATACAATAGGGAAGTTTTGAGGCCCAGTAGATTTCATGCACTGAAGTGTGCATTGCTGCGTTTGCCTGCTGTCATTTTTAAATGCAGCCCTGCATTACATATTGTCTTTAAGAGCAAATTATATGCAATTTCGACTCTGGAATTAAAGGTACCTACAAAGTGATATTCTACCTTATATTTACATGTAAGGCACCCTTAAGGTCTCCTGTAGGTGCCCCAGGGTAGGGTGTCATGTAACTCCAAGCAGGGCCATTATAACATATGTTGTATGTGCCCTAGTGAGGCAAAAACTGCCAATTTTGTGTTTCCTCATTATAGATATTTGGCTCAATAGGCTAACATTTGGAATATTTATTTGAGTGTAAATATTGTTAGGAAGGAGCTAAACAAAATTTATTTGAGGACTTTAAAAGATAGGTAATGGTAAATCAAACATCCTACCACTGTTGAATGTATCATAACTAATACAGAAAAGAAGTTACAGGACTTTTTTTCATGTGAGTCATAATCCAGCCTTCTAGAAGTCTCTCCTAAAAGGACTGCCTTAAAATTCTGTGCCAATCTGCTTTAATGAGTTGATAAGGGTCCTGCGCATGGACAAAGGTTATCTGATTTGAAAATACTCTCCAGCTGCAGAGAACAGCCCAGGAGGTGGGATGAGAAAATCAAAATCGGCTTCAAAGGCCTACCCCCTTTTGCGGTACCCTTAGCCTGATTGCAGCCCTAGAAATTAAATTTGCAGGAGGCTGGAAGAGGAGTGTTAATGGAAATGAGCTGCACCAGTAGGTTGGTTCAGCCAGGTCTTACTCCCAGGCAGAGAACATCTCCCTGTTGAATTTTAAAGTGCAGTGTTTTGGGGGTGGTACCCTCTACCTGATTGGACAAGGGTGCCCGCTACTTTTTGTCCCAGATCATTGAATATATATGTGAGAACTACATAGTAACTCAGATCTGCTGCCTGCACCTACAAGGAGAATACGGACTGCCCTGCTGGAACCCTGGCCTGCACCCAAACAGATTGCAATCTGTGCCTGTTACATCTTTCTAACTACAGATGACTTTGTAAGGCTTTAAAAAGGATTAAAGAGTGAACTGCCTGAAACTAACAGGTTAACCGAGCTTCCCTGCACCATCTCCCTAAAGATATCCCTAGCCTGGGTTGCATCCAGTGAACTTTATTAATTTGGCCAGATGCATTGCAGGAATTGTAGTCACAAACCTCCAGGGACCATTTCAGAGCCTTTAGACCCTAGGATTGGTGTTTTTAAAACGTTTAACCCTTAAGGGGAACTTCTGGAAGAAGTTCCAGAAGCATGGTGAAGTTTTGAGCAACTTTTGGAAAAAGCTGCATAAGGTGACCGACTTGACTTCAAGAGTTAAGCCCGCTACATTCAAACATGACCTGGCTGGGATTTTAGGTACTGAGAGGGAGGGGTCCCAGTGTGACTGTAAGTTAATGTAGAAGAATCAAAACAAATAATTAACAACACAGTGGATGAGTCCACATTGTTTTAATCACAATGAGACTGGGTATATTGAATATACACAAGAACAAATCAATAAGTACAATTGGTTGTACAGTGCCCCAAGGAAGGATAGGGATAGGTGGTGGTAGGTGATCAGGTGAGGATAAGGTAGTGAAGAAGAATAAGTGACATTAAAATCAATGAATCAAAGACTCTGTATTTGTGAATCATATACAGTATGGTGGACCAGTGGTTCATGACAATTAAGTTAGGGGATCATACTTCACATAGAACAGTAAATGAAACAATTGGTGGCGTGAAGTTGATAGACAAATGGGCGGTTGTCGACGTTTCGACCCTCTAAATAATGCAGGGGTTAGTTGAGCCCTTGCTGTGGGGTCTTCATCAGGACAGAAAAGAGGGGCAGGCAACCTATTTAAATATATAAAATACAGAATTATGATTCAAAGTAGTGGGACATACCTCATGGTGTCTGATTTACGCACACTTATTAAAGCTAATTGGATGGAGTCATTCTCGGGATATCAACAAACTAATACTTAAAGCCCTAAACATGAACTTAAATAGTTAAACAGGTTAAGGGAGGAGTGAATCAAATATGAAGGAGTCAAGATCACAGTGGTATGAACGAGCTTAAAGAGCCGAAACCGGCCCGGAGGTTAGCATCGGCTTACTCGGTAGTACGATAATGCAAGGAGAAATACCTTAATATGCGATGTAGAAGGGCGTGGTCTCAAGCCATCAATCGGTTAGGTCCTATCATGCAGTTAGTGTCTAAAATAGAACATGTAGATCGAGGCTATATTGTTGCGTGTTTATCTAGGTTCCTGATCGATACTGTGACCTTATGCCCCTATTCGGCTATAAATCCATTTATTCCCTATATTGGCATAACCGTTCGAGTGCGATTTTCTGAAAAGTCATCTCTAGCCTCACACGAACAGAGCCACATTCCAGCATGACTCTCTGCTACTTCCTTTGCGACCAATTAGTGCAATGACAGAGCAGCAGTCACTATCTGATATTCCTAGATAACACTCCGAGTTCTTCAACAAGATAAAAACTTAGCAAACCTGGAAATCCCCGCTTGCTATGTTTTGATTAGTAATGGAACTCTAATGAGCAACTGATAACTATCACTTCCTAGTGACATCTTTAATTGACGTCTTATGTCCAGCAAACTTGCGTCAAACCCGGCACCTGTCAGGTATAAATATTACCAACGTTGCCTTAAGCAATGTTCGTTGCCTGTTGCTGATGCCAGCTGCCTGCATGACCCTGTGTTGGTAAATCTAGCACTCTGTCGCTGCAGCCTGCTATCCTGTGGTGGTGAAGCTGCTGATACCATTATCGCCGCTAAAGCGCGACCTATGGTGCAGTACGCTTAAGGAGCTGAGCAGCCGTCCCTCTGCGAAGACATCCAGCAGATTCCAGCTGCCCGCGGACGCTGTCCCCCCTCCTTCCTCGACGCGCTGAAGAGAAGCCGCTGCCTTTCTCGTGCAGAGAAATCCAGTCCCGGCGCTTCCGGTTTACCCTCGCGGGTGACTGGGATATCGAGAGAGACCCCTGAAGGAGATACCAATCCTCCATCATTCTATTCAGAGGTATGGTGTTGACTAAACCCTTAGACGAGAATTCTTGAAACAAACCTTGGCAAAACCAACTTAACTTAAAGCTACTTACTTACTCCACTTTTCACGTGTTAGGCTTAGGTCAGGCACACTGGGGTAGGCTTAGTTAGAAGCACCAGTTGAGTATGTTAGCCTAATGTATATATGACTGTATATATGTTTTATTACTTTTAAACCATTGTATGGCTAAGAAACCATATCAATGCTTTTACAGTTCTATTCTGCAATACTTATCTTACTGTACGTACTTTTTATAATAACAATTATTGCAATTGTGGCAATACATTTCTCTTGTACGAGAAGAAAGACTGTTCAATAAATGTTAACCTTTATTGATACACGCCTGTCTCTCTATTCTCTACATCTCGTGAAAGTAAACTGCACTAGACTGACTGAGTGAAATACATGTCTATTGTTTCACACGACCCTAGAGATCGACTCTTGATCTGAGGAGCAAAGTTGTCATGTTGCACGGTTGTTGGAAAACTGAATCCCTTCTTGTCTGTGCCAGGGAAGCTGACCACTTCCTATACAGAGAAGAAAGTTTCCAGTGACCTCTGAGCTAGTTGGTAACACAACCCAATTAAGTTTAGCATAGTCAGTGGAGGCCTGGAATATAAGCAGTTCCACGTCGATACTACTGTTTATGTTATTCCAATGCGCAGGGCCTAGTGGGAAACTAGGAACTACACTACATGGCGCCCAACGTTTGGTAAGGCGATAAACTAACGCAAGACAGTAGAGTAACTCAGTCGTGCATATTTCACACAGACCCCTTTCTCCCGTAAATACTCCAACAGACGTCTGGAGTGGGTGAAAGGTTAAAAATCCGCCCGACCTTAGTAGGAAGAGATTCCTATGTAAAGCTCTGGTTTATTCAACGTTGAAGGATACAGTGTTCCAAAATATTGTGCACCTAATCTTTGTCTCCTTGGAGACCTACTCTGCAAACCTGCATTTTTAAAATGTCAGTAGAAAACAACGGAACCTCTGGGGCCGCAGTAGACGCGACTCAGCAAGGTCCCGAACAAGCAGACCCGGATGCTATAATCATCCCGGTCCACTTAAGAAGATCTATAACTTTAAAACTTATAGAAAACGGACTGACACCTCAAGGTGGTACAGTAATTTTCGTGATAGAGGCTCACGAGCATCGGCAGACAGAGGTATTCTATTCATGGATAAACTTTCCAGCGGCAAACGCTAGAACACAAGAGTTTCACTATTACAAAATAGAGGAACCTCCGGAAGAGTACGCTCCTTTCGAGGAGATTGAAATTCCACTTAAATTTCAAGAGCACCTGCTCTGGTTTAATGGCGCCCTAAAACACAATGATCACATAACTAGGCTCGGTCCACTAGGTAGACCAGGAGCAACGTGGCCGGTTCTAGCCAGCTACACACCACATCCTGACATTGCAAGAATGTCTAAGGAAGAGCTGTTAGTACAGCTAAACACATTAATAAAAATACATAGGCAATTAGTCCAATATGTAATGCGGACTGCAACAGTCCAGCCAGCTGTTAATTCACGCCAGCTGACCCCTCATCAGGGGAACACAAATAAAATTACACCACAGAACATACAGTCATGTCTTGGTAAAACACCCGTAAAACGGGAACAAATTCCTTTCTGGTTAGCACAGAAAATCACTCAAATAGAGGCAGTATTTCCTGATACTACCCCTATTGAGAAACACAGAATCTTGACCATCTGCCTTCCTATGGGAATCGCACCACACGTGGAGGACTGCGACACTTGGGGTACAGTCTTTGCTTCCATTTACACAAAAACACACGGTGTCCCGTCTATGGCGGTAATACCAGAAGTGCTAAAACAGATTAAAAATGAATTCGGTCCAGAGCCCGCTTTAAATCTAGGTATGAAATTACTGAAAGACTTCAAGCAGGTCTCGGCTATATTATTAGCCAACATTAGAGGAGAAGCAGCGTCTGTGGCGATTCGCCAGAAGTTGAGGGAAACAGATATAAAAGATCCTGTTGAGCTTGCAAAAATCATAGAAAAATGCTATGAAGAATTAGGTAGAGACAGCTTGGGTGGGAAACCAGTAAAACCCCAACTGCTCGAAAGTCCTGAAAAATTATTTATTACAAATAATTTAAACACTCCTAAAAAGAGCTGGGATGGAAATAAACAATCCACTCCCAAGGAAAAAGTTTTCCAGTCCAGAGGAAGGTCTCCTCAACGGAGGGAAAGAACTCCGACTCGAGAACGCCAGTCTCCCCAGAGGGAGCCCTCTGAGAAAAGATATAACCTTAGAAATAGGGATAATCTGAAAAAACCTGATAGATATCAAAGTATTGATACACGTCCCTCTCGATCTCTTCCATAGAATTCGGAAAGAAGAGGACGGTCAGACCCAGGAGAGCACACCAAGTCCAAAGACAAGGAACCTGCTCAGAGTAAAAAATCTCAATTTCCTAAAAAGAAGGTAGCCAGTATTAGAGTAATCAACCATGCCGAGAATACTGAGGACACAGTTGAAAAACGGGGAGTGGGCATTGACAATGTTGGACAGTGCAGCAGAAATCAGTATAGCGCGCAAGAACTTGATGAGTCATCTGGAGACAGTGGACACGAATGAATACATTCAGGTTGAAACTGCCGACACCAGACTTAGCGAGCCCCATAAAATATACGAAATAACATTGCGTATGGAGGGTGATAAGACTAGGAAAATTAAGGGTCTATTTTGGGATAAGCTCTCAAAAGGCTATGATATTCTGTTAGCTGAAAAGGATTG
Organism: Lissotriton vulgaris; assembly: GCF_964263255.1. NCBI lineage: Eukaryota > Metazoa > Chordata > Amphibia > Caudata > Salamandridae > Lissotriton > Lissotriton vulgaris. Next base: position 453,439,726 of record NC_141691.1, on the reverse strand, counting down.
GCCCCCAGAGTTTGTCAGGGAGTGCCCTCGTGGCGAAGAAGTGATTATGCCTGCCTTCTCGAATCACATACCGATTCACAAAAAATATACATATGCAAGGAAATGGGCAGTAGCCCAGGTACCTGCATTGTATAAAAATCATGTAGGATGGGATGAGGATTCACCTCCTCACAAAATCCAACTAAAAAGTGAACCAACTGCCCAACGGCAGTATCCCATAAAGCAAGAAGCTAAAAAACAGGTCAGGGAGATCTTAGATCAACTTGAGTACCAGGGGGTGATTGAAACATGCACCTCTCAAATGAACAATCCTTTGTTTCCTGTCTCCAAGCCAGACAATTCATATCGTCTAGTTTTGGACTACAGACACCTTAATACATGTTGCAAAACTTTTGCAGTACAAAACTCGCATAGTGCAGCCCTAATGAATAACATAGTTAGGAAAAAATATAAAACGACATTAGACATATCTAATGGTTTCTTTTGTCAAAACATTGCACCAGAAAGCAGATATTTGACCGCTTTCTCCGCATTTGGGTCGCAGAAAAAATTCTGTCGACTCCCACAGGGGTTCAAGAACAGCCCAGGACTATTCTCAGCTAGGGTAACAGAGTTACTACAAATCTATGATGATGAAGCATTATCTTACGTAGATGATATTTATCTCACAGATGACGACTTGGATACTCACTTGAAGAGAGTGAACACCATTATACTTGGGTTCGCAGCAGAGGGTTACAAATTCAACTTTAAAAAGTCCCGAATTGCCCATCTGACAGTACTATTCTTAGGGTACAAATTATCAAGTGAAGGGAAAAGCCTAGCGGACAACTTCTTAGAGAAGTGCGCTGTACTCCAAGCTCCAAAAACGCTGAAGAATTTACAATCCATTCTAGGTTTTCTGAATTTCGGAAGAACTTACATCCTAAATTACGCAGAGAGGGTTAAACCTCTCTACGAACTAATTAAACCTGATTTTAAACAAATCAGTTGGACTCAAAAACACACAGAAATTTTGAGATCACTGCAAACAGACATGTTAGCAAAAACAAAATTAGACACACGTGACAACACACGCGATCTTGTAATCCGAGTCATCCCAGGAAGATGCGGATTCACGTACCTAACCTCTAATGAGGGAGAAAAGGTACCAATAGCTTACAAATCACATTTGTACACAAAGGCTGAAATAAAATTCAGTTCAACTGAGAAAATTCTAACTGCTGCTGTAGCGAAAGAAAGGCCCCTAGCACAAGGTAAACGAATAATAATCGTAACACCCATACCGGCTTTAGAAGCGGTAACTAAAGCAAGCATTCCTAATGCTAAAGCTTTGCATCCGAGATGGATTCAGTGGGTTAATTCTCTTGCTGCAACAGACGTAGTATACGAATTTGATCCTAACTTAAAAACACAGGAATTTTTACAATATGAATATGAATGTCCTCTGCCAATTGAAATCCTGCCTCTCGAGGAATACAGAAGTATTATATATACTGACGGATCAGCACAACCCGCAGTTGGGGGTAAGCAAGCTTACAGTGCTGCGTGCGCGATTGTAAAAGGTCGCTGGCACAAAGGAAAATTTAGACCACTGGTCACCAAAACACAATCTCTAGGAGATTGCTCGGCTCAACGAGCTGAATTAGTAGCATTTAAGATGGCGCTAGAAAATTCTGATCGCGAATTCCCCACACTAATAGTGTGCGATTCTTTTTATTGCGTACAATCTTATAATTAATACTTGCAGAATTGGGTGGAAAATGGTTTCAAAGATGCAAAAGGTGGCACAATAAAGCATAAAATGCTTTGGGAACAGGTAGTTCTTTTACAAAAAGAACTACAAAAGACTCACGTGATACATACACTGAGTCATCAACGTGATGGCGTTCACGTTGCAGGGAATTCATTGGCTGATGAAGCCGCGAAGGCAGCTGTGCAAACGGCTTCCGTAGCTGCGATAACTCGGTCACAAACAAAAATAGACAGCGATATTCTACAAGCTGTCAGTACGTCAGTAAAAAATGATAAGAAAACACTCCCAAAAGGCTTTCCTGAAAAGTACTTGTACTTAACGGATATAAATAATGTTCCTTTTGCTCGAATCCCTGGAGTGGGGGATAGAGTAATTCCAAACAGGGAACACAGACTAGGACTAATCAAAGCGGCACACGAAGGACTTGCTTCTGCACACGCTGGCGTTTCCGCTACAATATCACTATTAAAACAAAGATATTGGTGGCCTCGCTTGAGAATACAAACTAAAAAGTATGTATTAGAATGCGACATATGCCAAATGATAAAAGTATCAACAGTAAAACGACCAGCGCAGACACCCCTTCTCATCTCGGATAAACCATTTGCATGCGTTTACCTGGACCACTGTGGTCCCCTACAAAGGGATGGCAACTATAGATATATCATGGTAGCAGTGGATTCCTGTACGAGGTTCATATGGATGTGGCCCCAGCGCTCGGCTGACGCTAGAACGGTTATAAAAGATTTGCGAGTCTTTATCGGCACATACGCAATTACCACGTTCCATTCTGATCAGGGTCCTGCTTTCAGCTCTCGAGCCTATAAGGAGGCCATGGCTAGCATGGGAATTGGGTTGCGGTATTCTTGTCCATCGCACCCCGAAGGGAATAGTGTGGTAGAAAGAAAAAACCGTGACATAAAGCAATATATAACAGCGAAGGTATTAGGTTCAGGCGCTGGGTGGGTCAAACATTTAATAAGTGTCCAGACTAGTCTTAACAACATGCCAAGAAATTCTCTAAAAGGTTTCAGCCCATACGAACTATTGTTCGGAATTAGAATGCGAGTTCAGGACCTCGATAGTCAAATGTCAGTGGTACAAGAAGAAACAACGCACTTTGATGTAAAGGATCGTTTGGCTGTTTTACAGGAGCTGAATGAAACAAGAAAATCATTAAGCAACATAAAGTTAAAGCAACAGCCAAGTACCACTGACGAGGCACCACCCACAACAGCCCCAGCAAGGCCTGTCTGGATTCCAAAGATTGGGGATCTAGTCAGAGAAAAGATCGCGGTTAAGAAGGAATTTGGGCCTTCTTACAGAAAAGCAGTACCTGTCTTAGCAGTCACCGGAACAAGATCAGTTGTGCTACCGCCCCTTGCTGGTAAAAAGGAGAAGAGAATCGTGTCCATCGATCTGGTAAAACCACAAGCATGTGGCCTATAATCAACAGTAGGCCCAGTGGACTCCCAAGAAACAACAGAATACCCAAACTTGCAACAATCCAAGAGGTTCAAACTGAAAGACTCATCACATTCGATCAGCCTGCAGTGCACAATGAAGGACTATGCAATAATGCCATGGAACTCGTGCCTCTTGAAACACAGATTGAAACAGTTCGTCAAGAAACAACACCAGTCTACAATGATGTGGCATCAGAAAGTGCTACCGAGAGACAGATTGAAAGAACAATCCCATCAATTGACAGAACTGCCTCTGGTTATTTCATCAACTTCGACAACTTCTCTGAAGATTTAAACGACCCGAGGTGATGCCAGAAACAAAAAAGTCTTTTAAGGAAAAAGCAACGGAACTCTTTCATCAACTGAAGAAAATCTACCTTGTTTCCCCTTGGCTAGAGTTCTGGTTCGGTCTAGGTGTATTTTTCCTCCTGCTTTGGCTCATCATGGTACTGTGTTTGGGAAAATTCATTGAAGGAAAATATATTACAATGGACACAGCAAGTCAGAACATCAACCTAGTCCTGAAACCACACAGATCATCCCACGTGAAGAAAAGAGAACTGTCAACAGTAAATGTCACAGCAATTCCAATACCTGGTGGGGTTGTATGGGAGAAAACAGACTATGAGATCTATGGTCCGGTCGAAATCCTGAAGTATCCTCATCAACTAAAGGTTTCCTTAAGTGACTTTGTAAAACCGAGTACATTCTCTGATGATTGGGACTTTAACAGTATTAATGACATGATGTCTGATTTAGTAATGTCAGCTAGATTCACAGATCATGATTATTTACAAGGTTCATCTAGTTATGAGCAGTTATTCTGTTACACCCACTATGGGGATCACTACTTGCATAAATCTGCACAGCCTAGAAATGTTTTTATGTATAATCAATGGGAACATTGTTCTACACCACCTAAAAGCAGTTCTAAAGCATTTTTTGAGAAATTCAAATACTTCTCAGGGTTTAACACCAGTGATGCAGAAACGTTTTATTATAAACTGTTAGAGAAAACAGGAATGAAAACAATGCTGATAAATTCTAAATTGATATATTCAGAAGAATAATATTGAAACGAAAACAATCTGGGGTACAAAAGATTGGCAGGTGCAAGGCATAGAAGCACTATTTAGAACCTGCATGATACCAGAACAAATGTTGTTTTTAAATGACACTATACACCAAACATCTTGTCTTGGCCTAGCTAAGATCAAAGACCTTAAAACACCGTCTATATCAAAGCCAATAGCTGAGAATACAACCACAGATATTGAGTTAGACGTGTCACAAATTTTACATTTCAACAGAACACATCCTGATTGGAAAAAGTGGTTAATCTGGCCTACAGACACAAATAGCTGTCAAGATAGATTTCTGAATAAAACACAGGGATTAAAAATGACCAGATTATACTCGAGATATTCCCAGAGACAACATCCAGGGATTATAACAACATACAGTGTAGGGAAACTCTGCCTAGAATGGCTAGCTACATCCACACTGGCTGAAATTAAGCAACACTTGTCTTTACTAAAAGATGGTGCTGATTTGCGCGATTTCATTCTTGGACCACGCAAACAGCGTCAAAAGCGTTTCATAGTGACCAGCATCTATGCTGCTTACAACGAGGCTTGGAAAGTAAAGCAAATTGAAACTGCTGAAAAAATACGAGAAATTGATCGTACTAATTTGGAAAAATCACTTTCTGTGGTTGACAATGGGTTAATGACTCTGTCTTCCAGAATATATTCGTTGGACAATATTGTATCCTCTGCCTTTGATGTGATAGACAGAGATTTGCTAATGTTACAACATGGCCAATCTCAATTACGCTCTATTATAGAACTAGGCTGGACGCTGCAAAATCTTCGTTCAGGCTATGTGCCTTGGCGTTTTAATCAACACAACGTCATTATTTTCCAGTTTTAACCTTACTGATAAACAGATCAGTTTGGCACAGAAAGGAGCAGACTATACAATCCTGAGCATCGAAAAACTCGAGAGATTACCATTGACAATGTCAGAGAGTCCTGTCATTGAATGGATAATACACGGAATTATAACAATTCCGATAACAACTTTCCGCTTTAAAAAGTGCCTTGAATACATACCTGCTGGCCAGTATGAACAATTGGGTAAAGGATATGTAAAATCTATATGGAAATTACCATACACTCATTCTTGCTATAGTGACAGCGACAAAAATGTATTTCTTAGTGGTGATAACTGTAAACATTCACTAAGCGGTATACTTTTGTGTCAGGGTATTAATTTACACGGAGCATGTGATGGAAATTCAAACAACCTTTCATGCCACCAGCTAGTCACACCTGCAACTCAGATAGAGCCCTTCTTTATGCAACTCGCAAACGGGAGTTACATTCTTAGAACGGATCACAGATGTTGTGGCCTGACGCCAGGGAAAAGTTATCTAATAGAAGTAACGTCCATGGTCAAATGTTGTATGCAAGCATTGTTCCCGAGCGGGCCTCCAGACATAGTGACTCCCCTCTGGCCTCGTCTGAATCTCTATTCTATACGAATTGATACATTAAGCAAAATGAAATCTGTACTTTTACAGACAACAGTGCCTATAACGTCATCTAAAGAGACGTATGATCTTCTAGTCGCAAGGACGGCTACTGAAGTTCATGACCTTTTATCAACAAATTGCCCCGTGCATTTCGTAGAAATGTTCAGCCAACTCCTTAACATGTCTAGTCCAACAAGCATCCCAGGCATATTTAAGACAGTCTTTACGGGACTGCTAACACCCTTCCAGGCAATTTTGGGAATCTTTCCTAATTTTGTGCACTCCATTTTTGGCGGCATACCATTATTTTTGGGACTCATCGCAGGGATTCTATTTTTGACCCTCCTGCTACGTTATGGCAAGCCTCGGCTCAGACATAGCTCCCATGGGAATGGAAGAGACAATCCTAGCAATGCGCTACCGGGACAGGATAACTAACGTCCTTGGATTGGCCAGGCTGAGAGATCTAAACATGACCTGGTTCCTTTCATTCAGACCGATATGGCAAAATTGCATTTTACCTGTGCTACGGTGTATGCTTTGCGGCGATGAATGCGTGTTGGACATCTGTCTTTCACTTCCATCAGCAGTACCAATGGACGTCGATACTTTGCTCAGTCCAATAACGGCTCACGCATTGTGTTGTCCCCAGCGGCTACCAATCCTGATGACGGCATTTGTGGAGACTCCTGTACTACAGCCAAGTGGTAACAGTGGAGCGAGTGACAAAAGCAACATCATCCAGGTACAGCGAGCTGTGAGCATTGCTGCTCCCGAATACGATGACAGCAATCATTCTCACACCTGCCAAGTTACAGCGCTATCTAATTTGGTTGAACTATCACCTGAATTTGTAGACCAATTCTTTGAGAGCCTGTCTGATACGATGTTCTCACCCACAGAGAAACAATAACTTTTAGAAGCTTTCCGACACACAGTGTTCCCATGAACTCTGAATTCGGCCTTCAGTTTTGATCAACAAAAACTGCAATAAGCTTTGGAAATCTTTTTTTCCCCGTCAAGAAATCTATTCTTTGAATTGGACAATTTTTCTAATATTGACCTTGTTTGGCACGAACAATTCTTTGCTTAACGTAAAAACTATTCTTAGAGAACAGAAGCTTCACACTTCTATTTCTAAACACATCTAGAGACATAACAACATTACACCAGCCTCTAGCACACATGTTATTACAATGCATTTTTATGTGATGATTTATCTCGCATTTCTTCTGTTAGAGATACTTCATGTGTAATTCTTTATGCATAATCGTTCATTGATTTCATATGCAATAATTTTTGAATGATTACTATGCTTTAAAAAACGTGCAGTACCTAAATTCCATGTATTACTAGTACGCCTATTTCGAATGCATTTATGTATTTTGGGGTGGGCAATGTTACACATGCATCTAATTGCTTAGTTTTAGTAATTTTGATGGACATTAACCCGTGGAGTGGGTGTTGCGTGTTTATCTAGGTTCCTGATCGATACTGTGACCTTATGCCCCTATTCGGCTATAAATCCATTTATTCCCTATATTGGCATAACCGTTCGAGTGCGATTTTCTGAAAAGTCATCTCTGGCCTCACACGAACAGAGCCACATTCCAGCATGACTCTCTGCTACTTCCTTTGCGACCAATTAGTGCAATGACAGAGCAGCAGTCACTATCTGATATTCCTAGATAACACTCCGAGTTCTTCAACAAGATAAAAACTTAGCAAACCTGGAAATCCCCGCTTGCTATGTTTTGATTAGTAATGGAACTCTAATGAGCAACTGATAACTATCACTTCCTAGTGACATCTTTAATTGACGTATTATGTCCAGCAAACTTGCGTCAAACCCGGCACCTGTCAGGTATAAATATTACCAACGTTGCCTTAAGCAATGTTCGTTGCCTGTTGCTGATGCCAGCTGCCTGCATGACCCTGTGTTGGTAAATCTAGCACTCTGTCGCTGCAGCCTGCTATCCTGTGGTGGTGAAGCTGCTGATACCATTATCGCCGCTAAAGCGCGACCTATGGTGCAGTACGCTTAAGGAGCTGAGCAGCCGTCCCTCTGCGAAGACATCCAGCAGATTCCAGCTGCCCGCGGACGCTGCCCCCCCTCCTTCCTCGACGCGCTGAAGAGAAGCCGCTGCCTTTCTCGTGCAGAGAAATCCAGTCCCGGCGCTTCCGGTTTACCCTCGCGGGTGACTGGGATATCGAGAGAGACCCCTGAAGGAGATACCAATCCTCCATCATTCTATTCAGAGGTATGGTGTTGACTAAACCCTTAGACGAGAATTCTTGAAACAAACCTTGGCAAAACCAACTTAACTTAAAGCTACTTACTTACTCCCCTTTTCACGTGTTAGGCTTAGGTCAGGCACACTGGGGTAGGCTTAGTTAGAAGCACCAGTTGAGTATGTTAGCCTAATGTATATATGACTGTATATATGTTTTATTACTTTTAAACCATTGTATGGCTAAGAAACCATATCAATGCTTTTACAGTTCTATTTCGCAATACTTATCTTACTGTACGTACTTTTTATAATAACAATTATTGCAATTGTGGCAATACATTTCTCTTGTACGAGAAGAAAGACTGTTCAATAAATGTTAACCTTTATTGATACACGCCCGTCTCTCTATTCTCTACATCTCGTGAAAGTAAACTGCACTAGACTGACTGAGTGAAATACATGTCTATTGTTTCACACGACCCTAGAGATCGACTCTTGATCTGAGGAGCAAAGTTGTCATGTTGCACGGTTGTTGGAAAACTGAATCCCTTCTTGTCTGTGCCAGGGAAGCTGATCACTTCCTATGCAGAGAAGAAAGTTTCCAGTGACCTCTGAGCTAGTTGGTAACACAACCCAATTAAGTTTAGCATAGTCAGTGTAGGCCTGGAATATAAGCAGTTCCACGTCGATACTACTGTTTATGTTATTCCAATGCGCAGGGCCTAGTGGGAAACTAGGAACTACACTACAATATTGGTCACAATGAACCATGATTAGCATTAAAACAATCATGGTAGAGATGTTTTACAAACTAACTTACCCTGCGGTAATTATCAAGATCGTAACTGAGTTGCGGCGAGGAGTTAATAAGGTGACTGTGGTTCCTGTGGGCAAAAGGGAAACAGTCCCTCTCTATCCATACAGTAATGGGTGGGAAGAGGTACCAAACAGAGGGACTGATTGCTTACCCGGGATTGGGAAGACGCGTCAGAGACCGGCCATGAATCAGGAATCCGGAAGTTCTGAAAGGGAGATTGAGCAGGTATTACTACCACAGATATCAATGGCCGGATAGTCACCTTGAAGAGCGAAGGTGCCACGAGATCGTAAACTTACTTGAAAAATGCCGACTCAATCGAACAACAGACGCCGCTCGCACTCGCAATGGCGAACCGCTGTTCCTGTTTGTCAAAAACTTTTGGCTGAGGTTTCTCACTTAGTATATCCGAACAGGGCTCCATTACGGTCCCAAAGTGCCGCTTTGTTTTTACGCACTTGCAATACATTTAATACATTTGGGTGGGATTTTTTATTGTGTATTTTGTCTTACTTATTTATTGCATTTGTGTTTTTAAATGCTTTCTATACCCGAGTTAAGCCTACCTGCTCACAGCCAGCTAACAATGGTTGGGCCAGGGGCCAATGTATTGAGGCCTTCACTGGTCCTTTTATGTTGCATTGGAGGCCTAACCGCTAATGGTAGGTGCACACTTACCCCTACTAATAATCCACCTTCCAACATTTGATGTTCAGCGGTGTGGATCCATACTTGTGTTTGAATTGCGCCATACAGTAAATAAAGTTAAGATCTTTTTAAAAATCTACTAAATTGACTATGAACAAAACTTTAGGTATTGGAATTGTTTTAATTTGGACTAAAGCTGAATCTTAAACCATCTTTTAGATGTTTCTAAATGTGTTCTATTGATGATTTGTGAAGTTTTTGTGACCAAAATCTAGGGATACCATGGAGCTGGATCTGGTTAAACTGAAAAAACTCACAATGGCTGACCTTAGGGTTCAGTGTGGGCACAGGGGGCTACCTAATAGCAACAAGATCAGTAAAACAGAGTTTATTTGATCCCTTAGGCACAGACAGATCCAGATAAAGAAGGGGAGGGTGCCCCCTCCAAACACCTCCAGGACGTAGATGATGATACCTAATCTATTTCTTCTGTTTATACTTTCAGCTAATGTTTGGGGGAGAGGCTCCTCCTCAGAGGACTCAGGTAGGGTCTTTAAAAGGCAAGGGCTGGAAGCCCAGATGGCATCCATAGCCCTGGAAGAGAAGAAGTTAGTACTAGCTAGATAAAAGTAGAAGGAGGCGAAAGTAAAAAGAAATGGTGGAAGTGACAATGAAGAAGATGCTGACATATCCAGGGGTGGTGAGTTCAATCCCAGGCTTCCCAAGGGAATAGATCCCATGTACACTGAGGGGGATGATACTGGCTGACTGCCCTTAAAAGGGCTCTTGATATGAAAGGGATCCATCCTAAATATTGGGCTTCACTCCTGTTGGAACTGATCTCAGAAGCTGGGATGGATAGGCTCCTGACCCTACAGGGGGATGAGACAACATCATAGACCCACCATAGGCAATATTTAGTCAATAAATGTGTTCATTCCCCAGAGCAGTACAGGGTAAAGCTCAGGGAGACCCATAAAGTTGAAACACTGCCCTGGGTGGACTTTGCGGCCATCTCAGTAAGGGAACTAGAGGGCTGGGTTAGTGGTAACAAAGTGAGTACGTATGAGGGGCTGTACAATATATTGTTAAAAGAGCACATCCTGACTCATTGTGTACAAGAGAAGTTATGCCAATACCTAGTGGACTCTAAGTGTACTTGCCCTAGATAGTTGGGGGGGCTAGATGATGAGTGGTTGAGCAGTTGGATTTCCAATCAGCACCAGGAGGGTGACCAGAAGAAGGAAGGACGGGTCCCCCAAGGGGAAAGTGCAGTGGAAAGACCAAAAGCAGAAAGAGTCCTCATTGATCCACAAAAACCTGCACAGGGTGGAGTGACCTCCAGCCAAGCCACTTTCAAGAAGTAGGGGTATGAGGGGGAGTTATTTGACCCTGCAAAGGCAGGAGAATTCAATGACCTTATAAAGAAGAGGCAAGAATACATATATTCCACACATTATAATGCCCGGGATATTGTGAACATCCCCAAAAATGACAAAATACAGAACACAAAAAATTATAAAATCATATTAATATTTATAAAGCAGAACATAATTTACAAATAAGACACCACAATCAGATAGAAGATCATTGGAAAAGGATTGTTCACTTATACAGAGTAACTTGAACAATAGTAGTGTACAGAGACCTGTTGTATATACCAATATAATATTTTGAAATGTATTCAGATTTACAGAATTTAATAGTTCTATAATTCCCTATTTACACACCTTTGCATACTGAAATAAAATGAAGAAAAATAAAGACTACAAGTAGTTCCTTCTTACTTAATGATGAAAGGCGTCTGCTCCTATTGGTTATATTTCCCTACTACGAAAAGGAATTCATAACCATCTTTGCCTAAAGCAGATAAATCATTGTGGAGGATGGCACTGTTAATGGTATCAAGAAGCCTTAAATATACATTCCATGACCTAAAAAGACAAAAAATAATATTTAAAGGAATACTAAATATTATGTATTATATCAGCATTGTTGCACATTTGGAATCAAAAAAACATGTACATCTTTTCGTTCCTACTGGGTTCAACTTCCTGTAACAGATTATTATACAATCTGAGAATAACACAATACTTGCTCCATGTCATGCCCCCAAGGAACACATCATGTTATGCAACAAACTCCACATCTAAAATATAATACAACATGCAATCTGAAAACTAAATTCCTCACAGCTAATATCTAGCAAATATTACAATATAAATCAATCAACACCTGCGCTTTTTAAAAATATTTCAGAACAAATTATTGGTAGATCTAGGTCTAAGGTCAATACTAACAATCCCAGTTCAACCCTTCACTTTATATCACCAAATTATGTCCCTCAATATTCATTGATCCTGTTAGACATATGTGGCATCCTGGAGTCCTGACTGATTATAGCACTTTTAATTAAACTTCAAAATAACTGATGTCTCAAATAGCACCTGTGTATGTCAATCCATTTATATACATACACCACACAGTCCACAAACAATCATGAGTATTAAAATTTTAATATAATTGGGGGTGAGCAGTTTCCCCTACAATCAACTTTAAGGAGCATGCAAAACAAATTTTGCAAAGTTATAAGTGCTGTTGAAAAGAAAGCAACACCACAATCCTTATTTCTTTACTGAAACTCTAATGTGTTTACCACCACAAAAAATGGTATGCTAACCCAAACAAGAGAAATTGAAACTCTTATATATCAATCTCAGAAAACAGAGCCTTCTATCATTTCTCAATGTTCACACTGACCGATTTTTAAAAAACAAACCACGACTACCAATTAGCGGTTGTAATGAAAGGGTGCCATCTACACCGTTAGTAACATTCCGAATGGCAGACTTCTTAATCTTGGGAAGACTTGTCTTTCTTGAGCTTTCAGCACCCTCACTGCACTAAATCCTTCTTCTTCTAGTGTATGGAAGTAAGTTGTGGTGGTTGAGGGTGCACTTGTGACCCGTTCCTTGAACAATGTGAGCAAATCTATGTTTAGAAACTTAACTTAACATGCTGTGGTAGACTGTACTAAGTTCCCTAAACCATACTAAGGGCCTTACAGTTTGGTGAACAAGATACTCAGTCAAAACATACTAAACTGCTGTGTGCAGTACATTGTCAGTAACTCACATATAATTTGGTGGCCAGAAAATACACCCTATTTGATGGAGGATGAAGATGGCAAGCCCCCAACTCAAGAGCCATGTGAGCCTCTTTCCTGGAGTACAATATAGATATGGCAGTGCAAATATAATTTACAAATGAGTCCCGGGACATCCATTTGCAGCAGATAGTGACTCTTAATAAGTGCGTTCCTCTGCAGTCAGTTTTCCAGTGTGAGACAATGAATTATAAATTGGGGTTGATGGTAGCTCACAACAAGCAATAATGTCACTATTCTTGTTATGTCCAGTACAGTTTTCACTAATTGTAACCTGAGCTCAACCCCATAGCACAGAACAAACAGGCATTACATAAATAAAAATGTTTAAAGCACCAAAACTATTGAACAATTTAAAACACAACACAATAACAATCCCACTTCAATTTATAGAATAAGAGAATGATTACAATAAAACACAACATGGGAGGCTAAATTTAGAAGCAATGTGTGAAGTATGTATGCAGCTCACAAACCATAACAACCTGAAAACACAGGATTTAGAAAACTAGAGAACATTTCAATAAATAATATGACACAAATATGTAGTAACAGAGATATCTGTGTAGTATGTCAAATATATTTGAAGTAGATCACAGGATACATAGTAGATGAATTCAAGTATTGTTTATTCAAGTAAGAAGATAGCAACCCCATCCAACACCAGCTCCGGCAACCGTCAAGTGACTGTTGCCTACATTCGACATCAGAGTGAATTCTCTACATTAGGTCCAATGAAACAAAGAAAACAACGAACCATTCCGTCCAGATCTTGGTTCGACTCGGACACTAATGAAGAAAGGAGACAATTAAGAGCTGCAGAAAGACAATGGAGAAGTGTGCCTACCTTCTCCCACAGAGACAAACTGAGATCCATCCGAAAGAAGTACAACAACCATATTAAGAACAAGAAATCCATGTATTTCAGATCTGCTCTCGACAACGCAAAAAACAGACCCAAGGAGCTCTTCAGTATTATTAAACAACAAACTTCCAAACCGGACTCCTCGCTTGGACAGGCCTCCAAAGGACGTTGCAACAACTTTGCTAACTTCTTCAATGACAAGGTCTCCAAGATTGAGCGCTCACTGGTCCTCAACTGCTCTCCCCGACCCCTTAGCACCATGAGGGGGATGCTTGGTTGCGCTCCACCACCAAATACTAAACCATGGTCACTCTACCATCCCATTCTAGAAGAGGAAATAGTCAAACTTATCTCCACTGCGAAACCTTCATCTCATACCCTTGACCCCCTTCCTGCCCGTCTAGCCAAAAAACTGAAACTCTCCCTAGCCCCACTTTAGTGCAGGATCATTAACAGCTCCTTAAAAACCGGATTCGTCCCAGATTGCCTGAAAGTGGGACAAGTCACCCCATTGCTAAAGAAACCAGGCTTTGATACAAATGACTTAAATAACTTCAGACCCGTCTCCAATCTTCCTCTCCTTTCCAAAATACTAGAAAGGTGTGTTCTCCAGCAACTAACACAGCACTTGAACAATACCAACCTCCTTGACTCACATCAGTCAGGATTCAGGAAAGGGTATAGCACGGAAACTGCAATCCTTAACATAATTGATGACATACACAAATCACTGGACCTAGACCAATGCTGCTTCCTCATCCTCCTCGACCTATCTGCAGCATTCAACACAGTTGACCACTTTCTTCTCCTCAAAGCCCTCGAAGAAAGGGCTGGACTAGATGATGTGGTCCTCAAGTGGTTTTCTTCTTTCCTACATAATCGCTCTCAAAGAATCAAAATGAGAAGCTTTGAATCCGACCTTCATCCAGTCAATAGAGGAGTTCCACAAGGTTCAGTGCTCTACCCTCAACTCTTCAACATCTACATGGAACCCCTCTCCACCCTACTCAGGAAAGATAACATCCCCTTCCACCTCTACGCAGACGATACTCAAATCTATCTGGAAATCTCCTCTGCTAATGACATTCACAGACTCAACGAAACGCTAAAGGAAGTCCAATGCTGGCTGTCAAGCAACCATCTAAAGCTGAACCCCGACAAAACGGAATTACTCCTCATCTCTAACAAAGAAGAAAGCCCACAAATGATTGAATGGCTAAAAGATATAGACGCGCTCAATAAGAATCTCTCCCTAGTGGACTCCGTCAAATCACTAGGCATCACACTTGACTCTAAACTAGATCTGACCAAACACATCAAGATCTCGGCTAAGAACGCCTTCCTTAATCTGAAGCTACTTAGCAAAATAAAACCTTTCATTCCACCCAATGATCTCAAACAAGCCACCCAAGCATTGGTGTTATCAAGACTTGACTATGGGAATGCAATCCGCTCCGGAATACCCCAAATTCATCTTGCTCCACTGAAAACAACCCTCAACGCAGTGGCCAGAATGGTCAATGGTATAAAGAAATTTGACCACATCTCTCCGGCACTAACAGAACTCAAATGGTTACCAATAGAATTACGGGCGAACTTTAAAACAGCATGCCTCACTCACAAAGCCCTTCACACTGGCAAACCTGAATATCTGGCGGCCAAACTTAAAAACGCGGGTCACAACAGGAACCTCAGAAGCTCTAACACCCTACTCCTGATCCCACTAAAAACTCAAAAACAAAAAACCAAGGATCGGTCCTTCGCCGGGAATGCACCCAAAATTTGGAACTCTATCCCCGCCAACATCAGAACTATTCCCTCTTTCCCTAAATTCAAAAGGCAGCTCAAAATCCTTTTCCTGGATCGCTCCTCAACTATCAGATAGGATCACCCTGGAATGTCACAAGAGACTCTGCTCCCCGCCCGAACGGAGACTCCCTCTTCCTCTTACTGTGACTCGCACCTTGATGGTCTCTGTGGACTATATTGTACTTTGATATGCTCTGTTTGCTTTCTTTTTGCACCACCTTGTAATATGTGAAGCGCTTTGATACCTTGCGGTCTGGCTAGTGCTAAACAAAACTTCTTAAATAAAATAAAATAAATAGTCTTGAAATCTAGCAGGACGTTGAATTTCTCTGCGAGGTCTAACATTATTTGAGGATGGAACCACCTCAGAATCATATGACACATTTCCTGGATGACATTTAACCACTCTGTTCAAATTCCAAACTTTCTGATTGCTAATTCTCACTGCATTTCTGAAAACTTTAATGACTCTAAAGGGAATGCTAAATTTAGACTTTGCTTTTCCCAAACAAGGAGGTTTTATCTTTACCCAGTCACCCTCAGAAACCTTCGTGTGTTTGACTGCTTTCCTCAGATCATACCATTTCTTCCTCTTCTCTTTAACTATGGTTTCCCTTTCCTTCCACCCAGTCACACTATCAGCATGCTCATCAACCAACAATCTTTTAGAAGAGACCCATGAAGGACAAACCTCCACATTGGATACCCTTTTCTTAACCCCTTCGCTGCTGATGACGAGCTCAGCTCGTCATCAGCCACGGTGGTCATGTGCGGATGACGAGCTGAGCTCGTCATGTAACGCAGCTTTTTTAAAATTGCCGCACACAGCGGGAAAAGCCGCCGATGCGATGCAGTTAAATAAATGAAAAGGTGAAACACCCATGGATAAGTGTAATGTGAATCTATATTCTCTAACTTTTCTCATCAAGGCCAACTCCCAATCTCCACCCGTAGCAACAGCCTGTTGTAGAGTCTCCTTCAACACCTTCACAAACCTTTCCACAACTTCATTGCTCTCAGGATGATAAAGAGCTGCCTTCTTATGTTTTATACCTCTGGATGACAAAAACTCCTCAACCACAGCAGAGGTGAATTGTACACCATTATCAGACAGCAACGCAACGGGAAAAGCTTCTCTTTCAAACAAAATATCCAGAAACTGAATCACAACTGCAGACTCTATAGAGTTTACAATTTTAACTTCTGGCCAGCGAGAAAACATGTCCAGACAAACTAAAACATACATATCACGAGACTTCAATTTAATAGGGCCTAAAATGTCAACGGCAATATCAATCCAGGGACCATTGGATTGTTCCCTCACCACCATGGGTTGATTTCTACACTTCAGTACTTTATCACTGCAAGCACAATCTGAACAATGTCTTCCCTTCCTTTCAACCCAAATATCCATAGCAGGCCACCAATATGCCTCCCTTAACCTCTCCTTAGTTTTTACAATTCCCATATGACTTGCATGAGCAGCTTTCAATAAAGTATTCCACAATACACGCAGAGGAATTAATCTGCTGCCTCTTAAACGTATATCATCTACAACAGATAAATCATCTTTAACTTGCCAAAAACCAATCAAGTTGTCATCACATTGTCTCTGGTCACACCATCCTGCGGAAACCATCTTAAAGACCTTCTGTAGGAGTTCATCTTCAAGTAAAGCTTTCTTCCAATCACTTTCAGATACAATACCATCACTTACTAAACAAACATCACTTCTTCCTCAAAATCTTCACCACCAAACATATCACATTCTAAATTTTCCTCACGTCCAGTGCCAAGTTTTGATAGACAATCTGCAAGCATATTAGATGTACCTGGGAGATAAGAAACCAGAAAAACAAATTCCTGCAGGCAACAACACATTTGCGTTTTCTTTGAGAAACAAAAGCAACTGCCTCGCCATTGGCCTTCAGGGCCATAACGATGGTAGAAAGACACTCTGTTGCCTCTACCTCTTCTATTATACTATTTGACTTCAATTTGTCAAGGTCGGCCTTCATACTTTCATTTGCTAACAAAGGAAAATTACGAACTCTTGCTACTTTAGGAAGAGAACCCGGTTTAATCTTAATTTGGTGCATGTAACTCTTAAGACACTCTAACTTCTTATCAAAACGACCCGGAAATTCTTTCACCCAGTCTTTACAATCTCTCGTCACATGGCATCTCTTTCAAACACACAGAGGGATTATTATTTGGATCTAACAGAACATAGAGATTGCGTTGATGGAACCAACTCACCAGTGAGTCACCTTTCATCGAAATGTATATCTTGCCAGGAACTATTCTTCCTTTATAATCAATTGTACCCCAGAACCAGCCTAGGAGATCAATGATTTCCCAACTGTAGCCCCTTGGTCTAATGTCAGGTTTAATTAAAGTAACCTTACCTAATAAATATTGATCAAAACATTTCTTCAGAATTAATGTCACTTTTGCCCCTGAATCAAATAACATTTTGACTGGTGCATCATTTATAAGAACCACATCTACAGATCCAACCGACCCTTTAACCTGACAAACTTCACTTTTACTGGCTCCATCCTCAATCAAAAAAGCACTTATCTAATCTTCGTTTGTTCTCTTTTTGATCTACCACATCTTGTAATGTGACCTTTTCGACCACATGATTTGCATAAAGCTTTCCACCCAGGACAATCTTTAGAATTTGCCACATGTCCTGAATTGCCACAGCTAAAACATTTAATTTTGAAGTACTTGGCTCAGAGTAATGCCTAGAAAACTGAAAACTCTTTGAAAAAGTATCTGAAGAAGTGTTACCTTTGGACTTTGCAACATCAGACAAGTTCTTTTCTTTGTCACTATCTATTTTCATTACAGAGATATTACCTTTGTCAACAGAGTCATTATCCTTTCGAATTGTTTCAAGACATACTTTTGAATGTTCATATGTTTTCGCTATGGTAACAACCTCATGCAACGAAGGATTATCTTTCTGCCATAAGTTGTCTCTGGCTTTATCTATATTACAACCTAACATCATTTGATCTCTAAGACGTTCTTCCAATGAAGGACCAAAATTGCAAGTAGAAGTTAACTTGCGTAGTTCTGTTATATATTGTTCAACTGATTTTTCATTCTTTTGCATGCGTCTCCCAAATTGATACCTTTCCAGGACTGTGCTCACCTTCAGAAGATAGTGTAAATCAAGTTATTTATGGCAATGTCAAACTCGTTGAGACCCGTTGAATCCCTATCCAATAGATCGGGAAGATGCTCAAAGACCTCTTGCCCCACAGATCCCAAACAATGCATTAAGAGAGAGGTTCTTCTCTGAGCACTGAGAGATGTTCCGCAAACACAAGCGTAGTGACTAAATACCTTTTTCCACTTAATCCATGGAATTGTGGGTTCTCCTGGCGATGACAAGAAAAATGTCGGAGCAGGAAAATTTAGAATGGTGTAAACAAAATATTTTAAAAACACAAACCAGAGCAAGGAAATACTCTTAATGTGGATACAATAAAAGAATGTAATAATATCTAACTGGTAGATACAAATACAGAAAGGATTTTAAATCCACATCATCTGAATTACAGGTGCTCTATTGTGAATAGTAAGATAATGATGTAGATAAAGGTGTGCGCATCACGGTAAATGTGCAGTGTAAATAACAATATATAAGTATATCAGTTAATGCATGTTGTCAAAACACACTTTAACTTAGTAAGTAGAGGTGTGCGCATCACCGTGAATACGCAGTTGTGAAAGCTAGTATGCCATTTGGTGGAATAAATAATTATAGAATGTCAGGATAAGGTGTGCGCATCACCGTAATTGCGCATAGACTGGCAAATCGCTTGATAAAAGAGGTGTGCGCATCAGCGTGAAAGCGCAACTAAATAGTTGTGTATGACTACTATCCAGTTTGGTAAATGAAATAATTATAGAATGACAAGATAAGGTGTGCGCATCACCGTAATTGCGCATTGACTTGCAAATGACTTGATAATAGAGGTGTGCGCATCAACGTGAAAGCGCAAGAAAATAAACAATAATGATACACTATAATCTGTTTATAAAGTTTTTTTTAATAAAAATAGAGTTAAAGATGGGAGAGGTACCCCTTAAAAGCGTCAAGGGAAGTAGGGTAAATTACCAAACAGAAAGGAATGTCTCCCTTGGACAATAGTAACTATAACAGTTAAAATATCTATAAAAAACAAATATTTATTAAACATTCATCAAACAATTAAAAACATGAGTTATCGCAAACATTTTTAAATTCACAATAAGAGACAATACAGGTTAATTATATCCCCATAACAAAACAATTATTAAAAAATCACAATTATGACCAGAATAAATCTAACGACAGAAAGGGTTGTATGATCTGAAAATTATCAATTACTGTTTGTACATCTAATAGTCTATTTGGTAACACAATCTCTTACACATTCAAATAATTTATGTTAGGAAAAAGTATGCTTCATTAGATTGTACTGTTGTTTGCGTCGATGCGTTTCGATGGTTATTGCATGTCACACCATCTTTTTCAAGAAAATCTTATAGTTCTGTCACTGGAGGGATTTCACTTTCCCTTATAAGCATTAAGTTCCTTAATTGTAAGGGAAATGTAGTTGTAGGATTGCCCGATGGATGTCACTCTCAAAAGTACCCTTAATAGGATCTTAAAAGGTTTGTGTAAATACTCGAAGGCAATTTGTTAATATTATCGGGAATGTTTGTTTTTAAAAAAAAAACATTCGTTTTTTTTCGAATTTGGAGTTTCTTGTTGGATGCTCAGACTGCTCTTATATCTGTTAGGTTAAGTCACACAGTATATAAGGTCCCTTTCGGTATTTCCGCTGATCGGGCGGTATCCCACTCTAGAAAAGTCTTTCTGGTCAATTCGCCGGTGAGGCTATCTCTTCTGTGTATAGCGTCTTCGCCTGCAGTCTCGGAGCAGTATACAGTACAGGAATGACAGAACTCCTTCAACTTTAATTTTTCATACATCTGGAGCAGTAAAAGTGGTTGACAAGCCTGTATTGTTTTGGTCTGCCTCAAATGCCCAGACGAGAGGACAACATGGGATTAGTTCATGCAGAGTGCACTGTACTGCTGGGGTGTTGACCAAGCTTCTGGTTGCTCCACATTTTGGGTCGCTAACCTCACTTCATAAGAGACCATTTCCAGTAGAATCTGTAGGTTCCACTGGTATCCTTTTTCTCCTCGATATCAGCCTGATACCAAAGGCCATCAGGAGTCGGGCCCTCTTTCTGCGCTTGGTAGAATATGTCTCTTGAGAGTCCTTCTGCCCATGCAACTCACAGAACTCTGAGATGTCTCCCAGGAAAGGTTCTTCTTAACCTTTAGGCTACAGATCCTGCCCCAAGGGTGGGATTTTTTCTAGGCCATGGGACATGTTGACACCGCTTTTCCTTGCTTCTTGCCATTTTTTTGGTTGTAGGATCTGGGCCATTGTTTCAGACTTCACGCTCCCTTGATTGCCCTGATAGGCACAAACTGAAGCAGACCCAACATTTCTGCATGAGTTTTCCTTTCTACCTCTATGAATTTTCCTTTCCATTTCAGCCCAAGTAGAGGTTTCTAGGTTATTTCACAACAGGCACATCACTTTGAATGGAAGGGCTCACAGCTACCTTCTTATTGGCAGTAAACCCTCACCATTCAAATGTGACCATTGCTATGAGATCAAATCCCACTTCGTTGTCAGTGCTGACTTCCTTATGTAGAACACCTGACCTCAGGAAACCAGCCTGTCCACCATGGCTGTCATGCTAGCTCCTGCATCCCTTAGAGCATCTCTCCTGCTACTGTTATTGAATGGCCATTTTGATCCAAAAAGGGGGTTACTGTTCCTACTAGGAGACAAGTTGTGTTTAAATAAAAGATAGGGAGAGGTAGGTATCTAGGTACTACATTAACCAAGAGAAGACAGTGTACAAGATTGTCTCTTGCTGCCCTCACACATCCCTAGGGATGTCATGCTTCATCATTTGGTGGTGAACCTTGTTAATCCGGTGCTGCAATGCCCTACAGGTACCCCAAAGGGTCACTTTTGAGGAGATATTTTTATTTCACAATTTGATGAGTGTAAGAGTGTGTTCTAAGTGGGGTTGTAAGAAGTGAGTGTGAGACTAAATAATAACACTGGCTAGGGGATATCCCAAACATTTTAATATGCTGATTCCCATCAAAATAAAAATACAAATGTAGTTTAGTGTTGCTAGTGTTCCCCAAGAAATTAGGACCTTGCCCTCAATACAAACTTTCAGAAGGGCCCTGAAGACATGGCTCTTTGTCAAAGCTTAGCCCTAGCTCTTTGGTTTTTGCCTTTTATGATTGCTTTTGTAGGCGCCTTGATGCCTTCGGGCAAAGTTTGCGCGTTATAAGTTTTATTTCATTCATTCATTCTAGTGGGGTAATAATAGCCCCTAGTAACTGAAAAAGAAAAGGGTTAACATGTTTCATGCCTAAAATTAGTCAAGTTAAACCGTGGCGCTTCATCAGGACCAGAAAGAGTAACAATTTTTAGTAAAGTATCCCCAATCGTAGTTTTTGATTGAGCAGTCCCCCTTTCTTTTTTTAGAATGGCACCTGCTCATAATCTTTTTTAATTTGAAGATCTGCTTTAAGTTATAGGCCAAAGACGGCGCCTATACCTATGTCTCGTCTAGAGAAAAGTGTGCTCCCTGATGAATACGGGTCAGTTAGTCCTCCCATCTGCATAAACACAGAAGGGCCTAAAGTATAAGGCCTCCCCACTTCTGGCCTGGCGAAGGCTGTAGGCCTGTTTGGGATGTTCCAGGGCAAAACATGTTGACACCATATTATGGTATGGAGGCTTTCTTTGACTACCTACATGGATGACACCCAAATTGTCATGTCTATTGGAAGGCATCAGGGTCTGATTTTGCAACTGCATGCAGGCCATCCATTATTGGATTAATTCAAACTGCCTTAAACTTAATGTAGGTAAAACAGAAGTTATAATCTTGGGAGCCCAGTCATTCTTTTGTACTGCATCCCATTGGCCGGCAATCATGGGCCCTATCCCAATGCCGGTAATGAAGGTCCAGAATCTGCGGGTAATCACTGATGACAAACTGAACTTTTCTGATCAGGTGAACAAGATTGCTTCGACGTTTTTCACCCTCAGAACTGTTGAAAAGATCTTGCCTCTACTTCCTGAAAGCCTTCAAAAGACTATGGTCACCCTCTTAATCATGTCTGAACTACTGCACTTGCCAATTTCTTACCCCCATAAATACAGCACTAACAAACTACAAGTCCTTGGAAATGCTGCTGCTAGACTTCTATTAAAAATTCCTAAATTTCACTCAGACTCCCAGGCCATCAAAAAGCTGCATTGGCTCCCAATCAAACAAAGAGTTATTTTCAAGGTGCTGTGTATAGCTTATAAGGCTCTCCATGACCTTGGCCCTGACTTTCTTAATCAGAGCTTTAAATGGTACTATCCCAATGGATGTCTATGCTCTGCTAATGCCAAAACTCTTGGTAGTTCTCAGGTTTAAATGAACCAGGCCTCGTCCATATGCGGCTGCTACCTGAGGGGGCACACTGTGGCTGGATCCGGCTTGTTTGAAACAGGGGGAGCCCTAGCAGATATGCAGTGGGGCCTCCCCCTTCCCTCCCTTGCAGACGTGAAGGTGGAGGAGCGACACAATAGAAGCAGAACAGGGTTCCTCTGAGCCCAGTGTCGGGCTGCTGCAACCATATGAATCCTAGTGCACCCAGGAGAATGCGTGGCCCATCCCCCAAAGCCACCCTTCCTCACGCTGAGTCAGTCATCAACAGAGGTGGGTATAGCGGCCTGCTGCACATCCTGAGTGGCAGGAGGCAGACCTGAGCAGACCCAGTGCCCCCCGTTCATCTGTGGTTTGAACCAAGTCTGCCCTGGTGATCCACCTGAGACCGTGGTATGGGGGTAGGCGGCGATCAGAACTGGCCTGTTTGAACTGAGGGGAGCCCCTATTGAGCCAGAGGTGAGGTTGGAGGAGCGACGCAACAGTGGCTGAGCAGAAGCGGCTGGATCCAGTGTTGTGTGACATCCCCTGAAGCTGCTGGACGTTGCCTGAGAAGGCATCGACAATGGGAAGGAGAACTCAAGGCCAACGCCTGAAATGAAGGATGCCAGCTTGCGAAGCCCACATCCATTGGGTTGGAGACACAACAGGTGATCCTGCAACAACGCTGCATGGCTGAGGTGGAGAGCGGGGAGTACGAGGTCGATCAGGCCTAGGTCCCTCCTGGTGTGAGGAGACACAGCTGGAAGGCAACTGGGGAGTACCTGGGTGACATAGGGTAGCCAGCAGGCACCAGAGAGCAGTGCGGAGGCCGTTTCAGGCCTATGCTCCCTTAATCTTGTATTGCCACGCAAGGGTCCTTGCCAGCAGTAGGAACAGTTATTTGAGGTGGGGAGGAGTCCGGGGGCTGTTCAGGCCTAGTCCCTCCTCATGGGATCTTTACTATGCCAGCTGAATATGACTCTGGCGGGGCTGGGAACTGAGCGGGGTGGGCCCTGCTAGGCGCGCCTCATTGAGCTAGTGAGGTGGCATACTACAATGGACAGCCCTCCCTGGGCACTCCTCTCTGCATGCCGGTGTGTGGTAAGGTACAGCCGTTGCCTGCTCCAGAGTATCTCTAAAAACACATGTTCCCCCCTATCTGGTTGGCCTCTGTTGTGGTGCACTGACCAGAAATGCAGGAAGGGTAGTTGAGGCGCCACCATGTCCACGGAAGGACACTGCCCACATCTCACCCCCTATGCCGAGCGCACAGTAGTTGGTTATGGGTGGCCTCTGTTCCAACACCCACCAAGATGCCCCCCAGGGGCCGACTGAGGGAACACCCAAGACTTCTGGACCATATGCAGGGATGAACCAGCTTGACCTCTCAGCCAAATTGGACTCGGTGCTAGCAGCGGTGGAGGAAATAGGCACCATGCTGGAACAGGTGCGCACCTCCCTGGAGGGTTGGATAGACACCATTACCTCTGACTTCATGCTCTTATGAGAAGATCAACACAAACTGTCTTACAGGGTCTGCCATACTGAGGCAGCGCTGGCGGAACTCCGGCCCAGATCCCGTAATTTCTCAACCATATTGCGGGACCTGATGGATCCGGAGGAGAAGTTGGATGAGGCCAAAGGGAGATTGTGCCACAATTATATGAGGGTGATTGGCCTGCCAGTGGGGACAGGGGGTCAAGATCCAGAAGGTTTCACAGAATCCTGGATGACAGAACTGCTCCCCCGTGGATCGCTCTCACAACAGTTGGAACATTGTGGAACAGGCCCATAGAGTTCCTGCCCGCAGGCCTGCCCAGGGGGCTCGCCCCTTCTTATTTCGCCTAATGAACTCTAGGGACAGAGATGTAATACTGCAGGAAATAGGCAAACACCCCAGAAGCAGGGTGCAAAACGTTACCATCGCCTTCTTCCCAGACTACACTGCACAGGTACAAAGGAGGTGGGCCACCTTTGGCTCAGTCAAGAAACAACTCAGACAGGGTCTACTTCTCCCCGCCTGCCTTCGAGTCATCCGGGATGGCAACACCCGATATTTCGATTCTCGTGCTGAGACCTGGGACTGGCTTGAAGAAAATGGGCTTACAACAGCATCTAGGCCCTCTGAAGACCCCCAGCTGCAAAAGAGAGCCCACCATTGCAGGAAGAAAGGCAAAGACATGTGGCCACCCATCCCAGACCCAGAGGAGATCAGATCGGCGCACCAAGAAGCATTGCAAGTAGCGGCGGCCCTCCAACCCGCGAGGTCGCCCTCGCTGCAAAGTTCCGCCAGGTTCCTGTCAAGGTCCTAGGAAGGGACCGACTCATCACCAGAATGGTCACCTGATGCTGGTTTATCTCGACTATCAGACGTCACTCCGCAGACTACAGATGATATAATTTGAGAACAAGTCACTCATCACCCCAAAACGCCTCGAATTCTCAAGTAACAGAGGCTCTTGCCTCACAACCTATCCCAGTTGTCCAAGGTCTACTCCTGGGACTTATCACACACACCTACATACCCACAGAGGGGTAAATAAGGGGGATGGAGTTTACAGACTATCTTCCTCTTTCTCCCTCCTTTGATTCCGCGTTCCCACTGACGTCAAACAACGATGTTGAACCAATTGCCATGAATAGACGTACATGTTTGGGTCTATCTCCCTGTTGGGAGTCCGCTGTCATAATTTTTCATGATACTTTCATGTTAAATTTTATTTTCCCCCTGGAGGAGTTGCCTCGCTTAGAGTCCTGTTGCCGCCACACATACCCTTCCTTAGGGTGATCACTACACAAGTGGAAGCAGACAGACTACCACCATCGCCATGACTAACCTAAATTTAGTCACAGGGAATATTCGAGGCATTCACATGCCTGACAGACGGTACTACATATACTTTACTGCAGATAAGGTAGGAAAATTACTGTCTTACCTAATAAGACAAGAACACCCCCAACACACTATACAGCTCTTGATAGATGAACTAGGGCGTAGGAGGTGTACACAGAGAGACATACTTGCAGTAATGACACACATTACACTAGGTTATATTTGTACCAGCCGACTAGGAATAACCAACACATTGAGTCATTTCTCTCAATTGTGGAGCTGTCCACACTGACACTTCACCAATTCGTCACCCTGCACTCCCCCCTTGAAATTAGGTCAAATTTGTGAAGCACTGCAGTCGCTGGCTTCCGGAAAGGCAATGGGCCCGGACGGGCTCCCACAGAATTTTTCAAAACATACCCAGAGGCTCTGGAGCCCCAACTGCACTCCTTACACACCACGGCAATCAACAACACGACTCTACCACCCTCACTGTGTACGGCTAACGTGGTTTCCTCCTTGAAACCAGGTAAAGATCCAACCTCCCCCGGATCATATCGGCCAATAGCAGTAGCGAAGTCGACAATAAAATTTTAGCCAAGGCATTAGCTAACCACCTGGTGCCCCTCGTTCCCGCCCTGGTCTACCCAGACCAGTACGGTTTCATCCCTCATAAAACACATCTTTGAACATCCGCCTGTACTTTAGGGTAACCGAGTATGCCCGCATCAAATGGTCTTGGTTGGGCTGCATGGTGCTGGACCTCGAAAAGGCCTTTGATTCGCTCAAGTGGAATTTCCCTTTCACTGCCCTAGCCTGGTATGGCATAGGGCCTTATTTCCTTAGTATGGTGCAGCTACTATATAGACGCCCAACTGTCCGAGTTTGGACAGGCCCCTATGTATCCGACGCCATGCAGGTAAGGTGTGGGACTCACCAAAGATGCCTGTTGTCCCCGCTCCTTTTTGCGATGGCCGTGGAACTACTAGCGGCACACATCTATGCATATGTAGACATGGGTGTCACCTTGGGAGACGGTACGCATGTTATCTCGTTATACGCTGATGACTTGCTATAGTATGGCCATGATCTTCAAGACAACGCGCCCTCCTTAGACCGGGCCTTAACCCACTTCCCCAGGGCTTTGGGCCTGAGTGTTTGTGCCATAAAATCTTTTCTCTCTCTGTTTCTACAGGCAACCCTGGACCCAAGGTACTCCCTGGGGGGCGTCCTAATGACTTGGTGCACTGACCCTTTTAGATACCTAGGTGTACGCATATACTGTTCAAAGGAAACATAATCAGAGCCACTACTGCTATCCAGTCACAAAAGTGCTTCTGGAAGACCCTCCCATTGACAATTTCGGATAGGGTCGCCCTCCTAAAAATGGTAGTTCTTCCTGGCCTCCTCTACTATTTCTCTACCTTACCCATCATCTTTTCCCTTCCCATCTCTCACAAATGGGAAGGGATAATAAGTAAGTATGGGCGAAAAATCCGTTTCGCTCGCGGATTTTGCGGATTTTCGGTAAATTCGCAATCCGCGAGATTCGCGAATCTCCCGCAAAATCTGCAAATCCGCGAGCAGCGGATTTTATGGCTTGCTCGCACTGTTCGCGTGAGTTCGCGGCTTCCCAGTACAACTTCGCGCCCCGCGAATAAGCGCTAAATTGCAGAAATACGATCTTAGCAAAACTGAAACTACTTACCAGGTTCAAAAGTTCAGGCTCATCATTAGTAGCTATTTCCTGTAGTGCTTCCTGAGGGGCCCCTCCAGAGTTCAGGTGCCTACTTGCAACTATTATGTGACCCTGCTCTGAACCTCAGAATAGTTACACATATGCCACAAAGGTCCTGAATTACAGCTAAGGGAGACAAGCAGGAGCCAGGCTGGAAGTTCAAATCCATTAATCAGCCCTTAATTCATTATTGTCAGTTGGGGCAGGGCAGGTGTTGTAACTAATTTTGCAACAATGAAAGCACTTAGCAAGTGCAAAAGATCACTAATCAGGAAGCACTAAGGAAGCAGGTGCCAGCTAAAAAAATATTCTGTGACACATTAATCAGCCCCAAATTAATTCAGGTCACTTGAGGCAGAGAAGGTGTGCTTTGCTTTGACACAATAATGTACACTGACTGGACAACCAGAGGGTGCTGTGATGAAACAGAGGGTGGCATGGGTGGGCCAGAGGGTGGCATGAGTAGTCAGAGAGTGGCAGTGGTGACTTAGAGTGGCAGTGATGAAGAAGAGTGTCCCAAAACAGGCTGGACACGTAGAAACAACAAGTTCGCAAAACTTGCGACCCGACAGGTAAGTTCGCGTTTGCGAAATTGTACAAAACCCTCGCAAACTGGCAGAAACCCGCGCGAACACAAAAAAAAAATCCGCAAATTCGCGAGAATTCGCGGATTTTGCGGATTGCGAGTTCGCAAATCCGCAAAATTCGCGAACGCGAGATTCGTAAAATTCGCCCATGCTTAATAATAAGGGACCTTATATGAGGAAAGTCCAGACACAGAGTATCTATGGGGAAACTACATCTATCAGTGGAACAGGGGCGTTGGCGGTGCCCAACTTCGAATGTTATTACCTGGCCTCCCAGCTCCAGTGGATTGCCAGATGGCTATCATTCCGACATTTAGTGGATACGTCTTCAATGCAACCCCCAATACCACATCCTACTTTACTGTATTTCTTCCACCCATGCACAAAGCCCAGACCTTGGGGGCCCTTCTACCACCATAGCGCTTAAGTGCTTCCATAGGTGCCTATTCTTCAACAGGGCTCTCACACCATATGCCCATTCATCCCATTACTTGGTACACCACGTGGTGACATATGCACCACAGCATCTAAACTGTGTCACTGGCACACTGAAGGCATTCTGGACAATAGGGACCTTTACCGGGATGGCCCACTCATTCCATACCAGGACCCTATGTCAGAGGAGAACATTTATCCGGGACAGTTTTTTATTACATCGGGCCTCGCTGGCATCTTAATGTGGCAATCTCACCCAGGAACCGCCCACACACCATACTATACAGTACCTGCATGTAATGGGAAATGGGGGCACTTGACTCATTGGTTTGCGTCCTCACTCCACCAACACACAGAAAAGGGGAGAGAATTTATGGAACCTCATGATATCCCCCTTCACTGGGAGGTACACACACTGCAACTATTCAGTAGGAATAAGAAAAACAGAGAAACCACCTGGAGCTCACAGCGGCTAAAAGCCCAATCACCAAGATGTGGAAGTCCCTAACGGCTCCTCACGCAATAGCCTGGTGCTGTTCCCTACTTAACTCGGCTAAAGCAGAGGAGGTGGCATTATGCCGGGAGGACCTGCTCGGGATCCACAAGTTTTCTCTGGCGCATCACTGGGACGCTATGTTGTCGAGCTTGCAAGGCATGGATAATGGCACGGAGGAGCCCCAAGAGAGGGAACCAGACCAGTAACACCGCGCTTAGCATTCGGAAGTACACACACACACAGCTGGCCTCACTCACATAACATGCAATCCTACTCTATGAAGCTGCGCTCATTCGGCTCTAACAAGGCTGTCCCTTTCTAACAGATGCAGCAGCAGGTCTCAGGCAACTACCCTATCCTTCCTTTGGTTACGTCATCCTAATTTTTTTTTACGCTATGGCCACAGTTTGATTAAGTAACTCACCATGTCTAATATGGATAATATGTATTATACCAAAATGCTTAACTTGACACTGCCTCGGTCATTGCAAAAACAATCTTCCAGGAAGTATTACCAGTGATTTGGTATTAAGATACATGTACGTTGAACTGCATCGCTTTGTTATTGCCACACATGGTGCCAATGCACTGTTCATGTTGGAAGAAAATATGAAAAATGGCAATAAAAAGATTTAAACAAAAAAAACGAATCAGGCCTTGTGGCAAGAGCTTCATAACAGAGCATTAAAGGCATGGAATGCCCTACCTCTTTCCATTAAAGCGACACCAAATTTTCTTGCTTTCAGTAAAGCCTTGAAGACGTTGCTGTTTCTTTGTAATTCTGTGGTGTCTCTGTTTTTTCTCCCTCACTGTAATTGATAGTTCCTAGACCTCTCTGGGCACTAACACCCTTTACAAATCCTGCTAACATACCATAACATAATCAGTATTTCTGTCCCCACTTGGTGGCAGAGTGGGGTAGTTTATCCCTGAAATACCCCCTGAGTGGAAGAAAGCCTATTAGACACCAAGCAATATTCTTTTGCTCATCCTACTCCCAGGCCAAACAGTGTGTCTGCCTCTCCTGGATGCAAATATGGGGTTGTAATCCTATTCTGCCCCCCGGTGGGGCAGAACGTCCACTAGACATTGCAGAATATTGGTTTTTCTGGAAAGAGCCCCCTGCCTCTGCACTCCCTCCACCCCAGGCAGGACAGAACTTCTGCTCCTGTGGAGGGAGTGGATAGTCTGCATTTACTCACTTGCTGCACCTGTGGCCAGAAAGCCCCCTATGCACCAAAGAAAATTAAGTGTGCTTTTTAGGGGGAGTGCACCATAGTCATTGGCTTTTACATCTCCCTTTTTAGCACAATAGACTTTCTGCCCCACTAGTAAGTCAACATGAAATAATGTTTTTTGGTTGTTTTGTGGGGTGACCCAGCTAAAGGTATGGCCCTGTGCTGCCCCTCCTGCTCCATCTGATATTTATCCCAATCTGCCCCTGGTTGGACAGACACCCCACTAGACATCAGGGTAGTTTATGTGTGATTTTAGTTTGAGGGAATGCTCCCCTGAACGTGAGCCTGTGCTTTGCACAGCAACCTTTCTGTCTCCCCTGAGGGCAAAATAGAAGTATCTCCCCACCAGTCTTCCCCAAGAAGTACAGAAAACTCACTAGACACAATGGAATATTGCCTTTATTGGTACTTTGTGGGGAGTGGACCCCCTGTGGATATAGGCCAATGTTCCTACCACCCCCGGCAGGATGGCCTTTTTGCCTTCCCTGAGAGGCAGATAGTGGGTTGATTCCCAATGTAACCCCACAGAAATCACACTTGACACAAGGGAAGGATGTGGAATTTGTTTAAGGGAGGCCCCCTGGACTTTGACCTGTGCTTTCCCCTACCATGGCCACAACAATCTTTCTGTACCTCCTGGGGAAGACAGGATGTATTAACCACCAATATGTTCTCTGGGAGGGGGCAGAAAGGCAACTAGACTCAAAGAATACTGTTTTATTGATAATTGACAGCAAGCAGCTCCATATGGGCAAGAGCTTGTGCCCCCTTCCCCTGCCAGGCAGGACAATCATTCTGTGTTTGCTACCAACAGACAGAAAGTCAATTAAACACTGGGAACCTTGTTTTTACTGGTGATTTAAGGATCAGTGCCCACCAAGGGCATGAGACTGTGCTTCCGCTAGTCCCTGGCAGGACATATTTTCTGCCCTTCCTTGAAAAGTTGTGTGAGCTTAAACCATAAACCTGTGCTTCCCTCTTACAGTGAGCTCTCCAGTCTTTACCTCAATCTTCACCCTTGTTTGACAGAAAGACCACTAGGCACCAGGGACAAAAGGCTGAAAAAGAGAAACTTCAGCCTGTATCACCATCCCATAACAGATCCATCAATCTTCTGCTTAGAAAAGCAATATGGTGAGTGGGTAGATTGAAGAGGTGTTTAATTGATCCACCACCCTAATGCTTTTTGCCTGCCTGGGGCACAGAACTTCGTATAACATTTGGCAAGCAAGAGGAATTTTGAATTATTTTGACCATAGATGTATGGACCAACACAGCAGTGGAAAATCTAAATTTCCTCTTATTTCCCTTGCTTAATGGCTGCACTACTATTGCCCATGCTCAGCCACTCCTAGAGGAAACCTTGTAAACCCAAACATTTGTGGAAACTAGGGGGCATATTACCAACAACTAGCGATAATTTTTGTCTCTAACTTGTTTAGAGACAAAAATTATCGCCGCACATCGGCAATTTTTATCGCAGATAAACCTTGCGATTAGCAAGGTTTATCGCAAATGTGATAAAAAACGGCCGCAATGCATGAATATCGCTGAAAAGTCAGCGATATTCATGCATTATCGAGCAAATGCTCTTAGCCATGTTATCCACCTCCCATTGGATAACATGGCTAAGAACTGCTCAGGGCAGGTGTTAGCTTTTGGAGATATTCGCGCTTAGCGCGAATATCTCCAAAAGTTGGTAATAGGAGATAGCGATGTTAGGGACTGTTTCCAGTCGCTAACATCTTGGCACGCCCACTTTGCATGTCATTAGTGATAAATATCACTGACATGCAAAGCGGGGCCCAAGATGGTTGCTATCTCCTATTAGCTGTCACTAACTGGTGTTAGCGACAGCTTGGTAATAGGGAGATAATTTTATCTCCGCTTTCTTGGCTTTTAAAGCCAAAAAAGTGGAGATAAACCCCCTTGATAATATGCCCCTAGGTATCCAGGGGAGTCCAGGGAAAATGCACAGGTTTTTCACACCTACTTTTGATTTCTTGTATTGTACCATATGATTTGTTGCATGATAGGTACTCCGTGAAAAATCATTAAAAGGTGCAGTATAGTAGCTGGATCTGGGTTTTTTCTGTATTTTGGGAAATCATACAAACACTATCTTTGTGACTGTACCGGTCTAATCTATAGGACAATGTATTGCTTTTGTAGATGGGCCATTGTGACGAATAGGAATGCATGAATACTTTGTCATTAATTACAACTACGTATTTACATTATTTTTTTATTTCAACGCAACATTTATCTCGGAAAACATTCAGGGATCTTCCATGAATGACCTTTCTGAATTCAAAATGTTGTTTCTTTTTTTAGAAATGTAAATCTTTCCTTGTTCACCCATGGGGCTCTCACCTGTTTCTACCACAAACTGCAAGTAGGTTGAAGTCACGAAAATTGGGAAAATAGCTCTTAAAAATACCAAAAATGTGGTTTGGAAAGGTTTTTTTATACATTTTTGCTTGTTCATGAAAGAGGGGAAGATAGTGATCCTAGCAAAGCAAAACCTTCATTAATGCTATTTTAAGAAAACCTTCACATGCACGTTCAGTGCCTCCGAGGAGAATCCATCCCTGTGTACCATTAGAATGTCAGGATGTTGAAAACGGATCACTGAAATAATATCGAGGGACAAAATATCGACTTGCAAAAATATTGTGGACAAAATATCGACAGTCAAAATATCTAAAGAGATTTAGTCAAGAGAAGATGCATCTCTACATTAAGGAAGAATATACACCACTCGACCAAGACTGCGATAAAGACTCAGGAGGGTGGAATTTTACTGATGGCTCAGAAGATGGCTCTGAAGACTCAATCCCCAGAAGAGGGACAAATAACTTTCGCCAGTTTCGCTACAAAAGAGGTAACAGACGGCCAAGACAGAACTTCACAGGTAGGGGATTTACTAGCAACCAAATCCCTTTTTTCCAACCATACATGCCACCATATGGAGCATGGATGAATCCCTACAACAATGGTATGTCGCACTTGCCTCACATGATGGGCCTTCAAATGCAAGGTGCAGAGAATCCTAATTAACAGTTTTTTTTAGGAAGAGGCCAACAACAAAGAGGACGTCACAAAACCCTTACTAGGCAAGATCAACACAGGAACATACAGACACGCAGAAAGACAACCGAAAAAACAGGGACCAGCAAGAACAGTCACTGATTATCAATCTAACTGATCTGATCCTCTCTGAAGACCAAACTAACGTCCTTAATAAAGGACTCGGATTTGTGCCTACCCCAACCCTAGATACTTTTAAACTCAAATGCGAGCTGGCTGAATTTTGCCGCACTTTGAAATTGAAAGCGCACTTCTGCAATACTGACCTGAGAACAGAGGATGGAGACACCAATCTGAAGAGAAAGTCTACTTTCAACCCTCCGAACATATCAATACCTATAGAAATCCAAACTTTCGAGCAGGCCATTTTGAAAGGGATTGACGAAATAAGTACTGAAAACAACCATACTTATCAAAATCTGACAAAAAAGAACGACAAGCCCTGAAAGATCTACGAAACAATGACAAAATTATCATAAAACCCGCAGATAAGGGTGGAGGCATTGTTATCCTTGGAAAAGTAGGCTACAAACAACAATGCCTAGCGCTACTGGCCGACGAGAGATTCTACTTCAAAATAATCTCAGATCCAACACCGAGATTAAAGAATTCCATTGCTATGATGGTCTACGACGCAGAGACAAACGCCTGGATATCTAAGAAGGAGGCAGATTACTTAATTACAAAGGAACCCAAGATCCCCTTTTTCTATTCTTTACCAAAAACACAAAAGAATAGATCTCCTCCACCAGGACGCACTATAGTTTCTGGGAATAGGCTCAGTGTTAGAGCCCCTATCACAATTTGCAGACCAATTTTTGAATCCCCTAGTTCAAAAAACACCAACTTATCTTAAAGATACTCGAGATCTACTGAATCAAATACATGAGATGCCTTTCGACAGTTCAACAATGCTGTTAGTAAGACTCGATGTAGAGTCATTATATACGAGCCTACCACAACAAGAGACACTGCAAATGCTGGAAGATACTTTATTATCTGAGGAGTGGAACTATCGAACACCGCGCCATTTTGTCCTTGAATGTTGCCGGCTGGCATTGACTGAAAATTACTTCGAATTCGACGGTAATCTGTTTCTACAAAAACATGGAACTTCCATGGGAAGTGCATTTGCCCCTTCGGTGGCAGGTCTGTATGTCAGCCAATTTGAAAGTAACAATGTATTTTCTGACACAAATCCCTTCGCTACCAGCGTGCTTTACTGGAAGCGTTATATAGATGATATTCTGATGTTCTGGAAGAAGGACAAAGATATGAATTCATTTATGGACTTGTTAAACACGAGAGATGCATGCCTAAAATTCACATTTTCAGCAGATGACACCAGCATAGACTGCCTAGATCTGACAATCTTTGTAAAAAATGGATAAATCGAAACAAAAACCTTCACCAAACCAACAGCAAAAAACTGCTTATTATCATACAAAAGTTTTCACCCAAAACCTCTGAGAGGCAACCTGCCCTATAGTCAGTTTTTGAGACTTAACAGAAATTGTAGCCAACAAAACGACTACAAAAAACAGGCACAAGATCTGACGACAAAACTACAGTGTCGTGATTACAAAAAAAACACTATTGCAAAATGCAGAAAAAGGACGAACAATCAACCTAGAACTGCTCTGTTGGAAACTTTTGAAAAAGAACCTGTCCAAGATCTGGTCACCTGTGTCACCACGTATTGTCCGGCCACCTACAAAGTTCAGAAACTGGTGAATAAAAATTGGCGAATACTAACATCAGGCAATCTTTCATGGCCCAAGCCCAGATTCGCAAATCGCCGAACTCGCAATCTTAAAGACATACTTGTTCATACTTGTCCAAGGAAGCAGCTCTCAACTGGCAATTTAAGAAATCCGTCAATGGCCATAATAACAGGTCATTACCCCTGTGGGACTTGTCTTACCTGCAATTTGACTACTACCAGCAAAACGTTACAACGAACAGAGACATTACTCTGGACCCAGAGACAGCATACCACCTGCAACTCAACACATGTTATATACATGATCACATGTCCGTGTAAAAAACAATACAT
Source organism: Lissotriton vulgaris (assembly GCF_964263255.1). Taxonomy (NCBI): domain Eukaryota; kingdom Metazoa; phylum Chordata; class Amphibia; order Caudata; family Salamandridae; genus Lissotriton; species Lissotriton vulgaris. The sequence goes on along the minus strand of NC_141691.1, from coordinate 453,404,421 downwards.
TGGAATGACTTGCAGGAAGGTGAAGCTCAGAATCGGGGAACTTAAGAGTAATATTAGACTGAAAAAGAACAATACTAAACTCTGCACACATTTTGATAAAACAGGCCACAAAGCAGAAGATTTAAAATGGACTGTAATTGAAATGTTGATAGACAAGACTGGTAATGCAGAAAAAACCCAATACGAAAAAGAACAGAGATGGGTAAATAGACTTAAAACCCACCAATGGGGACTCAACAATAATGTTCAGTGGCACCATTTTGCATGAAATTCGAAATATGGTACACAGACTATGCGCATTATGACCGAACAATGATAACGAAAAACGCATGGACATTATTTAAACATCACCAATGGAGTCCGTTTTTGTTGCTTACTCACTAACCAATCTTTGGAGTGTCCGTCCTCTATCTCCATGAAATTAAAAATACAAATACTCCACCCTGACGACACTTCCGCATCCGGGGGCAGCGCCAGCACCAGATGCGGAACACGCCTTCCTTTGCGGGTAAGGAGAGCCGCGCGGCTACCACTAGACCGCTTTCAGCTGCTCGAACACTCTGGGTTCGCAACTTTATGACGGTAACGATCTTAAACCGCCCCTTCTTTTGTCCACAGCCTGGGACCCATGTGTCCGTTCCCCCGAGGACACGAAATTCAATACAATTGAGGTAATGTTTGCGCCGTCTGGCCATATTCAACTTAACAACTAGGGTTTACCGCGAACTGTAACGTATTGTGGAGAACCACTGAGCATGAGCAGTAAAGATGAGCCTTAAAATAATCTTTTAAAATTGTGATGTATTAGAAGTAAACTGGCACGCATATAATTCATTCGTTAACAAAGTCCGACATCAATTACTGTCTTAACAACACGGTGTTGAATGGGCTCATGTGCCAAATCCAATAAACAATAACCAACTCAAATATTCTTGCCCGGTTAACACCATGCCGACTCACTCTCACGATTAACTTCCCCATTGTATTTCGCCAAATAGTCCCCCGTCATTGCTAACGCTTATTGAAGAATTTAGATAGGCAGAATATGCCCGCACAGAAAATTAATATAATAGTGCGATTTAATCAATATTGCACGTACATAGGTGCACCAGCCACAGACCAACGGAAATGCTATGAATATAATTGTGATTTCTTTTCTAGGTCTAACAGAACCTTCAATACAAACTACAGTGGGTACAATTACAACCCCTGACATACTACACAAAGGGTGTGAGTATTACTTTTAAAATTGTTTTTGTCCTGACGAATGCTACACAGACCCGGCTGGGCCAAAGGGAGCAGAAACATGTTGACAGTTTGTTCTAAGTGATATACAAGGATCCAGTAACTTGGTCCAATTGTATACCCGAATGTTGTTTTTTAATAACAGACCACATCCATTCTAGAATAAAGTGGTTTTGGATGTAGGTGTGTCTTTTAACATTAACCCTCTCATGTGGCGGCACCTTTCTCAGGCTTGAGGCTGGCATGCAGCACAATAGATGACCCAATGATAAATGCCACAATGTGTATGTGGGGCGGAGAACCAAGATAAACCGCATCAACTCAAACATAGGGTTTATGAGGGTTATCTATACAACTGTGTGTAACTGTGTAGTTACAAGTGTCTTAGTCCACTTATGATAAATATATCAGCCGCCCCCCAGGAGGTGGAGCCAGCATTGTGGAAGGCAGGCACAGCCCTATTCAAGATTCAGGTGCAACTCCTCCCTCCCATCTAGATGCGGATCTCTCTATTCACCACTGGGCTGACTCATCCTGTCTCTTGGAATCCCCCAGCCCTGTCACTCACAAAACCAGAAAAGGAATACACAACCTAGCAGAGCCCTTGGATAGTTAGACAAGAAAATACCTACCTTCTAAAAGTGGTATTTGCAAACACAGAATGCTAAAACCAACTTTACTAAACAATGTATTTTATAATTCTGAGTTTAGGCATACTAAACTCAAATGTCTATCATGTTCTCTGAGTCAGTTAGGATTATAAAATGTAATAATTCTCACAGCCCATTCTGGCCTATGGAGAACAGGTAGCCTTGCAATAGTGAAAAACAAAAATGGCTGGAATTCACTATTAAGACATGCCAAACACATCAGGGCTTGTCCTACCTTATACTTACAATGCACCCTGCCCATGGGCCTACCATAGGGGTGACTGGTATGAAGAAAAGGGAAAGTTTAGGGACTGGCAAGTGGGTGCACTTGCCCAGTCAGTGTGACAGTACCAGAATGCACACAGGCTCTGCAATGGCAGACCTTAGACACATTTTACAAGGCTGCTTCTGTGGGTGGCACAACCAGTGCTGCAGGCCCACCAGCAGCATTTGGATTTACATGGCCTGGGTACACTCAGTGCACTAGACTAGGGCCTGACAGTAAACCAAATAGCCAAACATGGAACCACTGATTAATACATTAACTTACAATAGGGAGCACTTGCACTGTGGCACTGGATAGCAGTGGCAGAGTGCCCACAGCATCTAACACCAGCATAAAAACCTGAGGCAACAGCAAAAATGGAAGGGAGACTACGCCAATGGTACCAGGTCTAACAATGATGTTTAAATATGCTTTCAAGAATTGCCATTGTTGAATTTGGTTATTATTTTTATTTATAAATACTATTCAAAACATTTTATGAATTTTTATGGCCTGATTCACAAAGGTACACACAAAGAGATGATAGACAGGGTGCTGAAGCTTTTCAAACACTCACCCCCGGTCACAGATCTGGGTTAAATCCATCATCCTTCTTTAGCTCCCTTCGCCACCCCACTTCAGACACAGCTATATGCAAATCAGTCTTGAACCTGTGCCTCATGGGAACTGTCCAGCCCAAACTGCCAAGCCATGTGTTCCATAGACCGGAAACAAGCATCATAGGAACAGTTTTGGGGTAACACCCCTCATCAACCAGGCTAGCTTGATTCCAGGGCAAAGTGAGCAAGGGACCCACGTCTTGGCATACCCTGCCAAGTTAGGGCAATCAAACCAAAAACAAGGAGATGATGGACGGAGTGCTGATACTTTACAGATGCTCACCCCCAGTCACAGATCTGGGTTGAATTAATCATTGTTCTTTAGCTAACTTCAACACCTCAGTTCAGACACAGCTATATAAAATCAGTCTTGACCCTGTGCTCATGGGAACAGTCCAGCCAAAAATGCCAAGCCTTGTATTCCTTGGACCGGAAACAAGCATTCTGGGACCGGCTTCGGGGTAAAACCCCTCATCAACCACGCGCCTTCAACACGGTGCATGGGTGTTTTAAAAATGTCTTTTTTTTCTATTATGGCTTGTTCTGCAGCTTGCAGCACAAGCCGCAATAGAAAACATACACTTTCCGACCACTCTGGAACAGTTGCATCATAAAATGGGAAGCAGGACCGCCGACACCTTGTCAGGCAGTTTCGTTTCTGCTACGATGTCAGTCGGATGCTGCTCGCCCGACAGACATCGTAACAGGCCCCCGAACTTTCTCTTTTGAGTAAGTTTTCCACTTTTGGTATTCACAAATTCCAACTGTAAGTTATTGCGGAAAAATAAGAAAAAACTGTGGTAAGTCCAGCACTGCAAATGGCCAACCACTGGTAGTGCAACACCCTCCCATAAAAAATAATGGAGGTAGAGATTAAAAATAAACCCCCATAGGAAATAATGTTTAATGACATTGCATTTAATCAAATTATTTGATAAAAATATAAAAAATATAATTTAATGTTTAAAATATGTTATAAATATAGCACATATTATTAAATAATTATAACATACGATATTACACTATTTAATTAAATGTAATATAACAATCAAGTTTATTACAAAACACAATTAACATATTTTGATTAATTTTATACACCACTTTAATCAAATAATAATGTACTGTATTTTTTTCTTTAGGTGGAAATTTCTTTTTATTTAAACTTCAGAAAAATTATTTGAATTCAATTCAATTTAATACATTTAAATTAATGAAAGTTAAAGGTTTTTTTATATTTTATTCTACATTTAAAGTAAATACACTACAATTGTGTTATTTTCTTTTTCTGTGATTTAAACAAACATCACGGGGCTGAAAAGCAGCTAATGCTGATGAGGAAAATGATAAAGCAGGTCAGTTCAAGCAAGGTGGAAGGCTATTGTAGCCACATAAGACGTAAAGACAGCTACATTACAGGCCTACCATCAGTAGCTGTTTAAGACAAAAAGCAACAATAATCCTGTCCATATCAGTATTCAGGACAGGAAAGGGCCTTCACATGGACAACTTGGCTTCAACTATTTGCAGTTGTCGACAAGCATGAAGAGGTTTAATGACAGCTCTTTCCAGCTCCAAATCCCCTACAATATCCTCATCACTAGGGCTTAATGATTAATGGAAACTGCTTTTCAAAAGGAAGATGATCTCATATGGCTTTTTACCCCTTTTATCCTTACTGGCCCTCATTTACAGAATTTTGTCGTATGGCAGTACAGAAAGACACCTTTCTTCACTGCCCTACGCCAACATGAAAGAGCAGGATTGCATCAAATTCAGGGAATATGGTGCATTGCTCTCCTTTCTCCCTCCGCTGGCACCATTACTGAAACATAGCACCAACGTACAAGGTACAAGGGTGTCTCCTTTCCATCCAGGGAAGGCGAAAAATTATGCAGCACACATAGAATGAGAAAAACGAGGTGAAATAAAGATATTTCTTCTCATTATGCCTCACCTTGGGAGACGTAAGGATATAGCGATTCCCCCGGTACACATATTTTTTTTTTAATCTGGGGCAGCGTCAAAATCCATGGGTGTTGCATGGAATAGTTGAAAAGCTGATCATTTCACACACATCTAATAATTTTTTTATCGATAGTAGAAAGCAGTATTGTATTTCTAAATTGATTAATCCACGGAATACATTTTCCACTTTCACTGTCAGTTTGATAGAGTATCCAATCAATTGACAATAATAGGTAGTCAAGACCTCAAATGACGTACAGTATACCAATGATATTCTTTCACAATAAAACTGACTGATTCAGATTAGAGAGGTGGAATGATCAGGAAGAGCATACAATGCTGCTTTTACTTCTCAGACTATCTTAAGAGAAGTTGCATATGTTTTTATGCTAGTTCTAAACAACATCTTCTCTTGGATGCTGTACTGTGAAAGGCACTCTGCCTGCTAGTAGAAGTTTCATGATTATCTCGCCATCGTAAGTGCTTTCTGACAAAAGGTTGTTCACAGTTAATATTTCCAAGTCCCTTTTAGATCTAATTTCCATCTGGCTTTAGTGAGATGGGCAAAAATTCGCAGTTTTTCTGAGACAAAAATGCACAGAGCCCGGCAGCGCTGCTGTATACTCCTGTCCATTTGTTGCACTGCCTTTTGCCTTCCATCACTTCTTTAATGATGCATCTATACATGAAGTAAAAAATCAAGAAATACAATAACCTTTTATTTATGATTGTTTCTTTTCTTAAGATACCTAAAGACATGTCCATCTAATTGAATTAGCTTCCCTTTCTGGACAAGGGTGTCTTTGCAGGTTCCAAGAACGTCTCGGAAAATTGAGGTCTGTGGACATTAAAGTAGAATTCTCCAAACAATATATCTCAGAATTGACACAGGGGCATATTATCAAGGGGGTTTATCTCCGCTTTTTTGGCTTTAAAAGCCAAGAAAGCGGAGATAAAATTATCTCCCTATTACCTAGCTGTCGCTAACACCAGTTAGCGACAGCTAGTAGGAGATAGCGACCATCTTGGGCCCCACTTTGCATGTCAGTGATATTTATCACTAATGACATGCAAAGTGGGCATGGCAAGATGTTAGCGACTGAAAACAGTCGCTAACATCGCTATCTCCTATTACCAACTTTTGGAGATATTCGCGCTAAGCACGAATATCTCCAAAAGCTAACACCTGCCCTGAGCAGTTCTTAGCCATGTTATCCAATGGGAGGTGGATAACATGGCTAAGAGCATTAGCTCGGTAATGCATGAATATTGCTGACTTTTCAGCGATATTCATGCATTGCGGCGATTTTTATCGCATTTGCGATAAACCTTGGTAGCTGACCATACAAGGGGAAGAAGGGGTTTGGTATTATATATAGGGATAAGTGGCTCCTCCATCAGAGTGAGGTCAGTCCATGGGGGGAATACAAATCCTTGTATTTCAACATCAGCATCTCGGCATACTTGGAGGCTCTTTGATTTATAGGCTACCAGGTCCATCAGGGGCTTTTCTCAAAGCACTGGGAGGTGTCATTTTTCCCCGGGCTCTCCACTTCTCCCACTACATTGTTCTCGGGGAACTTAATATCCACTTTAATCAGACAGCTGCTGGGTACACCCTTAAATTTCTTGACACTCTACGTCTTGCCCAGCTTTCTCCCGACACACTTAGGGGGGACATATCCTTGATCCAATTTGCTCAAATCTTTCCATCTTGGTCAAATATATTCTCCGAGTACCTTGGTCAGGCCACTTCCTAACATATTTTTCCTGGTTGGTAGCAAACACTGACCCCCCATCTCGGTCCAACCACAAACCTGCCTTTGGCAAGATTGACCCACTTGCGTTTAGCCAGGCTGTGGAGCCTCCAGGCCCGATCCCGCTAAGGACTTTGAAGGGGGGCTTGCCAGCTTTATTAGCTGGATCTCAATTACAATGGATCTTTTATTCCCTGTCACCCCCATAGACATTTCAGGGAGTCGCCATCAAAACCATGGCTCACGACCGATCTGAAAGCATTAAATCAGGAGTGTAAAAAAATAGAGTGGGAATGGCATAGGGAATTCCACCCTTTGGCTAATCACATGCTCAGAACAAAAAAAAAACATGTATTACACTGCTATAGCCCATGCTAAAAGCCTCTATTATTCTGTAGTGAGGATACAGGATTCACTGCGGGCATTGCTAAGTTAGCATATGTTAGTACACGCTTGGCTGCCATGTTGCCGCTTTAGCACACATTTCTACATTAATGTGTTTTCTCAAAACCAGTGCGTGTGCTCATCCGCATGAGAACCTTCTACCTTTCACGTTTCTTGCTGTACACTGCAAGTCTCTTCTGCACATTGTGTTCAAGGTCAGAAAACAATGTCTTTTGTTAATCTGCTTTGGTATGATAAGAGTGGCTCAAATCCACCTGAGCGACTTACCTCACTCATCTATCATTCTCATATAATAAGCCAGCCAGGCAGTGGAGAAGAATTAGAAATATATTTTATTGGCCATAATATTCATCTGCAGGTGGGCCCTGTCAGGTCTACACCCCAGGGAGTGCATCGAGAGGACTGCCTCCTCTCATCACAGCAATACATTATCACATAGCATGGCAGAGTAAAACCACGCCCAGACTGGAAAAGTACTGGGCTCAGCAGAGGGTGAACAATGAACTCATACATGAGGCATCTGCACCTGCGAAGGCAACACTGTTATCACCCCTCAAGGCCACAGAGCCGAAGCTCTGCTACTCCAGGGCATGGAAACATTTCTGCAAAACTAGCTTGTGGCAAAAAATGCTGAAAACGGGATTTTCTGCTCATAAGGGAGGGGGGAAACCTGTACCATGAGACATTGGAGCTGCAGAGCAAATGTCAGCATCAGAAATCTGTCTGCCATAGACAAGCTTCTCTCTCTTATAGGAAAGTATACAGAAATATCAATAACGGGAACCTAATTGAAGGGAAGGCAATGTACTACAACAAGTCTTCTAACTTAGAAGGCAAAAATAAGACAAAAGCTTAACCATTACAGAAACAATTCTATCCAACTGAAGCTTGCATATTACAAAAATAGCTCAGTGGGTTGCAGCACATGAATAATAGGCTGTAACTGCATATTGGTTAGACACATTAGGCTAACATATTCACAACATCATTAGGACATTCTGTAACAGGAAAATTACAATCTATCAGGTCAGTCCCACGCATGTTAGACATAATACACACACAGCTGCACTACTGAAAAGCGAGTGCGTCACAATAACTCTTTTGGTACAAGCACCAGCTCTTACCTATCTCCTGAGGTCCCATGGACACAGATGCCGACGCCGCTGGTGTCATCGCCTCCGCCGAGCGGGGAGAGCGGTAAACTACATTACCCAGCGTCCCTTGCCGGATTTGGACGACGCCTATTACCAGCCACTTTCGCGCCCGGAGGTGCTTAAAAGAAAGCTGCTCCTCCGGTGGAGCGGGGTCACAATAACTCTTTTGGGACAAGCACCAGCTCTTACCTATCTCCTGAGGTCCCGCGGACACAGACGCCGACACCCCTGTTCTCCCCGCCGCCGCTGGTGTCATCACGGCCACCGAGGGGAGAGAGCGGTAAACTACATTACCCAACGTCCCTTGCCAGATTTGAACGACACCTATTACCAGCCACTTCGGCGCCAAGAGGCGCTTAAAAGAAAGCTGCTCCTCCGGTGGAGCGGAGTCGCAATAACTCTTTTGGCACAAACACCAGCTCTTACCTATCTCCTGAGGTCCCCCGGACACAGACACGACACTGCTGTTCTCCCCCGCAGCCGCTGGTGTCATCGCGGCCATCGAGCGGGGAGAGCGGTAAACTACATTACCCAGCGTCCCTTGCCGGATTTGGACAACGCCTATTACCAGCCACTTCCGCGCCCGGAGGCGCTTAAAAGAAAGCTGCTCCTCCTGCGTCGCGGGACTGCGCGCGGACTAAGCCCGGGCAAAGGGCAGGCCATCTGTGGCTGTCCGGGGCTGGCCAAGGCTGGGCTGGGCCACCCCTCTGGGCTGTGTATTAGCACACAGTATCAATAGAAGCCTGAGGTAATTGTTCAAGTTCTGTACCACCCTTGTTTCCCTGCACGCACATATTGGGGCCACTATTAACGTTACTGCTATTGTTGTATTCTGGTCATAGCATAATGGGTAAAAAGACCCCTGCAAAAGTGCAGAAAACAGCTCCAAACACCCCCTACCCAGTCTAACTCCTATAGACAAGATGCTCCAGAAAACTATAGGCGTGGTGGCCACAGCAATCGAGAATACCGAAAGGCGCATATCACTCCCGCCTGGTTTATCACATCAAACATTTTTGGACAACACAGTTGCTTCTCTGGACTCATCAATGTTGGCCTCGTTTGTGTGGTTCCCAGGTTCTGTGACGCAAAAGTCCAATTCTACCCAACAAAATGGGCCACTTGAACTTCCTCCCTTGGCTGACAGACTGTCAATAACTCCAACCCTACAACCATTATTAACAGAAAAGGAACCCTTCCCCTTATCTAATAACCTGGTAGAGCTGAATCTTTCGCTAACATCGAACCCAGAACTAATAGAGGGGGAAGTCGAGGAAGGTGGAGAAAGGGAAAGCCCTCCAGTAAGAACAAGAGGGCAAAAGGCGAAAACCAAGCAGAATTATATCAACAAAAACCAGCCTAAAAATAACGAGCGAGAGAAAACTGGTCGTCCTTACCGTAAATTAACATCTAATCCGCATGCACAAAATGGGGAAAAAAGTGAGGGTCAAGTAATAATGTCCACTGCTCACTTTAGTAGGACCTACTTGCTATCCAACTCGATAGAGGAGTAACTAAGCATTGTGCCGTGACTACCAGAATAACCGTTTTCTTTGACAAACTTACTACAAGTTGGAATTATATAAGTATAACAATATCGCCCTGAAGAAGCCCCAGGCCTGCTGGCCGCTTAGGGGTGAAACACGTGTTGGCTGTTCACTCTGATGTGTTAATAAACATGCTCTGCACCAACTCATGTGATTTTATTGGAATTATTCCAAAGAAGAAAAGATTAAAATCTTCAAGCCATAGCTCAACCTTTTCTATTCTCTATTCAAACAAGGGGGTAAGGGGTGTCCCCCTGCTGAGGGCTGAAATTCAAACAGATTGGGAGCTCATTAAAATTGGTTATTAAGGATTTGTGACCTTGTTACCCCTCCAACCTGTGTCACTTTAGTAGTGGGAAGCCTGAAATTTGGGAAGTAAGCTTTTGGGAAAGGCTTGAGACCTTGTTTACTACAGTATTGGGGCCAATTAGTATGAAGATCTCAAGCATTCAAACCAGGTTGGGTGAAATTGAGGATGGCATAAGAAAACTTGCGAAAATAAAGCCTCCTAAAGAACAAGAGTTGTGTACCAAAAACACAGGCTAGATAAAACTGAGGAGAACTTAAGAACAAGCCTAAAGCACCTGGAGAACAAGATTGAGCGTATAAGGGTAGCTCTTGGGAAAAATGGCGGAGGAGGCATCACCAAGGGAAAGATAGCGCCTCCATAAAAAACATAGAGTTAAACAACTTTACAGGAAGTAGAACCATGCCAACAGATTTAGGCGCCCAAAGTGGGACCAACAATACGGCCCGAGAGGAGGGCCTAAATCACGATGGGGCAAGGCAGCATGAAAAAGAAAAGGAGCAACAAGAACAGCACAACACACAGGCAAGCAGTAGTGTAGCCCCATCACTAGCTACAGGTCCAAAAACTAGTCATCTGAATAAACAAGCGGTTTATAGTCCCAAGGGAACGGATTTACTCCCGAGCGAGGGCGTATTAACACTCCCCCTGGCCTCCTGCCCCTATTTTATCGTACTGACTGGGGTACCGGTTCTGAGGAAAGACCAAAAGGAATCTTGGGTCAATCTACGGAATAAAACAGTATATTGGCTGGTAAAATTCAAACGGTTTCACCCAGCTAGTGCAGATGACATACTAATGGTTCGCAGAGTGGGATGGGTAGGGGATGGCCCAAAACATCTTAGAGGCGACTGCGTGTTATTTAATTTTAGGAGACCACAGCTAGTCAGGGGAATACTGGGCTGCCATGAGATGAACCCGCATTGTAGCACGGATATAGATACATTCCCATTGGGTTACCTTTATAACCCGTCTAAGGTAGGTATCGGTGGTGACCTGATTTCACCAGTGGCGCTATCAAACAGATTTGCAGAATTATCTGGGTTGGATGACCTGGATTGACTGGGAGGCTATAGTAAAGACAATGGGTCGATAACCAACTCCCCCATAAAAACTAAGAACAAAGAAGTGACAGGGGTACCATTGGGGGTAGTGGAGACAAGTAATATAGGTGAAAGCGAGGGTTTAGAACTAGGGTTGCCAGGCGCAAATTCAAGTCTGAATTATGACCACGATTTTGGGGTATTAAATGAGGATATACCAAATCAAACGGTAATAAGCACAGCTAAGGGCGAAATCCATAACCCCAAAATAAAAATGACCTCGTGGAATATAGCAGGCCGTGCCAAGAACCTAGTTGAAGGGTCATGGAATGAATACATAGACCAGGGCGATATAGTGCTACTTCAGGAGACCTGGTCCTTAGAAACCCCACACAGACTAGGCTACAAAACATAATAATAATAATAATAATAATAATAATAAAGGGGTTTGTAAAGCGCATGGTGACGCCATCCCGGCGTGTCCCCGCGCTGAGGAGAAGGGTCAGGGCCAGATGAAGAGATTATAAAGAAAACAGGTGGGTTTTCAGACGTTTTCTAAACATAGTCTCTGTATCCGCTAGTCTGATGCTCATGGGGAGAGAGTTCCATTCTTTGGCAGCCACTACACGAAAAGAGCGGCCACCCATTCTGGCTTTCTTGATGCGGGGAATTTTAAGCAGTCCTGTTCCTCCAGAGCGAAGAGTTCTGTTAGGCTCATAGGGGATAGCCAGATCGGTCATGTAGGGGGGAGCTTTGTGCGAGACGATCCTGTAGCACATGAGAAGTGCTTTAAATAGGACCCTCTTTTTTATGGGTAACCAATGCAGAGTGGCTAGGGCAGGTTTAGAGGCTGCTCTTTTTGGGAGTCTAAGGACTAGGCGTGCTGCCGTGTTTTGGAGTACTTGGAGTCTCCTGATGTTTTTTTGCGTTGTTCCGAGGAGAAGCACGTTGCCATAGTCTTTTCTCGAGGTCACTAGAGCTTGGGTCATAGTGCGCCTGGCTTCAAGAGGGAGGAGGTCTAGGGTGCGGTTAAGGGTCTTCATAACCCCGAAGCATTTCCCTACCACTTTGTGCACATGGCTGTCATAAGAGAGTTTGGGATCAACCCAGATCCCCAAGTTCTTGGCTGCTTTGCAGGGAGTGGGTAACGGCCCCAGACATGAAGGCCACCACTCCTTGGTCCATCTCGTATCCCTGCCTCCAATTACCAGAACCTCCGTTTTTGATCCGTTTAGCTTCAGACAGTGTTGGGTCATCCATCCTGCAAGAGCCTGCATGCAAGTTTTAAAGTTGTCCGCAGCAATGGAGGGGGCATGGGACAGTACAAACGCCAGCCAGAGCGGTAGGGGTAGGCCATTTGGAGGCCTGGTCATCTGGATAAGCATTACAATAGAAGCAGAAGTAACCCCCCTAGATATTGATTCCCTAGATATAATGGGAGTAAATTTAATGACATTAGGAAAAAGGATCATTTACCTACTTAATATATACAATAGACCAAATAGTAGTGCCAAGTAATCTCCAGTCATAGGGCATTTGGATGCATTCCTTGACACTATTGAACCTGGGTCAAGCATAATTTGTGGTGGGGATTTTAACTGCAAATATGAACCCATGGAAGGAATGGATGACCTGTTCGAAGATCAAGACATGGCATATGGAATCCCCACTCTAGACTCCCCTAGAGAAGTAAAATGCACGGTAGCGGCAGCTCAAAATATGAAAGTTGCGTTGGGACACGAATTACGAGCATGTAATGGGCGCCTCCCGTCCGACAGACCTAGTAGTGCTACATTCTGCAGAGGCAACACATATAGCAAGAATGATTATATTATAGCCTCCATGGATCTGTGGCATATTACTACTGATCTAATAATTGGTATGAGAGTAGAGAGTGATCACTATCCTTTAGAACTCTTGCTTGAACCCCACCCTTTCAAATCTACGGGCGTATTGGTAATAATAGGTGTGCATTGAAATGGCCTTACATATTGGCCAAAGATACCATAATGACAAAAATATACAATATTTTTTCTGAGAATATCAGCTCATTTGGTGAAGTAAGGAAAGGGGATGCCGATGCCCAAAAAATGCACCAATCTCTAGTAAAGCCCTACATCCATTGTTGACAACCTAATATAAAAAGGACGATGAATTTAGCAAAAACCCAAACAAGATGGTCAATCCATGGTTCAACAAAAAATGCAGAGGAGCAAAGTTGGAGCTAATACAGGCAATTAAAACAAAGAGCCTTATCCAGCGTCACTATAGAAATTCTGTCTCTCTATAAGCATCAATCTCTACCTAATACTCACCATACTAATCAAAACCAAGGCCCATACAACTGAGACAGAAAAGTTAGCAGCTAAATCATGTGGCCTAATTATTCACACTATCTGAACTAATTAATCACACTATCTAAACAAACCATGTACATTATATACAACTGCAGTATATCATCCTATACATAGATTATAAGAAGACATTTAATTAGACCACTTTGGTCAATGGATTAAATGATGGTAACGACTAAAATAATCAAGACCAGCTTGACGTTTAAAGTCTTTTATTTTTTAAAGTTTCAAAGTTTCAGTTATCAAATTCCTTATTTACTCTTTTATTAATTTCAAACATTTTTATTAATCAGTATTATTCTTTAGTTTATTGGCACAAAAGTCTGACACTTCAAAATTGCACAAAATTAATGAATTAAAATAATCATCAACCCTATTTCCCTATGTTAAGCTTTCTGACCTGTAAGGAAAGACATTTAAAAATGCATTTAGGTTTCTTACGTATCCAGTGGAAATCGGACAGCACTTCGCCCTCAGGAACAGTACGCCCCGCTCCCCTCAATGGGCTAAGTTTTTATACCTTTCTAACTCACTAATCTAACTAAATAGTAATATTTTTAATAAATTCCAGCACCCTGATTGGTTGCTGCCTGTCAGACCACCGAGAGGCCACCGCTTCCAAATACCAAAACGTCACTCGTCATTGTCCATAGACATGAAGCGACACCGGCTTCCGAGGAATTGATACAATAACCAAAATCAGTTCACAGTTTCCTCCATAGCTCGGCCAAACCGTCTCTTGTCACTTCCTTAGCCTTTCAGAGCACATTACGCACAGATGCCTTTGTTTGAGCTTCAGTTTATTTTCAAAGAAAAGTTTTTGTGCACAAGCTTCAACATGGCTGTGCTTGGCTCTACTCACAGTCAGGCTAACCATCATTTTCCAGAACCAGGCCTCAAGCCTTTCTCTCGGGCTAGTATTCAAACATACACAAAAGAAAAATTAATACAAGAAAAGAAAGTCATTCTGTTACCCAACCTCCATTACTAATGTTAACCCATTAGTATAAATCTCCTAGCAGAAGCACATAAAAAGCAGCACATTTATAATCTACCATTCTTCATAAGGTCCAGCAGGATTCTTCATAAATCTGAAATGATAAAAAGAAAAACAAACACAACATGGACAACAACATAACATAGACAATAGCAAACATAAATTAAGCACATGCCATCAAATAATCAGCCGCATTAATGTTGACAAAGACAATAGGACTGACAAAACAACATTAGTTATGTATTATAAAACATACTTGCAAATGCAACAAGAGCACATTTAACATTAAACCCACGTGTAATGCAATGATGAACATTTATTCTAGATTGATTTAGTACAACAAACATGCAATAACAGATTAATATATTAGTTCATATTACAAGGGATTAACTTCACGAGCCAGAATAAAATTATTTCTGAAGCTCGCTCCATCAACTCCCTCATCTGGTGATTTCAAAATCACCAAACAACACCCAAAATTTAGAACCCAATTTAGAGACACCACATATTGAGCTCTTTCAGTATTAGTCTCCCTAAACCCCTGTCTCTGCTGTTTGCTCGATACTTTCAAACTGAGCCCTTCGCATCTCTTCTAACTCGCATTCCTTCTCCTGTTCTTTTCTGAGTTTATAAATCCTCCTTTTTTCCTTCTGATGCTTCTTTCTCTTGCGAATCATGCAACTAATTTTTAACAGCAAAATCACCATAATGATGACAATTACTGGACAGAGCACTTAGCCGATGATTGAGCTACCAGTTTCTGAAAACCATTCTTTAATTGCCTCAATCCTTTTGCCTATTCGTTCAGTGAAATTTTCTTCCTCCAGGGGTTCTATTTCTTCATGAAATTCAGTAATGTTTTTAATAAGCGACTCTATATTCTGACTCTTGTCAGGAATATATGTACAACAATGCTGGACATGTAAAACCCCACAGACTCCTCCATCTGTTGCAAGCAGAATGTCTAATGCAAGACGATTCTGCATAACCATGCTTCTGGTAGCAAGAAGTTCTGTGTTGACTAATTGAAAACCACTTTGCAATCTGTAGATAATCTATCTACAATCGTGGAAACCTTTCTAATTTTAATTGAATTCATGGTAATTCCTACTATAGGGATGACTGCACCAAAGATGTCTCCCATGACTTCTGTAAAACTTTCTCTTTTGAACCTGTTCAGATGTTCACCAAATTCAAAGGTACCCTTCTCATTTCTGTCAACATGAAAGATCTTTGGAAAAACTAATCCAAGGTAGCACGTCCCATACCAATGGTCTGGGAGGCTAAAATATGCCTTATTACCACAAATAAAATAAATTCCAGGGAAAATTGGATCTCTACCACCCTTAAATCCCCATCCCCCTATGATACGATAAGTATCCTCTCATTGACTAGCACCAACAAAGAAGTTATCATAAAGCGTATTATCTCTTCTAATGCAAAATTTACCACTAACTGGTTCATCAATATGTATGGCTGCATTTGTGTTAACACCATTAAGCTTAGCATCCTCCATCTGCCAAAACTTGGACTAAGCATGCTTCAGCACCTCATTTCTTTTGTAAATAGCTCTTCTCTCCTCAACCATATTCAGGAAAGTCTTTTCCTCAGCTCTCATCTTGCAAGTTAAATTGTTTCTATAAGCATATTCATAATTAAGTTCATTAGTTACTTAAAAGAATTCCCTCATCTGCTATGCAGGTTTAACTTTATTTAAGCTATTTGCAACTTTGAGGTTTGCAAAAACCTCATCAAAGTCTGAGTAATATTACTCCAGACGACCAGTTTGATAAAACAGGCTAGCAATTACACTGCAAGTAATGCCATAAGTGAGAGGTAACATGTTATAAGTAACCCCCTCTGAGACAGAAGCAGGCAGCTTCACACAGACATAGCAATCCTTTACATTCATTACTTTAACATATTCAGATAAAAGCCTAGAAAATGAATTGCTAGAAAAATCTCCAACAGATCTATCTTGATGGATCTCTGGATCATGCTCAATAATTCTGCTAGACTTGCCAGCAGGTTTTTCCTGCTTAGATTCTGCCTTGCTTGTCATATTTGCCTTACATTTCTGCTTATCAATACCAAAAGGGTAAACTACAGCTAAAATTAACTAAACCAGTATTAAGATAACCACACAAATTGAAGACATTTTGCAACATCTCTTCAAAATAGAGCACCTTTATGTATCAGAGCTAGGCATTTTTAAATGAATAAACAAAAACAAAAATTTTAAATAATGTAAATAAAAGTAACTAAAATATAAAATATCCCCCCTTTTTAATGTTTTCTTTTTAATTTTTTTTTAAAAAATACCCTAAAACAGCTTTTCTTCGACCTCGCGGCACATGAACGTGTATTATCAGCTAACACAATTTCTTCGACCTTATGTCACCTAACACATTCTCTTCAGCCTTATGCCTGGAATTTAAAACCCTTATCCAAAATTAAACAACTTCAATCATTGTCACTAGCTTCTTCCAAATCCTCCTGACTACTGCTTCCTACCTCAACAATAGGCGGGATTATGATGTACGTCCACTCTGGAGACTTACACTTTTGATTTGGATTTATTACCCTTTTTGTCTTACGAGTGATTACTTCAATTTTCTTATTCTTTTCGTCTTTCTTATCAGAGTCACCTCCCTGACTAGAAACTTCGTTAATTTGTTCTTTTGATTTATTTACTAGTTTGAATTTCAGGTTCTCTTCTGGCCAAATATCTCCTTTTCTAAAAATTTTCTTTTTTGGCACGTTTTCGTTACTTTCAGCTTTCCAAGCTCTTTTTCTGAATTTTCTCATTTCAGATTCTTCATCACTCTCATCTGTGTCTGTTTCTGAGACTTCAAATCTGTATCTAGGAACTTCTTTACTCTGCAGCTTCACTCCATTAGGAACATCATCCTTACAGCTGGTACTTGGTAATTCTTCCTCTTCTTCAGGGATCACCTTTAGCTTCCCAGTTTCAGAATTCTTGCTCCTGAACACAGAGCTACTCTTTTGCCTTTCAATACTCTCCTGAATTAGATTTTCATCCTGCTCAGAGTCTTCTGCTTCAGAATCTTCTTTTTCTTTTTGAGATTCTTTTTCTTTCAGATTTTCATCAACATCTTGATCATCATTCACAATTTCCAGATCTTTTTCATTCAAGGCCTCACTTGCATCATCTAGATTTTCCAGATGTTGATTTTCTTGCTGATCATCTAATTCTTGATCTTCAGGATCTCCTTCTGAATCAGAATCAGTTGTTGTCTCGCTTTCCTCATCAGAATTATCAGGAGGTGGTACACGAATGGTGTGACTTGCATGCACCCACCTTTTCAGACCTTCACACTTAATAGCATTTGTTGTGACAAGAATTACTTGTCTTGCCTTTTGCCATCTAGGTACTAAACAGTTTCTCCTTCGATGAACTTTGGTTCTCACCCAATCTCCAGGCAATAGATCATGAGCTTGTTCTTTCTCCTTAGTTATTACATCTGTTCCCACCTGATGAAATACAGAATTAACTACATCAGAAAGGTTCTGACAGTATTCGATCATTGCACTATCATTAATACTCAAAAGCTTGCCAACTGGAACAAATGCTTGCCTCATTACTCTGCCCATTAAGATATCATGGGGACTAAGGCCTGTCTTTTTCTCTGGAGTACTTCTTAAAGACATTAGAACAAGTGGAAGGGCATCTGTCCACTTCACTCCTGTGGCTAGACACATTTTTGAAATCCTGTTTTTTATTGCTCCATTTATCTGCTCTACAACACCTGATGCTTCTGGTCTGTATGCACAATGCAGCTTCTGTTCAATGTTTAAAGCTTCACAAATCAGTTTTAACAATCTGTTTTCTAAATGCGTTCCGCGATCACTTTCAATAGTTACCGGAAAGCCATATCTAGGTATGATCTCCCTCAAAAGCAATTTTGCCACAGTGACTGAGTCATTATGACGTCTTGGGAAAGCTTCCACCCATCTTGAAAACAGACAAACAAACACAAGCACATATTTGAGCTTGTTGTGCTTTGGCATGTCAATGAAATCCATCTGTAATCTGATAAAAGGACCACCCTCCCATCCTATGGTTCCCAAACTTACAACAAACATGGGAGCTTCTGTTTTAGCTCTTCAACATTTACATTAAATTTAGGTTTATTATTAAAATTATTCTTAAATTTGCCTTGATTCTGCTGCACATTTTTACTATCAAAAGCCATTTGCTGTTGTTCAGCTACTTTCACCTGTGCCCACATTGCCTTCTCTTTAAGGTTGTTCTGCTTGGCATCTATCTCATCACTACAATATTTTGCCTTTCTCAGGATGTCATCAACCGAAAGTGATTGCCAGCACAAAATTCCATTTTAAATCATCTCACCAATTTCAGGTCTCAGGCCGTAGACAAATCTGTAAATAAAGTGGCTCATGTCCTTTTCACTTAATTTTTCATAGCCACTGTACTGTTTAAATACTAACAGCAACCTTTCATTAAAAGAATGTACTGATTCCTTTGGCTCTTGATTTGTTCTGTCAATTTTTACCCAATCTACTTCTTTCGGGGGAATTTTTCCTTTCAGCCAATAAATTACTTTATTGTACATTTCCATAACATCTTTCGATGGAGCACCTGTAATTGTGTCTCGGGCAGGTTCTTCTTTTGGCCAACCTACAGAAACCTTGCATTCTGTCCAAAGATCTGATGGGACAACAATGTCAAAGAATCCATCCAGATCAATCCACAGAACTTTTGACACTTTAATAAACCTGTCCACCTGTCGATTCCATTCAACAGGCTTTTCTCTCAGGCGACGGAAATCATTGGTAAACAACAGAATATCCTGTCTTGACCATGGGGCATGCACATATCCTCCACCTGCTATTTCTCTCATTGGAAATTCTGAAACAGTTTCACTTCTGACCCTTTTGTCTTGATCTTTATTCTTTGACCATTTCATTCTCCATTTTCCTAATTCACCTAAACTTTTAAGAAAAACTATCAATTCTTTAATATGGGTCATTCTTCTAGCAGTATTGAGATTATTTATATCCTTTTCAGAAAAATCCACTCTGTAATGTTTCTGCAAATGTTTCTGTTTGCTCAGATCAATTTCTAATTCAGCAGCCATTTCTTCCAGTTGCTCATACCTGTTTTTCGTTTTCCACTGAATACCCTTACAAATAAAAAGTTTATCATCCTGATACAATCTTAAATTGTCAGTACCAATTGTGCCAATTATTAATTCCTCCAAATCAGCTTTTAATTTTGCAACATCTAGCTTTTTAAATTCAGGAGCTTCTGGATTTTTGTGTTAAATCTATTCTATTTAAGCTTCTTTCTGAAGGACCTGGATCTGATTCTGCAACAGATGGTGCCTGAGAACCTGTTAAAGTTAAACTCCGATTTAAAGTTAAATTTGGCATCATAGATTTTTCTCTGTGTATTTCTGGAACTTCTGAATAAAATATTTCAGCCACTTTTTGAATTTCTGCATTTAATGGAACTGTCAAAGCAGAATGTCTATGTTCTCACTGATCAAAAACTGGCACAACAGGACCAATTGTTACTGGTACTGTCACTGCTTCCATGCTTTTTGTTAATTGTTGAATTAAATCTTCCTTTGCTTTATTATAACTGGAAATTTCTGGCATATCAGCAAGAATTCTTTCCTGATTACTTTGAAAAATATTTCTCTGTTCTGGAATTCTATTTTCTCTCGGTGTACTAGAATAATTTATTGACCCTACTCTTTCGGGTAATTTTAAAAATCTGGGTGAACCTTCATTAACTTCCCTAGGAGGTGCACTTGGAGAAGTTCCTGTAGAAACTCTCAGGGTGGATTGAGAATCTACTTGATAAGGTGGCGGTTTGCGTTTAGTAGAATAAATGTCTTCTAAAATTGCATCATCTATTTCCTCATCAAGTCTACTTTTTTGTTGAACTTCCTTTTGACCTGGATCTTTAGTGATCATTATTCTCACTGGGTACAGACCATCATACATGTCTGCTTTTCTCCAGCGTCTCACTTTGTCCTCATGTGTTTCTCTATTTAGAATCTGCCTTTGAAGTTCTAGATGCTGAACATTTGCTTTCACGTTCAAGCTCCATCATCTTAACCTCCCATTCAACTAAAGCCTCAAATTGTGTAGGTCTAGGCTTTGGCACAAGATCCATCATCTTTTCTATCAGATTCCTTACAACTTTCATATTAAATGACCCATCTTCCGGCCATGCTAATACACCATCTTTTTGTGTATAATGCATCCGATTTTCAAACCAAATTACAGTATGATAACCGTATTCGCCTTCCATATAGGCTGTGGGTGTTTTGTACTTATGAAGTAATTTACCACCACGCGTTTCAATTTTCTTGTCAGGTTTAAATACATTTTTCATTTTCTGAAACCATGAAGGCTTCGTTTTCTCTTTATCATACCAATAACTCATGTTTTAAATCAAAATTACTTATTCCGAAACGTTCAAAATGTTTTCTCGGTGTTCCGCTACTTCAGCCAATCCGTGCGCGAAAGACACCAACAAGCCAATCGGGTCAAGCTACGTCACCACCTTGCTTAACCAATAGAAATACGGTATTTAGAACTGACCAATCTAGTATCAGCTCGTCACTGTCACGTGAACCAATCAGTGCACTTGCTGTGACGTATGTTAGCCAATCACAGCGCGAACCGAAATGACGTATACTGCCGCTGCAGCTTCACTGTGTGTTACTCCGTAAACTCACCCCTCCTTCACAAAAACTTTTCACAGCGCCATTTTAAACAATACTTTTCCAATGAATTTCAATTAGAAACTACGTCACTATAGAAATTCTGTCTCTCTATAAGCATTATTCTCTACCTAATACTCACCATACTAATCAAAACCAAGGCCCATGCAACTGAGACAGAAAAGTGAGCAGCTGAATCATGTGGCCTAATTAATCACACTATCTGAACTATTTAATCACACTATCTAAACAAACCATGTACATTATATACAACTGCAGTATATCATCCTATTCATAGATTATAAGAAAACATTTAATTAGACCACTTTGGTCAATGGATTAAATGATGGTAACGACTAAAATAATCAAGACCAGCTTGATGTTTAAAGTCTTTTATTTTTTAAAGTTTCAAATTTTCAGTTATCAAATTCTTTATTTACTCTTTTATTAATTTCAAACATTTTTAATAATCAGTATTATTCTTTAGTTTATTGGCACAAAAGTCTGACACTTCAAAATTGCACAAAATTAATGAATTAAAATAATCATCAACCCTATTTCCCTATGTTAAGCTTTCTGACCTGTAAGGAAAGACATTTAAAAATGCATTTAGTTTTCTTACGTATCCAGTGGAAATCGGACAGCACTTCGCCTTCAGGAACAATCAGCCCCGCTCCCCTCAATGGGCTAAGTTTTTATACCTTTCTAACTCACTAATCTAACTAAAAAGTAATATTTTTAATAAATTCCAGCACCCTGATTGGTTGCTGCCTGTCAGACCACCGAGAGGCCACCGCTTCCAAATACCAAAACGTCACTCGTCATTGTCCATTGACATGAAGCGACACCGGCTTCCGAGGAATTGATACAATAACCAAAGTCAGTTCACATTTTCCTCCATAGCTCGGCCAAACCGTCTCTTGTCACTTCCTTAGCCTTGGAATAATATCTTTCGGAGCACATTATGCACAAATGTCTTTGTTTGAGCTTCAGTTTATTTTCAAAGAAAAGTTTTTGTGCAAAAGCTTCAACATGGCTGTGCTTGGCTCTGCTCACAGTCAGGCTAACCATCATTTTACAGAACCAGGCCTCAAGCCTTTCTCTCGGGCTAGTATTCAAACATACACAAAAGAAAAATGAATACAAGAAAAGAAAGTCATTCTGTTACCCAACCTCCATTACTAATGTTAACCCATTAGTATAAATCTCCTAGCAGAAGCACATAAAAAGCAGCACATTTATAATCTACCATTCTTCATAAGGTCCAGCAGGATTCTTCATAATTCTGAAATGATAAAAAGAAAAACAAACACAACATGGACAACAACATAACATAGACAATAGCAAACATAAATTAAGCACATGCCATCAAATAATCAGCCGCATTAATGTTGACAAAGACAATAGGACTGACAAAACAACATTAGTTATGTATTATAAAACATACTTGCAAATGCAACAAGAGCACATTTAACATTAAACCCACGTGTAATGCAATGATGAACATTTAATCTAGATTGATTTAGTACAACAAACATGCAATAACAGATTAATATATTAGTTTATGTTACAAGGGATTAACTTCACGAGCCAGAATAAAATTATTTCTGAAGCTAGCTCCATCAAGCCCTTCAGAAATTAGCTTAAGTAGGCTCAAATATAAAAAACTACTAGTAGAGTCTAAAAAAACCTGGGATAACGACTTATGGTCGGACCTAATTATTGCCGCAAAATCTAAGGACCGGGTAGCCTTTTGGAGCTTGTTTGTGAAGGGAAATAGGACAGGGAAAAGTACAAAGGATACCTTTCTTGATGAGAAAACGTGGGTTGAGTACTTTTCAAATCTCTACCAAAATATTAGTAATGATGGATCTACCTTGAGGAATGCCCCAGACGAGGAAATAGACGATGGGATAGAATTGGTCTTTAGCCTTGATGAGACAGAAAAAGCAATAGCAGCCATCAAACCGGGGAAGGCTCCGAGCCCGGATAAGATCCCTGGCGACTTGATAAAACATGATCTGGAAGTTTAGAGCTCCTACGTTAACTTTTTATGTAATTTGATAGCTGCAGGAACTCCGATTCCGGACACATCGAAAGGGGCAGAGATCGTGACTATTTTTAAAAAAGGTGATCGATATAACCCGGCCAATTATCGCCCTATCAGCCTTATTGAAATTTTACAAAAGGTATATGCTTGCCATATTTTAAATTGACTTTTAGATTGGGTGGATGAGGAGGATATTTTAACTAAGTTTCAAGCGGGGTTTAGACCAAAAACTAGCACCATCGATCAAGTTTTTAGGTTCCTATGTATTTATTGGAAGTATGTAGTATTTAGGGATCGTAGCCTGTATATAGCCTTCATAGATTTACGTGCTGCGTTTGATTTAGTCCCCCAATCCCAGTTATGGGTCACTCTGAAGGAAATTGGTATACCAACAATCAATCAATCAATCAGGAGTTTGTTAAAGCACGACTACTCACCCGTAAGGGTCTCAAGGCGCTAGGGGTGGGGGGATGGGGGGGTGCAGGTTCCATTCCATCAAGGAGGGGGTCTGTCGAAGAGCCAGGTTTTGAGGTTTCTTGCGAAGATGGGGAGCGATGTTGTCTGTCTGAGGTGAAGCGGAAGGGCGTTCCATGCTTTGGCCGCGAGGAAGGAGAAGGAGCGGCCTCCCGATCTGGTCTTTCTGGTGCGGGGGACCACGGCGTAGGAAAGCTGGGCTGATCGTAGGGTCCTTTGGGGTGCGTGGAATTTGAGTCGGCTGTTCAGGTATGCTGGTCTGGTGCCGTGGAGGGCCTTGTGTGCGTGGGTGAGCATCTTAAAATTGATTCTCGCCTCGACAGGGAGCCAGTGGAGTGTGCGCAGGTGCTGGGAGATGTGGCAGTGTTTTGGCAGGTTGAGGACCAGTCTTGCGGCGGCGTTCTGGATGTTCTGTAGCTTGCGGATGAGGTTTTTGTTTATTCCGGCGTAGAGTGCGTTGCCGTAGTCGAGTCTGCTGGTGACCAGGGCGTGAGTGACTGTCTTTCGGTGTTCGAGGGGGATCTATTTGAAGGTCTTGCGAAGGAGGCGGAGGGTGTGGAAGCAGGAAGATGAGACAGAGTTGATCTGGCGGTCCATTTTGAGCTCGGAGTCCAGGATGATTCCCAGGTTGCGTGCGTGGTCTGTGGGGGTTGGCGGGTTTCCGAGGGCGGTGGGCCACCAGGTGTCGCTCCAGGCGTCGGTGTTTGGGCCCATGATGAGTACTTCTGTTTTGTTGGTGTTTAGTTGAAGGCAGCTGTTTTTCATCCATTTGGCAACGGCTTCCATGCCTTCTCGAAAGTTGCGTCTGGCGGTGTTGGGCTCGTTGGATAGGGAGAGGATGAGCTGGGTGTCGTCTGCATATGACACGATGTTGAGTCCGTAGGTTCTGACAATGGGGGCAAGTGGAGCCATGTAGACGTTGAAGAGCGTCGGGCTGAGGGAGGAGCCCTGGGGGACTCCGCAGGTGATCGGTGTGGGGTCCGAGAGGAAAGGGGGGAGTCTGACCCGCTGCGTCCTGCCGGAGAGGAAGGAGCAGATCCAGTCGAGGGCCTTGTCCTGGATTCCTGCATTGTAGAGTCTGCGTATTAGGGTGTGGTGGGAGACTGTGTAGAACGCCGCTGATAGGTCGAGGAGGATGAGGGCTACTGTTTCTCCTTTGTCCAGTAAGATGCTGATGTCGTCTGTTGCGGCGAGGACGGTGGTTTCCGCACTGTGGTTCTTTCTGAAGCCGGATTGGGAGGAGTCGAGGATGTTGTGTTCTTCAATTAATGTGGCGAGTTGGCTGTTGATGGCTTTCTCGATGACTTTCGCTGGGAACGGGAGCAGGGAGATGGGTCTGTAGATTTTGAGGTCGGTGGGGTCCGCTGAGGGTTTCTTTAGGAGGGGGTTGACCTCGGCGTGTTTCCAGTTGTCGGGGAACGAGGCGGTCGCCAGGGAGCGGTTGATGGTTTGGCGGAGCATGGGTGCAATGGTGTTGGTGGCTCTGTTGAAGATGTGGTGGGGGAGGGTCCGTGGGGGCCCCTGAGTGGATTGACTTCATTGTGTTCAGTGTGTCTTCGGTGGTGAGGGCTGTCCAGTCATCAATCGCTGGTTTCCAGGTGTCGGGGGTGGTTGGTGAGGGTTCAGTGTGTTGGTTGTCTTCGTCGAAGTTGTCGTAGATGCTCTTGATTTTGTGGTGGAAAAAGATGCTGAGTTTGTCGCAGAGGTCTTGTGAGGGAGGGATGTCGGTAGACTCGCTGGTGGGTTGGGTGAACTCCTTGATGATTCTGAAGAGTTCCTTGCTGTTGTGTGCGTGGGTGGAGATTCTGTCTTCAACCGCTTTTTTCCTCGTTTCTCTGATGAGTTGATGGTGGGCGTTGGTGGCGGCTCTGAAGTTGTTGTGGGCTTCTGTGGATTTGGTGTTTCTCCAGGCCTTTTCAAGGCGGCGGCATGTGCGCCTGGACTCTCGAAGTTCGGTGGCAAACCATCTGGCTTTCTTGGCACGGGTATTGTTTTTCTTGAGGGGGGCTATGGTGTTGGTGCTGTCCGAGATCCATCTATGCAGGGTTCGGGCTGCGGTGTTGGGGACGTCGTTTTCCGCGATGGTTGGGGTGGAGTTGTTGAGTGAGGAGGTGAGCTGGTCATCTGTGATTTTGGTCCAGTTTCTTTGTGGAAGCAGGTGCTGGTGTCTGTGGATGGTGGGTGTTCTGAAGGTGAAGTGGACGCAACGATGGTCGGTCCATGGGAGTTTGGTGGTGTGGCTGAAGGTGATGGAGTTTCCTGTAGTGAAGAGGGGGTCGAGGGTGTGTCCTGCTGAGTGCGTGGGCTCGGTCACGATCTGGCAGAGTCCAATGTTGTGGAGGTTGTCCAGGAGGGATGTGGTGTTGGGGTCCAGTTGATTGTCGAGGTGGAAGTTGAGGTCTCCCAGCAGGGTGTAGTTGGTGGATGCGATGGCCTGCGGGGAGATAATGTCCGTGATGGAGTTGGCGAAGGGTCCGCGGGGTCCAGGGTGTTGGTAGATGAAGGTTCCTCGGAGGGCGGCGGTGGGGCTGGCCAGTATCTTGAAGTGAAGGTGTTCCATCAGTTCTGTGGACTCGTCAGGGAGTGTGCTCAGGCGGAGGCTGGATTTGTGGACGATGGCAATTCCTCCTCCTGGGTGGATGGGGCGGTCCTTCCTGGAGATCTTGTATCCTTGGGGGATGGCGATGGCGATGTCCGGTCCCGAGGTGGTGTTGGTCCAGGTTTCGGTGAAGAATGCTACGTCTGGGGTGGTGCTGTCGAGGAGGTCCCAGATTTCTGTTGCGTGTTTGTGGAGGGATCGGACGTTGGGGAGGATGCATTGCAGGGTCTTCGGTTCGGTTGTGTTCTTGTGGGTGGGTTGTGCTGCATCCGTGTTCTTGGCGGTGCTGCAGGTGTGCCGGCAGCGGTGACAGCTGAAGGGTCCATGGGTGTCGGCTGGTGATGCTAGCTTGCAGTTGTTGTTGCAGCCTGGGTTGAGTGCGTGGAGTGCTGCTGGGTCGTAGCGTTGGCGGGGCGGAGGTCCAGGGTTCCTGGTGCTGGTTGCTGACGGGTCGCAGACGGGCGCAGACGTGCTTGCCTTTGACGCGCCTTCGGTGCACCAGAGGCACGCCCGCAGCCCGCGGCCGCCATTAAGTAGGGGTCGGGGAGGGCTGGACAGCTGGGAGGCGGGGAGGGGAGCTGGATTGGGCCGGTCGTGCTGGGGGGGGGAGGGGCCGCGGGGCAGCAGCGGCGGGGAAAGGTAAAGGGAGGAAAGAAGGGATAAAGAAAAAAGGGAAAATAAGCAGAAATAAGGTACAAAAAAGCAGAGATGCAGAAAAGAGCAGAAAGGTGAAAGATAGAAAGGGTAAAAAAACGAGTAAAAACAAGTGAAGGAGCAGAGGGTGTCTGAATTTTGGGGTGTTTTTTAACAAACTGAACATTGCTGCTGGAGTGGGTGGGGGTATCGAACCCTAATCTTTTAAACACTTCTACCTACGCTGCCATGTTTAGGATAGACGCGGTCTAGCTGTTATTCTAATGCTGGCCACAAAAAAGGACGCTGCGCATGTATGCAGTAGGCACATCGCTGGAAATCCTTTCTGCGCCTGTCAGCACTCCAGAGGCGGCTGGCGCTGGAGTTCCTGTGAGTTTATCTCCGGAGCGGCCTACACATATCAAATACGAGAAGGACAACTTACTCAGCATTAGTAGGTGTATGATTTGCAGGCCCCACTTTCCCATGCCGTTGAGTGAGGAGGTTGTCCCCTGCAAAGATTGCAATTGGCAGGTCTCCCATGCCCTAGGAATTTGTAGTGGGACACCAACTCCAGCTACTAACAAAACCCAATGGTAAGGGGGTGGCACGCACTTACTAGCGCCATTGCTTAATACACGCTCAGTTAAAATACATGAGCTACAACTTCAGGAATTATTAGTGGACTCTAGCCCTGACATAATGTTTTTAACAAAAACATGGTTGACTGATGCTTCTAACCCCACTATCGCCGGCACGATCCCCTCAGGTTAGCAGGTTCTGAGGAAAGATCGACGCAGAGGGAGGGACGGGGGCATCTCGACCCATCAGTCCATAGCTGAGGTGGTTTTCTACCGCCTCAATTAGTAGTGGGAGAGGCACTCCTTTTTCACAAATCAATATTCAAATAGAGACTCATAAACATTAATCTACTACGCGTGCTGTGGAGGGAGACGCTATGTCCAAACTGCGTCAATGAAATTAACAAGCAAAAGATCAAGCGTGATCGCTTGCCCTCTACGCACTGTTGCGATTTCAAAATTGGAATACTTACTACATAGAAATAACATATTTGGCATATTATATATGAAAAACACTTCAAACTTTCTGGTTTATCAGATTCATATTTTTACTGATACGTCTTTTTTATCGAACATGACAGAAAGAAAAATAAAAACACGAATATCAGAACACAAGAGTACTATTCGCAACAAAAACTTCAATAGCAGTTTGGCAGTACACTGGGACAAAAACAGACATACAATTGCCCAAATAAAATTCCAGATACTGGAAACGGTCGTCCCTTCACCCGGCAAGAGCCTCACAAAGACTCTATTACAGAGAGAAATCTATTGGATAAGAAAGTTACAGACACAAGATCCCAAAGGGATCAATGACAGAGTTGATTTAATTTGTTTCCTCTGATAATTGCACAAACTAGTACGCTCGAAGTCTGTTTGTTCTATTATTCTGTTTGTACGAAAAAAAAGTTGAATTTTATTGTATCACACTGTACTCATATTGTTTTTCTAATGACCACCATGAGTGCAATCATGCATTTAACATGTACATCTCCATTCCACATTACACCACACCAAGATGGCGCCTTCACTTGGCTTTCACGCGATGTTGTCTCGCGTCGGATAGTCCGTTGTTTATTTTCATTTTTGCCACACGTCATAAAAATATGCAGTCGCATCTTGCTCGGCGTTCTGATCCACTCGCACACCGGACACTCGGGACCGTGAGGAGAGAGGGAAGACCTGTGTATTGGCAGCTCAGCTTTGGGCAATTTAAGGTATTAATCATTGAGATACGATTTAGACAATGTTGTTCTGAAAGTACCGTGTTCAGACATATTAATGTTGATGTATTGTGGTCGTTTACAGCTGTTCCCCCACATACCGGGTTGGCTCAGTGACTTCGTGAACACGATAATTGTGACTGCATGCAGCAGCATTTATGAGGTGTGTTTCTCGCTTATCATTTTTTCAAATCTATCTGAACGTTAAGCATGTAGGCATGAGCTCTAGTGGCTTGTCAGACTTCGTTTGGCATTTAGGGTACAACTGTTCTTTACAATTCGCGTTTGCTTTTTCAGGTGGATTATTTCATACCTGTGTTCCGTTTTCGGTGATTGAGATAACAGCTTTTCTGTGACCATTAGTCAAAGAGTCAGCCATGTCGTATAAATCAGGATAGCACCACCCAGTAGTGTCTACGTGTTGCCCAGTAAGTTGATGCGTTTGTTACTTAGATCCAATCCTTGTCTCTCCACACCGTGTTAAAACATATGATTTAGGCCATTTTTTCATTTTACTTCAGAGCGTCGGATCCAAGTCCTCTACATTGATACAATTGGAAACGGTTGTTTACACACATCAGCCTTTTTCAAGTGAGTGTGATACATTCTTAAACAGAGTAATCTGGGGGCTTTTCCTTCAAGCTGCAAGTTAACAATTAGCAGAAACGTATATGGTGACATACTATGAACTGTGCATTTTTGAAGAACCTGATTCATTTGAGTGATAGAATATATTTTCTCGTTTTTTTTCAGGTACCGCCCCTGACGAAGGGGGCCCGAAATGCATTGGGCAGGGAAAACTTGTTGATCCAATGTAACATTTATGTTGTGAAAAAAAAGTTTCTTTTGAAAAATTATGAACTCACGTCATCCATTCACATGAGATGTATTCCATGTTCGATAAAAAAGACGTATCAGTAAAAATATGAATCTGATAAACCAGAAAGTTTGAAGTGTTTTTCATATATAATATGCCAAATATGTTATTTCTATGTAGTAAGTATTCCAATTTTGGAATCGCAACAGTGCGTAGAGGGCAAGCGGTCACGCTTGATCTTTTGTTGGTTATCTACCGCCTGCCAAGGCCTGCGGGGAAGTTTCTGGAGGGAATTAGCCACACTTTAGCCACACTATCTCCCCCTTAGCTGCTAAATATAGTCATTGCCTGGTCCTTGGTGACTTTATTTTACATATGGACAATCTTTTAGAACCTGAAACCCTCAAACTGCATGAATCCCTTGACATACTAAATCTGATCCCTTTTGTCCAGCTAACTACACAAAATAAGGGGTATACATTTTACCAGATTTTCTCTTCCAAAGTGATAGAAGTTAAGGCCGCTCTCCCCCTTCTCTGGTCCGACCACTGCCTGGGGAACTTAATAGGTCCCGATCTAAGGAAAATGTCCATGCTAGTAGTTTTAGGCCTTTTAACCTAATCACTCCTGAGACAATGCAAAGTGCTTTGCAATCCCAACTTGTGGGATTCTTGAAAGCGATGTGCATTCCTTGCAGCAATGGCTGCTTCTTATAACCTTGGAACTTGTCACCCCCTACTCTGAGGGTGGCTAAGGTGAATCATGCTTCTGCCCCTTGGTATACGGAAGTTTTAAGGAAAAATAAAAGTGCATGAAAACACTTAGAAATAATATGGCGAGCAAACTACATGGCCCATGACAAATTTATTTTTCAAGTGGCCTAAGAGACCATTACCGGAAAATTTGCGAGGGTAAGAAACTCTTTTTCCCCACGAAAAATTGACCAGGCTGGCAATAAAAGTAGAGAACCTTATAACATTGTCAAAAACTTTTCATCGCCTGTAGCTATTAGACGCCCGTTTGCACCAACGAGTGAAAGGATAATATGATGGCCTCTTTTTTCCACGATAACATTTTAAAAATACAGGACTCCTTCGAAATGCAGCCGTTGGTTCCAACAGCAGATTTAGATTCCCCTAGTGTTGCTGTAAGCTCAAAATTCTCCCTTATGCAGTTCCCTGTTAACTCTATGGGCCAATCATTAATTCTCATGAAGTCCTTGAAATCAGGCTCTCCTGCCAACCCCTGTGCCGCCAAGGTGCTGTCGGTAATAGCAGAGGTGATTAATCCTACTGTGAATCGGATCTTAAATAACGCCTTGAGGGAAGGATATATGCCTCCCTGCTGGATAAAATGCCAGAATTCTTCCATTGTTAAAAAAAACATGGCTGACCCTGAGGTAGCTGGTAACTATTGCCCTATATACCTGCTCCCTTTTTTCGCCAAGGTCTTGGAGAATTATGTCAATTCCATTATTACTGAGTACATCAAGACTAATCATCGTTTGCATCCTCGTCAGTTAGGTTTTAGGGCAATTTTTTGTACTGAATCAGCCCTATTAGAAGTGGCTGAACCTATAAAAGCCACGCTAGACAGGGGAGGCAATGCAGTCTTAGTGCTATTAGACCTCTCCGCTGCTTTTGACACTGTGCCCCACAATAGACTGGTGCAAAGATTGGTGGAGGGCAGAGTCTGTGGCACTGCTTTGAGCTGGATCAGGTCATTTCTCTGTAACCATCTCAAAAACGATAGGGTCCCCCCCTTTTTCTGAGTTATTCCTCCCATGAATGTCGGGATCTCGCAGGGGTCTATTCTGAGCCAAACTTTGTTTAATCTATATATGGCCCCTATTGCCTTTCTTGTTGAACATGGGGCAAAGATCGCATTGTTTGTAGACAATACTCAGCTGTTGTTCACTTGTGCGAAGGGGGCTGAGTTTTATGGCCATGCAATAAACACTTGTCTCTCAGAAGTTTTTTTGTGGCTGAAAGATAATCAAATGAAATGTAATCCTGATAAGTCCGAGATATCTTTTTCGGCCCTCGCTACATGAGACATGGCACAGCTGGTGGCCACAGGATTTGTCTCCCCTCAGATCATCGGTGACCAGGGTTAAGAACCTCGGAGTCAGACTAGATGCTACGCTTTCTATGAAATCCCAGATCCAATCTTTAGCTCAGACTTGTTTCGGGATCTTAAAAATGGTGAGGAACTTTTTGTCCCTGCTTTCTGTCCCTCACAGATAACCATTGTCCAAGCTCTGGTAACCTCGCAATTGGATTATGCCAACTCTTTGTACTTGGGACTTCCCAGCCACTTAATTGCTCATTTGCAGGTGATTCAAAATACGGCGACTAGGGCCATCTTTCTGTCAGGCCCAGGACTCATATCCCCCTCTTCTGTCATTCCTGCGTTGGATTTCTGTTCAGAAAAGAATCAATTTTAAAGCTTTGATTCTGGTTTTTAAGCCTTTAATCAGATTGGTGGCCTTTACCTTAGACAAAGATTTCACCATTACATCCCTCAACGTACTTTGAGGTCCTCTACTCAACTCCTAATTCCAGTTTCTAAAGTTTCATTTGCTCTTGTTGGGGGTCATTCTTTCCAGGTGTTTGCCTCCTGTCTATAGAACAGCCTTCCCTTGGCCCTCAGATAGGTTCAGGATATGCTCACCATTAGGAAAAAGATCAAGACATGGCTTTTTATCTAATCTATTTTGCTGGTCTCTGCTTTTGGTGCTCTTTTTATCTGCGGTTGTTATGGGGTTTTTTGCTTAGCGCGGGACACTCCTGGGAGTAGCCGCCTGATTTATAAATACCAAATTAACATAACATAACATAACATAATTCGGCCCTCATTGATCTTGGCAGGAACAATACCAATGACATTTCCTCCATCATCCAGAGCTTCCTGGCACCCAAAGCCCAATTAGGTACTGTCCCATCCTCAGACTCCTGGTGCAAAATTCTCTCCAGGTTCTTTATGGACAAAATTCATACTATCCAGGCCTATTTTAGCCCCTGCAGCAGGGTCACAGCTGCACCCCTGGTTTCAGTGGCTCTACCTGCTAATCCCACTCACTCCCTGACTGCCTTCACTCCCATCGACCTGCCCAGCTCACTTAAAGTCCTCAAGGGCTGGAAATCAGGCTCTCCTTTGGATTCTTGCACAGCAAGACATGTGGCAACCGTTGCTGAGACTGTTAATCCAGAAATTAACAGACTCATTAATTTCTTCCTTCAGGAGGCTCTTGTCCCGGCAGGTTAGAAGCAGGCCAAGATTCTACTCTTACAGATAAAACATCTTTTGACCCTCTGAGTCAAGTGAATTATCATCCCATATCCCTTTTGCCTAGTGTGACAAAGGTGTGTGAAAATGTGGTTACCAGACAGCTGACCAAGTTTATTGAAAAGCTCGGGCCTTTTACATATGGTCCAATCAGGCGACAGGGCGGAAATCTCGGAGGCCGTCTGGGAGTGTCTGTTCCCAACTCGCTGTTGCACACTCGGCTTGCTTAGATTGGTGTATCTGGCACTGTTTGGGGATGGCTTAAGTCCTTCCTGGAGGGTCGGACACAACAGGTATGGTTTCTTCCGTCTTCTTCATCTCCTCAGATGGTGGCTACAAGAGTTCCACAGGGGTCCTTCATAAGCAACCCTTCTTTTTAATATTTATGTTACCCCCTCGGTTCAATTGGTGGAGGATTTGGGGGCCAAAATAATTTCCTACACTGATGACACCCAGCTCCTGTTCAGATTGGAGAAAAATGAGGCTCCACTTCCTTTACAAAAAATTGTCTGACCACAGTTTTTCACTGGCTGGCCACCACACAACTTGTAATAATGTAATAAAGAGATGTCAGAAATACTCCTCTATGGAAAGTTACCCCCTCATTTCAGAGAAATGCTCTGGCCATCTGACTTTACTATGCCAGCCTCTATGGGGAAACACGCTAAGAATCTGGGGGTTTCCTTTGAGATGAACTTCACGTTCTCAACTCAGATCAAGAAGCTAGCTGGGAATTGTTCTTGGCTACTTAAAACCCTAAGGAAATTTCTTCCACTTCTCCCGAGGGCTGCTAAAGAAACGGTCACCTGAGCCCTTATCTTATCCTGGTTAGATTATGCCATTGCCCTGTATGCTGTTATCCCTGGCTATCTGCCTAATAAACTACAAGTAGTTAAAAATGCTGTGGCCAAGCTTCTCCTGAATATCCCTACTAGAAGCAGCATGAGACAATATCTACGGGCACTACACTGGCTGCCTGTAGCAGAACAGGTTGAATTTAAATCCCTAGGCTTAGTACACCGTGCCCTTCATGCTTCAGGCACAATCCACCTATGAAAGCGGTTCTCCTTCTATACTCTTTCAAGACAATAGCACTCCACTTCTCAACTATTGGCTCAGGTCCCTCGTTTCAAATTGTAGAGGATGGGTGGCAGTTCCCTTGCCTTGAAAGCGGTTCTGCCCTAGGCTCTCCCTACTTCTCAAGGTTTGCGCCAAGATACTCTTCGGAGTATCTGTGCGTGCTACAAATATAAATAACATAACAAGTGATGCGGAGCGAAGTTCTGAGATCGAGGATCTGGATGGCAAGTCCAGCATTGAGAATGCCTCATCCAGTTGAGGCAATGGATCAGTTCTGAGGATGATGCTTTGGCTCTGTTAGAAATGCACTGTAGTGGAGATGAGTTGGTTCTGCTCGATACACAGATAGTCCAACATAGGACTATTAGGCCCACTTACAAGAGTCAAGGATTGGAATGGCAAAACGTGCCGGGGTAGGACTTGGGTTCAACAGATATGGATCCAGTTCTTCTCACCCAAGCAGGAGTCCAGCAGGGTGGCAGTACTTCCAGCTGGACAGCAGTCCTTCTTCCTGGAAGTGTATCCACAGCCCAGTAGTGTACTGAAGAGCTGATGTCTGGCTCCAATATTTATGCCTGGTGCCCTTCCTCTAGAAGGTGGAAGAAGCTTCTAGAAGTTTTCCTTTGAAGTCTACAGACATCATGTCTTCCCAGTATAGGCTCCATACTAACTACAGTGGGTATGCGGCCCTTTGAGTGGGGGCAGGACACAGCCTATTCAAGTGTAAGTAGGACTGTGCCCAGCTCTGCCCTCCAAATCTGCCAGTGATGGCCCATCCAGGTTAACCTAAGATCTCTATAGTGTGTGGCTGTCCAGAGGGAATATAAAGCCCACTATCAGCTACACCAATTCATGTAACTCAGGGGCAGGCTACTGACACTTAATGGCTAGGATAGGAAAAATCAACTTTCTGAAAAGTGCCATTTTCAAAATTGTAATTCAAAATTTGACTTTACCATAAGGGAGAATTTTTATTTACAATGCAAACAAACATGACCTGGTTACCTGTTCCCATTTGGAAATTACAGCTTATAAATTGTGATAAGGTAACTACAATGTTATCCTATGGAAGAGATTGACCTTTCAGTAGTGAAAAATCAATGTAAGCCTTTTGCATACTAGGCCTTTTTACTCCCTCTGCTATGCATTTTTTGGCTATTTGGAGTAGTTTGCGCTTAGGCCTCTGTAACGAATTGTCCACATGAGGTATCCACGTCAAATTTGGGTCCTTTTTTCCAAACACTCTGAGGAATATAAAGGTACTCGGGGTTTGAGGTTTTCCCTGGTGGGGACCCAGAAATTTTCCAAAATACAGCTATGTTTTTTTTTCTTATGGGAAAAGTTGATACAGAAGAAAGCATCTGTTTTTTTCACTCCAATTGGCATCAACAAAGGGTTTGTGGTGCTGAAATCAACATCTTCTCACCATTCAGGAACAGGCAGACATCTTTCAGAAAACAAACATTTTCTACACAGTTTTGGCATTTTACTGGGACATAGACTATTTTTGCAATTTATGGTGCTTTCAACCTCCTTCCAGTTAGTAGTAGAAATGGGTGTGAAAGCAATAATGGATCCTGAAAAGTTATACATTTCTGAAAAGAAGTCACAATTCTACATTCAGCAAGTGGTCATATGTGTAGATCCTTCAAGGTTTTTTTTTTTATAGAAACTAACAGTTGGAAATAAAAAAATATTGAAATTGAGTTGCAAACAATAGCCATTTGGGCATACTTTTTCACCTGTAACTTCTACTAAGTAGGACATATTTTTTAAAGTAAGGTAATCCACTGGACCCTTTTGTTTGTGGGGATATATAGGACTTGTAGGCTCACCAAGAAAAGAGGAACCCAGAGCCAATAACCGAACTGCATCTTGCAATAATTTTTCTTTGTGAACCGGGTATATAGCAATTATTTTGGTAAAATATATACAGTCTGAAAAATGGGTACCAAGGAAACGTATATATTTCTGAACTGGGAACAAAATATAGAGTTTATAAGCAGTGGGTATTAGCACGTCTTCAAAATTGTAGGTACCCATACAAGCATGTGAATGAAAGGTCCATTTTCAAAAGCACTACTTTTTTTTACAAATTGTCCTACATTTGGAGGGCAGAAATGCAAAGAAAGTCAATTGGTCAAAACTGGTAATAACTACTATTCTGTGTTCCTCTAAATCTCCTGATAGAAATGCTACCTCATTTGTGTGGGTAGGCCTAGTGCCCGTAACAGGTAACAGCCCAAAACATAATGTGGACTCACAGTTTTCCACTGAAAACTGACCCTTTTTTTGCAATGTACCTAGCTGTGGATTTTGAACCCTAGCTCAGCCGGCACCTAGGTAAACATAGCAAACCTATGCATTTTTTTAAATTATACACCCACTGTAAACTAGGATGGGGTGACCATGTTCTGTTACCTAGAATTCTTTGCAAAACTTAAAAAAAACTAATTTTCCTCATATTTCTGTGATGGAAAGTTCTGTACTCTTTTTTTGCAACGCGCCTAGCTGTGGATTTTGAACCCTAGCTCAGCCAACGCTGAGGTAAACCTAGCAAGCCCATACATTTTTAAAAACTAGATACTGAGGGGAATCCAGGATGTGCTGACTTGTGTAGCTCTAACAAAGTTCTGTTACCCAGAAGTCCTTGCAAACTTCAAACTCTGTAAACAAAACACATTTTCCCCACATTTCTGAGATAGAAAGTTCTGGAATCTGTGTGGATCCACAAACTTCCACCCACCGAGCATTCCCCAAAGTCTCCCAAAACAAAATAGTATCTCACTTATGTGGGTGGGCCAAGTGTCCGCAGCAGGGAAAGGCCCAAAATGTATTGAAGAGACTTCAAAATTGCCAATCACTAACAACCTGGTTTTGCAAGGGCAGGTCACCTGGGTTTTTGACACCGAGCTCGGCGACTATCTAGGGATACCTCCCAAACCCAGACATTTCTTAAAACTAGACACTCGAGGGAGTCCAGGGAAGTATGGCTTGCATGGATCCCCAAACATTTTCCTACACAGAACTGCCTGCAAACCTTACATTTATCTGAAACTAATCAACGTTTTCTCACATTTCTGTGAAGAAAAGTTGCCGGATCACGGGGCTGAGACAAATTTACTACCACCCAACATTTTACCTGGTCTCTCAATAAAAATGGTACCTCACTTGTGTGGGTGTGCCAAGTACCCACTGCAGGGTAGGTCCCAAAACGCATTGTGGAGACATCAAAATTACTTAATTCTTGGTGCCTAATGGGCTTTCTGCCTCTCACGGGGTAGGATAAGGTGCTATTACCCCCATCTGCCTCCAGGGGTATCATAACGACTATGGCAATTTTGTTTGGGGGTGGGGGCATTGGCATGTCCCTTCTGGGCAGCCCCCACTCCTATGTATAAAACCCAATGTCCCTGGTGCCTAGTGGGCTTTCTGCCCCCTTTGCAAGGGCAGATAAGGGACTTTTACCCCCATCTGCCTCCTGGGGGCAAAAATACTGTTTTACATTTTTTGGAGGGTGAGGGCATTGGCATCCTCATTCTGGGCAGCCCCCACTCTTATGTATAAAAAAACCCCATCATAATCCCTTGTGCCTAGTTGGTTTTTCTGCCACTCTAGGGGGCTAATATGGGGATATTGCCCCCATATTCCTCCTGGGGGAGGCAGAAAGAATTTGGCAATTTGCGCATCCCCCACCCGTAAATTTGCACTAAAAATAAATACCTGGTGGAGCAAAAAGACTGAATATGCCCCACAAAAAATGTCCCAAGGGGCCGTTCCCAGTCCCTGGTGTCCAGTGGGTGGATCCACTAGGGAGGGGTACTATTGGAAAGAGATGATTCTACCCTTTCCAACTATTCCTCTCCTGTCTGCCTAAGTGCTTGGGGGGCTGAGATAGCCCCCTGAGCACGTAGGCAGTGAAACTAAAATGAGCCTATCCCTCATTTCAGTTTCAGGGAAATTAAGTCAGTGTGACAAACGCACTGATTTCACTTAAACAATCTCCAAACGGCATTGGGAGCAGGAGAAGCCCTTCCCCAGCTCCTGAGGCTGTTTTGGACTGAAACATATCCTTTGGTGCATGCACCAGAGGGATTTCAAGTGCCATGTGTGCAGGCAGCTGGGAGCCTCCCAAAACACACATACACTGTGACACATTGGAAGGGGTTAAGAGGTTTTCACTACCAAGACTTACATGTTCAACTTTTTAAATACACTCCACCCTGCCCTGTGGGCTGTTTACGACCTACCCTAGGGGTGATGTATATGTATTAAAAAGGAAGATTTGAGCCCGACAAAATGTTTATTTGGCGTTGATGAAATGACAGTTTGAAACTGCATCCACTGGCTGCAATGGAAGGTCTGAGACATGTTAACGGGGCTACTTAAGTGGGTGCCACAACCAGTGTGCAGGCCCACTAGTAGCTTTTATTTTACAGGCACCTGGGTGCATGTAGTACCACTTTACCAGAGGGTTAAAAGCAAATATAATATAACAATTGGGGATAAGCCAATGTCACCAAGTTTTAATAAGTGAGCCCATCCCCTTAGCACCAGTGAGTATTGGTAAACTGTCCTGAGTCATAAGGCTGGCAAAAATGAGACAAGCAAAAAAATGCAGGAGGAAAGCGAAACGTTTTGGGGAAGGCCACTCCAAGGCTCACAGATCTAACAGGTTAATACCTACACAGAGGTATCCTAGACCAATAAATGGAGATGGTCAGGGACTCCGGTTGTATTAATTGAATAGAAGTGAGGAAATCATCCCGAATATCAGACAAGGCACAGTCCATTTTCTTTTGGAGTTTCAAACCACAATGTTGTTCGTGAAGGAGGTTGTAGTTTGAAATGCAGTTTCAGAGTAATTTTTAATATGACCTGGGAATTAAAAGTTTGGATAAAGTCAGACGACTGGTCAGCTCTTTCAGAGCTACCACGTTTTATAAAGTGTGGAAAGTGTTCTATGTTTTTATTTAATTTGAACTGTGGCATGCAGGATGAAGTTATGCAGCACTTTCCAGATGTCTGGTATGACAGTGACAATTCAGTCATTTAGTCATGCGACAAGGCCCATGTGGGATGTTGGATATTTAATTTTTCCTGGTTTGAATAACTTCTGAATCGTATTATTCATACGCGAAGTCATAGAAGAGCCTGGACAGTGGTTTTAATATATAGCATTTCTTCTCAATAAAGCTGAACAGGATTGCGTGTTGGAATGCATTGCACAGTATTTCTGGAGGAGTTGTTGGAAAGGCATGTAGCATATTGCCCATTTGTTATCTTTGTGACCTCGTGCCTTAACCCTAAGTTTGGTTTTTTAACAGGGGTGTGGTTATAAGTCAATATTGACTCACGAGACAATGGGCATATTACCAAGCAATAGCGATAATTATCGCTATTCCTTGGTTAGAGACAGAAATTTACCGCTGAGCTGCGGCGATTTTTATCGCAAATAAACCTTGGCATTACCAAGGTTTATCGCAAATGCGATAAAAATCGGCCGCAATGCATGAATATCGCTGAAAAGTCAGCGATATTCATGCATTACCGAGCTAATGATCTTAGCCATGTTATCCACCTCCCATTGGATAACATGGCTAAGAACTGCTCAGGGCAGGTGTTAGCTTTTGGAGATATTCGCGCTTAGCGCGAATATCTCCAAAAGTTGGTATTAGGAGATAGCGATGTTAGCGACTGTTTCCAGTCACTAACATCTTGGCACGCCCACTTTGCATGTCATTAGTGATAAATATCACTGACCTGCAAAGTCGGGCCCAAGATGGTCGCTATCTCCTACTAGCTGTCGCTAACTGGTGTTAGGGACAGCTAGGTAATAGGGAGATAATTTTATCTCCGCTTTCTTGGCTTTTAAAGCCAAAAAAGCGGAGATAAACCCCCTTGATAATATGCCCCAATATTTATTTATTTGTATTATTTTTTACAGCTTTCCAATGGCACGCAGTGCACCTTTATTATTTGACTTGGAATCTTGCACAACTGGAGAACCTTGCATTAAACATGTATACATGTCTGTTTGCAGTAATACAACTACGACACTGTCCCAAGTCTTTAGTTGTTCTCTGAGTCATACTTTTCTGTGATGATCGAAATAAAAACGTACAGTATCCTACGGGGATCGCCAGTACGTCACAATGATTCGTGATATGATTACATGCAGCAAAATTAGAAAAACAGCTGCAGAATGGGCTATCTAATCTGATTGCCGAATTTCATTGTGAAATGTATGTTAAACAGGTCTGAGAAGACTAACAAATCAAACCATGTTATTGTTAAACAGGCTTCCCAGCTGTTCACGAACCTACTTCATATATACGAATAGTGGAGGCCTAATCACATCACAAGCCATTACAGATTCCTTGATGTGCACTAATGGAATATGCATCAAATTTTTAAAGACATTGCTAAAAATACTAGAAGCTAAAATGCCTACTGCAAATTGAACAAAAAGAGTTTGACTGGATTCAAGCCTAAAATTGATATGGAATGCGACAGGTATAATTTTGTGATCTTCAACATGTTCGTTTCATGCTATTCAAAACATTTCAGCAACGGTAATTGCATGCAAACCCCGATTTGGTATAGCATAGACTGAAATAAAAGTATGAACCTCTTATCTTTTGACCGAGGGCAGGAAAATTTAGATATGGGAATTCACACCACTTCTTTTTTCATTTTGTGCAATAATAGCAAGCAAATGTAGTATATAGTATACATACAGATGTGCAGAATGTAATAAGCTATTTGTTGCCATTGTTAGGAGTTTTGACTAATTTACGAGAGGCAAAGGTTCAACTACGTCGCAAAGCCCTTCTCCTTTTTCAAAACTGTTATTAATTAGAATATTACAATTGAGCAGGTATGCCATGGCGTTTTTTTAATTTAATACCATGTACAGAGTACAAGGAGTTATTTCCTTTCAGCGAGATGGACCCTAAGTAAATAAACTTCCTTGGCAAGGCCTCATTTTGATTCTTATGTCAACTTATTCTAGAATGAAATAATAACGCACTTAGTTTTATCAAATTACCTTACTTTCATTGTGGTAATTCCACTAGCCCTGTTCATTTACTTATTAAATGTGGGCCCCAACTCACAAATGAAAATGTACATGTTTGTGTAAGTTTACTATTGTTTGCTATTCACAAATGGAGTTCCAAATAGTATATTTACTAGTGCAGCGTCTCTGCACATAAACAGATAGGACAGTCCTTTCTTTTTATGTACATAGACTCTGTAATCATAAAGATACTAATCGGACATTCCTTTGTGACTAACAACAAATCGAAAAAACTTACATTAAACTGTAAGTTTATCTTTATGAATCAGGTCCTATGTATTCAGGAAAAGTAAACACAATTGCAAGAATGTGCTCAAGGTACTCTTCAGCTTATTAGTTTGTATCAAAACTTACCTTTCCTGTGTTGGTATTTTCCAGATAAAATGTTGGAATGTGAGGGTTTAACAAGAAGCTGTGAAGACAGCTGCTAAGTGGAGACTTGCCAGCTGGGCAGTGGCTGGAATTTCTCCTGGGAATAAAGAAGCTTTTTACATTTTAACAGCCTCTAAATGTTGTTTTACTAGAGGATGAATCTTTAGTTTAGTCCAGATTCTGACGTAACCACAGCACCGAGACAGCCCTCATCGCCACCACGGACGACATCGGGATTCAACTTGACAACGGCGAAACTTCAGCCCTCATCCTCCTGGACCTAGCCAGCGCCTTGAGACCCTACGGGTATGTAGCGCGCTTTACAAGTGTCACTGATTGATTGATTGGACCTGTCAGCCGCCTTCGACACCATCTGCCACTGCACACTAAAGACACGCCTCCAAGAAGCCGGAATCTAAGAGAAGGCCCTGGACTAGACCACATCATTCCTCTTCCGCAGAACCCAGACAGTCTGCCTTCCTCCCCTTCAGCTCCGAAGCCATCGACATCATCTGCGGCATATCCCAGGGATCATCCCTCAGCCCGATGCTGTTCAATGTCTACATGGCCCCCCTCACACATGTCACCCGCCAGCATGACCTCAACATCATCTCTCATGCCGACGACACCGAGCTGATTATCTCCCTAATCAAACACCCGCGCACCGCCAAAACCAACCTCCACAAGGGAATAAAGGCCGTAGCTGAATGGATGAGGAACAGCTGACCGAAGCTGAACTCGGACAAGACGGAGGTCCTCATCCTCGGAACCACCTCCTCAGACTGCCACGACTCCTGGTGGCCAACCATGCTGGGAATTGCACCAACACCCATCGACCCCGCACACAACCTGGGATTCATCCTCGACTCCTCCCTCCCCATGTCGAAGCTGGTCAACGCCATCTCCTCCTCCTGCTACAACACCCTCCGCATGCTTAGCAGGACCTATAAGTGGATCCCCACCGAAACAAGAAGAACGGTGACCCAGGCCCTCGTCAACAGCAGACTGGACTACTGCAACGCACTCTACGCAGGCATCCCGGCCATGCACCTACGATGACTGCAACGCATTCAAAACGCCTCCGCCCGACTGATCCTCAACGTCCCTCGCCACAGCCACATGACCCATCACCTGAGCGACCTACACTGGCTCCACGTCAAAAAAAGGTTCACCTTCTAGCTACTCACCCACGCACACAAAGTCCTCCACAACACCGGACCAGCCTACATCAACGGCCGACTCAGCTTCTACACCCCCACCCGCCAGCTCTGCTCCACCAGCCTCGCCCTCGCTGCGGTCCCACGCATCCAACGAACTACCTCCGGTGGCAGATCCTAGTCCTTCCTCGCAGCCAAGACCTGGAACACCCTCCCTAACCACCTACGGCAGACCCAAGACCTACTCACCTTCAGAAGACTCCTCAAGACCTGGCTCTTCGAGCAGTAGCAGCACACCCTTCCCCTCAGCGCCTTTAGACCCTCAAGGGTAAGTAGTGCACTTTATAAATACATTGAGTGATTGATTGATGGGTTGTGATCCACGTTTTCTGGATTATGAGAAAGTTGTGACTGAGTTGCGTTGTTTTAAATGGTCTTTAACTAAGAGGGAGTAGATTGGTTCCCCCTCAGTTTTAAGGATTGTTTGGCGCAACTTGCCCATGTGGGTCACCATGGCATATGCAAAACCAAGGAATGAGTAAGAGAAATGTACTGGTGGCCAGGAATGGATATCCAAGTAGGCAGATTGGTTAGAGATTGATGGAATGTATGTTAAGCAGTAAATCTCAAAAACCTAGGACACCACCCATTATTTGTCAAGACATTCCTATCTAAGTGTGGATGAAGATAGTGTTGGACATTGTAGGAGCCTTGACTTTAGGAACACTTAACAATATTTATTGGTGCTTATGGACGTGCTATCCAGGTTGCCTAAAGTGAGAATACTAGTGATGTTACCACTTCTTCTGCATCAAGTTTTTCTCGGTTGTGTTCTCATGGGAGGAAAGTCTCAAGAGTATACTTAAAGCCAATGGGATACCATTATTATTTTTTTTCTGTTTTTAGAAGATTTTCAGTTATGTGCTTGAGGTTAGCTTTCTTTTATTAGGAGGTAGATGACTGATAATGTGTTTTTTGATGTGCTCTTCTGTATATTTGTTTATATCAAAACGTACCTTTCCTGTGCTTGTATGTCCCAGTTAGAATGTTGCAATGTTTGTGTTCAAAGGTAATCTATGAGAAAGTTGCTAAGGGCTGGGCAGTGGCTGAGTTTCTCCTTCTGACGAAAGAAGCTTTCTACATTGTACTTGTCTCTGCAGTCTTACATTTCTACTGTAGGTGAACTTCATAAAAGCTTTCATATTCAAATGCCTATCAGTGCTTATTGTGAGCTACAAATTCAAGAGAATATCTTCACTAATTTCACCCTCTAATAAGCAGAATGTTTTTTTCAACACAATGGCTGTTTTTTTCCAAATGTCTACCTTCTTAATCACATAATAAAGCACAGTTGCATCCTACATACCGCAGGCAACTATCCTGCATCTTTTAGGATTTCACTTCCCATTTCCAATTAAAAAAATCCTTATAT
Source organism: Lissotriton vulgaris (assembly GCF_964263255.1). NCBI lineage: Eukaryota > Metazoa > Chordata > Amphibia > Caudata > Salamandridae > Lissotriton > Lissotriton vulgaris. The sequence goes on along the minus strand of NC_141691.1, from coordinate 453,360,603 downwards.
GAAAAATACCTCTTCAGCAACCTATCCAAAAATAAATATTCATTATGATATATACAAACAGGTAATTGTTATTTCCCATATGTCCATGTCATGATTCTGGGAACTCACCCTTCAGCCTTGTTTACTAAGTAGTGGCCAGAGCCCCTCAATTACATTATCTAAGCGTTGTTATGCAAGGAGTTATTGAGTGGCGTGAGCTTAAAGGGTCCTAAGGCAAAGTCGGGGGCCATACTCCATCCCAGTCACTAACTGCCTGGGAGCCGCCCTCCCCATTGGATAAAATTGCTGTTCTACATCAGATCTTTACATTTTGGAATGAAATTCATATAATTGTAAGAATGTGTGTTTATCAATGGGCTATTTAGGTGAAAGATTACAAGACACACAGTGGTTGAAGATTTTTGGTGATAAGGTTCAAACTTTTTCAGCTCATAAAATTGCATAGCAATGCATTGTTGAGAACTCTAGGTTGTGAGGCTTCCATTAAATGGCACATATAAAGGGTGACAACAGTTTTTTGTCAAAATACGTAATCGGTTGGTGGTTCTATACTAGTTTTAAGAAATGCTGTGAATTCGATAGTCAATTCAGGTTATGAAAACTAGTGACAAAATACTGGGATTTGAAGAACCATTTCTGACAGAAAGTCGTTTGCTTACTTGATTTTCCTTTAGAAATAGTGATTGGTGCTCTAGAAGCTAAAATGGAGACACGTTTTCTAAAAATTCACAAATATCTTCCTCAGCCATGAGAGGAAAATGTTAGATATGCTGAGTAAAGCTTGTATGTCCCACAGGAGCAGCAGGATGTCATTTGATTTCTCAGTGCTCTACTCCACCAATGAGCATTACAATTCTATAGTTAAGATAAAAGTGTAGGGTGCTACACCTGAGTTTCATATTGTTGGAATCGGAGCGGTAAATCTGAAATTGTTTCAAATACAGGGGACTGGAGTAAATCAACAAAATTATGTGTTTAATTTTTTCATAAGTCTTAAGAACAATAGAAATTCTCAAATATCTTCCTCATCCATTTAAAAAAATCACCTGACAGTATGAGTGAAACGTACTTTGTGCAGCAGTCTGTGATTTGACTCCCCAGTGGTCAAAGCTTCACCACAAATTTCTAATGAACAACTTGAGTCCTAAAATGCCATATTCATGACAGAATAGATGTCATGTTGCTGAGTAGAAAATGTTCAATTTAAATCCTTGTCACAGGCTGAAATAAATGAGCCTTGAGTTGTTAATGTAGATATACAAACAGGAGGTTAAACATGTGTGCGGGCATTGATAGTTTTGTATTCATTTAAGACCTAATAGGCTTTAAAGGGCTAAACTGTGGTTAGCCCTTTATAGCTTATTATGCCATAAATCAATTAGTTAATGAAAGAGATCCCTACCTAGGTCAAGCATCCCATTTCCATATCTGGTTTCCAAAGACTATCCCTCCTGTCTCTGGTTTAATACCTCCTTAATTTTAAAATAGTAACACTTCAACAGAAACAGAATGTTTTTGGATCTTCCTTTTAAATGTGCAGCAGTAGATCTTTAGAAATGCCACAAGGTATTCACAGACTGTCAGTAGATTTGTTTTCCTACAGGTAGTGTCACCCCTTCAAATGAGTTGTGCTATTTCTTTCTACTTTTTCCCCACTTTCTTTTGTCAGTAGTTGTGGCTTTCTGTGTGAGTATGCACTGGTTTGAAAGCTTGACAATTTATTTTTATTGTGTGTTAAATATAAGGAAATTATAAAAACATATATATATATATATATATATATATATATATATATATATATATATATATATATATATATATATATATATATATCTGTAGTCTATTGTCTTAAAAAATATTGCACTGAATGCCTCATAAACGACTAAAGTCAATTAAATGAAACATTTTGAAATAAGTAACATTGTAAAACCGACAGAACATTAAAGTATTTTTAAAAACAATAAAAGCTTTTATGGATTAAGAAAGATTTGGAAAACAGCGATAGCCGAGATAAGAATGTTTTTCAGGTACATATTTAGCATTCTGGTAAGGAAGGTGAATAATTCTACAATTGTCTTCCTGGGCAGCACATCTTCAGGTGTGGCATTTTCTGCGAGTCCAGTGTACAACTTGCCCCTTTTTTAGAACTCCATGGTCTTTGTAGGCAGCTGTTTTGGTAAGAAGACTAAATGCCTGATTATGAGTTTGGCGGTCCAACCGCCTGAGAACCCCGCCCTCACCCCCCAGTAGCCTACAGCGCTGGTGGTCTATAATCAGCTTTATTATCAGTTGAACAAAGTGCTGGTGGTGTGGATGCAGAGATTGTGCTGTGGTGATGAGTACTTTTTCCAAATACATAGATGTCAGTGTTTGCATTTCGACAAAGGATGTGTCGAATGCACGCATATGCATTATACATGTGGAAATATATAATCTACCCATTGCCGGAGTCCGGCTCATGTGTGACCAGTATAGCAATTGGTATATGGTATATGTTCTGTTATGTTTGTATGAATTTGTAGAGCGCACATTCACCCCAGGGTTTCTTGGCACTGTGTGCCGCTAGGGAACCCGTCCTGGCTTTCCCTGTGAGATGGTCCCTATTGGGCATCCCCAAGGTGAAGCCAGGCATCCCCGGTAGTGAGGGGGCCATTGTGGAGATTAAGCAAGTTATTGCCCAGAGTTGCAGCGTGGGACCCATGGTTAGAGAGGCACCGAGGCGAGATTTATCGAACCGGCTGACTTTGGTTCCGTACCCTGCTGCGTTGGGAAATGAACCCTGGTCCCGGGCCGACCTCTCTTCTGGGTCTGCCGCCTCTAACCGGTGAGCCACACTTCCCCATAAAAAGGACTCACCTGTATATCTACCCAAACAGGGATGCTGTAAAGGGGGGACCTTAGGAAAGGGATCCACTGTGTGCATGTGTGTGTAAGAGTGAGCAGGAAATCCACCTTTTATGCTTATTTATGCTTGTTACCTTTTGCCGACCTCTATCATTTGCTGGTTTTCGAAACTGCATTTTATCCCTGCTAACCAGTGGAAAAGTGCTTCCTCTTTTGATTTGGACACATTAGCCTATTTAACATGCCAACAAGTCCTATTTATATGGTGAAAACATATTACCCAGGATCTGAACAGGAAATTCAATTTTTGGACTGCAGAACTGATTGTGCCATCCACTACAGTGTGCAGTGCAAATATGGGTTCAGGCCTACCATTATTGCCTGACTGTAGCAGTGTAAAAATAACAATTTGACCTGTCAAAATTAACCTTTTTGACTGGCCAACACATCCCTTTTAAATATTATAAATCCATAAAGAAATGTGCATTGTATGTAAAAGTAGGACATGTAGAAAATGTAATAATTTCATGTTAACATGTCTGCATTGAGCAGAACTCAAAAGTTGTGTCTCATTGTGGCAGGCCTAACTGTCCTAAGTAGAAAACCAGAGAACAGATTCAAGTATTAATACTGTATCTCAATGGTGACATTGGATTTTTAATAAATATTAAACATAAATAACTTTTAGTATTGTCCCTTTTTCCTGCCTGAAGGTCTTGGAGCCTAATTTGCACTTCTCTCCAACCCGAGGTATGAGACCCCTCCCAGGAGCTACACAATAGGCCACTGTGATTGATGAGTTGACATAAATAAGCAGGGATTTCTTCTTTGAACTCTGTACAAATACAAATATTATGAGCATCCTGCATCCTTTCTGATATTGCAGTGTCAAATCCTGCTTGACATGTCTGCTGGCTTCACATATTACAATTTGGGGGAACTTGAAAGGAAGGGAACACGTTGTGAAGACAATTTTTGCGTACCCACTTTCTGGTTGCTGAAGGATCTTGCTGTCTTGTTTCTTTCTACCTGAATTTACACACTCCTGGATTGCACTAAAAAGATAAGTTTGCAGGATGCCAAGTCAAAGATTCTGTATCCACTGTCTGTTTTCTTGTACCAGACTTCTGTCTCTGATTTATTGTGGGTAGAGTGGCTTCTTCAAACTGTATTTTGTTGTTACATGTGGGAGGAAAGTAAGATTACAGCGGTATAATCCTCACACACACATCAGAGCCTGAGTTTTGTGTGAATGAAAACTTTTTAAATATTGAAAATACCCAAAGTAGATAGGATTGGACTCAGGGTATTTATCCCATTGGTTAGGGTGTATCCAGGAGTCTTTCCCACCAACTAACCAATGCTGGGGATACTTGTGGAACCTTTAGGTAGCCGCTCCAGAAGACTGCTGGACCTATGAAAGATCGGAAGAGGACTGACCCTACTGTTGGAGACCTGTAAGAGCCTAGATTACATGTCCTGCTCTCCCTCTTGTAGCCAAGACACAACAAGAGACTCCTAGTGTCACAAAGCTAAACTCCTGCTCAATGTACAGGATAAAACAAAGTACAAAAAGGCCTTTCCCACAATTGCCAAGATGACCAGTGGCAACTGGACCTGAACTGGACCCAGCGGTTGGTCCCTGCCTGGCACCCTATTATTTCTGTAATTTTGTTAATCTATTGATGCTAACTTACTGAAAATTATCCAATTGCACCCATTCATGTAATTATGAGTAATTTGTCTCAAAAGTACTGAAATTAGAACATGAACAAATACATTTAGCAAACATGAACTGTTCATGGTAAGTTGCATTTAGCACTATGTTCTTAGAAGCAAATACAATCTCTGGCCCATTCTGGACACAAGAGTGCATTTCCTCTAAGAAAATAGCACTAAATGCTGGGTTATGCTCCTCTCATAAATCTGCAAAACGTTGTGTAGTTATGCTGTAATTTGGCGTAACAGCAAATTATGCATGTTACACTCACCCATAGTTAAAACTTTAATAAATCACATCTCTCATTCAGATTATAGGACTTTTATCATTTGGTATCCTTTAGTTTTTTTCAAATTTAACTCTAGATTACTAATTTGGTTTGAGCTTTGTTTTGCAGATTGTCTCAGTTATTCTTTTGGTGTGGCATAAATTCTACACACATGGTCCCAAGTTAAGCATACTGTTTGATATTGTTAGAAGTTAGGGTTGTGGTTGTAGTCACCCCAACTATTAAATTAATAATTATATATATATATATATATATATATATATATATATATATATATATATATATATATATATATATATATATATATATATATATATATATATATATATATATATATATATATATATATATATATATATATATATATATATGCCACGTGACTCCTCTGGATCTCTCGGTGTTTCTCGCGCACATGCAGCACACCAGCAAACAGGAAGGAGATGGACCACGTCACATCAGCAAAGATGTTTTTTATTCGGTACAACAGAAAGCAGCTACGCATTTCTGGCAAGGTATGCCCTTGTTCACGCTATATATATATTACCTACTGGCGGTCGTCCTATGGGATTTCTGAAAATTCTATGTGGAATAACTTTGGCGTTTGTGGACGGAATTGGCTGAAATTGTCAGGAAAATGGCACATTTTGTTTCTGAGCAGCCCCTGAAAATTTGGAGGGGTTTCGTCAAGGGGGGGCCGAGAAAAAAGGGGGGTCCCAAAACTTGTTTTTCCCATTCATTTTTCCATAGGGCGGTTGGAATCACTTTTAGCTTGAACGGCTGAATGGATTTACACGAAACTTGGCAGAATTGTAGATATGGTTTGCCCGACGTGCCTTTGCTATGTCTCAATATATGTGCTCCAGTGGATTTTGAGAAATTAACGTTTTAAAAAACAGATATATCTGTAATAGCGCTCCGGAAAGCGCTCCGGTTCGCGTACCTGACGCGTAACGGAACTTCGCGAAGCGAAGCTGATTGGCTCTCCATTGTCTGTCAGCATTCTAAACAGTCTGGGCCGGCCGCCATCTTGTCTCTCGGTAGGATATATTTACAAGGCTTATGAGACACATTCACGTAATTTTCTCCATTTTAAAAGTGACTTTAAAGGTGGTGCAAGGTTCTTGTAAATACACCCTCATGAGTGCTTTGCAAATTTAAGTCATTTTCCCCTGGTGCATGTGCCTTGTAAATACACCTCTATGTGTGCTAGACAATTTTAAGGTACTTCTCCCAGGAATCTGGGAGACTAATTTCCTTACATGATGTGTTTAAAAATCGTGCTAAGGTGAGAAAAGATTCCTTTAATTTAGAAGGAGATTAGTATGGTTATTGGAGAAAATAAGGAAGCCAGCTAGGGTGTGCTTGTACATAGGAGCTGTGCTGTGTTTTGAAATTATGACCAGAAAATCGTTTTTTTATAAAAAGAAATACTTTTCACATTTATGAGAAGGACAACAAGGGGTTTGCTTTTTTAAATAAATATTTTATTTCTCAACATGAATGTGGGAGAATAATTTGCTTGTTTGATGGTTTAAAAAGTCGTTTCTTGAAGTCATTTAGGTTTCACAATATGAACTGGTAGAGTTTCATAGTCACTATGATAATTATGATATACATTTAGGACTGTTTAGGGGGAATGTATATGCTAAGGCTTCTGTAATTGTCATTGGAGGAGAATTATGTACATTGTACTGCTGCATACAGTCCTCACCTTCTGCATACTCTTGGATATGCTAGACTATATCTGCTCAATGAGACACCTAAGCTGAGGAAACACAGGTGATGTGATTGTGAAATGAGCAAAAATATTTGCACGTTTTTCAATTACATCACCTGTGTTTCCTAACATTACTAATCACATTGTGCTGATGAGGTTTAGGCCTGTCCAGGGAGACAGAGGAGGTCTGGTCTTTGTTGAAGTGTGCAGTGGACATGACTCACTTCATATGTTGGCCTGCACATGTATTATGTCTTCTGTACTCTTCAATAAGCCAAAATTTAATCTGCAACGCTGAGTAGGCCTCACCTCAAACAAACTTTTGTGACTGCCAGACGTGCCTTTTTGCTCCTAGATATTTCTTGGTTTTACCATGGCAGACAGACAATCCAGCATACTTCTGCATAGGCCACACCTTATGGTGGTGCAAGGGCCTTGTAAATACGCCCTCATGTGTGCTTGGTAATTTTAAGTCACTTCCCCCTGATGCAAGGGTCTTGTAAATACACCCTCATGTGTGCTTGGCCATTTCAAGTCACTTTTTTCTGGTGCAAGGGCCTTGTAAATACGTTTTCATGTGTGCTTGACAATTTTAACTCACTTCCCCCTGGTGCATGGGTGTGGTAAATACGCCCTCATGTCTGCTTGGAAATTTTAAGTCACTTCTCCCTGGTACATGGGTGTGGTAAATACGCCGTCATGTCTGCTTGGAAATTTTAAGTCACTTTCTGCTGGTGCAAGGGCCTTTTAAATACGCCCTCATGTGTGCTTGGCAATTTTAACTCACTTCCTCCTGGTGCATGGGTGTGGTAAATATGCCCTCATGTCTGCTTGGTAATTTTAAGTCATTTCCCCCTGGTGCAAGGGTGCACATTTTTCAATTACATCACCTGTGTTTCCTAATATTACTAATCACATTGTGCTGATGAGGTTTAGGCCTGCCCAGGGAGACAGAGGAGGTCTGGTCTTTGTTGAAGGGTGCACTGGACATGACTCACTTCATCTGTTGGCCTGCACATGTATTATGTCTTCTGTACTCTTCAATAAGCCAAAATTTCATCTGCAACGCTGAGTAGGCCTCACCTTAAACAAACTTTTGTGACTGCCAGACCTGCCTTTTTGCTCCTAGTTATTTCTTGGTTTTACCATGGCAGACAGACAATCCAGCATACTTCTGCATAGGCCACACCTTATGGTGGTGCAAGGGCCTTGTAAATACGCCCTCATGTGTGCTTGGTAATTGTAAGTCACTTCCCCCTGATGCAAGTGTCTTGTAAATACATCCTCATGTGTGCTTGGCCATTTCAAGTCACTTCTTTCTGGTGCAAGGGCCTTGTAAATACGACCCTATGTGTTCTTGGAATTTTAACTTATTTCCCCTATGGTGCAAGTGCCTTGTAAATGTGCCCCCTTTGTCTATTTTGTTAAATTACTATAGATGGAATTGACATCTAGTGTGCTAATTGTTTGCCTTCTGTTATTGGTTTACTGTTTGGTAATAGTGGTTAATATCAATTTTTAAAATATTTTTCCACAGATTTAACTGAAGATCTTTAGAAAACTTTAAAAAATGCCCTCAAGGCAGCGAAAACTAAAAGAAGCAAAGCGACTTACACTCCATCTTTGTAAAGATTTGGAACAGTCCTGTAATATGAAATTGTATCAAGTTGCGAAAAAATTTCCGGGTAAGAAAATAAAATCATTTTTAAAAACAATTTTCAGACCAAAAAATACAAGTATTGAACATGTTTTAGTGCATAAGAAGAGAGACAATTTAAAGGAAAAGGAAAGGCTTGTAAAAAAAGTTTCTGCTAGAGCAGGAGATAAGTCTATGCATGGCATTAGAAGGGATATTCAATTCAGGGACATTCGTAGGCGAATGTTCCGCAACAGGATAATTGTCAATTTGTTAAAAAAATGTAAGAAAGGCCAACAGAAAGTAACATTTTATAAGAAAAAGAAAAATGTAGAGAAAATTATTGATCAGGCTTTCGAAATTAAGCGAAAGTTATTTATTTTGGTAATCAATAGAATTAGGAAACTAAACAAGGTAATTTCTGATTTCAAATCAAATAGTAGATGGAAGAGAGTAGTTAATCGTACTAATTTTTGTGAAGTATTCTCAGGAGAATGGATGCATAGTTCAAGTTGTGAGGCATTTTTTAATGAGGAGAGTTACTTTCAAGACAATAATTTGGTGCATGCAGTTGACACCAGTGGTGGAGCATATGAGGTAAAAGATGGTTGTCCGGATGAAAAAGAAAAACTTGTGTCTGCAGATGCAAAAGAGGTGTTAGGAGATGAGATTTTAGGAAGACGTCCTAAGGGACCAGTCTACACCTGGAAATGTAGTAGCATTTGTAGTGTGCGACAGGATTCCATCAATTTGTTTTATGATTTTGTACGTACATTTAATAAGAAAAGTTTAAAACAGAAAATGAAGTTGTTGCAAGAATTAGATCCTTGCAGAGTGAGAGAAGTAACAGGTTTGCATGGGCATTCCCTGGCTTGTCTTTCCAGAAGAGTATGCCAGAGGGTTTTTCATCATTTCAGGATGCTAGCAGTGCATCATAATAAAGTGAGGAAATTAGTGAGAATGTTGTATTATGCTAAGAGTCCAGCAATTATGCTTAAACAATTGAGCAGTGCTCTTTTGCATGGTTCAGAACTACATGTGAAGTATATTTGTGAAGAAATTGAGTTCTGTTACTTTGCTAGTAAAGAGAACAATGTTGAAATTGACCCAGTAGAAGAAGGTAATGTGGAAGAGAGTGTACAGATTTCTAATATAGCTAAGTTTCACAAGGAAATTTCCATCTTTCAGGTGAAATCAAGTGAGAGGCCTAATTTCACTTGTGTGTGTTGTCGACGGACTTATTATAAGAATCAGACTAAGTTAGTGGATTTATATGCAAAAAGTGAAATGGAAAACAATAGTGAATGGAAGGATTTTGCTACATACTTGATGGTAGAACATTGTTTTGATTTGGGATCGGACCAACGTATGTGAACTTATTGTTTTAACAAATTAAATCAAAACCGGATGCCTGCTAGAGCGGTTCATAATAATCTGGAATTGGTTGACATTCCTTCTGAATTGAAGGATTTAAATACTTATGAATCTATTTTGATTCAAAGTGTGCATCCCTTTCAGGCTATTGTACGAATGGAGCCAAAGACAGGGAAATTGCCTCCATCAGATTTACAGAGAGGATTAAAGGGAAGAGTTGTTTATTTGCCTTTAGATTTGAAGAAAAACATTAATACAATTGGAGTAGAGAAAGTGGAAGAGGAACCTCTGGTTATCCTAGTTAATGGTGTTCCGACAAAGAGTAAGAAAATCTGGCAAGATTTAGTGGATGTTAGGAAAGTCAAAAAGGCAACATTGTATTTGATAAAAAACAATGAGTACTACAAGAATGTATGTGTTGCAGAAGAGGAAGTAAGTGAAGAAGAAGACAGCGAATTATGTGCTGGACAAATTGAGAAAGTAGAAGCCTCTAAAAATGAAGAAATACATGAACATTATAGTGTTCATCCTTTACATTCCAAGGAAGTCATGGGGAATGCTATTGACTTGTTTCAAATGAAACAAGTCAAAGGGAGTCCCATTAGTGTTTGGGAGGAAAGTTTGGAAGCTCAGTGTTTTCCACAGTTATTTCCCACAGGTCGAGGAGGACGATATGATGAGCGACCTGATCAAATTCCTGCGTCTGAATACCAGACTTTACGATTGTATGCAGAAGATCCTAGGTTTCGTCAATGCATTCCCTATTTGTTTCATCTACTGTTTGAAAGTGATCTGTCTGGACTGTCTTATGCAGTAAACCACATCCTGAAAAGTGGTTTACAACTGCGAAATATCTCAGCAAGGGACTTTATGGATAAAGTCAATGTGCAAGACAGTATTTTGTATTCTCACCTGATTAATCTGATGGCATGTCAGCGTGGTACTAATGAGTATTGGTACCGTCGTCATGGTGACTTAGAATGTATGCTGAGGAACTTAGGAACTCCCACATGGTTCCTCACTCTCAGCTGTGCCGAGTATGGCTGGGAAGACTTACTTGAATTTCTACGAGAGGAAAATAGAAACATTGAAAATATTGAATTCAAGACACCCGGAGAACTATGCTCTTTGGATCCAGTGAATGTATGCAGGTACTTCAATCATAGATTTGAAGCTAGGATGTCTTTCATCACGAACAAGAAAAATCCACCTCTTGGAGAGTTGTTGGATTTCTTCTGGAGAAAGGAGTATCAAGCACGAGGTGCTCCTCATATACATATGCTGCTATGGATCAAAGATGCACCCAAATTTGGAACAGATCCGTATGAATTAGTGATGACTTTCATAGAACAGTGTTCTACATGTGCTGTTCCAAAGACAAAGGAAGACAAATGTCTAAGAGAACAAGTTTTACGATTTCAAAGCCATCGTTGTGGAAAGTACTGTCGTCGTAAATTCAGAAACAAGAACAAGTACTACACAAAATGTCGTTTTGGAATTCCACGATTGGTGATATCTAAAGGAAGAGTGAACAATTTGATGTCTTCGCTGCGACATAATGTGACAAGGAAATCACCCAAAAATACATACAATTTGAAGAGAAACGAAGAGTCCAAGAACATCAATGACTACAACCCAGTGATTTTGTCCATGTGGAATGCTAACATGGATATACAGTTTGTGGCTGACAACTGTATGGCTGTGGCTGGGTATGTGACGTCTTACATCACAAAAAAAGAAAAGACAGAACTCAAGGATATGTGGGAGGACATTTCCCATGAAAAGAGCCTCAGTAAGAAGTTGTACAGTTTCAGTCTGAAGATGTTGTCACATGGAGAATCGGAGCCTATGAATGTTCTGACCGGTTATCTTCAGCAAGTCTCTATGCCAAATCTAGGAGTATCATTTGGGCAAGTCTTGGTCTTGCTGCAACGCGTAATCGAGTTCTCAAACCTGTACGGGAAATTGAGTATTTGGCAGAGAAGGAGCCAAGCAGTACAGATATTTTGAAGACCAACATGTTGGATACATATTATCCAAATAGAAGCAGTCACTTGGAGAATGTTTGTCTGTATGAGGTTCTACAAAATTACATTTTTAAGAGGAACATCACAGAAGATATTGATAAAGGAGTGTATGCTGTAATTGGAAGTGAGGGATGTCTGGTCAAGCAAAAAAAATGTCTATTGGTAAATCATCGAAAATTGGATTGCGAATCTCCAGAAAGAAAAGAGTTTTTCTATTTAGTTCTTTTGCAACTTTTCAAGCCTTGGCGTGCAGAAGAGGAACTGCTTGGAGATTTCCTCTGTTACGAAGACTCTTTCAATGCAGCCAAGGAGTCCATAGAATGTCCTGCTTTCCCAAAATATCTAGAAATGTTGAATGCAGAAATCGAGCAGGAAGCAACAATAGCAGCCGAGATTGCTAGAGACATTTCTCAGGACAGTCAGAGTTCTGTTTCATTGAGTAAGGATCCACTAGGAGGACCAGTTATTGAAAATGAAGCTGCCACTGCCATGATTGAAGTGGAAAGAGCCATGGCACAAGCTCAGGAGGATGTGGTTAACTTAGAAGATTTAGAAAGACAACTTAACGTTGAGCAGAGGAAAATATATGATGAAGTTACCAACCAAATTGATCATGGATTAAGTCATGAGAAGAAACAGTGCTCATGTACGTCGTTGAAGCCTATCCGATTGTACGTGAGTGGAGAAGCAGGAACTGGAAAAAGTTTCCTCATTAAAGCAATTTCATGTTATTTGCAGAAAAAGACTGAGTCATCGCTGTCTTGTGTTGTCACCGCTCCAACTGGACTGGCAGCACATAATATTAAAGGTATTACTTTGCATCGTCTACTGATGCTGCCAGTGGAGCATGATAACAAATTACAATACCATAAGTTATTGGGAGATGCTTGTTGTGAAGTATCTAGAGTCCTGAAGAAGATGAAACTTCTTATCATTGATGAAGTAAGCATGATTTCCAATGTCATGCTTGCCTTTGTGCATTTGAGAATGCAGGAAGTTCTTAAAACAGAGTATGATGTGTTATTCGGTGGCAAACACATCATTGTTTTTGGTGATCTTCTGCAGCTGACACCAGTGCAAGGACAACCAGTGTTTAAACTGCTTACGCATGAAGATACCAGGAAGTGCCTAGGGAGCATTGGCAACGTTAACATATGGTTAAACTTCAGTTATGCTGAGCTTCATGAAAATATGCGTCAGGCAAAGGATGAAGATTACAAGAATATTCTACAAGATGTTAGAATCGGGAAAGTGACTGAGCGTGGGAAAGAAGCTTTACATGCACGATTACTGTCAAATTTGTTTCCAGAAGAAGACGTTCTGCCAGAGAATATTTTTCATAAAATTACTGAGAAGAAATCTGGAATATGTTTGATGCCAACTCTTGCAGAATGTTCCATCTTCAACAACAAAATGTTGAATATAGAGAACCAAGAGATTGTGAAACTGTAAGCTATTGACAGAATAGAGCATATGGGTGCAACAATTGTTTTGTCTGAGAATTTGAAATCTAAATTGGATTAATTAGAGAAGACTATATCTAAAACTGCTGGTTTTGAAAAGACTCTGAATGTGTGCTTAAATTGCCGTATCATTTTGAGAAGAAATTTACATGTTGAAAGAGGTCTAGTAAATGGATCAATGGGTAATGTTGTTGATTTTGAGAAATATAGAAATAGGGATGGAATTGAATTTTTAAAAATTAAATTTGATGGCATTGAGAAAGTACAGCTAATTGGTCGTTGCACAGCTAGGTTTCTGCTTGTAAAAGACTTATATGTTCGCCGTAAGTAATTTCCTGTTTGCTTGGCATATGCGATAACAATCCATAAATCACAAGGTTTAAGTGTAGACAGTGCTTTGGTGAATATTGGCAGTTCTGTGTTCAAGGAGCGTATGGCTTATGTAGCATTGTCACGAGTCAGACCTTTATCGGGTTTGTACTTGATTGAGTGTGATGTCACAAACATTTGTGCGGATCAAGATTGTGTTATGGAATACAATAAGTTAAGAAGAGAGTATGCGCCACATTTGCCTCAATATCCTTTGTTTGAGAAAGGTGTGGTAGGCCGGAAACGAAGAAATGTCACTAATAGTAGGGAGGTTGTAAAAAAAAGACCAAAAGTCGATGAACCCAAAATTGTAAGCAGAAAGAAAACGAATTCTGTTGAAGATGTTGTTGGTTTTCAATTTGAAAATAGTTCTGGTGTGAACTGCTATGCTAATGTAGTGGTTAATGTTCTCTATTCTCTAGAAACTTTAAAAGAACAGATTGTGATCAATTCAGATCAAAGTTTTTGCTGTTTGTTGGATTCTGTGTTAGAGAAATGTAGCGCTGATAGAACAAGAGTAGAAAGTGTGTCTGAAATTCGAAATCTGTTAGACGAATGTTCAGGTCAAACACAATTCTCTCAAAATATTCAGCAAGATTGTCAGGAGTTTTTAATGTATATGCTTAATGTATTGCAAGATGAAGGTGTAGATGTAGATCATCTGTTTGGCCCTTCTTATCAATGGCAGCATGACTGCGAGAATTGTACGTTATCAAGTATTACTAGTGTAGACTCAGAAAGATTTATATATTTAACTTTGCCAGACACTAAATCAGTATCCTTTAATAAGCTAGTAAAAGCAGCTGATCAAAACATGGAGTGTAGCCAATGTAAGTCTGCAATGCTGTCCACATTATTTATACGAAGATATGGCCAGTATGTCATTTTAATGTTCCAACGATGTAGGCCTGATGGAACAAAATTGACAACTTTAATTAAACATTTTGTGGCTTCTCAGTTGTCAATATCAGGAAGGACTTTTCTAACTGCAGCAATTATATATCATGAGGGTCCTTCAACAACATCAGGACATTACACAACTTATTTGAAGTCTGGAAATGGCTGGTCATTCTGCAATGATTCTATTTTAACTTTCAAAAAAAGATTGCCTTTTCACCTTCAAAATTCTTACCTGGTGTTCTTACAACCAACATTTTAGGAAAGGAATCTCAGGATTTGTTCTGAGGAATTTCAAGAGGTTCTAATGGCTCCTACACTATATAGCCTTGTGGATTAGTGTAGCACAGAGCGAAAATTGTTTTTTTTAATAAGCTAATTCAAGCAGCAGATGAAAAGAAGGAGTAGAGGTGATGTAAGTCTGTAATGCTGTCTACATTATTTATAAAAACTTATCGGTGAAATGTCATTTTACAATTCCAACTATATAAAATGGATGTAAATAAGTTGTCAAGTTTAATTAAAAATGTTTTGGCTGCACAGTCGTCAATTTCAGGAAGAACATTTGTAACTGCAGCTATTATATGACATGATGGTCCTTTAACAACTACAAGATATTACACAGCTTATTCGAAATTTAAAAAAGGCTGGTCTTTCGGCAATGATTAGAATTTGACTATGAAGCAATGTTGCCTTTTGACTTGTTTTCAGAAGTGAGAATTTAGGGTAGGTAACTGGATTATAATGATTCTAGGTGTTGTTGTAATTTAGTGTGCTGTTTTAAATTGCTTTGTATGTCTTATTTTTCTTAAAACGATAGAGCTTATCTTTCAGAAAGTGGCGGGCAGAAAATAATAACAGCACAACAGAGTATAAGCTGTTCATAGGACATCCTTTGACGTCATGGAAAGTAAGTTACTTTTGAGGAGTTCTGATTTCTGATTGATTATATTATATGGGTTTTTTAAACACAATCATTTTGATTGTGTTTTTTTCCCCACTGTTATATGATGAATACCTTCAACTCACTGTTTTCAGTGAAATTTGATATATTCTGAGAACAGCAAAAATAAACCATTTAATATGTATAATTAATTCTGTACTTTGAATTGTGATTTTTAATATGTACTCATCTTGTCTCATGCTCACTCATCTTTTACTACTTTCTATCAATTTTAAAATTTTTGTTCTCTCATTCACAGATTGAAAGTATAAAAATAACATGTGACTAAGTTAACGATAATTATAAGGTAAGTGTTTAGTACTCATTCTGTTATATCTCTTTTACATTTAACTTTTATTAGTTCCACTGCTTCATTTCTTTAACCCTCAGTTTCCTGCCTTTGCTACTTCCCTCATTCCTTTTTCTTTTATTTTTTTTACTCTACTCTTTCCACTCCTGTTCTCAGTCCCTCTTTAAACAGTATCTCTGTGTTACTCCCTCTAACTGTCTTTCTTTTAACATTACTCTCAGTTTACTTACTCTTCTTTTTAAAATAAAAAAAAAAAATTGAGTTCGCTCCCGGTTCGCGTACCGGCACGCGAACCAAAAGAAATAGAGGTTGTCAGAGTGCTAAACATTCTAGCAATTTCTTATAAAGGGGAGGTAGTTCTGAAAAGAACTTTTTTTAATATTATTTTTGTTGTTTTTTATTTTTTTTATTATTTTTCTGAACATTTTGGGGGTTTTTTGTATTTTCTGAACGGTTTTATATTTTTTTTGTTTTTTTTGATGGGGGAGAAACAAAAATGATTCATTATGAAGGGCTCAACAGGAGCAACAAAAAAAAAGATAATTTATTTCCTGGGGCGTTTTGCACATTTGTGATTGTCAATTGCTTTATTAATTAAGTTTATGCTGCTCTCTCTGAAGCAAATGAGTTGTCCACAAAAAATGCATACATGCTTCACACTTGCAAATTTCATTTGAATATTTGGGACCATCTCCCTCGCCTCTGGTCCCGTCACTGCCTCTTCATTGGTGGATGTACTGGCCACAGGTCGGGGGTTATCCACCAGATCACGTAGTTGTGCAGCACTGTAATTTAGAGGGTGTCATCTTTCCATATGGCGATGCATGGTATAATTACCATAACTGTATTTCTTGTCTGTTCCTCTGGACAGTTCATCTTTACAAATCAGGCAGGTAACATACCGGGCATTTACCTTTTTTTGTTCCCGGGTGTATTGAAAAAAATTGCCAAATATAACTCTCTTTAACATGGGACCTCCTAGGCTCTTCAGGTAAAAGCCTCCCTGTCCCTTGCTCCTCTTCCTCTTCTTCCTCCTCTTGTTGTAGGATGACCTGAGGAGGTGGTCCTCTCTTCCTAGGAGGTTGTGGTGGTGGTGGGGGTCCACCAGCTGCAGCAATCATTGAAGCCATTTCTATGGTATTGAAAAAAGGTCTTTCTCTCATAAAAATGAAAGTCAGAGTGAGAAAAAAAGGTGGGGCTTTCATCATTTGGGAAAATAAAATGTTCTAAACCAATGAAAAGTGTTATTTTTAGGTCATATGACCAAGCCTTCCATCATTAGGAAACCAAAAGTAAAATGAACCAATGAAAAGTTTTATAAACAAGTCACATGACCTGTTATGCTTACGTTACGCGCTCCACGCCTCCGGGTGCGCTAACGCGGCGCGTCATAAGACGCATTTCGCGGTAACGTGATACGTCGCGCTTACGCGACGTGTCACGATGTTGCTTTCTAACGCGGTAGTTGCACGTTTACCCGTTCGCGTACCGGATCGCGGAACAAAATGAAGCTAACGGGAAGCTGCCCGGTTCGCGGACCGGCAGCGAAACAAAAAAAAAATTATTAAAAAAAATATTTAAAAAAAATATATATTACAAAAATATAAATTATATTTTTGAATTAGAATAAGAATACATTTTACAGCTTTTGATATTTGCTATTAAAAAACCATTGAAATTCACTGAAAAAACCATAGGTTATAGACCATATATAGTTAGGAATTAGCATTTACAAAACCTTAAAAATTCACTGAAAAAAACATAGGTTATAGACCATATATAGTTAGGGATTAGCATTTACAAAACCTTATTTTACTCGCACAAAACCATTGAAATTCGCATATATAGTTAGTTCCACTAACTATATATTGCGCACCCGCAATCCACTGCTAATGATGTCACATATTAGATCATTCATGACATGGTCAGTGACATCACTGATGACATCACTGTTGACAACTCAAATGACATCACTGACAACATCACTGATGACATCATTCATGTGATAATACGATGAACCTCTTCAGCCTGATTGATTCTTTGCATGACTGACTAGGTGTGTGAGTAACTCCATGGATGAGTGACAGTCTGTGAGTGTCTGTTTACACTGAGTGTATCTAAGGTTATATTAGAGTCTGAAGAGGTTCATCGTATTATCACATGAATGATGTCATCAGTGATGTGATCAGTAATGTCAAATGAGATGTCATCAGTGATGTGATCAGTGATGTCATTTGAGATGTCATCAGTGATGTCATTTGAGATGATATCAGTGATGTCATCAGTGATGTCATTTGAGATGTCATCAGTGATGTCACTGACCATGTCATGAATGATATAATATGTGACATGATCAGCAGTGGATTGCGGGTGCGCGATATATATTTAGTGCAACTAACTATATATGCGAATTTCAATGGTTTTGTGCGAGTAAAATAAGGTTTTGTAAATGCTAATCCCTAACTATATATGGTCTATAACCTATGTTTTTTTCAGTGAATATCGATATATATATATATATATATATATATATATATATATATATATATATATATATATATATATATATATATATATATATATACATACATACATATATATATAGATATAGATACTATATATGGTCTATAACCTATGGTTTTTCAGTGAATATAGATATCTATATATATCTTCACTGAAAAAACCATAGGTTATAGACCATATATAGTTAGGGATTAGCATTTACAAAACCTTATTTTACTCGCACAAAACCATTGAAATTCCCATATATAGTTAGTTGCACTAACTATATATCGCGCACCCGCAATCCACTGCTGATGATGTCACATATTACATCATTCATGACATGGTCAGTGACATCACTGATGACATCACTGATGACATCTCAAATGACATCACTGATGACATCTCATTTGACATTACTTATCACATCACTGATGACATCATTCATGTGATAATACGATGAACCTCGTCAGACTCTAATATAACATTAGATACACTCAGTGTAAACAGACACTCACAGACTGTCACTCATCTATGGAGTTACTTACACACCTAGTCAGTCATGCAAAGAATCAATCACACCTCCATTTCCTCAACTATACAGTTATACACACCTTACTTATTCAAACATATACTAACACATATTTACTCTCTTATACAATCCCTGATACAAGTTCACAATGATCCATACAGCCACTCACACAATCACTGGCTCTTATGCACAGATTTTTATATATGTCAACTCTCACATGTACTGTGTTTTACATATGTACTTACTTTGACATGTAGCACTGAGATATCCATTCACTCACTAATACACTCATGCACACAGTCAACCGCCCATACAGCTGTTTCCACATGCACTTTTGAACCCATACATCTAGTGAATCAACTGATCACACATCTATGCACAGAGTCATACACCTCCCAGCCACCCACACACACACTCAGTCTCCCATACAAATACTTGGGCAACCAATCAATAACCCATATAGTTACTCATATAGCTACTGATCAACACATGCAGCAGTTTACAGAACAACAGACATAATGATGCACAAATTAAAACAGTTTAGTCACTAACCCATGCACTCAGTGAGACACATTTAATCACTCACTCATACAGTCAGTCATGCACCTACTAAATTCTTCATCCAGACACTTATACATCCACTCATTCTTCAATATGTAAGACACATTTTAACTTTACAGAAACATACAGTCACTGGATGATGTCATCAGTGATGTCATCAGTGATGTCATTTGAGATGTCATCAGTGATGTCATCAGTGATGTCACTGACCATGTCATGAATGATGTAATATGTGACATCATCAGCAGTGGATTGCGGGTGCGCGATATATAGTTAGTGCAACTAACTATATATGGGAATTTCAATGGTTTTGTGCGAGTAAAATAAGGTTTTGGAAATGCTAATCCCTAACTATATATGGTCTATAACCTATGGTTTTTTCAGTGAATTTTCAAGGTTTTGTAAATGCTAATTCCTAACTATATATGGTCTATAACCTATGTTTTTTTCAGTGAATTTCATTGGTTTTTTAAAAGCTAATATCTGTAGCTGTAAAATGTATTCTTCTTTAAATCCAAAAATATATTTTAAATGTTTATTAATAATTTTTTTTTTTTATATTTTTTTTCTTCGCTCCCGGTTCGCGAACCGGGAAGCTTCCCGTTAGCTCATCTTGATGCCGCGACCTAGTCCGCGAACCGGTAAACGATCCGTTTGCGCAACTGCCGCGTTAGAAATCAACATTGTGACGCGTCGCGGAAGCGCGATGTATCACGTTGTCGCGTAATGCGTCTTATGACGTGCCGCGTTAGCGCTCCCGGAAGTGCTCCGGACCGCGAACCGGAAGCGATCCGGGGCGCGGCGCGCACCGCGTAACGTGAGCGGAACAGGTCATGTGACTTGTTTATAAAACTTTTCATTGGTTCATTTCACTTTTGGTTTCCAAATGATGTAAGACTAGGTCATATGACCTAAAAATAACACTTTTCATTGGTTTAGAACTTTTGCTTTTCCCAAATGATGAAAACCCCTCCTTCTTTCCTCACTCTGACTTTCATCTTGGTGAGAGAAAGACCCTTTTTCATAGTTGAGCAATGGCTTCAGTAGTTGCTTCAGCTGGTGCACCCCCACCACCACCTTCACCTCCTCATGGGAAGAGAGGACCACCACCCCAGTTCATCACCAACACAGAGGAGGAAGAGGATGAACTAGAGGAAGAGGAGACAGAAGGACCACAGTTCTTACAAGAGGTGCCCCGTGTTTCCCATCGGAAAACCAGTTTCATTTGGCAGTTTTTTTTACTCCCTCGAGGGCAGAAGAAAGTAAATGCTAATTATGTCACCTGCCTCATTTGTAAAGACAAGTTATCAAGAGGCACTGATAAAAAGTATAGCTTTGGGAACTATACCATGCATCGGCATATGAGCAGGTGGCATCCATTGAACTACAGCCGTGCAGAGTTGCGTGACCTGCAGGATAACCCAACAACAACTCCTGTGGCCAGGTCAACTTCGCAAATATCGTTGACAGGAGCAGAGGCACGGGAAACCGTGCCAAACATTCAGCAGAACTTTTTACATATGAAATTAACCTGTTTGTATTGCGGTGCATTGCTTTCATGAGGTAACATGAGCATATCGTTAATGAACGTTGCTTATGAAAATCATAATTGCCCTAACTCCCCCAGACAGTAATTTTTTTTTTGCTCCTGTTGAGCCCTTTTCAATGCCTGTTTTTTATTGTTTCCCCTCCATCAAAAACAAAACAAAACATAAAACTGTTCAAAAAATACAAAAAAATCAAAAAATGTTCAGAAAAATAAAATAAAAAAAAACAACAAAAACTTTAAAAAAAAGTTCTTTTCAGAACTACCTCCCCTTTCAAATAAAATTGCTAGAATGTTTAGCACTCTGGCAAGCTCTATTTCTTTTGGTTCGCTTCCCTGTTCGCTGCCCGGTTCGCAAACTAGGAGCGAACCAAAACATTTAAAAAAAAAAAAAGAAGAGTAAGTATAAGGGAAGTAAACAGAGATTAATGTTAAAAGAAAGACAGCTATAGGGAGTAAACCAGAGATACTGTTTAATAGATCTATTTACCGAAGAAAAGATGGAAGAGGGTATAATTGCGAAAAACAAAATGGATAAGGAAGTGAAAGAAAAAAAAGAGAGTAGAACAATAACAAAGAAGAGATTCTTGGAGAATGTGAGTGAATGTTCAAAATAAGATTAAAACATGTGGAATAACAGAGAGAAAAAATAGAAAACAGAAAAGAAAAAATAACAGAAAAAGATTAATTGAAACAGCAAAGAAATGTAAATAACATAGAGCCATATCATCAACATAGGCAATAAAAGTTTTGCAGCTTTTATCAGCAGAAATATGTCGCCAAAGCATTCTAATTAGTTTGATACATATGGCCCCAAGTGAGGCCTGTCTTGCAACATGGTGCATCTTTTTCATCACTGCTGCATCGGTTTCATGTGGCACGGTTTTAAAACAGCATGACACATTTGCCTAGATGCATCAATTTGTAGTTTTGACGCCTCATAACAAATCTTTTGCACCGCCACTGCGTCACAAAACTGACGCACAGTGGCGCAAAAGAGGCATACACATATCATAAATCTGTCCCTAACATTTTAAATAATTAACTCAGGCTGACGATAAGGTGTGGTCTCTCCAAAGGTTTGTTTAAGGTGAGGCCTACTCAGGGTTGCAGATCAATTTTACGTTTGTTGAAGAATCCAGAGGAGATAATACATGTGAAGGCCTACCAATGAAGTAAGTCATGTCCACTTATTACATCATTCATGACATGGTCAGTGACATCATCAGCAGTGGATTGCGGGTAGAAAGAGTAGAAAACATTTACCTTATAATTCTTGTTAACTTTTTCAATTCTTTTTTCATACTTTCAATCTGTGAAAGAGAGAACAAACATTTCAAAAATATTAAAACATGTATTTAAAAATTAGAAAAGACAAGGGAAAAGGTTCAAGAACAAACAGTTTTTCAACAACTTTAACATTTACAGAAGCCTCTGCTTCTCTACGTCCCCTACACAATCCTAAAGATATATATATTAAACAAACAGTATCTTGATGCTGATGAAGTGAGGCCTATTTTGGAACATGGTGCATCTTTTGCACTGCTGATGTCTCACAATAGTGATGCAATAGCAGCGCAAAAGAGATGTAAAGCCATCATAAAATTGTGTCTAACATTTTAAATGATTGTTTCAGGATGCAAATAAGATGTGTCCTTTCAAGAGATTTCTTTGAGGTGAGGCCTATTCAGTTTTCAAAAAAAACAGTACCCAGAAGTGCAGCACTGTAAGCATTAACTTTGACACTTACAGAAGCCTCAGTTTCTCCATATCTACCTCACATTTCTAAATGTATATCATAAGTACAAAAAGGAGAACATTAATTATACATGTTAAATGGTTTATTTTTGCTGTTCTCAGAATGTATCAAATTTCACTTAAATCAGTGACTTGAAGGTATTCATCATGTAACAGCGGGGAAAAAAAACACAATCAAAATGATTGTGTTTAAAAAACCCATACAACATAAGAAATCTGAATTCAAAACTCCTTAAAATTAACTTACTTTCCATAACGTCGAAGGATGTCCTATGAACAGCGTACACTCTGTTGTGCTATAAATATTTTCAGCCCGCCACTTTCTGAAAGAAAACCTCCATCGTTTTGAAAAATATGTTACATACAATAAAAGACTTCTCACATTCTACCACATGTTTCCACTTGGCCAAATCATGTTGCAGCGATTTACAACTCTTGTAATTCTTGTAATCAAATACCGTCATTTTCTATTTTCGCAACTTTCAATAAGAAAACATTTAAGATTACTTTCACAATCCTGGACTACTAATATCTTACCCTTCTTGCTCACTCATGTTCTACTTTTCCTATGACACTGATACTGCTTACTATGAAGCAGACTTACTTGCATCAGGTTTATATAGTTTGATTTTTAAAATGACATTATAATTAAAAGTTTTGGACCAATAATCTAGACAGCATTGCAGACTTCCCTCTACTTCATGAACCTTTTGCAATTCCTCAGAGGAAATCCCGAGATTCTTTCCTTAAAATTTTGGTTTTGAAAAAACACCAGGTAAGAATTTTTAAGGTCAAACGGCAATTTTTTTTGGAAAGTTACAACAGAATCGTTGCAGAATGACCAGCCGTTTCTAGACTTTAAATAAGCTGTGTAATGTCCTGATGTTGTTGAAGGACCATCGTGATAGATAATTGCTACAGTTACAAAAGTCCTTCCTGATATTGACAGCTGAGAAGCAACAACATTTTTTATTAAAGTTGACAATTTTGATCCATCAGGCCTACATCGTTGGATCATTAAAATGACATACTGGCCATATCTTCGTATAAATAATGTTGACATCATTTCAGATTTACATTGGCTACACTCCATGTTGTGATCAGCTGCATTTACTAGCTTATTAAAGGAGACTGATTTACTGTCTGGCAAAGTTAAATATATAAATCTTTCTGAGTCTACACTAGTAGTACTTGATACCATACAGTTCTCGCAGTCATGCTGCCATTGTTAAGAAAGCCCAAACAGGTGATCTACATCTACACCCTCATCTTGCAATACATCAAGCATATACATTAAAAACTCCTGACAATCCTGCTGATTATTTTCAGAGAAGTCTGTTTGACCTGAACATTCATCTAACAGATAACGAACTTCAGACACACTTTCTACTTTTGTTTGATCAGTGCTACATTTCTCTAACACAGAATTCAACAAACAGCATAAACTTTGTTCCGAATTGAACACAATCTGTTCTTTTAAAGTCTCTAGTGAAAAGAGAACATTAACCACTACATTTGCATAGCAGTTGACACCAAAACTGTTTTCAAATTGAAAACCAACAACATCTTCAACAGAATCCGTTTTCTTTCTGCTTACAATTTTCGGTTCATCGACTTTTCGGCTTTTTGCTACAACCTCCCTACTATTAGTGATATTTCTTCGTTTACGGCCTACCACATGTTTCTCAAACAAAGGATATTGAGGCAAATGTGGCGCATACTCTCTTCTTAACCTATTGTATTCCTTAACACAATCTAGATCCGCACAAATGTTTGTGACATCACAATCAATCAAGTACAATCCCGATAAAGTTCTAACTCTTGACAATGCCACATATGCCATACCCTCTTTGAACACAGAACTGCCAATATTCACCAATGCACTATCTACACTTAAACCTTGCGATTTATGGATTGTCACCGCATATGCCAAGCAAACAGGAAACTGTTTACGGCGAACATATAAGTCTTTAACAAGCAAAAACCTAGCAGAACAACGACCAATTAGCTGTACTTCCTCAATGCCATCAAATTTAATTTTTAAAAATTCAATACCATCTCTACTTCTGTATTTCTCAAAATCAACAACATTACCCATTGATCCATTTACCAGACCTCTTTCAACATGTAAATTCCTTCTCAAAATGATTCGGCAATTTAAACACACATTCAAAGTCTTTTCAAAACCCGCTGTTTTAGATATAGTCTTCTCTAATGAATCCAATTTTGATTTCAAATTCTCAGACAAAATAATTGTTGATCCCATATGCTCTATTCTGTCAATAGCTTCAAGTTTCACAATCTCTTGCTTTTCTAAATTCAACATTTTGTTGTTGAAGATGGCACATTCTGCAAGAGTTGGCATCAAACATATTCCGGATTTCTTCTCAGTAATTTTCTGAAAAATATTCTCAGGCACAACGTCTTGTTCTGGATATAAATTTGACAGTAATCGTGCATTTAAAGCTTCTTTCCCATGCTCGGTCACTTTTCCAATTCTAATATCTTGTAGAATATTCTTGTAATCTTCATCCTTTGCCTGACGCATATTTTCATGCAGTTCAGCATAATTGAAGTTTAACCATATATTGACGTTGCCAATGCTCCCTAGGCACTTCCTGGTATCTTCATGCGTGAGTATTTTGAACACAGGTTGTCCTTTTACTGGTGTCAGCTGCAGAAGATCTCCGAAAACAATGATGTGTTTGCCACCAAATAACACATCATACTCAGTTTTAAGAACTTCTTGCATTCTCAAATGCACAAAGGCAAGCATGACATTGGAAACCATGCTTACTTCGTCAATGATAAGAAGTTTCATTTTCCTCAAGACTCTTGAAACTTCACAACAAGCATCCCCAGATAACTTGTGGTATTGTAATTTGTTGTCATGCTCCACTGGCAGCATCAGTAGACGATGCAAAGTAATACCTTTAATGTTATGTGCTGCCAGTCCAGTAGGAGCGGTAACAACACAAGACAGCGATGACTCAGTCCTTTCCTGCAAATAACAAGAAATTGCTTTAATAAGGAAACTTTTTCCAGTTCCCGCTTCTCCACTTACGTAAAGTCGGACAGGCTTCAACGACGTACATGAGCACTCTTTCTTCTCATGACTTAATCCATGATCAATTTGCTTGGTAACTTCGTCATATATTTTCCTCTGCTCAACGTTGAGTTGTTTTTCCAAGTCTTCTAAGTTAACCGCATCCTCCTGAGCATGTGCCATGGCTCTTTCCACTTCATTCATAGCAGTGGCAGCTTCATTTTCGATAATAGGTCCTCCTAGTGGATCCTGACTCAATGAAACAGAACTCTGACTGTCCTGAGAACTGTCTCTGGCAATCTCGGCTGCAATCGTTGCTTCCTGCTCAATTTCCAAAGTCAACATTTCTTGATATTTGGGAAAAGCAGGACATTCTATGGTCTCCTTAGCAGCAGTGAAAGAGTCTTCGTAACAGAGGAAATCTCCAAGCAGTTCCTCTTCTGCACGCCAAGGCTTGAAAAGTTGCAAAAGTGCTAAATAGAAAAACTCCTTTTTTTCTGGAGATTCGCCACTCAATTTTCGATGGTTTACTAATTGGCATTTTCTTTGCTTGACCAGACATCCCTCACTTCCAATTACAGCATACACTCCTTTCTCAATATCTTCTTTGATGTTCCTCTTGAATATATAATTTTGTAGAACCTCATATAGACAAACATTCTCAAGGTGACTGCTTCGATTTGGATAATATGTATCCAACATGTTGGTCTTCAAAATGTCGGTACTGTTTGGTTCCTTTTCCGCCAAATACTCAATCTCCCGGACAGGTTTTAGAACTCGATTTCACGTTGCAGCAAGACCAAGACTCGCCCAAACGATACTCCTGGATTTGGCATAGAGACTTGCTGAAGACAACCGGTCAGAACATTCGTAAGCTCCGATTTCTCGATGCGACAACATCTTCAGACTGAAACTGTACAACTTCTTGCTGAGGCTCTTTTCATGGGAAATGTCCTCCCACATATCCTTCAATTCTGTCTTTTCTTTTTTGGTGATGTAAGATGTCACATATCGAGCCACAGCCATACAGTTGTCAGCCACAAACTGTATATCCATGTTAGCATTCCACATGGACAAAATCACTGGGTTGTAGTCGTTGATGTACTTGGACTCTTCGTTCCTTTTCAAATTGTATGTATTTTTGGGTGATTTCCTCGTCACATTATGTCGCAGAGAAGACATCAAACTGTTCACTCTTCCTTTAGAAATCACCGGTCGTGGAAAGTTGAAACAACATTTGGTGTAGAACTTGTCCTTGTTTCTGAATTTACAACGACAGTACTTTCCACAACGATGGCTTTGGAAACGTAGAACTTGTTCTCTTAGGCTTTTCTTCTCCGTTGCGTTTGGAACAGCACACGTAGAATACTGTTCTATGAAATTCATCACTAAGTCATCCGGATCTGTTCCAAATTTAGGTGCATCCTTGATCCACAGCAACATATGTATATGAGGAGCACCTCTTGCTTGGTACTCCTTTCTCCAGAAGAAATCCAACACCTCTCCAAGAGGTGGATTCTTCTTATTTGTGATGAAAGACATCATAGCTTCAAATCTATGATTGAAGTACCTGCATACATTCACTGGATCCAAAGAACACAGTTCTCCAGGTGTCTTGAATTCAATGTTTTCAATATTTCCATTTGCCTCTCGTAGAAATTCAAGTAAGTCTTCCCAGCCATACTCGGCACAGCTCAGAGTGAGGAACCATGTTGGAGTTCCTAAGTTCCTCAGCATACATTTTAAATCACCATGACGACGGTACCAGTACTCATTAGTACCACGCTGACACGCCATGAGATTAATTAGGTGAGAATCCAAAATACTGTCTTGGACATTGACTTTATGCATAAAGTCACTTGCAGAGATGTTTCGCATCTGTATACCACTTTTTAAGATGTGGTTCACTGCATATGACAGTCCAGACAGATCGCTTTCAAACAGGAGATGAAACAAATAGGGAATGCATTGACGAAACCTAGGATCTTCTGCATACAATCGTAAAGTCCGGTATTCAGATGCAGGAATTTGATGAGGTCGCTCATCATATCTTCCTCCTTGACCTGTTGGAAATAGCTGTGTGAAACACCGAGCTTCCAAACTTTCCTCCCAAACACTAATGGGACTCCCTTTGGCTTGTTTCATTTGAAACAACTCAATAGCATTCCCCATGACTTCCTTGGAATGCAAAGGATGAACACTATAATGTTCATATATTTCTTCACTTTTAGAGGCCTCTACTTTCTCAATTTGACCAGCACACAAATCGCTATCCTCTTCATCACTTACTTCCTCTTCTGCAACATATACATTCTTATAGTACTTATTATTTTTCTTCAAATACAATGTTGCCTTTTTGACTTTCCTAACATCCACTAAATCTTGCCATATTTTCTTATTCTTTGTCGGAACCCCATTAACCAAGATAACCAGAGGTTCCTCTTCCACTTTTTCTACTCCAATTGTGTTAATGTTTTTGTTCAAATCTAGAGGCAAATAAACAACTCTTCCCTTTAATCCTCTCTGTAAATCTGATGGAGGCAACTTCCCTGTCTTTGGCTCCATTCTTACAATAGCCTGAAAGGGATGGATACTTTGAATCAAAATAGATTCATAAGTATTTAAATCCTTCAATTCAGAAGGAATCTCAACCAATTCCAGATTATTATGAACCGCCCTAGCAGGCATCTGGTTTTGGTTTAATTTGTTACAACAATAAGTACACACACGTTGATCCGATCCCAAATCAAAATAATTTTCTACCATCAAGTATGTGGCAAAATCCTTCCATTCACTATTATTTTCCCTTTCACTTTTTGCATATAAATCCACTAACTTAATCTGATTCTTGTAATAAGTGCGTCGACAACACACACAAGTGAAATTAGGCCTCTCACTTGATTTCATCTGAAACGTGGCAATTTCCTTCTGAAATCTATCTGTACTGGAAACCTGTACATTATCTTCAACATTACCCTCTACTTCTGGGTCAATTTGAACATTCTCATCTTTACTTCCAAAGTAACAAAACTCAATTTCTTCACAAATATTCTTGACATCTATTTCAGAACCATGCAAAAGAGCAGCACATAATTGTTTAAGCATAATTGCTGGACTCTTAGCATGATACAACATTCTCACTATTTTCCTCACTTTATTATGATGCACTGCTAGCATCCTGAAATGATGAAAAACACTCTCCTGGAAAGACAAGCCAGTGAATGACCATGCAAACCTGTCATTTGTCTCACTCTGCAAGGATCTAATTCTTGCAATAACTTCATTTTCTGCTTCAAACTTTTCTTATTAAATGTTCGTACAAAATCACAAAGCAAATTAATGGAATCCTGTCGCACACTGCAAATAGAACTACACTTCCAAATGTACACAGGACCCTTAGGACGTCTTCCTAAAACCTCATTACCTAACACCTCGTCTGTCTCTGTTCACTTCATAAGCTCGACCACTGGTGTCAACTGCAAACACCAAATCATTATCCTGAAAATAACTCTCCTCATTAAAAAATGCCTCACAACTTGAACTATGCATCCATTCTCCGGAAAAAACTTCACAAAAGTTACTACGATTTACTACTCTCTTCCATCTACTATTTGATTTGAAATCAGAAATTACCTTGTTTAGTTTCCTAGTTCTATTGATTACCAAAATAAATAACTTTCGCTTAATTTCGAAAGCATGATCAATAATTTTCTCTACATTTTTCTTCTTCTTATAAAATGCCACTTTCTGTTGGCCTTTCTTAATATTTTTTAATAAATTAACTATTATCCTGTTGCGGAACATTCGTTTTCGAATGTCCCTAAACTGTTGTTTCCTTCTACTATCATGCACAGAGTTATCTCTTGCTCTACCAGTAACATTTTTGATTGGTCTTTCCTTTCCATTTAAATTGCTTCTCTTTTTCTGGACTGAAACATTTTTTGTTGAAATACTTTTTTTACTACAAATATTTCTTATGAATGATTTCGTGCTCTTACCCGGAGCTTTCTTGGTGATTTCACAAGTTTTTTGGGGAGAGGACTGCTGCAATAATAGATGATCCTGTTGTCTTTGACGTTTTCTAGCCTTTCTAATTCGATTCTTAGTTGGCATTTTTCAAATTTTGAAATGATCTGCAGTTGAATCTGTGGAAAAATATAATAAAAAATGTTATTAATCACTATTACCAAACAGTAAATGAATAACAGTCATCAAAAACTTAACACCCTACTTATTATTTAACATAGCAAATCTTTTGCACCACCACTGCGTCACAAAAGTGACGCACAGTGGTACAAAACAGGCATACACCTATCATAAATCTCTCCCTAACATTTTAAATGATTGATTCAGGATGACGATAAGGTGTGGCCTATCTAGAGGTTTGTTTGGGCCCAGATCTTTGGACTGGGGTGAATGTGTGTCATTGATCCACATTCGGTCCATCACCTGTTTTGTTTGTTTGAGGTGAGGCCAACACACGGTTGCAGATGAGATTTTCGCTTGTTGAAGAAAACAAAGGAGATAATACATGTGAAGGCCTACCAATGAAGTAAGTCATGTCCACTTCACTCTTGAACAAAGGGCAGACCTCTTTTGAATCTGTGGTCAGACCTAAACTTCATCTGCACAATGTAATTCATAAACTTAGGAAACACTAGTGATGTAATTGAAAAATGTGGAGTTTCTTTTCCTCATTTCAAAATTACATCACCTGTGTTTCCTCATTGACTTAAAATGTCCTTAATACACATGAAAGTGTTTTTTTGATTGCCCTTGCACCATTTTTGGGTCATTTTTAACATGGCTATGTAACTCCCATAATCAAAATCTAAATTTGCCAAGCACAGATGGGAGCATATTTACAAGAAACTTGCCCCTTGCAGAAAGCTCTTCAATTTAAATGGGAAAAATAACATCAGAGACACTCAAATGCCTTATAAATATGGCCCAAACAACCTATGAAACTCTAGCAGAACATATCCAGAAATGTAATTGTTTTCAAAAATCGTTTTTAAACACAACATATCTGTTTCAGCTTACATGAGAGACCATGGAATGGGCTCCATGTACAACAATAACTTGTGTTACTGCATGCCAGAATGCTAAACCGAATATGCAATTACAATTTCTCAAAGAAACAAAATCTATTTGTATATTACTTGAGACAAAGCCACATTTTAAAAACACAGCTTTCTTCATCATTTTCTCCTTAAATCATACTATTCTCTATCTAAATTAAATAAATCTTTTCTCACCTTAGCAAATACTTTTTGAGTTTCAAAACAGTCTCAGAAATACTCCAAATTGTCTTCAGCAGAACAAAGAGGATGCACTCCAGAGGCTGCAGCTATAGAAAGCACAGAAATGCTGATATTCATTACACATATCTCTCATATTAGCCAATCATAACTCTTCCCTCACTTTTTTCAAATCAAAACCCTTCCCCCCTCTGCCCTCTCTGCCTTTTTTGCTTAGCAACCACCTCCTGAAAGACCTCTCATGTTTGCAAGTTCACACAACAATGTTTCAATTGAACTCTGAACTCTCAGTGCACCTGCGTATCCAGTGCAATCTTTCATTAAATGTTTTTTCCTTGACCATTCAAATTACATCTTTCAAAGAACACATCCATGCACCCTAACTTTCTGTTTTCAGAAATGGAAATGCACCAATCACTGCTAATGAATCATTAGCACTGGAAATCCACAGTTTTTTTTCTTTACAAACTCCTACTGTTTCAACTGCCCTTTCATTACCACACTTCATCTGACTGCAGCCCAACCTTCTCTCACCATGTTTAATGTCTGGATTGTTGGACATAGTTACATCTACTGGGCTCAAAGGTATGCTGAGAACAGAAATTTACCTAACCTTAATTTACAAGATGTGGAAATTAAGTGGTTGGGCCAAAGAGGATTACAATGTCACCAATTGATACCATTGGTGAAAACCTTTATGCATTTGCCAAAACCTGACCTGTTAATTGTGCACTGTGGAGGTAATGATTTGGGCACTTTGACTGGAGTAGGTCTGGAAATGCTTTTAAAGGACACCTTTGAGCAATTGATGGCACTTTTTCCTCAAACTGCCTTGGTATATTCCAATATATGCCAAAGACAGAAATGGAGGTGGTCCAACCAATTTTGTCCACAAATTGAGAAGTCGAGGAAGAATGTAAACAAATCTGTTTCAGCTTACATGAGAGACCATGGAATGGGCTCCATGTACAACAATAACTTGCGTTACTACATGCAAGATATCTACAGAGGAGATGGAGTTCACTTCTCAGATGAGGGCAACAGAATTTTCATTTTGAATTTAAGACTGTGCATTGGTACCTACTTATAAGTACCAAAATGTACCATAAACCCAAAAGCTCTTCTCAGAGCTACCCTACATCTGATCACTCACAATTACTATTTTACTCTAACTTTTTTCTCTAAATTTCAACAAACTACGCTCCCCGGAGCGCTACCCGGTACGCGAACCGGAAGCTAACTGCGCAAAATTTAAAAAAAAAATGTTTTTTTCCCGCACATATGGGCCTCCTCAGCCACCCTCAGAAAACCTAGGGGGTCAAGATACTTGTACCGTGCCCCCTTCTACCCAATCTGAACATTATTTGCCCTCCATCTTGTATCTTAATTCGACCGAAACACAAAATGGTGGATTCCCGTAACGCTGCTGGTTCGCGAACCGGACCGCTTCCCGGGAAGCGGTCCAAAAAAAAGGTGGGAAAGTAATTTACAGAAAAACGACTAGAGACACTCTCACCAAATATAGATTAGCTCATACTACATAACAATCCCTTTCATTTTCACAAATTTCATTGAAATTCCATTTAGCCATTAAGCCTGTAGACCTCTCTAAATACCGTGAGGTAAATTACTTCACAAAA
Organism: Lissotriton vulgaris; assembly: GCF_964263255.1. NCBI lineage: Eukaryota > Metazoa > Chordata > Amphibia > Caudata > Salamandridae > Lissotriton > Lissotriton vulgaris. The sequence goes on along the minus strand of NC_141691.1, from coordinate 453,328,168 downwards.
CACATCTGAAGTGTTGGAATTGACAACCAATGAAAATGTTACTTTCATTTTCTACTTTTATTACCTGACATTTGATTGGTTATATACCTGAATATATATAAAGGAAGAGAAGAAAACACAGCCATTTTGACTGCTACTTCTTGTTGTACATTACATTTGAATAGTTACTAAACACTTCAACTTGTTTGTGAAGGTAAGTTGTTATTTTTTAAACTGAAGTATATTGTGCACTATAACTTAATATGGTAAACTTTTTCTGATAGTTATATACTATCCCTCTGTAGTAGTTATAGATTTAGATAGACTTTTCTGTTATAGTTATGGATGGAGTTAGGCTTCTCTTGGTTAAATCACATACACTTTTTTTGGAAAGGGGCGACCAATCGGTCCCCCCGAACGTATGGTGGAGTACCACGATCCCCCCGGGAAGCCATCTTGGGCGGGAGGCGAGTCTCGGCTGGTATGCCCGAAGCGGCGTAGCCGGGGCGCGCCTTTTTCCCGCCCTAGAGTGGGCTGGCCTAGACACCAACGCGGCTGGCCACGCCCTCGGAGGCAGGCGGGGGCGGGTTCACGCCCACCCTGAAGACGGATAAAAGGTGCGGAAGCCAAGAAAGCATCCTCTTGTTCCTGTGCTCTGAAGCTGCACCTCCCCGCTGCACGTGAGCTCGAGACGGAACGAAGAGCAATTTTGAGCGTTGTAATCCCTCTTTTTGTCTTACAGATATCCCGTCTAAGAATGCCCAAGAAGGTCGGAAAGCGGGTCGGTACCGAGGAGATGCTCCGCATACTCATGAAGGAGATAGCCGATCTAAAGAGAAAGGTTGAGGCTAAGGACGGGGAGGGAGGACCGAAAAGGCCTTTACAGGGAACAATTCCCGGTGGAAAGAGCAAGAGGCCCAGAAGGGGAGCACTTGGGGGGGAGACCCCGGTTCCCGAAGCGCCACGAGAGGAGCCAACCCCGGCGCCAAAGGAGGGGAATCCAATCCCTGTGGTGGTCACCCCTGCGAACAGGGAGGATATGCCCCCCGAGTTAGCGGCGCAATTGGCAGCGTGGTTGGGAAACGATAGCGAGGGCACCACGGCTGACGACGCCCGGGCAGTGATGAGGCAACTGCGGGAATCTAGGGAGGCTGCGAAGACTCCATCTCCTGTTCCCCCGCAGGTCCCGGCGGTTGGAAGTACAGCAGGCCCAAGTTCGGCGACAAGCGTGGGGTCTACTTCAGGTAAGCGGCCATTGCCGATTGCGGGGGGGGAGTCTGCACCTTCTCGAAAGGAGAAGATTGCCCAGCACGTCCCACTAGAAGTCAAGGAATTGATTTGGGCGGATAAATATGTTAACATGTTTTCATTGCTTACCGACCATTACGAGATCGAGCATGTAAAGAGTCAAAAGGAGCTCATGCATCCGAGTGTTTGGCGCGCAAAAATGGCCGCCTTTAAGGTGGACGAGACCATTGGTACTTGGGGCAGAGCGTGGGGAATTTTTACTTCCATCATGGGGGAGCGCAGACCTGAGTTGTTGACCGAGTTACCCATTTATCAGTCACGTATTATGGAGTATTCTGTGGCATATGGGGGCAATCAGTGGTTCTGCTATGATAATCTGTTTCGAAAAGCTAAAGAACACAACCCGTTGTTGTCTTGGGATTGTTACGACTCTGTGTCTTGGCAAAAAATGGAGAGTACAGGGATGTTGAAGGTGCCATTAGTAGGGAGTAACGGGGGGGAATCCTCCCGCCAAAACTCTGGGACGCCCTTTCGGACGGGTACAGGTAACGAGTTCCACACGAAGCCGAATGGTAAAAGGGGGATCTGTTGGAATTTTAACAGGGGCAAATGTACCAGGCCCCAGGGGTCATGCAAATTCAGACATGAGTGTGGTGGGTGCGGGCAGCCATCCCATCCTGAGTCCATGTGCAGAGCCAAAACGGGTGATAACGGTGGTAAGGGAGGCACCAAACAGGTCTAATATAGTCCGAGGGGCGCCTTTACCGACCCCGATTGATACCATGGCGATGATTCCTTGGCTCAGCGAATACCCAGATCATGCCTCCGCTGGGGTGTTACGGAACGGGTTTTCATATGGTTTCCGCATCCCAGTGGGGGATTTTCAGGGGGTACCGGACTGTAAGAATCAAATGTCGGTCTTACAGCACACGGCAGTGGTGCAGGTAAAGATTGGGAAAGAGGTGACTCGAGGTCGTGTCGCCGGTCCATTCGATTTGCCACCAGTTGCTAATTTCGTGTGTTCTCCTCTAGGGGTGGTTCCCAAGAAGGACCCGGGTGAGTTTCGGCTGATACACAATTTGTCAGCCCCACATGGTCTTTCCGTGAATGACGCGTGCGTGTGTGAGTGACGTTACTGTGATGGGGGGGAGAGGAGAAATGCACACGGCAGACAGGAGAGGGGACGAAGCAAGGACAGTAGAATGAGAAGGTAAAGCAGCCGGGGCATTTATAGTGAAGCTAAACTTCACTTCAAAGGTGTGGGAGAAGCACGCCTGAGGAAACAGACGGCGATTTGGTAATGTGCACACGCATTTTAGGTCAATGCACTTGTGTATTGAACCAAAACCCACGGGCACAGCTCCAAATTTGCACATTTAAATAATCTTTGTTTAAAGCTCTATAGTCTGAAGCCCTAAAGTAGGTGAATGTGATTGAAATGTAACGAAAAGAGTAGAAAACATTTACCTTATAATTCTTGTTAATTTTTTCAATTCTTTTTTCATACTTTCAATCTGTGAAAGAGAGAACAAACATTTCCAAAAATATTAAAACATGTATTTAAAAATTAGAAAAGAGAAGGGAAAAGGTTCAAAAACAAACAGTTTTTCAACAACTTTGACATTTACAGAAGCCTCTGCTTCTCTACGTCCCCTACACAATCCTAAAGATATATATATTAAACAAACAGTATCTTGATGCTGATGAAGTGAGGCCTATTTTGGAACATGGTGCATCTTTTGCACTGCTGATGTCTCACAATAGTGATGCAATAGCAGCGCAAAAGAGATGTAAAGCCATCATAAAATTGTGTCTAACATTTTAAATGATTGTTTCAGGATGCAAATAAGATGTGTCCTTTCAAGAGATTTCTTTGAGGTGAGGCCTATTCAGTTTTCAAAAAAAAACAGTACCCAGAAGTGCAGCACTGTAAGCATTAACTTTGACACTTACAGAAGCCTCAGTTTCTCCATATCTACCTCACATTTCTAAATGTATATCATAAGTACAAAAAGGAGAACATTAATTATACATGTTAAATGGTTTATTTTTGCTGTTCTCAGAATGTATCAAATTTCACTTAAATCAGTGACTTGAAGGTATTCATCATGTAACAGCGGGGAAAAAAAACACAATCAAAATGATTGTGTTTAAAAAACCCATACAACATAAGAAATCTGAATTCAAAACTCCTTAAAATTAACTTACTTTCCATAACGTCGAAGGATGTCCTATGAACAGCGTACACTCTGTTGTGCTATAAATATTTTCAGCCCGCCACTTTCTGAAAGAAAACCTCCATCGTTTTGAAAAATATGTTACATACAATAAAAGACTTCTCACATTCTACCACATGTTTCCACTTGGCCAAATCATGTTGCAGCGATTTACAACTCTTGTAATTCTTGTAATCAAATCCCGTCATTTTCTATTTTCGCAACTTTCAATAAGAAAACATTTAAGATTACTTTCACAATCCTGGACTACTAATATCTTACCCTTCTTGCTCACTCATGTTCTACTTTTCCTATGACACTGATACTGCTTACTATGAAGCAGACTTACTTGCATCAGGTTTATATAGTTTGATTTTTAAAATGACATTATAATTAAAAGTTTTGGACCAATAATCTAGACAGCATTGCAGACTTCCCTCTACTTCATGAACCTTTTGCAATTCCTCAGAGGAAATCCCGAGATTCTTTCCTTAAAATTTTGGTTTTGAAAAAACACCAGGTAAGAATTTTTAAGGTCAAACGGCAATTTTTTTTGGAAAGTTACAACAGAATCGTTGCAGAATGACCAGCCGTTTCTAGACTTTAAATAAGCTGTGTAATGTCCTGATGTTGTTGAAGGACCATCGTGATAGATAATTGCTACAGTTACAAAAGTCCTTCCTGATATTGACAGCTGAGAAGCAACAACATTTTTTATTAAAGTTGACAATTTTGATCCATCAGGCCTACATCGTTGGATCATTAAAATGACATACTGGCCATATCTTTGTATAAATAATGTTGACATCATTTCAGATTTACATTGGCTACACTCCATGTTGTGATCAGCTGCATTTACTAGCTTATTAAAGGAGACTGATTTACTGTCTGGCAAAGTTAAATATATAAATCTTTCTGAGTCTACACTAGTAGTACTTGATACCATACAGTTCTCGCAGTCATGCTGCCATTGTTAAGAAAGCCCAAACAGGTGATCTACATCTACACCCTCATCTTGCAATACATCAAGCATATACATTAAAAACTCCTGACAATCCTGCTGATTATTTTCAGAGAAGTCTGTTTGACCTGAACATTCATCTAACAGATAACGAACTTCAGACACACTTTCTACTTTTGTTCGATCAGTGCTACATTTCTCTAACACAGAATTCAACAAACAGCATAAACTTTGTTCCGAATTGAACACAATCTGTTCTTTTAAAGTCTCTAGTGAAAAGAGAACATTAACCACTACATTTGCATAGCAGTTGACACCAGAACTGTTTTCAAATTGAAAACCAACAACATCTTCAACAGAATCCGTTTTCTTTCTGCTTACAATTTTCGGTTCATCGACTTTTCGGCTTTTTGCTACAACCTCCCTACTATTAGTGATATTTCTTCGTTTACGGCCTACCACATGTTTCTCAAACAAAGGATATTGAGGCAAATGTGGCGCATACTCTCTTCTTAACCTATTGTATTCCTTAACACAATCTAGATCCGCACAAATGTTTGTGACATCACAATCAATCAAGTACAATCCCGATAAAGTTCTAACTCTTGACAATGCCACATATGCCATACCCTCTTTGAACACAGAACTGCCAATATTCACCAATGCACTATCTACACTTAAACCTTGCGATTTATGGATTGTCACCGCATATGCCAAGCAAACAGGAAACTGTTTACGGCGAACATATAAGTCTTTAACAAGCAAAAACCTAGCAGAACAACGACCAATTAGCTGTACTTCCTCAATGCCATCAAATTTAATTTTTAAAAATTCAATACCATCTCTACTTCTGTATTTCTCAAAATCAACAACATTACCCATTGATCCATTTACCAGACCTCTTTCAACATGTAAATTCCTTCTCAAAATGATTCGGCAATTTAAACACACATTCAAAGTCTTTTCAAAACCCGCTGTTTTAGATATAGTCTTCTCTAATGAATCCAATTTTGATTTCAAATTCTCAGACAAAATAATTGTTGATCCCATATGCTCTATTCTGTCAATAGCTTCAAGTTTCACAATCTCTTGCTTTTCTAAATTCAACATTTTGTTGTTGAAGATGGCACATTCTGCAAGAGTTGGCATCAAACATATTCCGGATTTCTTCTCAGTAATTTTCTGAAAAATATTCTCAGGCACAACGTCTTGTTCTGGATATAAATTTGACAGTAATCGTGCATTTAAAGCTTCTTTCCCATGCTCGGTCACTTTTCCAATTCTAATATCTTGTAGAATATTCTTGTAATCTTCATCCTTTGCCTGACGCATATTTTCATGCAGTTCAGCATAATTGAAGTTTAACCATATATTGACGTTGCCAATGCTCCCTAGGCACTTCCTGGTATCTTCATGCGTGAGTATTTTGAACACAGGTTGTCCTTTTACTGGTGTCAGCTGCAGAAGATCTCCGAAAACAATGATGTGTTTGCCACCAAATAACACATCATACTCAGTTTTAAGAACTTCTTGCATTCTCAAATGCACAAAGGCAAGCATGACATTGGAAACCATGCTTACTTCGTCAATGATAAGAAGTTTCATTTTCCTCAAGACTCTTGAAACTTCACAACAAGCATCCCCAGATAACTTGTGGTATTGTAATTTGTTGTCATGCTCCACTGGCAGCATCAGTAGACGATGCAAAGTAATACCTTTAATGTTATGTGCTGCCAGTCCAGTAGGAGCGGTAACAACACAAGACAGCGATGACTCAGTCCTTTCCTGCAAATAACAAGAAATTGCTTTAATAAGGAAACTTTTTCCAGTTCCCGCTTCTCCACTTACGTAAAGTCGGACAGGCTTCAACGACGTACATGAGCACTCTTTCTTCTCATGACTTAATCCATGATCAATTTGCTTGGTAACTTCGTCATATATTTTCCTCTGCTCAACGTTGAGTTGTTTTTCCAAGTCTTCTAAGTTAACCGCATCCTCCTGAGCATGTGCCATGGCTCTTTCCACTTCATTCATAGCAGTGGCAGCTTCATTTTCGATAATAGGTCCTCCTAGTGGATCCTGACTCAATGAAACAGAACTCTGACTGTCCTGAGAACTGTCTCTGGCAATCTCGGCTGCAATCGTTGCTTCCTGCTCAATTTCCAAAGTCAACATTTCTTGATATTTGGGAAAAGCAGGACATTCTATGGTCTCCTTAGCAGCAGTGAAAGAGTCTTCGTAACAGAGGAAATCTCCAAGCAGTTCCTCTTCTGCACGCCAAGGCTTGAAAAGTTGCAAAAGTGCTAAATAGAAAAACTCCTTTTTTTCTGGAGATTCGCCACTCAATTTTCGATGGTTTACTAATTGGCATTTTCTTTGCTTGACCAGACATCCCTCACTTCCAATTACAGCATACACTCCTTTCTCAATATCTTCTTTGATGTTCCTCTTGAATATATAATTTTGTAGAACCTCATATAGACAAACATTCTCAAGGTGACTGCTTCGATTTGGATAATATGTATCCAACATGTTGGTCTTCAAAATGTCGGTACTGTTTGGTTCCTTTTCCGCCAAATACTCAATTTCCCGGACAGGTTTTAGAACTCGATTTCACGTTGCAGCAAGACCAAGACTCGCCCAAACGATACTCCTGGATTTAGCATAGAGACTTGCTGAAGACAACCGGTCAGAACATTCGTAAGCTCCGATTTCTCGATGCGACAACATCTTCAGACTGAAACTGTACAACTTCTTGCTGAGGCTCTTTTCATGGGAAATGTCCTCCCACATATCCTTCAATTCTGTCTTTTCTTTTTTGGTGATGTAAGATGTCACATATCGAGCCACAGCCACACAGTTGTCAGCCACAAACTGTATATCCATGTTAGCATTCCACATGGACAAAATCACTGGGTTGTAGTCGTTGATGTACTTGGACTCTTCGTTCCTTTTCAAATTGTATGTATTTTTGGGTGATTTCCTCGTCACATTATGTCGCAGAGAAGACATCAAACTGTTCACTCTTCCTTTAGAAATCACCGGTCGTGGAAAGTTGAAACAACATTTGGTGTAGAACTTGTCCTTGTTTCTGAATTTACAACGACAGTACTTTCCACAACGATGGCTTTGGAAACGTAGAACTTGTTCTCTTAGGCTTTTCTTCTCCGTTGCGTTTGGAACAGCACACGTAGAATACTGTTCTATGAAATTCATCACTAAGTCATCCGGATCTGTTCCAAATTTAGGTGCATCCTTGATCCACAGCAACATATGTATATGAGGAGCACCTCTTGCTTGGTACTCCTTTCTCCAGAAGAAATCCAACACCTCTCCAAGAGGTGGATTCTTCTTATTTGTGATGAAAGACATCATAGCTTCAAATCTATGATTGAAGTACCTGCATACATTCACTGGATCCAAAGAACACAGTTCTCCAGGTGTCTTGAATTCAATGTTTTCAATATTTCCATTTGCCTCTCGTAGAAATTCAAGTAAGTCTTCCCAGCCATACTCGGCACCGCTCAGAGTGAGGAACCATGTTGGAGTTCCTAAGTTCCTCAGCATACATTTTAAATCACCATGACGACGGTACCAGTACTCATTAGTACCACGCTGACACGCCATGAGATTAATTAGGTGAGAATCCAAAATACTGTCTTGGACATTGACTTTATGCATAAAGTCACTTGCAGAGATGTTTCACATCTGTATACCACTTTTTAAGATGTGGTTCACTGCATATGACAGTCCAGACAGATCGCTTTCAAACAGGAGATGAAACAAATAGGGAATGCATTGACGAAACCTAGGATCTTCTGCATACAATCGTAAAGTCCGGTATTCAGATGCAGGAATTTGATGAGGTCGCTCATCATATCTTCCTCCTTGACCTGTTGGAAATAGCTGTGTGAAACACTGAGCTTCCAAACTTTCCTCCCAAACACTAATGGGACTCCCTTTGGCTTGTTTCATTTGAAACAACTCAATAGCATTCCCCATGACTTCCTTGGAATGCAAAGGATGAACACTATAATGTTCATATATTTCTTCACTTTTAGAGGCCTCTACTTTCTCAATTTGACCAGCACACAAATCGCTATCCTCTTCATCACTTACTTCCTCTTCTGCAACATATACATTCTTATAGTACTTATTATTTTTCTTCAAATACAATGTTGCCTTTTTGACTTTCCTAACATCCACTAAATCTTGCCATATTTTCTTATTCTTTGTCGGAACCCCATTAACCAAGATAACCAGAGGTTCCTCTTCCACTTTTTCTACTCCAATTGTGTTAATGTTTTTGTTCAAATCTAGAGGCAAATAAACAACTCTTCCCTTTAATCCTCTCTGTAAATCTGATGGAGGCAACTTCCCTGTCTTTGGCTCCATTCTTACAATAGCCTGAAAGGGATGGATACTTTGAATCAAAATAGATTCATAAGTATTTAAATCCTTCAATTCAGAAGGAATCTCAACCAATTCCAGATTATTATGAACCGCCCTAGCAGGCATCTGGTTTTGGTTTAATTTGTTACAACAATAAGTACACACACGTTGATCCGATCCCAAATCAAAATAATTTTCTACCATCAAGTATGTGGCAAAATCCTTCCATTCACTATTATTTTCCCTTTCACTTTTTGCATATAAATCCACTAACTTAATCTGATTCTTGTAATAAGTGCGTCGACAACACACACAAGTGAAATTAGGCCTCTCACTTGATTTCATCTGAAACGTGGCAATTTCCTTCTGAAATCTATCTGTACTGGAAACCTGTACATTATCTTCAACATTACCCTCTACTTCTGGGTCAATTTGAACATTCTCATCTTTACTTCCAAAGTAACAAAACTCAATTTCTTCACAAATATTCTTGACATCTATTTCAGAACCATGCAAAAGAGCAGCACATAATTGTTTAAGCATAATTGCTGGACTCTTAGCATGATACAACATTCTCACTATTTTCCTCACTTTATTATGATGCACTGCTAGCATCCTGAAATGATGAAAAACACTCTCCTGGAAAGACAAGCCAGTGAATGACCACGCAAACCTGTCATTTGTCTCACTCTGCAAGGATCTAATTCTTGCAATAACTTCATTTTCTGCTTCAAACTTTTCTTATTAAATGTCCGTACAAAATCACAAAGCAAATTAATGGAATCCTGTCGCACACTGCAAATAGAACTACACTTCCAAATGTACACAGGACCCTTAGGACGTCTTCCTAAAACCTCATTACCTGACACCTCGTCTGTCTCTGTTGTCACAAGTTTTTCTTTTGCGACTGGACAACCATCCTTCACTTCATAAGCTCGACCACTGGTGTCAACTGCAAACACCAAATCATTATCCTGAAAATAACTCTCCTCATTAAAAAATGCCTCACAACTTGAACTATGCATCCATTCTCCGGAAAAAACTTCACAAAAGTTACTACGATTTACTACTCTCTTCCATCTACTATTTGATTTGAAATCAGAAATTACCTTGTTTAGTTTCCTAGTTCTATTGATTACCAAAATAAATAACTTTCGCTTAATTTCGAAAGCATGATCAATAATTTTCTCTACATTTTTCTTCTTCTTATAAAATGCCACTTTCTGTTGGCCTTTCTTAATATTTTTTAATAAATTAACTATTATCCTGTTGCGGAACATTCGTTTTCGAATGTCCCTAAACTGTTGTTTCCTTCTACTATCATGCACAGAGTTATCTCTTGCTCTACCAGTAACATTTTTGATTGGTCTTTCCTTTCCATTTAAATTGCTTCTCTTTTTCTGGACTGAAACATTTTTTGTTGAAATACTTTTTTTACTACAAATATTTCTTATGAATGATTTCGTGCTCTTACCCGGAGCTTTCTTGGTGATTTCACAAGTTTTTTGGGGAGAGGACTGCTGCAATAATAGATGATCCTGTTGTCTTTGACGTTTTCTAGCCTTTCTAATTCGATTCTTAGTTGGCATTTTTCAAATTTTGAAATGATCTGCAGTTGAATCTGTGGAAAAATATAATAAAAAATGTTATTAATCACTATTACCAAACAGTAAATGAATAACAGTCATCAAAAACTTAACACCCTACTTATTATTTAACATAGCAAATCTTTTGCACCACCACTGCGTCACAAAAGTGACGCACAGTGGTACAAAACAGGCATACACCTATCATAAATCTCTCCCTAACATTTTAAATGATTGATTCAGGATGACGATAAGGTGTGGCCTATCTAGAGGTTTGTTTGGGCCCAGATCTTTGGACTGGGGTGAATGTGTGTCATTGATCCACATTCGGTCCATCACCTGTTTTGTTTGTTTGAGGTGAGGCCAACACACGGTTGCAGATGAGATTTTCGCTTGTTGAAGAAAACAAAGGAGATAATACATGTGAAGGCCTACCAATGAAGTAAGTCATGTCCACTTCACTCTTGAACAAAGGGCAGACCTCTTTTGAATCTGTGGTCAGACCTAAACTTCATCTGCACAATGTCATTCATAAACTTAGGAAACACTAGTGATGTAATTGAAAAATGTGGAGTTTCTTTTCCTCATTTCAAAATTACATCACCTGTGTTTCCTCATTGACTTAAAATGTCCTTAATACACATGAAAGTGTTTTTTTGATTGCCCTTGCACCATTTTTGGGTCATTTTTAACATGGCTATGTAACTCCCATAATCAAAATCTAAATTTGCCAAGCACAGATGGGAGCATATTTACAAGAAACTTGCCCCTTGCAGAAAGCTCTTCAATTTAAATGGGAAAAATAACATCAGAGACACTCAAATGCCTTATAAATATGGCCCAAACAACCTATGAAACTCTAGCAGAACATATCCAGAAATGTAATTGTTTTCAAAAATCGTTTTTAAACACAACATATCTGTTTCAGCTTACATGAGAGACCATGGAATGGGCTCCATGTACAACAATAACTTGTGTTACTGCATGCCAGAATGCTAAACCGAATATGCAATTACAATTTCTCAAAGAAACAAAATCTATTTGTATATTACTTGAGACAAAGCCACATTTTAAAAACACAGCTTTCTTCATCATTTTCTCCTTAAATCATACTATTCTCTATCTAAATTAAATAAATCTTTTCTCACCTTAGCAAATACTTTTTGAGTTTCAAAACAGTCTCAGAAATACTCCAAATTGTCTTCAGCAGAACAAAGAGGATGCACTCCAGAGGCTGCAGCTATAGAAAGCACAGAAATGCTGATATTCATTACACATATCTCTCATATTAGCCAATCATAACTCTTCCCTCACTTTTTTCAAATCAAAACCCTTCCCCCCTCTGCCCTCTCTGCCTTTTTTGCTTAGCAACCACCTCCTGAAAGACCTCTCATGTTTGCAAGTTCACACAACAATGTTTCAATTGAACTCTGAACTCTCAGTGCACCTGCGTATCCAGTGCAATCTTTCATTAAATGTTTTTTCCTTGACCATTCAAATTACATCTTTCAAAGAACACATCCATGCACCCTAACTTTCTGTTTTCAGAAATGGAAATGCACCAATCACTGCTAATGAATCATTAGCACTGGAAATCCACAGTTTTTTTTCTTTACAAACTCCTACTGTTTCAACTGCCCTTTCATTACCACACTTCATCTGACTGCAGCCCAACCTTCTCTCACCATGTTTAATGTCTGGATTGTTGGACATAGTTACATCTACTGGGCTCAAAGGTATGCTGAGAACAGAAATTTACCTAACCTTAATTTACAAGATGTGGAAATTAAGTGGTTGGGCCAAAGAGGATTAAAATGTCACCAATTGATACCATTGGTGAAAACCTTTATGCATTTGCCAAAACCTGACCTGTTAATTGTGCACTGTGGAGGTAATGATTTGGGCACTTTGACTGGAGTAGGTCTGGAAATGCTTTTAAAGGACACCTTTGAGCAATTAATGGCACTTTTTCCTCAAACTGCCTTGGTATATTCCAATATATGCCAAAGACAGAAATGGAGGTGGTCCAACCAATTTTGTCCACAAATTGAGAAGTCGAGGAAGAATGTAAACAAATCTGTTTCAGCTTACATGAGAGACCATGGAATGGGCTCCATGTACAACAATAACTTGCGTTACTACATGCAAGATATCTACAGAGGAGATGGAGTTCACTTCTCAGATGAGGGCAACAGAATTTTCATTTTGAATTTAAGACTGTGCATTGGTACCTACTTATAAGTACCAAAATGTACCATAAACCCAAAAGCTCTTCTCAGAGCTACCCTACATCTGATCACTCACAATTACTATTTTACTCTAACTTTTTTCTCTAAATTTCAACAAACTACGCTCCCCGGAGCGCTACCCGGTACGCGAACCGGAAGCTAACTGCGCAAAATTTAAAAAAAAAATGTTTTTTTCCCGCACATATGGGCCTCCTCAGCCACCCTCAGAAAACCTAGGGGGTCAAGATACTTGTACCGTGCCCCCTTCTACCCAATCTGAACATTATTTGCCCTCCATCTTGTATCTTAATTCGACCGAAACACAAAATGGTGGATTCCCGTAACGCTGCTGGTTCGCGAACCGGACCGCTTCCCGGGAAGCGGTCCAAAAAAAAGGTGGGAAAGTAATTTACAGAAAAACGACTAGAGACACTCTCACCAAATATAGATTAGCTCATACTACATAACAATCCCTTTCATTTTCACAAATTTCATTGAAATTCCATTTAGCCATTAAGCCTGTAGACCTCTCTAAATACCGTGAGGTAAATTACTTCACAAAACACATCTGAAGTGTTGGAATTGACAACCAATGAAAATGTTACTTTCATTTTCTACTTTTATTACCTGACATTTGATTGGTTATATACCTGAATATATATAAAGGAAGAGAAGAAAACACAGCCATTTTGACTGCTACTTCTTGTTGTACATTACATTTGAATAGTTACTAAACACTTCAACTTGTTTGTGAAGGTAAGTTGTTATTTTTTAAACTGAAGTATATTGTGCACTATAACTTAATATGGTAAACTTTTTCTGATAGTTATATACTATCCCTCTGTAGTAGTTATAGATTTAGATAGACTTTTCTGTTATAGTTATGGATGGAGTTAGGCTTCTCTTGGTTAAATCACATACACTTTTTTTGGAAAGGGGCGACCAATCGGTCCCCCCGAACGTATGGTGGAGTACCACGATCCCCCCGGGAAGCCATCTTGGGCGGGAGGCGAGTCTCGGCTGGTATGCCCGAAGCGGCGTAGCCGGGGCGCGCCTTTTTCCCGCCCTAGAGTGGGCTGGCCTAGACACCAACGCGGCCGGCCACGCCCTCGGAGGCAGGCGGGGGCGGGTTCACGCCTACCCTGAAGACGGATAAAAGGAGCGGAAGCCAAGAAAGCATCCTCTTGTTCCTGTGCTCTGAAGCTGCACCTCCCCGCTGCACGTGAGCTCGAGACGGAACGAAGAGCAATTTTGAGCGTTGTAATCCCTCTTTTTGTCTTACAGATATCCCGTCTAAGAATGCCCAAGAAGGTCGGAAAGCGGGTCGGTACCGAGGAGATGCTCCGCATACTCATGAAGGAGATAGCCGATCTAAAGAGAAAGGTTGAGGCTAAGGACGGGGAGGGAGGACCGAAAAGGCCTTTACAGGGAACAATTCCCGGTGGAAAGAGCAAGAGGCCCAGAAGGGGAGCACTTGGGGGGGAGACCCCGGTTCCCGAAGTGCCACGAGAGGAGCCAACCCCGGCGCCAAAGGAGGGGAATCCAATCCCTGTGGTGGTCACCCCTGCGAACAGGGAGGATATGCCCCCCGAGTTAGCGGCGCAATTGGCAGCGTGGTTGGGAAACGATAGCGAGGGCACCACGGCTGACGACGCCCGGGCAGTGATGAGACAACTGCGGGAATCTAGGGAGGCTGCGAAGACTCCATCTCCTGTTCCCCCGCAGGTCCCGGCAGTTGGAAGTACAGCAGGCCCAAGTTCGGCGACAAGCGTGGGGTCTACTTCAGGTAAGCGGCCATTGCCGATTGCGGGGGGGGAGTCTGCACCTTCTCGAAAGGAGAAGATTGCCCAGCACGTCCCACTAGAAGTCAAGGAATTGATTTGGGCGGATAAATATGTTAACATGTTTTCATTGCTTACCGACCATTACGAGATCGAGCATGTAAAGAGTCAAAAGGAGCTCATGCATCCGAGTGTTTGGCGCGCAAAAATGGCCGCCTTTAAGGTGGACGAGACCATTGGTACTTGGGGCAGAGCGTGGGGAATTTTTACTTCCATCATGGGGGAGCGCAGACCTGAGTTGTTGACCGAGTTACCCATTTATCAGTCACGTATTATGGAGTATTCTGTGGCATATGGGGGCAATCAGTGGTTCTGCTATGATAATCTGTTTCGAAAAGCTAAAGAACACAACCCGTTGTTGTCTTGGGATTGTTACGACTCTGTGTCTTGGCAAAAAATGGAGAGTACAGGGATGTTGAAGGTGCCATTAGTAGGGAGTAACGGGGGGGAATCCTCCCGCCAAAACTCTGGGACGCCCTTTCGGACGGGTACAGGTAACGAGTTCCACACGAAGCCGAATGGCAACACAGGTAAAAGGGGGATCTGTTGGAATTTTAACAGGGGCAAATGTACCAGGCCCCAGGGGTCATGCAAATTCAGACATGAGTGTGGTGGGTGCGGGCAGCCATCCCATCCTGAGTCCATGTGCAGAGCCAAAACGGGTGATAACGGTGGTAAGGGAGGCGCCAAGCAGGTCTAATATAGTCCGAGGGGCGCCTTTACCGACCCCGATTGATACCATGGCGATGATTCCTTGGCTCAGCGAATACCCAGATCATGCCTCCGCTGGGGTGTTACGGAACGGGTTTTCATATGGTTTCCGCATCCCAGTGGGGGATTTTCAGGGGGTACCGGACTGTAAGAATCAAATGTCGGTCTTACAGCACACGGCAGTGGTGCAGGTAAAGATTGGGAAAGAGGTGACTCGAGGTCGTGTCGCCGGTCCATTCGATTTGCCACCAGTTGCTAATTTCGTGTGTTCTCCTCTAGGGGTGGTTCCCAAGAAGGACCCGGGTGAGTTTCGGCTGATACACAATTTGTCAGCCCCACATGGTCTTTCCGTGAATGACGCGATAGACCCGGAAGTATGTTCGGTGCGGTACGCATCTTTCGATGAGGCCGTTGCCATGTTGAATCGCCTGGGGCCCGGGACGCTGATGGCCAAATCGGACATCGAGTCAGCGTTCCGGTTGCTCCCGGTACACCCAGACGATCAGCGTCTCCTTGGTTTTCAGTTTCAGGGTCGCTATTACATGGATAAATGTATGCCAATAGGATGCTCGATTTCATGTGCCTATTTCGAGAAATTCAGTTGTTTTCTGCAGTGGGTATTCACGAGGAAGACAGGTTTTCAACATGTTATGCACTATCTCGATGACTTTCTGTTTCTGGGGGCAGCCGGGGGTTCTGAGTGTGGACAGGCCTTACATGAATTTTGTGTCCTAATGAATCAATTTGGTGTACCATTGGCACCAGGTAAGACGGTGGGTCCCTTGACCTTGATTGAGTTTCTGGGGATCGAGCTCGACTCGGTGGAGGGTTGTTTTCATTTACCTAAAGAAAAAGTGTTAAAATTCAGGTTATCCCTTGAGACATGTATTCGTGCAACGAAAGTGAACTTGCATCAATTGCAACAGGTGGTTGGTCAGTTGAATTTTGCCCTAAGAGTAATGCCGATGGCACGCCCCTTTTCCCGCTCAATTGCACAGTCCATGGTCGGCTTGAGGGAAGGACATCATCGTACGAGACTCTCGGCAGAGGTTCGCCAGGACATGCGCATTTGGATTGCATTCCTGGCGGATTTCAATGGTCGAATTGTCTGGAATAAACCAGCAGTGTCTTCCGAGGAGCTGGGGCTATGGACAGACTCGGCGGGGAGTGTGGGTTTTGGCGCCATATTGGGTACACAATGGTCGGCTCAAAAATGGCCGTCATGGTGGCATGAGTGCGGGTTGACGAGTAACATTGCTTTTCTCGAACTGTTCCCTATTCTGGTGGCCTTGAAAACATGGCCAGAAGGGTTTAGGGAACACTCAGTGGTGTTCTGGTCGGATAACATGACCGTGGTTGAGTGTATCAATAGTCAGGCAGCACGTTGCAAATTGATTCTGAGACTGCTCAAAGAAATTGTGTTGTTGTGCATGCAACTGAATGTACTGTTTAGGGCGCGACACGTGCCGGGGGTGATGAACCAAGCGGCTGATGCGCTCTCTTGTTTCCGTATGCAGGCCTTCTGGGGTTTTCTGCCCACAGCGGACCCGGTGGCGGCACCCTTTCCCGAAGCTCTCTGGTCTCTCGGTGCCCCGAACTACAAGACCTTGTGGGAGAGAGTTTAGCACCCAGGACAAGGAAGGCATATGAAGGGGCGTTCCGTTCCTATTGGGCCTTTTTGGGTACTGCCGGGAGGGAGCTTTGGGGTCTGGAAGAATGTGTAGTGAGATTCCTGCTCTCTTTACGTCACGCAGGCAAGTCAGTAGCTACGGCCCAGAGGCATCGGGCCGCCATTTCCTTCATGGCAAGGGCTCATGGGATCCAGGACCCGACAGCGTCTTTCGTTGTGCAAAAAGCGCTACGTGGGTGGCAACGCCTTGAGGGTCGCAGAGTAGACGATAGGCACCCGATAGGTCTGGATAGGTTGGCCCTGTTATTATCCGTGCTACCGGTAACATGTTCATCCCAGTACGAAGCAGTGTTGTTCCGAGCCGCATTTGCATTAGCATTCCATGGGGCTATGCGGGTAAGCGAATTAGTGGCAAGGAACAAGCAGGATACGATGGGGGGACTGTGCCGGGAACACATTCAGGTCAGGGAAGAGACAATGACGGTCTCGTTTGTCAGGTCCAAATCCGATCAGGATGCAATCGGGGACTGCGTAATCATCCAGAGGATCCCCGGGTCTGCCATGTGCCCTGTGGGGTGCGTAGAGGAATATTTAGCACAGAGGGTGGCAGCATGGGGGGGGACCTTGTTAAGACACGCTGACGCCACCCCACTGACGAGGTTTCAGTTTCAGCGGGTGCTTGCGATGTCGATTTCTGCCGCGGGCTTGAACCCCGGCGACTTTGGGACCCATTCCTTTCGGATAGGGGCTGCTACGGAAGCTACAGCCAGGGGTCTGAACGTTGAACAAGTAAAACGTGTGGGGCGTTGGTCCTCGAACTGTTATAAGAGGTATGTGCGGTTGCACATGTTGTGAAGCTGTAATGATGTACTCACGCTTCTTGTTTTTGTTTGGTTTTCAGTTGCGCAAGCCTACGAGGCGGGGCGGACTGTCCAGTCGACCCGACACCGGGGGGCCAGCGGTCAGACATTGCCGGCTGTGAAAAAGGAGGTGTGGGTCGTGGGCCACTCATACGTGAGGCGTGCCGCGGACGTATTCAAAGCAGGTGACATGATTCACGTGGCTGGGGAATACGGGTACAGTGTGTCCTTCTACGGAAAGGGCGGGTCCTGTATTGACCAGTTTCGATCATTTTTCGAGGGTTTGTTAGGGCGGACAAGGTCACCGCCGTCTGTAGTCATAGTACATCTTGGGGGCAATGATTTGGTGACCACTGGTAGACGACTTCTTCTTAAGGCGATGCTTTCCACGGTAAGTTGGTTGGCGAGAAGAGTTCCAGGGTGCACAATTGCATGGTCCCATATGATCCCACGGAAAGTGTGGCGGGGGGCTATTTCTGTTTCTGCACTGAATCATTCAGTAAGGAAAATTAATAATAAAATGAGTAGATTGTTTCGTTCAAGTACACTGCATTCTGTTTCGCATGGTTGTATTAAAGGGGACAGTATGTATTTGGGGGACGGGGTTCATTTGTCCCGGGTGGGGAACGAATTACTCATAGGAGACTTCATAGCATGGTTAAGGAGTTTACAGCATGACCTTTAGGTAGGAGTGTTTTGTGGGGGGTCCGGATAGCCGGTCAACTATCCGGCCTGTGGCGGTAAGGTCATGATCGGTGAGCAGTAATTGGAAGATCCCTATGAGGGGGCGTCACCCATTACGGATGGGAGCGCGCGGGGGAGATGGCCAATTGGCCCCTCAACGGGGAGGCGGTCCTGTCTAAGGAGAGGCCGCCGGAAGGAAAGGAAAGGTGGTCAAGGCCCCTTCCTGGATAGGAGGGGCTACGGCCCCTCCTGGGGAATTTCCCGGGGCCAGGACATCTGCGACGGCAGATGGGTAAGTTGTGTGGGGTGCGGGAGGGGGTTTACGCTACCTTTTAGACACCTCACACGAGTCCTCGAACGACCGTTAAATGGCGTCGAGTTTATTGGGGCCCCCGTCAAGTACAAAGGGAAATTGGTAGATGCACTTGAGGTACGCCTCTGTGCGGTCGCTCCTCTCACAAGTGAGGGGGGTATTTCTGGTTTAGGGATCTGACACCGGTTACGACCTTGCCGTTGGCCCTTAACGTTAGGATGTACAATTTCAAGTCAAATGTTTTGTAGGATGTTAGTTCGGCTAGGAGAACCTTTGTATTAGAGATCTGTTAAGGTTAGCCAACATCGTAATGTGGAAATGAAATTGTACATTATATGAAACTGTTATTTTAATGTTTTCTTTTGTTTCATATTTTAATAAATACGGCCGGGAAGGGTGACTCCCTTCCCGCCTTCCAAAAGTTCAAGAACTGTTTCCGGTTTCCCAATTCTTGGGGATTGTGTTGAGAGGGGGTGGCGGGTATCTCGGCCATATGGAAAGGGGCGACCAATCGGTCCCCCCGAACGTATGGTGGAGTACCACGATCCCCCCGGGAAGCCATCTTGGGCGGGAGGCGAGTCTCGGCTGGTATGCCCGAAGCGGCGTAGCCGGGGCGCGCCTTTTTCCCGCCCTAGAGTGGGCTGGCCTAGACACCAACGCGGCCAGCCACGCCCTCGGAGGCAGGCGGGGGCGGGTTCATGCCCACCCTGAAGACGGATAAAAGGAGCGGAAGCCAAGAAAGCATCCTCTTGTTCCTGTGCTCTGAAGCTGCACCTCCCCGCTGCACGTGAGCTCGAGATGGAACGAAGAGCAATTTTGACCCACCCACCAGCCCCTGAGGACAGCGATTCGTTGTAAATACAGTTGATATAGTATCTTTGGTTTTATCTGTTTTCTTACAGGTTGTGATGATTGTCGTGAAATTTCTTAACGATGCAATAAAGATTGGTTATTTTCAGTATGTGTTGCAAATAAAGTAATTTTTAAAGGATTGATCAGTATTTACGCCTGATAATAAATGTTGTTTTGCTTTGTAAATCTTAGTAACTTAGGTAGAACTGTCGTATTTATTCTGGTCGGGCGGTAAGGTCATGATCGGTGAGCAGTAATTGGAAGATCCCTATGAGGGGGCGTCACCCATTATGGATGGGAGCGCGCGGGGGAGGTGGCCAATTGGCCCCTCAACGGGGAGGCGGTCCTGTCTAAGGAGAGGCCGCCGGAAGGAAAGGAAAGGTGGTCAAGGCCCCTTCCTGGATAGGAGGGGCTACGGCCCCTCCTGGGGAATTTCCCGGGGCCAGGACATCTGCGACGGCAGATGGGTAAGTTGTGTGGGGTGCGGGAGGGGGTTTACGCTACCTTTTAGACACCTCACACGAGTCCTCGAACGACCGTTAAATGGCGTCAAGTTTATTGGGGCCCCCGTCAAGTACAAAGGGAAATTGGTAGATGCACTTGAGGTACGCCTCTGTGCGGTCGCTCCTCTCACAAGTGAGGGGGGTATTTCTGGTTTAGGGATCTGACACCGGTTACGACCTTGCCGTTGGCCCTTAACGTTAGGATGTACAATTTCAAGTCAAATGTTTTGTAGGATGTTAGTTCGGCTAGGAGAACCTTTGTATTAGAGATCTGTTAAGGTTAGCCAACATCGTAATGTGGAAATGAAATTGTACATTATATGAAACTGTTATTTTAATGTTTTCTTTTGTTTCATATTTTAATAAATACGGCCGGGAAGGGTGACTCCCTTCCCGCCTTCCAAAAGTTCAAGAACTGTTTCCGGTTTCCCAATTCTTGGGGATTGTGTTGAGAGGGGGTGGCGGGTATCTCGGCCATAATAGTCCTACTTCCACTCTGATACTATACACTGCCAAAAGATAAATTCACTGATAAAAACTGCCTATCTAAAATTAATCCCAACAGTGCCCTATCTCTACTAATATATATTTTTTAATCCAAATTTCAGGCAAAATGGAAGGCGAGCAGCAAGTTCAATTTAAAATTGTACTGCAAGAGAGCAGCCAAGGAAACATTGATAAAAATCAAAATGAATTTATGGATGAAAGTAG
Organism: Lissotriton vulgaris; assembly: GCF_964263255.1. NCBI lineage: Eukaryota > Metazoa > Chordata > Amphibia > Caudata > Salamandridae > Lissotriton > Lissotriton vulgaris. The sequence goes on along the minus strand of NC_141691.1, from coordinate 453,307,453 downwards.
GGACCAGGAACTACTGCAATGTGTGGAAGCACTGGATAACCTGCTTAAAAATGAGGACATTTTACACCCTCATAGACTACAAAATATATTCAATGACAATTATGAAATTTCTGACAATGAAATGTTAGAAAGTTTAATAAATTATGAAACACAATCAAAATAAAAAAAAATGCTTAAAAAATAAAGAAAATAAAAAAAAATCAACAAAAACAACAAACAATTAACATACAGTATTTGAAAAGTCTATCAATCTTTTTTCCTTATAGTACGCTGCCCAGAACGCTTTCCGGTTCGCGGACTGGGCGCTCACCACCCAAAAAAACAATTTTTTTTTTTTGCCCTGCTGGGCTTTTTTAAAACCTCCACATAAAACCTAGGGGGTCAACGAGGATCTACTATGCCCCCTTATGGTAATTTCCCCCTTTGTTTTGGCCTCCTCTTGTCTCTCGATCCTACCGGGAGACAAGATGGCGGCCGCTCCGGACTGTTTAGAATGTTGACAGACACCAGAGAGCCAATCAGCTTTGCATCGCAAAGTTCCGTTACGCGAAAAGTACGCGAACCGGATCGCTACCCGGAGCGCTGTTACAGATATATATCTTTTTTTGAACGTTAATTTCTCAAAATCCACTGGAGCACATATATTGAGACCTAGCAAAGGCACATCGGGCTAACAGTCCCTACAATTTTGCCAAGTTTCGTGCAAATCCATTCAGCCGTTCGGGCTAAAAGTGAGGCCAACCGCCCTATGGAAATTAACATGGGAAAAACGCGTTTTGGGACCCCCTTTTTTCTCGACCCCCCCTT